>NW_027507785.1:246744073-247344073 GCF_037356315.1 Lithobates pipiens
GGAGAGAGAGAGAGGGGACATGGAGAGAGAAGCACATGGAGAGAGAGAGAGTGACATGGAGAGAGAAGCACATGGAGAGAGAAAGAGTGACATGGAGAGAGAAAGAGTGACATGGAGAGAGAAAGAGTGACATGGAGAGAGAAGGAGAGAGTGACATGGAGAGAGAAAGAGTGACATGGAGAGAGGAGACATGGAGAGAGAGACATGGAGAGAGAGAGGGACATGGAGAGAGAGAGGGACATGGAGAGAGAGAGGGACATGGAGAGAGAGAGAGAGAGTGGCATGGAGAGAGAGAGAGGGGGACATGAAGAGAGAGAGGGGAACATGGAGAGAAAGAGGTGAGGGGGCAGAGAAAGGGGTCCGGGTCTGGGCTACTTGTTTAATTTACCGCCTCCCTCTTGCTCTTCATTGATGTAACGTACAGGCAGGGAGAGAAGGGCGGGAAGTGGTGTGTGTCACAAGCTGGCTGCACCGAGCACTTGCACACACACACTGGCATCAGGGATGTTCCGGGGGATGCAGTGGCCAACTGGCCATCGGAGGACGTTTGTCCCCGCCCACCAGCGTGACCTTTCAGACACATTGCAGCGGCAGAGCCTATCGGCTGTGCTACAGGTGGTGGGCGGGCCGGCAACAGAAGCAGTGAAACACTCACTGAAGCACCATCCCGACTGAGTCCACCCCTGAATTGCCGCTTTGGTCCTGTGGTTGGGCCGGCCCTGGGCAGTACAGCAGTGCTCAAAATAATGGCTGTGCGGGCCGTGCATCCATTATTTTGACAGGCTGTCTGTCACTGAAACCAACCGGCCCACTGAGCCATCGGCCCACCGGGAATCTCCCGGTAGTCCCGATGGCCAGTACATGCCTGCTGATGGTCACTGATTGGCACCCCTGCTGGGCACTGACTAGCATCACCAGGGCAGGACTTAGGGTGGTGGGGGCCCCTGGGCTTGAGTCACTTTCGGGCCCTACCTTCTATACATTACCGTATTTATCGTAGCCTTGTCATTTGCAGCCTTGTTATTGCAGTCTTGAAGTTTAAAAATGGCGCTGCCGAGATACAGAGTCCTCTCGGCGGCTCTCGGGTCCTCTCGGCAGCTCTCGGTTCCTCTTGCAGTCCCGAGCGGAGCTGAGTGTACTCGGCTCGGCTCACAGTCACGCCCAGTCCCTGTGTTATGTCCATCATAGGGCGTGACTGTGAGTGAAGCGGAGCCAAGTACACTCGGCTACAGTGCCTTGCGAAAGTATTCGGCCCCCTTTAACTTTTCAGCCTTTTGCCACATTTCAGGCTTCAAACATAAAGATATAAAATTTAAATTTTTTGTGAAGAATCACCAACAAGTGGGACACAATTGTGAAGTGGAGCGAAATCTATTGGATAATTTAAACTTTTTTAGCAAATAAAAATCTGAAAAGTGGTGCGTGCAAAATTATTCGGCCCCTTTACTTTCAGTGCAGCAAACTCACTCCAGAAGTTCAGCGAGGATCTCTGAATGATCCAATGTTGTCCTAAATGACTGATGGTGATAAATAGAATCCACCTGTGTGTAATCAAGTCTCTGTATAAATGCACCTGCTCTGTGCTAGTCTCAGGGTTCTGTTGAAAGTGCAGAGAGCATCATGAAGACCAAGGAACACAACAGGCAGGTCCGTAATACTGTTGTGGAGAAGTTTAAAGCCGGATTTGGATACAACAAGATTTCCCAAGCTTTAAACATCCCAAGGAGCACTGTGCAAGCGATCATTTTGAAATCGAAGGAGTATCAGACCACTGCAAATCTACCAAGACCTGGCCGTCACTCTAAACTTTCAGCTCAGACAAGGAGAAGACTGATCAGAGATGCAGCCAAGAGGCCCATGATCACTCTGGATGAACTGCTAGAGAACTACATCTGAGGTGGGAGAGTCTGTCCATAGGACAACAATCAGTCGTACACTGCACAAATCTGGCCTTTATGGAAGAGTGGCAAGAAGAAAGCCATTTCTCAAAGATATCCATAAAATGTCTTGTCTAAAGTTTGCCACAAGCCACCTGGGAGACACACCAAACATGTGGAAGAAGGTGCTCTGGTCAGATAACACCAAAATCAAACTTTTTGCCCACAATGTAAAACGATATGTTTGGCGTAAAAGCAACACAGCTCATCACCCTCAACACACCATTCCCACTGTCAAACATGGTGGTGGCAGCATCATGGTTTGGGCCTGCTTTTCTTCAGCAGGGACAGGGAAGATGGTTAAAATTGAGGGGAAGATGGATGCAGCCAAATACAGGACCATTCTGGATGAAAACCTGTTGGAGTCTGCAAAAGACCTGAAACTGGAACGGAGATGTATCTTCCAACAAGACAATGATCCCAAACATACAGCAAAATCTACAAAAGAATGGTTCACAAATAAACGTATCCAGGTGTTAGAATGGCCAAGTCAAAGTCCAGACCTGAATCCAATCGAGAATCTGTGGAAAGAGCTGAAAACTGCTGTTCACAAACATTCTCCATCCAACCTCACTGAGCTTGAGCTGTTTTGCAAGGAAGAATTGGCAAGAATTTCAGTCTCTCGATGTGCAAAACTGATAGAGACATACCCCAAGCGACTTGCAGCTGTAATCGCAGCAAAAGGTGGCTCTACAAAGTATTAACGCAAGGGGGGCGAATAATTTTGCACGCCACACTTTTCATTTTTTTATTAGTTAAAAAAGTTTAAAAAATCTAATAGATTTCGTTCGGCTTCACAATTGTGTCCCACTTGTTGGTGATTCTTCACAAAAAATAAAAATTTTATATCTTTATGTTTGAAGCCTGAAATGTGGCAAAAGGTTGAAAAGTTCAAGGGGGCCGAATACTTTCGCAAGGTACTGTATGTATTTTGGCGGGGCCCGCGTGGCCTCCTATTGGGTGGGGCCAATGGGCTTGAGCCCAGTCAAGCCCAATGGTAAGTCCTGCCCTGAGCATCACTGATGGGCACTGTTAGAGCTACACTCATAATCAGTGCCCAGATTACCTGTACAGATCTCCCCTGTGCGAAAATGTCATGGACCGCCTCTCCTCCCCTCACTCACTGTCAGTGAGAGGAAAGGAATGCCAATAGCCAGCATTTGTTTACATGTGATCAGTTGTGTCCAAAGAGCCAAATCATCAACTCTTTACTGAGATCGGGGATGCGCCATGACCTGGGGACCCAAAGCCCGGCCAAACGCCATGCTACGAGAGCGGGATGGCAAGAGTAGGATGACATCATATGACATCATCCCAGAACAATAGAACCACCCCACAGTTGTCATTTCTTTATACGGCAGGGGGAGGTGGTTAAAAAAATATGAGGGGGGTGGCAACCCTGCTACTGTAGGAATTCAAAAAAAGTATTTATTTTTTAGTTTTAGAGTGGAGGGATTTTAGATGCTTTTTCAGATGCTGGAGAAATGACCACTGTCACCAAGACAGAAAGTAAAATGCTCAGGAGCTAGAGTTTCTTCTCTTCAGCCTACATTCGTCTGCCAGGACACAATCTCCAGCTCTGGATGGCGACTTCCTAACTGGCAGGAAAAATAATGTCTTTCCTTACCAGGAAGTAGAAAGTAGTAAAGTAGACGCAAATGTAACAGTGTGAAGCGCTGCCGCTATGTGAGTTTGGTAATAAAGGTAGAAATCACCCAGGATTTGTATTAAAGTACAACTAAAGGCAACAAACATTTTAGTAAATTCTCATATGAATACCTGAAAGTTACACATGGTAATAAACATAATAACTGAAATTATTTTTTTCCTACTATATAGCTGCAGTTGGGGTCTCTAATCCCCTGCACCAGTCGTCCTCTGCGAGATAATGCTAGTGATGGTGGGAGGAGTTCACTGTGCTAGTCTCTACATCTCCCACAGGATTACAGTTCCCATGAATCCTTCCTAGTGTATTTTACATAACACACGCCCATTTGCCAATCAATACCTGGGCTTGTGCTATGTTAAACAAAGTCAGCATAAGGTATTTGACTTTGTTAGTGCTGCAATGCTGTCGGTGCAATATGGAATAGTAGTCACCGATCCTTACATTTATATAGTTTTTTTTTTTTTTTTGTTTTTTACCTAATATTGTTAAAGCTTTACATATGTTATGTTATGTGTTTTTAAAGATAAAGAATGAGAGAGAGAAGGGAGAGAGGAAAATAGAGAGGGTATCCCCTGTGAACCCAGAGCCACTGATCATCCTGTGACCCCAAAGTTCCCTAATCAGCCGGTGTCCACTGTGACCCTTGAATCCCAATGATCCTGTGTCCCATGTGACCCCCGAGACCCTAATCATGGGGTGTCCCCTGTAACAGTCTCCTGATCATCCTTTGTCCACTGGGACCCCTGAAACCCAATCTTCCTGTGTCCCCCATGACTTCTAATCATTTTATGACCCCTCTACCCTGAACCCTGAATCACCCTGTTGTCCCCTGTGACCCCCGAGACACTGATAATCCTGTGACCCCTGAGCCCCTGATCATTGTGTGTCCACTGTGACCTGGAGGGGAGGACGGAGCCAGGTGCACAGAGGAGAGGGGGAGTTGCAGCCAGATGGATGGTAGGACAGAGCCAATTGCACAGAGGAGTTGCAACCAGGTGGAGGGTAGGTTGGAAGCAGGCACACAGAGAAGAATAGAGTTGCAGCCAGGTGGAGGGTAGGATGGAGCCAGGAGCACAGGGGAGTTGCAGCCAGGTGGAGGGCAGGTTGGAGCCAGGTGCACACAGAAGTGAGTTGCAGCCACTTCGAGGGTAGGCTGGAGCCAGTTGCAGACAGGTGGAGGGTAGGATGGAGCCAAGTGCACAGAGGAGAAGAGAGTTTTAGCCAGGTGGAGGGTAGGATAGAGCCAGGTGCACAGAGGAGAAGGGAGTTGCAGCCAGGTGGAGGGTAGGATAGAGCCAGGTGCACAGAGGAGAAGATAGTTGCAGCCAGGAGGAGGGCAGGATGGAGTATCATTGGGTATAATTTTAGTGGAAGCTGCATATTTAAAATTATTGCAATTATATTAAGTTATTAAGGCTTATACAAAATTTTAGTGATTGGTTGTATAGTCTAGTGATGTTCATGCCCAAATGCAGAGAGGCAAGGCTCAGACAGGTGTTCCCTACAAGAACTAAGAGTGTCAGCCCTCAGATGATGTAGCTGTGTAATATTTGGCCAGTAGGAGGACCATTTAACAACAAAAGGGTCCAAATCAAGAGACACAAAGCACCAGCACATGTTTTCCTACAATAATTAGGAGTGAGAGCAGTGGCAGCCAAGCTGTTTAAAAAAAAAAGCCCTTTAAAGCCTCGTACACATGCTTAGATTTTTAAACTACCGAACGTCCGTTTTTTTTTTTTGTAGCATTCTAGTCTCATGTCGAAAAGTGAAGAGGTTAGTCACAATGCGAATTTTCATACTACAGAATACATCAGAAGTGACGTAATGTGTTGAATAGTTTTGTATGTGTTCTTTCTTTTCTGAGCATGTGTAGTCTTGCTGGACACACGGCTATCTATGGGAAGCTTCCCAGCTTGCAATCCCGTGTTTAGAGAGTGGTCGGGGCGCAATCGATTGCACTCCGAACACTCCCCACTCTACTGTCATTTGTCTCTGGCCTCCTTTCCTATCTTTATATTGGCTGGGACCAGAGGATGGTGGGTGGTGCTTTTTTGCGGCACCACTTCCGGTTTCCTGGCTCACTGCTGTGTGCTCTGGGTGTATAGCCAGTACCGGAGTGAAGGACAGTCAGGCTCCAGAATAGCGGGTTATATATAAGGAGTGTAGGAGGCGGGGAGGACGGTCAGGCTCTGGTATAGTGGGGTCCATATTTCCGGTATGGAGGGCAGTGGTGCAGGCAGTATAGCAGAGGTCGGTGTCAGTACCAGGGGAGGACAGTCAGGTTCGCTGCTGTATTGTCGGTGCTCCGCCCCTTTGCCGTACCCCAAGGGGTCTGGGGGTGACATGGGGGGATTGGCTGGTGACAGTTTTGGTGGAGAAGATGCTGAGACCACCCAGCCAGAGCCTCATGTGAACAGGGAGGTGTCTGGCTGGCTGGTTGGGGAGGAAGGTGGAGAGGCGGCCTCTGCTGCTCAGATGGCCACAGTGTGAGCAGAGGATCTGCTGTGAGGCTGCACCGAGGAGAATCGGCAAGGACATGGCTGGGATCCTGAAGGTATAAGAGCATCGGCCGATCCACAAATACTGACCGACATCTGCCGATCGGTGTGAGAGATCCCTGACTGAGAATGAAAGCGGAGTGACAGATGGGCACAGTGACAGTGATCTGGGTGACAGATGGACACAGTAACAGTGATCTGGGTGACAGATGGGCACAGTGACAGTGATCTGAGTGACAGATGGGCACAGTGGCTGCAATAGATGGACACAGTGATTGCAATTAATGGGATCAGTGGCTGCAATTGATGGGCACAGTGGCGGCAATTGATGGGCACAGTGGCAGCAATTGATGGGCACAGTGGCAGCAATTGATGGCCACAGTGGCTGCAATTGATGGCCACAGTGGCTGCAATTGATGGCCACAGTGGCTGCAATTGATGTGCACTGTGCACAGTGGTTGCAATTGATGTGCACAGTGGCTGCAATTGATGTGCACAGTGGCTGCAATTGATGTGCACAGTGGCTGCAATTGATGTGCACAGTGGCTGCAATTGATGTGCACAGTGGCTGCAATTGATGTGCACAGTGGCTGCAATTGATGTGCACAGTGGTTGCAATTGATGTGCACAGTGGTTGCAATTGATGTGCACAGTGGTTGCAATTGATGTGCACAGTGGTTGCAATTGATGTGCACAGTGGTTGCAATTGATGTGCACAGTGGTTGCAATTGATGTGCACAGTGGTTGCAATTGATGTGCACAGTGGTTGCTATTGATGTGCACAGTGGTTGCTATTGATGTGCACAGTGGTTGCAATTGATGTGCACAGTGTCTGCAATTGATGTGCACAGTGGATGCAATTGATGTTTTTTTTTGCAGAATTTTTCAGTTTGTTTGCTCCCCCCCAACAAATTCTGAGCACCAGACTCCACTCTGTGAGAAAAGTGACAGCCTCAGCAAATTGTTGGCCAATTTCTATCTGCAGGTCAAAGCAGACCTAGTACTACTTGAAGAAAACATGTCATTACTAAAACTACTTGAGAAAACAGTTTTTTAACCAATATGGTTTAAATAATAGTACATTCCAGTTTTCATATCTATAAGGCTAGCTCATTGATAAAATAAAATACATTTCACAACTAAATACTGAATGTACTGCCAAAGTATGCTGCATGAGGTTGTCCCATTGAATTGTTCCATTCTATAACACTGCATGCAGCTTAAGGGCATCTCACATACCTATAATTTAAAGCGTAACTCTACTTTTGTTGAGAAAAAAAAATCACAATTGGGTGATCTAAGTACATTGCAAGGATTATAACAAACTTTGTTGCAGATTCCTACCTTTTGTTATTCTGAAGAAATCCCTGTGTGTTCAACTGTGCCTCTGTTCTAAGTGGGTCTAATAGGAGTGGTTTCATAATTATCAGTCAGTTGTGGCACCTGCAGGGAATAATGAGGAAAGCTGCTGGGCCTACATCCCTTTAGACGTGATTTCCTATTGGGAATATCTCACCCAAAATTAAATTTTTGTTGAAGGGAATGCCGGAAATCTGACTTGTATCTTAGGCAGACTTCTGGGAAAATTGGTGAGCCAATCACACAAGCAGGAAATTATGTTTCTAGGGGGTGATCAGTACACATTCTGTGTACAGAACACCTCCAGGTAGCCATATTACATTGCATTTTACAGATCTGCAGATTGAAAAGGAATGGTAATGTTTTAATAACATTCAATTACAATATGACTCGTGTCACAATTACGCTATATTATTTTTTCTTTCTTTGATAGCTTTTTTTCCCTCGAAAGTGGAGTTACCCTTTAAAAGATGTGTGTACTTTCTATGTCTCCTTCAAACCAATATGAAAAGGAACCTCACCCTGTTGTATGTTCTATTGGCATGGGTGCCCCAAGCTAGTACTTAGCTTCCCATGTATTTTTAAAAAATGTATATTAGCTTTCCTATTAGCCCTATAAATGGCACATTTGCTATCAGGGCTGCCCACAACCCTAGTAGATTTCAATGCAATTCTACCAAAAGTTTGGATTAGCCAATCATCTAACAACGAACTCTAGGTTGCTGGACTCACTCATAATTATCAGGTTTATAACTTTAGATTTACTATGATTCAAAGGAATGTGTTCAAAAAAATCTGGTGGCTACCAAAGCAGACAGCAAAGGGAAATACACATTCTTTTCTTCTGGTAAGAGAGTCTAATGTTCCTATTTAAGGGGCTGCTGGGCTGTGAATTTTCCCTTTTCCTGCAAGGAACACCGGATGAAGAGCTCCCTATACTCCTTACCTGTGTCATGGAGTCACTTTTAAAGTGGTTGTATACCCGCAGGACAAAAAAAAGAAAAATTGCAAAAAAAAAACCTGTAAGGCAAGGGCATAATGAGCTAGTATGCATACTAGTTCATTATGAAATACTTACCTTAAAATGAGGCGTCTGTATCTCACCTGGTCCACGCTGAGAGAGCTGACATTTTGCCCTTGGTGTGTCTTCCGGGTTCGCGGCTCCAGTGGCCGGTGCCATGATGACTTCACTCCCCTGCTTGCGCGTGGGAGTTTTCTTCCTGGCAAGGTCCGGCAGCATCTGCCAGAGCTTCAGCTGGGCATTCACAGCGCATGCGCCGCTAATGTCAGCAGCTGCATGCAAAGTGAATATCTCCTAAACCGTACAGAGCCTTATTATAGGTTTACCTGTAGGTAAAAGTTAATAATTTGGGTATACAACCACTTTAACACAGCTCTTGGAGAAAGCTATGCGCGAGGGAGGTGAAGCATGGCTGCGCCGCTGCTTGGAGCTGGATGCAAGTGAGGAGAGAATAGCAGGTGTGGGATACTGGAGGGGGAATGGCGGCATTTCCACAGGCACTGCAGCTAGCCATGGAGAGGAGGGCAGAAGAACCAGCAAAGCAGGGGAGGACAAGGCGCAGCCAGTACCCGAACGGAGCAAAAGAAAACAAATAGTGTAGCGCTTATAAAAAATTTAACACATATAATAAACAATGGGTGCTATACTTAAATAAACACCACTAAGAATTAGAAAAACATATGCGAAAAAACAAATACTATAGGAAAAAAATAAAATATCAAATAAGCAAATAATCAAAATGTGATTCAAAGTTCCATGTGAAAAGAAATATTGTTCAAACACTTCATGTGAATATCCCAACAGTGAACAGGATGTATAGTTGAAGTGAGTGGGTACTAGGGATGAGCTTCGTGTTCGAGTCGAACATACGTTCGACTCGAACATCGGCTGTTCGCCCGTTCGGCGAATTCCGAACATTATGGGCCGTTCGCGCCAAATTCGTGTGGCGCTCACGGCCCACAATGCACTGCGTCATCGAAGTGCATTGCTGGCTCATGATTGGCCAAGCATGCACTGTGACCCCGCATGCTTGGCCAATCACAGCGCCAGCAGCGAGGAGAGCCATGATAAAAAATGTGTTATGTGCATAACTAACAATACAAGCAAGTGAGTAAAAAAGTTCATGAAATGTTTGAGAACAATCCCAAAATTAATCACTCTGGTGCATCCAAAGCTTAGTTAAAAGTCCACAGATGGCATTCAAGGTGAATTATCCTGCTACGTTCTCAGACCTCGGCAACTCTTGAAATTGAATTATAAGCAAGTAGAAAGAATAAGTACCCTTACCGGATGGGTTGGACACATCCACCTTATAGTAGTGTGTCTTGCAAGCTTATGGGGGGGCTCCAGCCACTCACCCCAGTACACCGACCAGATGTTGTTTTCCTCTCAGGGTTCCTTGCGGTATCCAGATGAAAAAGGTGAGTAGGATTTCCGTGCCATAAACTGCTATAGGACTTGGTGCCAGAAGTCTCGTGAGAGTTCACCATAAAAGGAATAAAGCATAAAAAACGCCTCGCATGGTGAAATACAACCAATGATGGTTTATTGAAAAAAGTTTTTGATAAACAGAACTAAAATTATAAAATCACGTGATACATAAAAAATAGCAATGTGGGGAGCAAACAACTGCTGGCCCTACGCGTTTCAACCTCAAAGTCTTCAACAGGGGCCAGCGTGGCGGCCTTGTGTAGTGTGTTGGCGTCTGTAGCAGTTAGTGGGTGTTCTGTGTACCTTCAACACAGTATACACTGATCGTTATCAGCCGATTTTTCGATCTTGCTCTTCTGTAGTGGTTGTTGTCTGCGTGCCCTGACCGCAGTATACACCGCTATATTCACCTCACCTATATAGCTAGCGATATATCTATCTTTTATAACAGAGCTTGCAGTCAGTAGTGTTAGGAGCTTGTGCGTGCTGTCTGCGTGCTCTGTACCCAGTACACACCGCTATACCCACCTACATAGCTCTTCTCTATTTGAGCCATCTGCCATCTGCAGGAGTTATTGGAAGTTGTGTGTGCCTCCAGCACAGCACAGTATACATCTGTATATACCCCTTTATCTCTGGTGTTCTATAATAAAGGCATCTGCAGGAGTTAGTGGGTGTTTTGTGCCTCCAGCACAATATACACCTGTATCTACCCTTTATTGCTGTTCTCTAATAGAGCCATCTGCAGGGCTTAGTGGGTGTTGTGTGCCTCCAGTACAGTATACCCCTTTATCTCTGGTGTTTTATAATAAAGGCATCTGCAGGAGTTAGTGGGTGTTGTGTGCCTCCAGCACAATATACACTACCCAACTGTGTTATACCCAACTCCCTTCAGGCCATTACCATGTCTGGAAGGCAAGCAAGGAGAGGCAGACAGGCGTGAGCTGATAAAAGAGGGCAAGCAGGCTCTGTGTCTAGAGACAACAGTGCTGGTCGTGGACGTGGTGCATTGTCATCAGCACGTGGCCATGGGACACGCTTGTCCTTCTTTTCAGCAGCTGGACATGTTGAACCGCAACATGCCAATGACTTGGTAGAGTGGATGACCAAGCCCTCTTCATCCTCCTCATCCTCTCTCACCCAGTCTCAGGGTACTAGCAAAGCAGCTGCCAACTCATCGTCTTCCCTCGTCTCAATGTCATCATCAGTGACTCCTTCCCTAGACCCACCACGTCCTCCTGAGGAGTCTCCTGAACTCTTTGAGCACAGTGTTGGGTACATGCTCCAGGAGGATGCCCAGTGTTTTGTAGGCTCTGATGATGACACTCAGCTAGAGGAAGGCAGTAGCGTGAATGCAGAGAGAGGGGATGCTCAAGAAGGACAGCAATCTGGCAGTCATGTTCCACAAGCTGCAGCATACTGCCAGGTTTGCTACAGCGATGAAGAGGGAGGGGATGATGAGGGCACTGACTCCACGTGGGTGCCTGGTAGGAGAGAGGAGGAGGCACATGTCCAACGAGGCAGGATGCCCTCCGGGGGCCAGCTTAGGGGCAGCACACCGACTGAATCACACCGCAGAGCTCCGCCTGTGCAGGGCGCTGCCTCTGCGCGTTATTCTAAAAGTTCTTTGGTGTGGGCCTTTTTTGAGACGAGTGCATCAGATCGCACCGCTGCTATTTGCAACATATGTCTCAAGCGTATCTCGCATGGCCAAAACATCAGCCGCTTGGGCACCACATACTTAACCAGATATATGTTGACCTGCCATGCAGCTCGTTGGCAAGCGTACCTCAAAGACCCACACCAAAGAACAAAGCGGACCTCTCCTTGCTCCTCATCAGCTGGCATTTCCAACCCCACTAGACCTTCAGTCCTCTCTGAAACCTGCTCTGAGAGGAATGAAGGTGTAGAATTAGGTGTGTCACAGCCAAGTGCTTCCAGGCACTCTGCTAGCAGTACACCCACGTCCGATTATAGCAGGCAAATGTCCCCGCCCCAGCTGCTGGACCGGCGAAAGAAGTTCACTCCCAGCCATCCACATGCCCAGCGGTTGAATGCTAGCTTGGCTAAACTGCTAGCACTTCAACACTTCAACTGCTGCCTTTTTAGTTGGTAGACTCGGCCCCCTTCCGTGAGTTTGTACAATGTGCGGTTCCTCAGTGGCTGGTCCCCAAACGCCACTTTTTCTCACGGAAGGCTATTCCGGCTCTCTACCGACATGTGGAAGGCAATGTCCTTGCCTCGCTGGACAGGGCGGTCAGCAGGATGGTGCATATTACCGCTGACTCATGGTCCAGCAGGCATGGACAGGGACGTTACCTGTCTTTCATGGCCCATTGGGTCACTCTTCTGGCAGCTGGGAAGGATGCAGGACAAGGTGCAGTAGTGTTGGAGGTTGTTCCGCCACCACGCCTCCAAAATGCTACTATTGGTTGTGACACACCTCTCTCCTCCACCCCCCTCTTCTTCTTCCTCCATGGCCTCTTTCAGTGCTCTGTCCTCAGAACCAGCGGTGCTCCGTAGGCGTTCCAGGGGCTACGCAACTACGCAGGCAAAACAATGCCATGCTGTGCTTGCGCTGGTTTGTTTGGGGGACAGGAGCCACACTGGGGCGGATGTTTTGTCAGCTCTGCAGGGGCAGGCCGAAAGGTGGTTGACGCCACGCCAGCTTAAGCCAGAAATGGTGGTTTGCGACAATGGCACCAACCTCCTCTCCGCCCTCCGACAAGGACAACTGACCCATGTGCCCTGTGTAGCTCACGTCCTTAACCTGGTGGTGCAGCGGTTCTTGGGCAGGTACCCGGGCTTACAGGATGTCCTGAAGCAGGCCAGGAAAGTCTGTGTGCATTTCCGCCGATCATTTAATGCCTGTGCTCGGCTGGCTGAGCTCCAAAAGGAGTTGAACCTGCCCAAAGACCGCCTTATATGTGACATGCCCACCAGGTGGAACTCAACGTTGGCCATGCTGCAG
This sequence comes from Lithobates pipiens, assembly GCF_037356315.1. NCBI lineage: Eukaryota > Metazoa > Chordata > Amphibia > Anura > Ranidae > Lithobates > Lithobates pipiens. The sequence goes on from NW_027507785.1 coordinate 246,756,960, forward strand.
CGGCTGCACACGCAGCAGAGGGCCATCAATGAGTACCTGTGCGACTACGGTACCAGGACAGGGTCAGGGGAGCTCGGTTTTTTCTCACCACGCCAGTGGGGCATGATCAGGGATGCATGCACTGTCCTGTCACCGTTTGAGGAGGCCACAAGGATGGTGAGCAGTGACAGTGCATGCATCAGTGACACTGTACCTCTTGTCCACCTCTTGGAGCATACGCTGCGTGGAATAATGGACAGGGCACTTGAGGCAGAACAGAGGCAGGAAGAGGAGGACTTCCTTGCCTCTCAAGGCCCCCTTTATCCAGACAGTGTTCCTGCTGTGCCACCCATCACACAGGAAGAGGATGAGGAGAAGGAAGAGGAGGAGGAGGATGATTGTGTCAGCATGGAGGTGGAGGCTGGCACTCAGCATCAGCAGCAGCAGCAGTCTTGTAGGGATGATTTACAGTCCCAAGAAACACGTGGACTTGTACGTAGCTGGGAGGAGGTAGCTGCGGATCATGTTGTCCTTAGTGACCCAGAGGACTCCGGACCGAATGCCTCAGCTAACCTACGCTGCATGGCCTCCCTGATCCTGCAAAGCCTGCGGAAGGATCCTCGTATTCTTCGGATCAAGGAGAGGGACCATTACTGGCTGGCCACTCTCCTTGATCCACGGTACAAGGGTAAGGTTGCCGACCTTATCTTGCCATCGCAGAGGGAGCAGAGGATGAGACATCTCTGGGAGGCCTTGCAGAAAGGTCTGTGCAACGCGTTCCCAGAGACTGGGAGGTTACAAACTCCTGGTCCAGGACAACGTGTTGCTGAGGCATCGGTCAGAAGGATCGGTGGAGAAGGTGGCCGTCTGACTGATGCTTTCAGACAATTTTTTAGTCCGCAGCCCCAAGGTATGATCGGTTCCAGCAACCATCCCCAGCGTCTGATTTACATGGTGCAGGAATACCTAGGGGCAAGGTCAGACTTGGAGACCTTTCCCACCGAAAATCCTCTGGCTTACTGGGTCTTGAGGATGGATCACTGGCCAGAGCTTGCACAGTATGCAATTGAGCTACTGGCCTGTCCTGCATCCAGCGTTCTTTCGGAACGCACCTTCAGTGCTGCTGGTGGCTTTGTTACTGATCACAGGGTGCGCCTGTCCACCGAATCAGTTGATCGACTGACCTTCATCAAGATGAATCAGTCATGGATAACCCACAGCTACCAAGCACCTGAAGCTGATGTAACCGAATAATTTTTTTTGAAATATCACATCCCTTCAAGACTGCCTATGCTGATGCTGAGTGACTGTCCTGTTATGTTGATTGTCTATCCTCTTCCTCCTCCGCTGATATGTTGGAAGAAGGTTCTGGGTGATGCCAGCAGCCCAATTTTTCTGCCCCTGTTTAACAGGGGCGTTTAATTACAATTTTTGATGCAATGCTTTGCAGCAGGGCTAATTCCTGCAATAAAACTAGAGTATATGGCAGAGGTTGCAGTGTGGTGGCACCAGCACCAGTGCCTAAGGCCCAATTTTTCTGCCCCTGTTTAACAGGGGCGTTTAATTACAATTTTTGATGCAATGCTTTGCAGCAGGGCTAATTCCTGCAATAAAACTAGAGTATATGGGAGAGGTTGCAGTGTCGTGGCACCAGCACCAGTGCCTAAGGCCCAATTTTTCTGCCCCTGTTCAACAGGGGCGTTTAATTACAATTTTTGATGCAATGCTTTGCAGCAGGGCTAATTTCTGCAATAAAACTAGAGTATATGGGAGAGGTTGCAGTGTCGTGGCACCAGTGCCTAAGGCCCAATTTTTCTGCCCCTGTTTAACAGGGACATGTAATTACAATTCTTGATATAATATTTCACAGGAGGGCCCGTTCCTGTGCCCACCCAGAGTAACTGTGAGGACTTATAGTGTTGTGGCACCAGCGCCACAACCACCAAAGGTCAATTTTTCTACCACTGTTCAACAATGGCATGTAATTACAATTCTTGATATAATCGTTCACAGCAGGGCGCTCCAGCGCCCACCAAGAGTCACTTTCAGGGCTTACAATGTTGTGGCAAAACCAACACCTTGTTCCGCCATTTCTGCAGAGCATATAGGGCAGGCCCCTACTTTCAAACATCCAACTTACAAACATCTCCTACTTGCAAACAGAAGGAGACAACAGCAAGTGAGATGAAAAAAGATGGACGAAAAAACAAATTATACAGGGGTGATAACCCTTCCCATGTTTTCCAAAAAGCTTAAAAATAGTTTTTTTGACTGGAGCTACACTTTAAAAATGTACCAGTTGAAAATTACAAACAGATTCAACTTAACACAACAAACCTACACAGTCCCTGTCTTGTTTGCACCGCCTGTATACTGATGTTCTGAGTATATAGGGCCTGGGGGCCACACGCATTTCCTTTTTTTAATGTGGGTACGGGGTTCCCCTTAATATGCGTACAAGACCCAAAGGGGCTGGTAATGGGCAGGGAGGGCTACCCATGCCATTTTTCTCAATGATTTTCAACCATATTGCAGGAACCAGATATAACATTAAAACCGCAAGCAGTTTTAAATAATGTTATTTCTGTTTAATGTCATTTTGTGCAGGGACTGTTCTAAACATTGGAAACACGTGGCACTTCACAGGCATACTACCGACACCCCCCAGGCACCATATTTAAAGGAATATTTCACTTTTTTTTCACTTTAATCGTCATTAAAATCAGTGCTCCCGCCAAAACGGCCATTTTTAAAAACATTTTAGGCATTGACCCATGTCCCCTGGGGCAGGAGCCAGGTCCCCAAACCCTTTTTAGGACAGTATCTTGCATATTAGCCGTTAAAATTAGCACTTTTTATTTCGAACATTCGAGTCCCATAGACTTCATTGGGGTTCTAAAGTTCATACGAATTTGGGGTCCGTTCGAAAGTTCTGGTGCGAACCGAACCGGGGGGGGTGTTCGGCTCATGCCTAGTGGGTACCACCACCGAAAACTAGGAAATCTACCAGAACGTTTGAACCCACAAGAACATATCTTCTTTGAGTCAAACAGGCTTATGTTGTATAAACAACCGGTGGGATGATTCACATGAAGTGTTTGAACAATATTTCTTTTCACATACAACTTTGAATCACATTTTGATTATTTGCTTATTTGAAATGTATTATTTTCTAATAGTATTTGTTTTTTTGGCATATGTTTTTCTAATTCTTAGTGGTGTTTATTTAAGTATAGTACTTGTTTATTATATGTGTTAAGTCACATTTTTTTATAAGCGCTACACTATTTGTTTTCTTTTGTATTCCCATTTATCTAATTTGCTATTTATCTAATTTGCTGTGTCAGCTGCTAATTTTATAGGCAGCACAAAATTATTTGTTACACTAGCTTGTTTCTTGTTTAGATCACATTTTGCTGCAGCCTCACGCATCTTATTTGACATTTATTTCAATATGGATGTATTTGATTACAGAGCGTCCCGCGCTGTTAACACAGAAGGTGATTTCATTGCGACAGGGAGTGAAACTGAATTAGGAGGTCTTATTTTAAGGCACAAAAATGTCATGTCCTCTGAGTTACCTCTACAGTGGGACTTGACAATTTTGGAACAGTACATTTCTGACCGCATGGTCCCCAGAAGGCTCAGGTGGGACGGACATCCCCGACAGGGCGACCCAGATATCAACTCCTGGTTTAAGTACTTTAATGAGGCAGGAATCAATTTCATTAGTGTCCTCATCTCAAAAAAGACAACAGAAGTTATCAGTACTAGAAAGAAATTAAAGAACTCAAAGACAACCTTGCATCACACAAAAATTCGATAGAATACAATTCTCTTTCTTTGAATCTCCAGAGTTTTCTGGAGAAGGAGGATAGAGATCAAAAAACAGAAAAAATACCCCAGAGATGTAGGTGAGTACAAAAATGGAACTGTGTTTGGTTGGCAGAAACTTTTGGCCCCTAATCCAACAATAGATACGGTTCCCTTTACCACGCCATTGTTGCCGGTGCCAACTATTTGTTCATCGGGCACAATCAACATGGGTGTCCCCCACAGGTAATGCTATGAATGCACAAGGTAGGGACCCTCGCAGTAGTGGGCCCCTCTCACTACCTAATGTACATCATTACAGTCCCGTTACTTCTAATTTGAAAAAGAATAAATAGAGCTATGGAGAAGTTCATGCCTATGATTGGTCGTCTATCATACACGTAGATCTGGAAGGTGGTATTCAGGGGTTGTACAGGCAAGATGGAGTCCACCTCTCAATTGTGGGTCTCCATGTGGTTTGCAGAGGAAAGTTATGGAAAAAATTTGAAAAAGAATAAATAGAGCTATGGAGAAGTTCATGCCTATGATTGGTCGTCTATCATACACGTAGATCTGGAAGACGGTATTCAGGGGTTGTACAGGCAAGATGGAGTCCACCTCTCAATTGTGGGTCTCCATGTGGTGGGGTTGGGTCCGGCTCAAGCCCGGCTTGTGGGGGTTTGATATGTTGATATATTGATATGTTAAAATTAGGTAATGCTGCTTGAGTTATGAAATCTGAGCAGTTACAAAATGTTAGTTTCATTAAAGTGATGCTGTTTTTTATGAAACTAACTTATTTAGATTTACAACTCACTGCTTCCAGCTAAACAAGACGAATCACTGTGAATAATTCCCCTATTTTAGACTGATGTGGTTTTTTCTGCCCCACAGTCTCTGGAAGTTACTACAAACATGCGCCCGTCCACTTCTGGTCATGCTGAGCTCCCTGGCCACACAGCATGCTACACTACTCTCTCCAGTACTTATGCTTCTTCAACTTTACACTGACCTTCTCCTTTGTATCAAAGTCCTGTGTTCCCCGGTCACAGAAATCCGATAAGCTGATCTACCTCCACCATTTGACTCCTACTTCCTCCTCTTGATCTTCATTACATCCAGGTCCTGTGTTCCTCAGTCACATCAGCCCGATGTACCCCACAGGGATGAAGATCTTCATCTTTAACTTCTTCCCCGTGGTTCCTCCATTCCTCCTCTATACACAGCGCATCCCCGCATAGGGACGCCCTTTACAATACCTCAGCACTCCACGCTGTCTTTCCTGTGCTCCACAACTCCTCCCTGTAAGCACAGCTTATATGAGAGGCCTGTCCCCTGCCAATGCAAGTTAATGATTGGTCAGGACTCCCCACACAAGCTGCCTGCCACTCAGATCTCAAGTCCAGCCTCTCTTCCAGAACAATTCCTCAGGAAGCAGAGGAGGCATCTTTGAGCCAAAGTGTAGGTGGCCACAACCCCCCCTATACTGAGGCTCCCACTCCCAGATCAAAACAACCAGGCCTGGAATGAAAACACAGGCCGGGCTAAGTTTACCTATATCTCAGCCCTGCAACTAGAAAAATACTAATCTAGCACCTACCTGTAAGTATAGGGTGCTACATTTATTATTAAAAAATAAAAAATGATTAGCTATCCATTCACTTTAATATCAGTAATTAAGCGGTTACTGCCGCTTTAAATTTCGGGATCTGCAGGATTCAGGGGAACCAATGAAATCCAGAGGAATGTGCTAGAAGCTGGGAAAGCCTATTTAAGGGGCTGCTGGGCTGGGAATTTCCCCTTTTCCTGCAAGGAACATGTGATGAAGAACTACCTCTCTCCTCCCCTCCCCAGTCGCGTGCACTATTATGTGGTTGGGTTACCCTGGATTTCTAGGGAGGACATTATATTGATATGTTAAAATGGGGTAATGCTGCTTGAGTTCTGAAAACTGAGCAATTACAAAATTTTGCTTTCATTAAAGTAATGCTGTTTTATATGATCAATAAATAAATGGTGTTTTTTTCATATGTTAAACAAATAAAGTGCAGCGGCCTATATTTGCCAAACTTCGCTGGGTCTTTGTATCTACTTTATGTGGTCATATCTGGAGTTACTGATGGTGTGAATGGGTGTGGTCTACAATCTCATGGTTTTTCAATACAGTAGAATGTGCATTCTAATAAGAGTGTGCCCAGTGTAAGCATCCCTATGGAGGAGAAAGTTTTTTGGTTAAGGGCAGTTTGTAGGCAGATTTCCTACAGAATTGTTAGTTTAGACAGTGGCTGGCCCAGGCTGGGGGGAAGAGTTAACGTGTATACTACTTTTCCCAGGCTTTTTTTGATACAGCCTACCCACCTTTGGTATATATAAGGGGGAAGGCTGGGTCCATAATCGCCGTTTGGTAACCGTCTCAAGAGAGGATGACATAATTATTGTGGAGAAGGACTGCTGCGCCTTCCAATCTGTTGGAGGAACTGGGAGACTGGGGAACACCTAATATGGACTACTAGCTTCTGGAAATATGTCTGCACAGCCAAGTATAAGTAGTTAGGGACATTTTGAAGGTTACAAGTTTATTGTTCATGTTGAACTGTACTACTAAAGACTTTTAAGTATAGATGCATTGACTGTTCTAAGCTTGGTCTGAAGTCATTTAAATGTGATGTTGTGATGATCAAATATGATGGTTCCTGATGTATCAAAGAACTGGAGCCAGTATAGCACATATGGGGTATGAAGTAAAGCCACTACCAATGGCCTACTTGGCAAGACAATGGAGGAATAATGCAGTCACTATGGGTAACCAAGAACTAGTGTAAGGTACATTGCAGCTGGTCATGAAGTGTGGTGCCTGGTGTAGGTGATGTTTCCTCCAGTAGTGAAGGGGTCGATTCTCTGGCTCCCTCCCCAGCAGTTGGTTCCCATAGCAACTGGAGCCGAACCCACGTTATGGAGACCTATAGCCTGATCACATGGTGCAGGAATGGAGGATCCCCATTCTGTCATTGGGAGTGAGGTTGCAGAGGTACGATGGACTGGTGGAGAGAGCACGGGCTCAGCAGTGCCCCTTCTAAATGCAACATAATCTACATCAGGCAACAGTGTGTAGTGATACAGGACAGCACTTTTTCAGAGGACGTCCTTAACAACGGATGACTCCTCAGCTGTCAGCAGGATTCCTTGTTGACCGCTGAATGTAAAAATACTAGACACGTGCACACTGAAATTCTTTCGTTTTCGTCCGAAAAATACATTTATTTAGTTACTCCCATAATTAGTTTTTATTCATTTTGTTTTTCGTTAAAAATTGCGGTCGTCCGAAAATCCAAATTCATTAAGGTCGAATCTGTGATTGAAGGCTTATTGTGTCTGTCAAATGTTCAAAGAAGATTCAACGGTGCAGCTAAACTGTATGACTCCGTATGGTTTAGCTGCTCCGTCAAATCTTCTTAGAACTTTTGACAGACACCATAAGCCAAAGATTCGACGTTTGTATGTTTTTCGCTGCTTTGTCGAATCTTTGTAGTTCATGTTGAATGTATATAGTTCAAACAGAAAATGGACTGGTGATAGTCCAGGTAACAAGATAGGGTTTATAGAATCTCAGTCTATAATATAGAATCTATAATAATAAATCCCCCCCCCACAACATGGTTCTCTGACAAACGGACCAGCTAAGATTGACAGTCTTCTGAAATGATTCAGTGTGTGTGTGTCTCTCTGCTAGCAATCGTAAGTGAAGGTGAGTTGGCTGTACTTAGTTCTAGCTATTTTACTGCTCCTCCTCTTTGGTTACAATCAGCCAATAACATTCATCATCATCATTATTTTTATTTTACTTCCCCCACCCAATTCCAGCAGCGATCTTTTCTCTATGTTGAGTCTTTTCTCTCTATGTCAAATCTTTTCTCTCAATCTCTTTATGTAGAATGAAAATGGTGGGAGGGGCAAGAATTGTCCCCACCCACCATGTATGGGATGCTGGCAGACCAGTTGTCAATAGCAGTTAAAATGCTTACCTTTGATTGTTTGTATCGAACAGCAACGGTCTTGGCACGAGTTGCTACCTATAAAAGTAAAAAAAAAATGCGTCACAATTAGCAGTTACCGGGACAAGAAGAGAAGACGTTTCACATTGCTCTCCGGTGCTGGCGTTATGGAGTCCTTACTTTGGCAAGTTATTGAGCGGGCTGGCACCGAGGATGGCGAGCGGTGGCTTTGGTCTTGTCTGGCTGTACCTAGATGCGATTCCCCGGTTTCCGGCCATTGTCCTGCGCTGACTCTCATGACTGACGATCCTCTTGTTTACACTGAGGCTCCTTCCGTTATGCCGTCGGATGTTCCGCCGCCATCGGCTTCCTTTTCCTCCCAATGGGCTCCTCCTATTGACCCCGTGATGCAGAGTTCGTCCTTCGGGGATTTCCGCACTGAATCAGCGTATTCTCCGATCTCGGAAGACGGCGCATGCGCAGTGGATCCGGCTATTAAAAAAAAGAGGAAAAGAAGAATACCACGAAGATTTAAATCGTCTGAACTGCAAGTTCATTGGACTACAGCTTCGATAGACACAGATTGTTATTGTCAGCGTCATGTCGAATCTCCTATCTATATCGAACTGTTGTCACAACAAAAAGGAAAATAAAGCATTTGTTTATGTCAGATCTTTCATTTTTCGGATTCTGCACATTCGTTATCATTAAAACGATAACGAAAATACCTTAAATTCGGATGAAAATGAATGCACATGTCTAAAAAATACCCATTTAAAAAAAAATAAACTGCAAGCCCCCAAATCCATACCGGTCTCTTTCAGGTCTGGTAAGGAATTTAAGGGGAACCCACAGCAAAATTTAAAAACAAAACGGAGCGGGTTTTCCCCCTCCCCCAAATCCATAGCAGATCCTTATACCTAGTATGATTTTTGAGGGAAACTCCCACAGCAACACCTTTTAGAAAACTATACCAGGCAACATTTCATCAACATGGGGGGGTGCTTTAGCTCCGCCCCAAAGCAACCCTGGCTGATAGTTGTGGGGCTCTGAGGGCAGGAAGCTTATCGGAATCTGGAAGGGGGCCCCCAGATCCTGCCCCCTCATGTGAATGAGTATGGGGTACATTGTACCCCTACTTATTCACCAAAAGAAGTGTCAAAAATAAATAGAAACACAGAGACAGTTTTTGACAATTCCTTTATTAACCACTTAAGGACCAGCCGCCACAGTTACACTGTGGCAGATTGGCTTCCCTGGGTGAATCACCGTAACTGTACGTTGGTCGCTTTTAAGAGCCGAAGGGGGCACATGCGCAAGCTGATCACTCCTGACAGAGACAGAACAGACATCTGTCAATGTAAATAGACAGATCTCTATTCTGCCAGGTGAGGAAAGACAGATCTCCTGTTTTTACTGTAGCACCCTCTACCATTAGGTGGTGGACTTTTGAGGCCAGAGCTTTTTTGCTCAGGAAATAGGGGCAGGAACTCCCCCTTCTGAGTCACTCCTTGTCTCTGCCCCCTACCCACCTCTGAGCGCCGTCCCTTGGTTCCACCCCCCTACCCACCTCCGAGTGCTGACCCTTTTGTGATGCTAAGTCATTTGTATGGTATTTGTTAATGATGAAAGTTAGCAATACTCCCTAGGTAACACAGTTAACTCCTTGAACGACCCCTAGTGTTAACCCCTTCCCTGCCAGTGACATTTATATAGTAATCAGTGACTATTTTTAGCTCTGATCGCTGTATAAATGTCAATGGTCCTAAAAAAAAGTGTCAAAAGGGTTCGATCTGTCCGCCGCAAAAATCGCAGATCACCACCATTACTAGTAAAAAAAATAAAAATAAAAAAAAATGCCATAAATCTATTTCCTATTTTGTAGACGATATACTTTTGCGCAAACCAATCAATATTTGGCCTAATGGCCTAATATGGTTTAGGAGGGAGGGATGGCGCTCCCCCCCCCCCTTTCCTGGCCTGCTAGGCTTCATGCATAGGCTTCATGCATGGATAATGGTCTGGTATGGATTTTTAGGGGAACCCACACGCCAAAATCAAAAAATAGAGTGGGGGTTCCCCTCAAAAGCCATACCAGACCTGAAAGTGCCTGGTATGGATTGGGGGTGGGACCCTCACTCTATTTTTTTTCTGATTGAATTTGTATTCAAAACTATTGAGGTGTGTGATTCAGATGTGTTTCCATAGAAGGTAATGAGCCTAGAATTTGCATCTGAATTGCACCATAGTGCTCAGAAAATGCTTAGGACTCTTTTTAACCACTTCCCGACCAGCGCACGACGATGTACGTCGACAGAATGGCACGGGCAGGCATATTGGCGTACAGGTACGTCCAATATTCAATGCCGCCCTGCCATCGGGAGCGCGCCGCCGGCGGCACGCTCCCACGCTGGTCGGGACCCCTGTGAGTCCGGTCGCGGGACCCGCGGACTCGATCGCCGCGGGCATCCCCGCGATCGTCTCATGGAGCGGCCGAATGGAGGAAATGCTGTGTAAACAGCATTTTTCCATTCTGCCTAGCAACTAGTGACGCTGATCTCCGCTCCATGTGATTGGAGCAGAGATCAGTGTTCACTAAATGAAAGCCCAACCCCCCCACAGTTAGTAACACACCCCTAGGAACACTTAACCCCTACACTGCCACCCACTGGTTAACCCCTTCACTGCCAGTGTCATTTACACAGGAATCACTGCATTTATATAGCAGTGATTAATGTATAAATGACAATGGTCCCAAAAATGTGTCAAAAATGTCCGATGGGTCCCCCACAATGTCGCAGTCACAATAAAAATCGCTGATCGCCGCCATTACTAGTAAAAAAATAAATAATAAAAAATGATTAATAAAAATGCTATAAAACTATCCCTATTTTGTAAACGCTATAACTTTTGCGCAAACCAATCAATAATCGCTTATTGCGATTTTTTTTACCAAAAATATGTAGAAGAATACGTATCGGCCTAAACTGAGGGAAAAAAATGTTTTTTTATATATTTTTGGGGGATATTTATTATAACAAAATGTAAAAAATAATGTGTTTTTTTCAAAATTGTCGCTTTATTTTTGTTTATAGCGCAAAAAATAAAAACCGCAGGGGTGATCAAATACCACCAAAAGAAAGCTCTATTTGTGGGAAAAAAAGGACGTCAATTTTGTTTGGGAGCCACGTCGCACGACCGCGCAATTTTCAGTTAAAGCGACGCAGTGCCGAATCGCAAAAAGTGGTCTGGTCTTTGACCAGCAAAATGGTCCGGTCTGCAAGTGGTTAAATTAGCAACAAATTCGCACTGCTGCTGCATCACATATATGTGAACCTGCACCGTAGAAAGCCGGTTTAGTACACATGCCATGCAAATCGGATGCTTTTCAAAATGCATCCAGTTCGCATAATACATAAATCGAGCCTCAAATATTCCCAGAAAGTTGAGCTTTGTTTATAAAAAGAAAATATTGAAACCAATCAACTTCCAAGTTTTTATTTTTGTCAAAGTTTAATTGAACAAGCTGAAGTTGGAAGCTGATTGGCTACAATGCATAGCTGCACCAGATTTTGTACTACAATTTTAGCAAATCAGCCCCATTGTTTACATAAAACAAGTGCATCATAGTATACATATGACACTCTTTTGCCAAATGCTAGTGTCTCAGTAACATACTACACAGGGAGTTTCCAGTAAATCAGTTCTAAGCATTTTTTTAGAAAAAAATCTTTCCCCAACAGACTTAGGTATAACCTTATAACCTGTAGCAGTTTTAGTTTCTCTTGTACCTGCATAAACCAAATTAAACTCCAAAGAACAATAAAAGAAACATTTTTTTTTAAATGATGAAATACAACGGAATTTGTTTGCATTGCAGTTTAAAAATAAACTGGCATGCTTCTGCAAAAAGTTTTAAAGGGAAACTATAATGATTTGGCAGTTTTCATTTTAAAATTATGTTTTGAATGCTTATGATGACATAATTTAAAACATATAATCAACGTTTAATAAATTGTGTGTGTATAATTTTGTGTTGGAAAATCCCAGAAATTTCCTGGGATTTCTATCAAGAAAAAAAAAATATATAGCTAACATTCAAGTACTCTTCTGTCGTCTTGATTTTGAAAACAATTATGAGATCAGGGGGGATATTACCGCGCTAGAAAAACTGTAAAAACGAGTGGGCAAAAAAGCAGCAGCATACAGTGCGATAACACAGAAAAATCAAATAAGGTTGGAAAAGCTACGCTACAGAGTCTCAATGTAATGAGTCCACAGAAACTAGCATACTAGCAAGGAAATCAATTAACCATTTGAAAACTTGAAGTCACTTGACGATTTAAAACCACCGCAGTGTGCACACACAGACAAACAGAGTGCCTGACCACCGTAGCTGTAGATTTGGCTTACCAGACGGCAAGCTTTAAAGGCAGATGGCTATAAACCAGCCTAGGCCTTTAAGCTTGCAGATGACCACAATGAAGATGGTAATCGGATGGTACTGATCACTTCCTATGTCCCACTAAAGTGTCCGTGTATACTCAATGGATGCTCAGAAAGAGAAGAAACTGGCCATAGGGTAATATAGTCTAAATTTCTGGATTTATTAAAGTATTGCACTTACAGTTAAAAAGTAGTATCAATGCGTAAAAGTTATGCCAGTTGGCAAAAACAAACAGAGCCCATCCTCCTATACAGATCACGTGGTGACGTCACTACGTGCCTTCCTCCAGACGCGTTTCGTCATCAGCAGACATCAATGGGGAACGTTCCCTGTACTTTACCCTCCTTACCCCGCTGGCCCCTGTAATCTACCCTTCTAATGCCCTGTCCTTTTTATATTGTTTGGATATTTGTGTTTAATAGTCTTTGATTTATGGCATGTTTTCTTATTGTTTAAATTAAATTCTGAAAGTGCTAATACATATATGTTTAATTCTATCATCTATTATATATATATATATATATATATATATATATATATATATATATATATATATATATATATATATATATATATATATATATATATATATATTTATTCAATTCTTAAAAGTAGGTGCGTAAATTGGGGCAGGCTGATAGAGGCTCCAGTGCATTACTTTGTGTAGGAGAAAATCAGTCTAAGATTTCCTTGCCCTGTGTCAGTTAAACAATTTTCAATAATATGGTTCTCAGTAGACATGTGTGGTTTGTTTCTTTTCGAATAAATAGTCAGACAAATTTTTTATTTTTCGGAGATTCAGATATATCCGAATACCCAAATTACAGTATAAACAAAGTTTACCGAATGCTCCAAATAACAAAATGAAATTTGTCCAAATTTCCGAAATTCAAATTGAAATTCGAATCGAATTTTGCATCGAATTCCAGTCGAATTCGAACTGTAAACATGTTTCTGAAATCAAAGACTGTGTGTGTGTTATTAGAGTACCATTTTGAAATAATGCAGTTTTAGTTAAGCCAAAGGTGATTTAAAGAGTCATTGGGGGTTATTTACTGAAGGAAAATCCACTTTGCACTGCAAGTGCACTTGGAAGTAAAGTCACTGTAGATCCGAGGGGGACATGCAAGGAAAATAAAAAAACAGCATTTTAGCTTGCACATGATTGGATGATAAAATCAGCAGAGCTTATACTCATTTGAGATCTACCCCTTCGATTTAGAGACTGCACTTCCAAGTGCACTGGCAGTGTAACGTGGATTTGCCTTTCATAAATAACCCCCCCTGTAAACATTTGATGAAGATTTTTCTTGTTTGTTCACTTTGCCACATTCAAATAATAAAAAAAAAAATCTAAAGTTTTCAATTCAACCGATTCAAAATGTATCGATTCAAACATTTTGAATTGAAAAAATCCGTAAATTTGAAGAAAATGTAAAAAAAACATAAAATGAATTCCGAATTCGAATCCCAAATTGAAAAAAAAGGAATTGAATGAATCAGCCAAATTTAATTAAACAAAATAACTAGATTAACGAATCTAAACTAAACAAAACTATTTTTTTTCGACAAGTCTAGTTATCAGTTGTTATAAAGTTCCTTAGAATCTATATTTTAATGGTTCAAGTCACTATGCCAATGTTTCAAAATAGGACATACATTACATATAAACATACATCAGCCATTTTTCTTCATTGACAAATCACTCTACTTTGAACAATGTTGAGTTGAAACAATGAAAATGTCCTCACTAGGCACAAGTATTCCCAATACCCAGAGTCTATTTTTCAGTCCACGATCAATGCATCGCTCAGTCCCATGTTTAGACACATAATTATTCATCTGAAATTGCAACTCTGAAAAAAAGTCTAAAAGTAAGGCCGCGTACACACAGGCGGACTGTTCGCCCAACTTTGTCCGCTGAACAGTGTTTCAGCGGACAGTCCGCTCGTGTGTGGGCTTCAGCGGACAGTCTGACGAACAAAGTTTTTCGTAATTTCCGTAAGACTGTCCGCTGAAACTTGGTTTGAGCGGACAGTCCGCTCGTGTGTAGGCTTGTTCGACAAACTAAGTCTCGCGCATGCTCAGAAAGAATTTACACGGCGAAGGTTGCATTGCAGTGTATTGGACTTCGAATTTCTCATCCCGTCGTACGTGCCGTTCACGTCATCGCGCAAGTTTTCAGCGGACTGTTCGTTCGTCGTGTGTGGTCAAGTCCGTTCATGCTAATTTTGAACGGACTGTTTGTCAAACTGTTTGACGAACCTAGTTGGGCGGACAGTCCGCCCGTGTGTACGCGGCCTAAGAGTTAATATTTGAACATACTAAACTACCTCTTAGCCCTAACCATTTTTAGACACACAAGGTTGTAGCAATCGTATTAAATTGACATTAGCCTATGGTCTTTGACCCTTTTGCTGTCTGCTGCACTTCCTCCTGACTGCTTCCACATACCCCTGGTAATGGTGCCCACCCTTCCAGTCGTGCCGCTGCCATGTATCCCAGGCTCCGCTTGCCAATCTGCAGGCCTGTGACCAACATAGTGAGTCCTGCCAGGTAGAGGGGAGGGAGCATAGTGGATACACGTCTGTTCTCCTTCATTCCTTGTTGCTGACTCAAAAAGCAACGTGTTTAACCACTTCAATACTAGGCACTTTCACCCCCTTTCTGCCCAGGTAATTTTTCAGCTTTCAGCGCTGTCACATTTTGACAATTGCGCGGTCATGTCACACTGTACCCAAATTAAATTTTTATCATTTTATTAGAGCTTTCTTTTGGTGGTATTTAATCACTGCTGTTTTTTTTTTATTTTTGACAAAAAAAAAATAAAAAGTTTGAAAAAAAAACTGTTTTTCTTAGTTTGTCAGTGAATTTTCTAAATAAGTAATTTTTCTCCTTCACTGATGTGCACTGATGAAGCAGCACTGATGGGCACTGATAGACTGAACTGGTGGGCATTGATGAGGTGGCACTCATGGGCACTGAGGCAGCAGTTATGGGTACTGATTAGGTGGCATTGATGAGGAGGCACTAATATGCCACACTTATGGGCACTGATAGGTGGCACTGGTGGGCCTGATAGGCTGCACGGATAGGCGACACTGATGGGCATTGATGAGTGGCACTGATGGACATTGATGGACAGCAGTGATGGGCATTGATGGACAGCATTGATAGGTGGCACTGATAGTCAGCACTGACTAGCATCACTAATGGGCACTGAATAGTGGCACTTGTGGACGCTGGTGGGCACTGATTGCTGGCACTGGTGGGCACTAATTGCTGGCATTGATTGGTGACATGATGGCACTTTAATGTAATCAGGCACTTTAATGTAATCAGGACACACACTCTGTCAGTGTCAGACGAGGAGCGCCGATTACCTGCATCGCCGTGTTTACATGTGACCGGCTTTGATTGGACACAGCCGATCACATGGTTAAAGATCCGCGAACATGGCTCTTTACAGAGATCGTGGTTGCGTCGTGTCCTAGCAACATGACAAACCCATGGTCGCACGAGAGCAGCTGTTCTGGGGGGCCATCATATGACGGTGTCCCAGAACGAGAGCCACATTGTCCTGGCGTCATTTGGCGGTGGGTGAGCCGGCAGCAAGTAGTTAAAGTCACTTCCGGACCCACCTGTCAGTGTCCCCGGCAATCTGCATTGCATTACATTCAGTGTACCACAGGGGAGACATCCAGGGTCTTTTAGTCCCCGGATGTCTCATTAAAGAGAATCTGTCACCAAAAAATCATCACACTGAACTTTTTGACCCCTATATGATAAAAAAACTTAAGCAAAAAGATTTTTTTTAAACTATAAACTATTAAAGTTAGAACCATGCATATAAATTCCCCACTAAAACATTTTTTGAGCCCCCCCCCCCACCCCCACATATACACATATATGAACAGAACATAACAGCACGAGTTTGGGGCGCCTAAGCATTTATTTTTTATTTTTTATACCACTAATCATTGTGCTATAATATAGCTTATGCTGCTATCAACTTTTATAAATGAAGATGACAAATAATTTTCCGTTTCCCGAGTTGCCACTCAAGTGACACTCTATAGTATTTTTTTTTCGCTTCCCCACCAGCAGATTCATCAAAGTTTATGGAGGGGGGCAGAGGGCAAGGCCATCACAGAGAGTAATTAAATACTCCCAGAAGAGGAGAGGGCTATAATGTGAAGAGGAGAAGGGGGGGTACTGGAGAATTGACCCCGCTAGGAGTAGGCACATCTTCTAGCAAGTTCAAAGTCATAATGCAAGGGAATAAAAAGCAATTTATAGAAAGGGAAAAACAAGTAAGCATTTAAAATACTTGATTTTTATGTGGTTTTATCTGCATTTTTTTTAAATTGGTGAAAAGGTCCCTTTAATAACGGTCTCAGCTGAGAATGTACAGTATGTTTATGGCTATGCACAGGGAGGAGAGGAGGAAAAGTCAGATGCTACTGATTTTGGGGTGTGGAGTACAGTGTTTAACTGAAAGCAGTCTTCTTGAATCACCAGCACCAGACATGGGGCAACCATATTAAATAGGCAGGTCAGGCTGCTATCACCCCATGTGTTTGGCCAGCTTTACAAAAGTATGTTGTTTTTTTTTTGTTGTTTTTTTTTTGGGGGGGGGGGGTTACATATCTGCTGAGGACACATTCAACAACAGAAACTCATATGTCTTGGGAAAAACTGTCTCTGCACCAAATGTAGTAATGCACATGCGCGACAAGAATACCTCCCTCCACCTTCAGAATTCTTCAAAAACCCATTCAGATCCCAGTGAAGTCCGAGTTTGGAACTGCACTCCTACTTTCACACTGAGGCAATTTACAGGTGATTTAGCGCTAAAAATGGCGCCTGCAAAATGCTTGTAAAGCGCCTGTAAAACGCCTGTAAAAGCACTTGTAAAGCGCCTGTAAAATGCTTGTAAAGCGCCTCTCCTGTCACTTCAGTGTGAAGGCCTGAGTGCTTTCACACTGGAGTGGTGCGCTTGCAGGATGCTAGAATAAGTCCTGCAAGCAGCACCTTTGGGGCGGTTGAGGAGCGGTGTATACAATGAATGGGCAGTGCTGCCAAAGCACCTACAAAGCAATTCGGCAGCACTGATACACGGGCATTATTAACCCCTTCTACGGCCGCTAGCACATAGCTCCCAACTGTCCCTGATTTGGAGCAATGTCCCTCTCTCCCTGTTTCCCCCTCATTTGTCCCTCATTTTGGTCTGATCTATATAGTTGTATATAAAATGTACTTTTTATGTTTCAAAAAGTGTTTCCCAGTGCTAAACCTTTCATCCAAATTATAAATTGCTGCATTTGTAAATTTTAAAAGCCAATATAAAGAAATAGTAGTGGTTAAACAAAAAGTCCCTTGCGGATTCAATTAACCGTTTTTTTGCTTACTTCTCCTTTAAGGGAGTGTGTCCTATGCCTACATACATTTGCTAGTACTGTAGGTGTCCCTCATTCCCATCTCAAAATGTTGGAAGGTATGCTAGCGGGGGTTAAAAGCAGCCAAAAAGCACTGCTGAAACAAGGGTAAAGTGGCGCTCAAATTAGAGGCGCTTTACTGCTAACATTTTCACCGCCCCAGTGTGAAAGTGGCCTAACAGTAGCAGGCACTCGCAGGGACTGCACTGTGACAAATGTGCAAAAAAACAGATGAGGGAAGAGGAAGGCACCAGCATTCCAATTAAATGTGTATTGAATGTCTTATGATGAAGACAGTGTCACATAAATCCAACAATACTATTAACAAAAAAAAGATAGTCTGGGTATTGTGAAACTGTCTTAACCATAAAATAAGTTCTACGCATTTGATTGGAGTGCTGGTAACTGACTCATTCACATCCCAAGTACTTAAACTTTTGCCCTTCTGGCAACTGCTCATAGAAATATTAGACAGTTGCTTGTAAAACAGGAATGTTGAACATTCTCCAACCAAAGCCTACTATTTTCCATTTCTCAAGACCATATTGTACAACAAAAGCACAGAAAAACCTCATACATTATAAATGTAGTGAAGGACTTGCTAACATTAAAGTGTCACTAAACCCACATCATAAAAATACTATCAATAAATACTGTATTACATGCTGTTCATACTCTAGATTTGTTTTCTGTATTCTGCAAAACACCTGGTTGATCCTGCTGCTGTCTATCTCCCCCTTCTGTTCATGTCCCCAATTCAGCTAGGGAGTTTGCAGCTGTGGTGACTCTGCATGTGCTCAGATTTCAGTGAATTTCTATGCTGAGCATTTCCTCCCTATCACATCTAAGTAGCCCATGTGACTATAGTGTCACACTTGTGGATGTATACACTGTGCTAAAGGACAGCTCACTCTCTCCCTCCTCCTCTATGCCCACTAACCAGCTAAACACAATGGGGTAGGATATCACATGTAGATTAATCAATTGCCTACTGGGCATTTTTACCCCTTCCTGCCCAGGCCAATTTTCAGATTTCAGTGCTGTCACACTTTGAATGACAATTTCAACACTGTACCCATATGAAATCTTTATTATTTTTTTCTGACACAAATAGAGCTTTCTTTTGATGGTATTTAATCACAACTGGGTTTTTTAATTTTTGCTAAAACAAAGGGAAAAATAATAAAGAATTTCAAATAAAACAACAACTTTTTCTTTTTAAAGTTTGTTATAAAATTTTGGAAACAGGTAATGTTTCTCCTTCACTGATGTGAGCTGATGAGGCTGCACTGGTGGGCACAGATAGGCTGTACTGATGGGCACTGATGAAGTCCAAATGGTGGGCACTAAAAAGCTGCACTGATGGGCACAGATACGCTGCATTAATGGGTACTGATGAGGCAGCAATGTTGGGCACTGATGAAGCTGCACTGATATGTGGCACTGATAGTCACTGATAGGCAGCACTGATAGGTGACACTGATGAGGGGGCACTGATGACCACTGATTGGCAACACTAGTGGGCACTGACTGGCAGCACTGATAGGTGACACTGATGAGGGGGCACTGATAGTCACTGATAGGCAGCACTGATAGGTGACACTGATGAGGGGGCACTGATAGTCACTGATAGGCAGCACTGATAGGGGACACTGATAAGGGGGCACTGATAGTCACTGATAGGCAGCACTGATAGGTGACACTGATGAGGGGGCACTGATAGTCACTGATAGGCAGCACTGATAGGTGACACTGACGAGGAGGCACTGATGGGCACTGATTGGCAGCACTAGTGGGCACTGATTGGCAGCACTGGTGGGCACTGATGGGCAGCACTGGTGGGCACCTTTAGGACTTTACTGATAATCAGGACACTGATAATGAGTGCTCTGATTATAAGTGTAAATTGACCTTTTAACACAAGCCTGTTTTCACCTATCCTCTCCTCACGCTGTCAAAGTGAGGAAAGGAATGCCAATAACCAGCTTGTGTTTACATCCTGATCAGCTGTGATTGGACACAACTGATCATGCTGCAAAGAGCCGCTGATTGGCTCTTTACCTCAATCTGTTATGAGGAGGACACAGGATCACAGAGCAGGCGCAATCATGGCAGGACATGTGATGCCCTCCCAGGACTGGTTGGCCATGTGGTAGCAGTCATTTGGCTTTAGTGAGGTCGACAAGTGGTTAATGGTGACTTAACCTCCCTCTTCATCTAAGACACAGACTGGAAGGGCGTGACGCAGCCTGTGACAGGCAGAAATTCACCCACACCGTGTTATTGCCAAAAAATAATAAAGATCTGATATTTAACTGAGGTTAGATGAGATCTGGTTGCTGTAAGCTACTGCTTTATTTGCACTGACTCATAAAATAAATCTGAACACTACTGTGCAAACCTGCTATATCTGCTAATGATTAGAAAGCCCTAATGACTACTACACAGATGTACGCCAATATACCAAAATGTTATTTTTAGAATTATTTATATGACTCCCATATATCTCCAGACAATTTTTCAATCTACTTTTGTTGAAGGAGCTGGGTGGAAATTGTCAGCAGAGACTGAACTGAGACTGAACAGAGACTGCATCCAGGGGCAGATTGACAACTCATGGGGCCCCCGGGCAATAGGAGATTATGGGGCCCCCGGGCAATAAGAGAAGATTATGGGGCCCCCAGGCAATAGATTATGGGGCTGCACAGTATACACGCACATACAGTATACACACACAAACACACAATATACACATACAGTATACACACACAGAATACACATACACACACTGCAATGGTACTGGAGAGGCGGAGCAGCTTTAATCTTTGGATTTTTAAAAAAACACAGATTTTTCACACATAGTGTCCCTGGTTTTATTGAGGCTGGCAACCCTGATGGGGCCCCTTAGTGACATGGGCCCCTCGGGCAGTGCCCGAGTGCCCGAATTGTCAGTCTGCCCCTGACTGCATCCAATCAGATGCTGTCACTTTCAGGTATCCAGCACCTACAGGTTCCACTGGCTGCTGAATACGTTGTACGATAGCCGGCAGGGGAGATTCCTGCATCCATGCTTTTTATTGTGGATGGAGCAATCTATTCAATTTAAAACCAAATAAACCCAAAAAACAAGCAATATATATATATATATATATATATATATATATATATATATATATATATATATATAGCAGCTTAACAATCCTTAAATGTGGTGACTGCATTAGTTTTGATGACTTCTACCTGCCTATATATAGTCACTCCATATACGTTTAAGCTATCCCCTGATGAAGTCACGTGACCCATGACGAACACGCGTCGGGAATTACCGCTACTGGAAGTGACGCTGGTCGAGCTCACTGCTCGTTTTTACATTGCCTTTTTGTCATCCTGTGTTTGTGAGTACCTGAAGTTTATGCCTTTAACAAATATTGCACTTCTTTATAATAATACACTATGGGGCATCCTTCCTTTATGCTTTAATCCTATATACCCGGGACGAGACCACCTATGGTGAATACCCCAAAGTGACTCTTAAAGAGGCCACGCACCATATAGGGAGTAAGAGAGGGATGCCAAACAGGAATTGCCATATTAGAATCCATAAAGGGAAAAGACCTCCAGGAACACCTAAAGACATACTCAATCTATGCTGTAAACTTACAGCAGTAAGGTAAGGGTACATCCATAAATTGACCATCTAGGATCACACGAAAATTACGTCACCCCACTGAACTCCACTGGATCACCCTAACCATCACCCATTATATTGAAGAACACCTAGCACTTTATTTACACCTGTAGTTTATTTTATGCAACTTTTCGATTCTAAGTTCATTTATGTTTCATGCGACTTATGTTATAGTCGCTACACTGCTCATTTGCACCTTATGCGACTTTGTATAGTTAGCACTTTATTTTACTATATGCACCTTTATATGGACATTTGATATAAATATCCTTCCGTCGATCTAGACGATTGTTCAAACTGTGCTTTTTTCACTTGGATTCAGCCCTCAGCACTACTGCACTTTGTCGTTTATTTTTCAACTAATTTTATTACTTTTTACGTATTTTTAAATACTAACTGTTGCACCTTCTATTATCTCTATATAATATCATTTTTTATGAATTATTTTTACCTGTGTGTATTGATGTGTATGTTAAATCACTGATCCAAGGTACTATATGATTATTACGCTATTACATTTTACATCTGTCATAAATTTGATGTATTACTAGCCGTCATCCACTTACCTGTATATACACTTTTAACCATTTACTATACCCACCCTCGTTGGTTTTACTAGAATTTTATCTCTACAAGTTTACACAATACACAACTATTGTAAATTTGCATATCCTCTAGTACAGCGCACCACTATTCTTGTACCAAAGTGCCACGCATGCTCAGATCAAATTCCTAGACCAAAGCTATTGGCTACTAGCCTGTACGTAGTCCCGTCGCAACGAAATAACATCATCACGTTACGTACGATTGGATTTTCCGACAACTTTGTCCGACCGCGTGTATGCAGCACAAGTTTCGGACAAAATCTGTCAGACAAAATCCGACGGATTTTGTTGTCGGAATGTCCGACCGTGTGTACAAGGGCTTAGGGTGTCTCCACTCTAGATGGAAGGAGCAATGGAAAAACCTTTGGACAGCAGAATTTCCAGTAGACTTGTGCACGACTGAAAATTTATTTCCATTCGTAAAATGCATCATTTTGTTCTGTTATTTTTGTTATGTTACGTTCATTTAATTTCAGATAATTCATTATTTTTGTAGAGTATAGATAATCATTACAACAAATTGATTCATTTTATTGTTTAATTCTTTCATTTTCAGATGATTTTGTTATTTATGTTTTTATATATTTTTATATATATATATATATATATATATATATATATATATATATATAATATATATATATATATATATACACACGTGATAACAATTCGTAGTTCACAAAGTCGTTTGTTTACTGAATCCATTAACACACACAATGACAATCTCTTCTCCTCTGTTCAAATACAATACAACACCCTTCTCGCTCAGTTCTCGGGAATGCACTTTTCCAGTAATCCAACCTTCAACCTCCAGCTGAATCAGCTGATTGGACTATAAAGCCCCGTACACACGTTTGGATTTTCTGAGGGGAAATGTGTGATGACAGGCTGTTGGTGGAAAATCCGACCGTGTACGTTCCATTAGACAATTGTTGGCCAACTTTCCATGGACAAATGTTGTCTAGCACGTTTTAAAAATTTCGGATTTTCCAATCGTATGTACACAAGTCCATTGGACAAAAGCCCAAAGTACAAACACTCATGCTCGGAAGCAAGGATGAGCCAGAAGCAGTCGGTCTTGTAAACCAGCGTTCGTAATGGAGAATTAACATTCGTGACGTGCCAAATTATGAAATCTCCAAATGCAGAACACATTCTCTTCTTCTTTAATGAGATAATAATGAAACTGCTTTGCTGGTGATACTGATGGAGTTATTGCAAACAAATTTTCCAAGGCTTTTTTTTTTCTCATGATATCAAGAATAATATTATTATGCTTTTATTTATTTATTTATTTGGGGTGGGGGGGGGGAGTTACTACAACACCATTATCTGGTAGTTTTTAAGATCAAAGCTACAACTATGTTGGTGTCCCTTGTCAATTTTACATTGTATTTTTTAAAATATAACTGCCTACTCCCTAACTGTCATTTGAAGTAAAGCACATAGCCAAGTATTATTCTCCACAATTTTTTTTTTATTGTGCATTAAAAAAAAATAAAACAAATAAAATTAGACATGCTATCTGCCAATAGAACTTAACCAAAAAGTGCATTCAATGCATCCAAAAATATAGAAAATTTACCGAATCAAATCATTATTATTCAACCAAAAGAATAATGTCAAAGAAAGAACTCCAAGGCCAATAATAAATAACACGTTATCTCCTCCGAATCTGCAACATGTCTGGTTGACGAACAGCCGCTCAGAAACAAACTGAAAGGCGCAAACTGAAAAACGTGAACTGAAAAGCACTATATGAAAAGCGTGAAAAGAAAAGCGCAAATCAACACTCACCAAACTTCTACTAACACGAAATTAGCAGAAGGAGCCCAAAGGGTGGCTCTAAAGAGCTGAAGAACCACGTAGTACGTCTAGTACGCCACTACGTTCGTAATTGTTGGCCAACAATTGTGTGACCGTGTGTTTGCAAGACAAGTTTGAGACAAGGCCCTTTGGACAAAATTCCACGATTTTGTTGTCGGAGAGTCCGATCGTATGTACGAGGCATAAGATTTACTCCGAGTCAAACTTTTGTTTCATTAGACCTTTAACAAATTAACAAATTAACAAATCATGCTGAATTCACTTGTTTTTTTCGTTAGAATTTCTTTCGTATGCGTTGAAATTCGTTATTTTTTTTCTTCATACATTCGGATGCATCCGAATGTCCGAAAGATGCAGAATTTGGCTGAATTTAAACTAGTTACGAAACCAATTGCACATGTCTAATTGTCAGTCTGGGAAGAGGGCAATATTATGCCGTGTATACACGATCGAATTGTCCGGCGTACTTAGTCCGGCAAACAATCCAGCGGATAGTCCGGCGGACTTTCTACCGAACGGACTTGGCCACACACGGACACATGGAAAGTCCGGCGATTGCTAGCGCGATGACGTACAGCACGTATGATGGGACTAGAAAAAGGAAGTTCAATAGCCAGTAGCCAATAGCTTCCTTTTCGTACTTGCTTCTGAGCATGCGTCATTCTTAGTCCGCCGGACTAGCATACTCACGAACGTATTGTCCGCTGAAACCCAAGTCCGGCGGAAAGATTGGGCTGCAAAACTGCTTTCTAAGTCTGCCGGACTTTACGCTGAAAAAGTCAGCTGAAGCCCACACACGATCGGATTGTCCGGTGAAATGCGGTCCGGCGGACAATTTGATCGTGTGTACGCGGCATTAGATGCATTAGAAGATTTAGATAAACTTGATTAATAAATTAAATCCAAACACCCCTGTCAGTGTTTAATGATTTATCTTAACCTTCTAACTGCCACTTTTGCTCGACAGCTTGGAGGTTGAAACATGCCAAACTCGTGGCCAGATCACCAGGTTAAAGTGGTTGTAAAGGCTAAAGGTTTTTTTCCCTAATGCATTCTCTGTATTAAGGTAAAAAAACCTTCCCTGATCAGCTCCCCCCAAACATTTACCTAAGCCTGATCTCAATCCAGCGCTGTGCCTGTGAGCAGCAGCACTGCTCTCTCTCTCCTCATGGGACTCATAGGCAGCAATGGGAGTCCTCCTGCTGCTTTCAATCAAATCCTGTGAGGAGGAGGAGGGGCTGAGCCATGCTGTGTGTGTCAATAGACGCACACAACCTGGCAAGTGGCTTGTTATGGGGGCACTGGGAAGGGAAGAAGAGACTAAAGTCCCATACACACTATCAGATTTTCTGCTGATTTTTTTCCTTCAGATTTACCAAAACCATATAATATGAGGTCAAACCTTTAAAGCGGAGTTCCACCCATATAAAAGTCAGCAGCTACAAAAAAGTGTAGTTGCTGACTTATTAACCAGTTCCCGACCAGCGAACGCCGATGTACGTCAGCAGAATGGCACGGGCAGACATATTGGCGTACAGGTACGTCCAATCTTTAATGCCATCCTGCCTTCGTGAGCGCGCCAGACTCGATCGCCGCGGGCTTACCCGCGATCATCTCACGGGGCGGCTGAACGGAGAGATGCCGTTGTAAATAGCATTTCCCCGTTCTGCCTAGCAACTAGTGACGCTGATCTCTGCTCCATGTGATTGGAGCAGAGATCAGTGTTCACTAAATGAAAACCCAGCCCCCAACAGTTAGTAACACACCCCTAGGAACACTTAACCCTTACACACCCCTACACTGCCACCCACTGGTTAACCCCTTCACTGCCAGTGTCATTTACACAGGAATCACTGCATTTATATAGCAGTGATTGCTGTATAAATGACAATGGTCCCAAAAATGTGTCAAAAATGTCCAATGTATCCCCCATAATGTCGCAGTCACAATAAAAAACGCTGATCGCCGCCATTACTAGTAAAAAAAATAATTATTAATAAAAATGGTATAAAACGATCCCCTATTTGGTAAATGCTATAACTTTTGCGCAAACCAATCAATAATCGCTTATTGCGATTTTTTTTATCCAAAATATGTAGAAGAATACGTATCGGCCTAAACTGAGGGGAACATTTTTTTTTATATATTTTTGGGGGATATTTATTATAACAAAAAGTAAAAAATAATGCGTTTTTTTCTAAATTGTCGCTCTATTTTTGTTTATAGGGCAAAAAATAAAAACTACAGGGGTGATCAAATACCACCAAAAGAAAGCTCTATTTGTAGGAAAAAAGGACGTCAATTTTGTTTGGGAGCCACGTCGCATGACCACGCAAATGTCAGTTAAAGCGACGCAGTGCCGAATCGCAAAAAATGGTCTGGTCTTTGGCCAGCAAAATGGTCCGGGCAGAAGTGGTTAATCTGGCACTCACCTGTCCCACGGTCCAGTGGTGCGGGCATACGAAGCCCCGCTCCTCTCTCCCTCCTCTCTGCATTGCTGGCATTGTCACTGTGGGCGTCTGTTTTTTGCGTCGCAGTCAGGCACGCACTGCGCATGTGCAAGTCGTGCTGTGCACTGTGACTGGCCAGCTATTCATCCTGGACCTGTGACGTGTCCTAGATGATTGCCGAGAGGGAGGGGGGAGAGGTGAACTTACTTCCGGCACCACGGTGCCCCAGGACGAAGCGGGTGCTAGATCCCTCTAAAAAGAGGGTATCCGCTCCCCCCCCCCCAAAAAAATGACATGCCAAATGTGGCATGCCAGGGGGTCACCTGCATTTAAAGCAGAAGTTCCATTTTTTGGTGGTGATAGAGGAACTCTAGAAGAAGTTCTGGGCCTCTCTGTACAAAACCATTGCACAGAGCAGGTACCTTTAACATCTATATTATTTTAACATAATGTTAAATATAAATAAAACCCTTAATAATAAAAAAATAAAACTAATCCATCACAACCACTTTGGACATCCCGACAACAAAATCCGTCGGATTTTGTCCGACGGATTTTGTCTGAAACTGGTGTTGCATACACACGGTCAGACAAAGTTGTCGGAAAATCCAATCGTTCGTAACGTGATGACGTTATTTCATTACGACGGGACTACGTTCAGGCTAGTAGCCAATAGCTTTGGTCTAGGAATTTGATCTGAGCATGCGTGGCACTTTATCCGATCGGAATTCTCTACAAACGATCGGACAAAGTCCGATCAGATCATGTTGTCGGAAAATGTTATAGCCCAGCTCTAAAACTTTGTCGGTTGGATATTCAGACGGAAACAGTCCGATGGAGCCCACACACGGTCGGATTATCCGACAACATGGTCCGATCGGACATTTTCCATCGGAATGTCCAACCGTGTGTACAAGGGCTTAGAACTAAAAAGCTGGAATTAAAAAAAATGTTTTGGGGTTTAATACCTCTTAAATCTTTGCATGTATGGTTAGCTTTAGTTCTTCTGTACAAGGGATGACAAAAGGCTCATATAAAGATAGATTTAGGTATTTATGCTAATTGTATGCAATAAAACATTTCATTGTTTCTAGAACAATACAGAACCGTATGAACTGCATTTTTATATTTGCCTGGAGTGTAGCTTTAAAAAGTAATAATAAAACTTTCAATGCATGAAACGTATTGCCGGCTTCCTCTGTAAACTGTTGCACGTTCTGGATTGCGTAACCGGTGAGCCTTTCGTCATCTGCAAGTAAACACTGGCAGCTTGCCAGACCTTTTGAGTTTCACAGAGAACTACAACACTGTCTTATCTGCCAAAGTATGACCGTGCTGAAAAGGGAAGGGAAAGGGATTCCCACTTGTGTAACTCCACCCTGTCCTTAATAGAGTATAAATTGGCAATGCTAAACTTTCATCCTCACTTTTCATTGTCATCTAACAGTTGCACAGACATGGAAAGGCTGAATGGTGAAATGGCTGCACCACCAAATGGCTTCAGGAGGTTTGCTTTCCGCACCTGGTTCATATGGTCTACCTTGTTCTTACTACTTACATCTGCAATGTTTTCCTTTTGCTTTTTTTCACATCATCGTCACTCGGTGAGTAGCAATGTGTTTTATGGATATGAATCACTTGTTTTTGTTTGTTTATTATAAAACTAGTACAGTTCTAAGAATTGGACTAAGGCCCATTGAAAGGGTTTTTTTTTAATGTTATATAGGCTACTTTAAAAAAAAAAAATATATAAGCTACCATGGCTGTCCATTCCCTCTTAAAATGCTAAATGCCTGACTGTCATGTTGATTAAATGGCCCCTGAAATATCCAAGCCAAAGTCCTGCATATTTGCAGGAAATGAGCTTTGAATCCACTGTCTGCACGCTTGGCTACATTACGTTTCCTGCAAAGTGTTACTCTACTTTTTTGGCTCATTTGATATTCCGAGGTCATACAGCAAGATAATAATCTTTGTAAATAGTCAATTGCCAAAATTAAATTGGTTACATCTATGTCAGTTTATAAATGTTAATGTCTATATGCCTTAAGCCCAATACACACGCTGATTTTTTTTCCTTCAGATTTACCAAAACCATATAATATGAGGTCAAACCTTAGGAGTTCCAATTTGTATGCAATCAGGCAGGCCCTTGCACTACATGATTTTGGTAAATCTGAAGACAAAAATCAGCAGAAAATCAGTGTGTATGGGGCTTTATTGGAAATGATTACATTTTGTTTGATGACATATAAGAGTTCATCCAAAACTGTCCACATTTAACTATGGATTGTTTTGTAGATGTAGCATTACATTGTTGTTATAAAGTTCCTACCTGGCCAAAATGGGAATTTTCTTGATTGGTTTGTACAGAAAATTGTATACCTTATACCAGTTTTTCTCAACTCCAGTTCTCAAGGCGCCCCAACAGGTCATTTTTTCTGGATTTCCCTCAGGTAAAACGGATGTGGTAATTACTAAGGCAGTGAAACGGATCAAATCACCAACAAATAACGGAAATCCTGAAAACATGACATGTTGGGGCGCCTTGAGGACTGGAGTTGAGAAACACTGCCTTATACAAGTCATAAATAATAATTACAAAACTGACCATCTTGCCTGGCTTAGAATATCGACTTAAGCCCCATTCACACTATCAGATTTTCTGCTGATTTTTGTCTTCAGAATTACCAAAACCATGTAGGGCAAGGGCCTGTCTGATTGCATACACATTGAAACTCCTAAGGTTTGGCCTCATATTATATGGTTTTGGTAAATCTGAACGAAAAAAAATCTGGTAGTGTGCATGGGGCTTTAGTCAGAAAAGTTCCTAAAGGGAGAATTACACTTTTGGTCAGCAACATTTGCAATGCTATATTGGCAAGATAAAAGTTATAGCCACACTCCAGCCAAAACTGTTTTCAGGTTTCAGTAGAATTGATTTCTGTCAAGTTTTTAACCACTTGGGATCCGCGCTATTGCCAAATGACGGCATTAGCGCGGACCTACTTTTCAGGGACTACGTCTATTGACGTCGTCCCGTGCACGAGCGACCTGCGCCCTGTGATCGGTGAGTCCATGAGACTCGCCTGATCACCGATCCGTGCAAGGGGTCGATCCCGACCCCTTATCACGTGATCAGCTGTCAGCCAATGACAGCTGATCAGGTGATAGAACGGAGCCGGTAATCGGCTTGTATTCCTCCTCGCGCTGACAGCGCGAGGAGAAAAAAAAAAAGCCGATCGCCGGCGGCCGTGATCGGGACATCAGTCCCGATCACGGCCAGCAATTCAAGCAACCATCTGCCCCCCGTCAGTGCCCACAATCTGCCTCAAAGGTGCTTCACCCCAGTGCCGCCCATCAGTGCCCAGCAGTGCCGCCTATCCGTGCCCAGCAGTGCCGCCCATCAGTGCCCAGCAGTGCCACCTATCAGAGCCACCTATCAGTGCCACCTATCAGTGCCCATCAGTGCCACCTGTCAGTGCCCATCAGTCCCATCTATCAGTGGTACCTATCAGTGCCCATCCGTGCCACCCATCCGTGCCACCCATCCGTGCCGCCCATCCGTGCCATCTTATCTGTGCCCATCTTTGCCCATCAGTGCCGCCTTATCTGTGCCCATCGGTGCCGCCTTATCTGTGCCTATTAGTGCCGCCTTAACTATGCCTATCAGTGCCCACCAGTGCAGCCCATCAGTGCCCACCAATGCAGCCCATCAGTGCCCACCAATGCAGCCTATCAGTGCCGCCTAATCAGCGCACTTCAATGAAGGAGAAAAATGACCCGTTTGCAAAATTTTAGAACAAACTATTAAAACATGATTTTTTTTTTTTATGTTTGTTTAGCAAAAAATAAAACTCCCAGCTGTAACTAAATACCACCAAAAGAAAGCTCTATTTGTGGGAAAAAAATTATAAAAATTTTATTTGGGTACAGTGTTGTATGCCCGCGCAATTGTCATTCAAAGTGCATCAGCGCTGAAAGCTGAAAATTGGTCTGGGACTGAGGGGGGTTTAAGTGCCCAGTAAGCAAGTGGTTAATGTCGTGTGTAGTTCACAGTCCCTTCACTTCCAATTCTGTTGACACCTAGACACGATTTGAGAAAATGTCCTTGTACCCAAGACACAGAGAGCAGTAAAAATCTCACAGATGTTCTAAAAGTTCTTGGCTTTACCAAAATCATGTAGTGGAAGTGCCTGCCTGATTGCATACAAATTGAAACTCCTAAGGTTTGACCTCATATTATATGGTTTTGGTAAATCTGAAGGAAAAACTCATAAAAACTGATAGTGTGTATGGGGCTAATACTGTGCAAATGTGATGTAAGGGAAATGCCTTTGTTTTTTTAGCCTGCACTGAAACAATCATTGCTTCAATCTGATTTACTGCGCTAGGCATACAGATCCTCATTTGCTTGCTGTAGGCTAGAAGAAGAAAAAACCCTTCGCATAGCTAGTTTCTCTTTTATATGCTTCCTAAGCTTCTGTTAGTCAGCATTTTCTGCAGCGTGCTTTTATCAGTCACAATAGGGAAGTCAGCTTTCGCACATGCATATGTGAAGTGTCAAAGTGCACTCTATTAGGCTCGGCTCAAACATGTCATCTATTCATTTACCATGAACATATATATTATTATACAGGTTTTATATAGTGCCAACAGTTTGCCCAACGCTTTACAGCATTACAGTTACATTACAATTTGGTACAATAGGAATCAGAGGGCCCTGCTCGTTAGAGCTTACATATATAATCAGATGCTGTGCTATGTTATGTCGTCTCGCACATGTGCAGTGCATGCTTCACACCAGGGTGCCCACAGTCAAAATGCTGCCACCACAGAGAGGAGGGGGAGAGGAGGGGGAGAGGAGGGGGAGAGGAGCGAGGCTTCGTACGCCCACAGCGCTGGACCGTGGCACAGGTGAGTGTCCGATTATTAAAAGTCAGCAGCTATACTTCTTGTAGCTGCTGCCTTTTATATGGGTGGAAGTCCGCTTTAAATAAGTAATTAATGCAGAGTTTGACGTTCAACTGGTTGCATTTATAAAACATTGATATAGCTGTTCATCCATCGAAATTGCATGTAAATTTGCCCTGCTGCCCATTGAATGGAGAAGGAGATAGGGCTACTAGTGGCAAGCACCAAAATGCTTATGTCATGCATTGGAATAGTACCAGTGAGAAGTTTAAAATCAGTGAACAAATATAGGGCTAACAGTAGCAAACAAAAAATTGTCCATGAGTTGGTGGTGTCACTGAAAGGAAAAAAAAGGTCTTTGCATCTGCAATGTCACTTAAAGTAGAAGTCTACCATAACACTAAAATCCCTGCATCTATAGACATCCACGATCTAACATTAACCCTTTAAAGAAGAAATCAGTATACATACCTTTTTTGAAGCTGATCTGACCCAATCCCATGCTGAGCTATCAGCTGCGGCTTCGCTGTGGAGCTGGGTGCAGAGGACACAATCCTACATTGGAAGCCCCATAGTAAGGCTATGGGTGACGTCACTCCCCATTAATTTCAGAGCCGTTGTCAGTGGTGTCCTCTGCAGGCCTAGAGACCGGATTGGATCAGCTTCAGAAAAGGTAATGTATACTGATTTGTTCTTTAAAGGGCTAGATAGGTTAGTCTTAGATCATGGATGTCTGTAGATGCAGGGATTTTAGTGTTAGGGTAGACTCACACTTTAAGTGAAAATATGTCCCTAAGCTGGTGGTGTTACTGAAAATAAAAAATGTCCATGAGTAAGGGCCTTTTTTTCTTTCCAGTAACACCACTAATGCAGGGGCATTTATTTTTTATCAATGACCTAAGTCAGTAGGAGCCACAGCCACAGCCAGGCGCCCACAGTTAGAATGCCGGCACCGTGGAGAGGGGGGAGAGGAGCGAGGCTTCATACACTTGCATCACTGGACCATAGGACAGGTGAGTGTCCGATTATTAAAAGTCAGGACTACACTTTTCGTACCTCTCGATTTGTCCTGTTTATTGGGTTTTCCATAGAAAAGTAATAGAGGGAAAATCTTCCTATGAGCACACTAGTTTTGGTGACCCGTGGGTCACCAAGAAATTCCTTTAATTTGCAGGGATTTTTTCTGTGGGGAAATTTCTGCAATGGGACACAGATGGTGAAAAAAAAATTCTGGCAAGGACTCTAATGCCACGTACACACGATCGGAATTCCGGCCAGAAAAAGACCGAGCTTTTCATCGGAAAATGCGACCGTGTGTATGCTCCATCGGAATTTAGCTGTCCAAATTTCCGCCAGCCAAAAATTGATAGCATGTTCTCAATTTTCCTGACGGAAAAACTTTCTATCGGTAATTCCGATCATGTGTATGCAATTTCGACACGTCAAAAATCACGCATGCTCAGATTCAACTACGAGACAGAAGCTATTGGCTACTGGCTATTGAACTTCCTTTTTCTAGTCATGTCGTACGTGTTGTACGTCACCGTATTATAAATGATCAGAATTTGATGTGACCGTGTGTGGGGAAGACAGCTTGAGCCGAATTCCGTCGGAATTCCGTCGGGAAAACCATCAGAGCTTTTTCCGATGAGAATTCCGATCGTGTGTACGCGGCATAACCCTCCCTTACTCTATCCAAAATGAAAAAAAAAGCTTTTGCATATAATTCTACTTTAACCTTTAAGGCACACTTCTCACTTTAAATGACATCCCTTTGAATTGTCCTTAGAGGCAATGAATTACAACTATTGCCACCTCATTTAAAAAGAAAATACTATTGTACGTTTTGCTGATGTTAGAGTCTCAGATTACTCATCTAATGGGATGCCAGGATGATGAAATGTCTCCTATTATATGACTTGTGATACACTTATATTTATAATTTCCTTGCTACCGAAGATTAAGCTGCTTGTTGGCAGTCAGTTGGCTTGTTGGCTTTAATGTGATACCAATGAGATCACTGTCGAGTAGTTATACCTATCAATAGCAGAGAGATGTAAGTGCCTGAGTGGCCCTAGGCGAAGATCGAAACTGATCATACGATTATAATTGGAACTTCCTTCTTCCTAGCTCTCACTTTCAACTTGTGCACCTGCATGACCTTTCTCCACATCTACAGTACAATAAAAGATACTGAACGTATCTGCAATAAAGCATGTTCAAATTCTTACCATATACAGTATATATAGTTAATTTGGAAGGGAGTTTTTTTCATGGCAAATACAAACTTTTTTCTTTTTTGTTGCTAAAAATACTTCTATTTAATCAAACCAATTTCCTAATGCCTGTACATCACCAGACTGCAATGCCAAGCTTCTGGCACTGAAATTGGAAATAAAGAAGTGGATATATCATAACTGTAAATGAAACATATCTGTGTATAATTGCATTGATTATTTTCCTGGTGTTGCAAGAGCACTTAAAGAAGAATTCCAGGTTCTAAAGATCTCTAGAACGGAATGAAGTATGTATAATTGTGTACGTTTACCGTCATTCCCATGATACAGATATTTTCATGAGCATACATTCATGTTTAGTGCATCACTATGCAAGCATGCAGTTGTTGGTTAAAGAGAATTCCGGTTTCCAACAGGCTGCAGAGCTGCACACTGGAAGTCAAGCTATAACTGCCCTAAATTTTTAAATGTGAATAGCCCTTAATTGGGAAGAAGGATGCAAATGCAGTGTGCCCCCTGGTCATTTCAGTGGAGGGTAAGGTGAGTATGGGAGGTGTCCCTTCTCAGAGACAGTGTCACCTTGTCTTGCAAGGGGAAGATGGCAGGTTCTCTTTAAACCATTCTAACATGATCACTTGGGAGGCACCTTAGCACCTCAATATCGTAGCTTGTTACATCAGGCAAATTTATATAACATGATCATCAAAAACTAAAATAATTGTGTCCCATCAGAACAGAGTGGTAAAAATATAAGGAATGAACTTTAAGTATGATTTACACATTCTTTGTTGGTGCAAGTAAGGAATTGCGTTTTCCAGTTATCTTACCCAAAATATGTGTTTCAAGTCTGAAATTTGAGAATAACATGCAAATGTTTTCTGTCATTGTAGGTTAACGATCTCTGTGATGCCTGCGCGATCTACAGTAAGTGTCTAACTGAATTTCTATGAACCCTTTGTCCTTTCATGTCATTTTAAAATGTAGCCATTTGATGAGTTAACAGTGTTGTGCATGTCCCTCTTTTACAAAAAAAAACTGTACTTAGAGAATATGGGGGCTGCTATTGCTGAATTGTCCTTCTGAAAATGTTAACTGTCTGGCCGTCATGTTGTTCTAATGGTTCAACAACAAGGCCTGGGGAATGCCCAGGAAAAACCCAAGCCTACTTACCACCAGCTCGCAGACAACCAAATTAACCTGTCTAACAGTACGTGGCTTAAAGGTGAACTCCAACTCACCTTTAGATTTGTACGGCTGTAGAGACTCCTCTTCTGTACTAAAATTGCTTAGCCTGAGCCTTTCACAGTGGGCAAACAACCAAAAATACTAAACTAGTGTCAACAGTGGTTGAATATAAAAGTCTATGTCTGCCAAAGTTCTAATTATTGGCACAGTCTCTTTTTTCCGTATCATATAGTAGACAAAACATTCAATTCCTTGCAGCTCTCTCCAGACTGGGAAGCCCTCGGAAAAACAGTAAATGAAAAAAACAATGAAACAGCGCACACTTCTGGGGGAAGAGGTGAACAACTGGTTAAAATAAACATTGTACTCACAAATTTGATTAAAGACACGTTTCTCACATAATTTCAATAAGGAACATCTCATTCATCCAATAGTGCTTTATTCGAAGGCCGGCCTCTAATGTCCTGACTAACACGTCTTGAGGCATTTTCTTCATCAGAGCCAACTTACCAATACTAGGAGATTCTATAACTACCCTCTTCTTCTCCCTACATACATAGATACTTATAAAGACCACTCCCCTTCAATTGGCATATAATTATACAATAATAAAATCCTGAATTTACTGCATTATAAAGCCTAGACTCAGGGACTGTGCTACCACTAGGCAAACTAGGCAGCCGCCTAGGGCGCCCTGCTGCCTAGGGTGTGTGGCCACTGGTTTTCCTACTCTCTTCTCTCTGCAGCAATCAACTAAGTCTTTGGCACCAGCAGGCAGCTGCCACGCTGTTTGCATAGTGGCAGAGGAGCAGCAGTGGCCAAGGACTGTGTCGGTGTCCCGACTCCTGAATGAATGGAAGCAAACAAACATTCATTGATGTGCACTGGTAGGCTGCATTGATGTGCACTGGTAGGCTGCATTGATGGGCACTGGTGAGGCTGCATTGATGAGCGCTGGTGAGGCTGCATTGATGGGCACTGGTGAGGCTGCATTTGATGGGCACTGGTGAGGCTGCATTTAATGGGCGCTTCATTACAAAGGTGGGGTTTACATGGGCAAGGAAAAGGTGGTGAAATTAGGGCATGAGCCTTGAGGGGGGGGGGGGGGGGGCGGCAAAATGAAGTTTTGCCTAGGGTGTCAAAATCCTTGCACCAGTCCTGCCTAGACTGGCATAATATGCTTTTCCTTATATCTCAAAACTTTAGCTGATCAACCACTTATCAATGACTATCTGAGAGCAACAATCATTTTGAAAAACCTGTATTACATACTTTACATCATCAAATCCAACACATGTCATATACAATATGGGACACCGCTACGTTGGACATTAGTACTGCGGTTATAAAGGGACATAAAGGGACATTGTTAAATAATAGTGATGGACGAACTTCCGACGGGACGTTTCGCGAACGCGAAACGCGAACGGGCACAAACGTTCGCGAAAACGACCGTTCGCCGCGGGCTCCATTGACTTCAATGGGAGGCGAATTTCGCAAACCTTTAGGTCGAATTTGCGGCCACGGGGTAATTATTAGGGGGTAGCACGCAGTCCCACCACCTGGACAATAGCATAATACATGTATGAGGTGAATTTGGGATCGATAACTACAAGCATTTTTTTTTTATTTGGGAAATTGTTCTGACAATTCAGGACTATGGAGCTAATGAAGGCAATGGAGGAGAGGGAAGGTCAGGGACCAGGGTAGGCAAACAAGAGGGTGCAGGAGATACAGAGCACTGACAGCAGCACCGTAATACAGAGCACTGACATCAGCACCGTGACATACAGCGCTGACAGCAGCTCCGTGACATACAGCGCTGACAGCAGCTCCGTGACATACAGCGCTGACAGCAGCTCCGTGACATACAGCGCTGACAGCAGCTCCGTGACATACAGCGCTGACAGCAGCTCCGTGACATACAGCGCTGACAGCAGCACCGTGACATACAGCGCTGACAGCAGCTCCGTGACATACAGCGCTGACAGCAGCTCCGTGACATACAGCGCTGACAGCAGCTCCGTGACATACAGCACTGACAGCAGCTCCGTGACATACAGCGCTGACAGCAGCTCCGTGACATACAGCGCTGACAGCAGCACCGTGACATACAGCGCTGACAGCAGCTCCGTGACATACAGCGCTGACAGCAGCTCCGTGACATACAGCGCTGACAGCAGCTCCGTGACATACAGCACTGACAGCAGCTCCGTGACATACAGCGCTGACAGCAGCTCCGTGACATACAGCGCTGACAGCAGCACCGTGACATACAGCGCTGACAGCAGCTCCGTGACATACAGCGCTGACAGCAGCTCCGTGACATACAGCGCTGACAGCAGCTCCGTGACATACAGCGCTGACAGCAGCTCCGTGACATACAGCGCTGACAGCAGCTCCGTGACATACAGCGCTGACAGCAGCTCCGTGACATACAGCGCTGACAGCAGCTCCGTGACATACAGCGCTGACAGCAGCTCCGTGACATACAGCGCTGACAGCAGCACCGTAAGCAGCCCCAGGAGGAAGTCAGCACAGCACAGGGATGGTGTGATCCCCTCATAATAAGAACCCCCAGGAGGAAGTCAGCACAGCACAGGGATGGTGGGAGCCCCTCATAATAAGAACCCCCAGGAGGAAGTCAGCACAGCACAGGGATGGTGGGAGCCCCTCATAATAAGAACACCCAGGAGGAAGTCAGCACAGCACAGGGATGGTGGGAACCCCTCATAATAAGCAGCCCCAGTAGAAATATGACACCGCTCAACCTCTTCAAAGAGGAGGGTAGGGGCATATAGTACGGTGTGCTTTTTTGGGTCAGGGAAGTGAGCCAAATGAATTAAGAAGGTCTGTGTGCTTGATTCCAAAAATTGTTTATAGACATATACATGGTCTACTGATCACATGTGTTGAATTCCTCCGAGATCCATGCCTCATTCATTTTTAGAAATGTGAGGTAGTTAACACTGTCGTGAGCTAGGCGAGTACGCTTATCGGTCACAATCCCCCCTGCTGCGCTGAACGTCCTTTCGGACAGGACACTGGATGAGGGGCAAGCCAACAGTTCGATTGCAAATTGGGCAAGCTCTGGCCAGAGGTCAAGCCTGCCCACCCAGTAGTCTAGGGGTTCATCACTCCTCAGAGCGTCCACATCGGCCGTTAACCCAATGTAGTCGGACACCTGACGGTCTAGGCGTTCCCTGATGCTGGATCCGGATGACACCTGTCGATGGGTCGGCTGAAAGAATGACCTCATATCCGAAGTCACCAACACATCTTCAAACCGGCCTCTTCTTGCAGGCGCTGTTGGATTGGTACCCGCAAATCCTTCTCTGGGAGTGGGAATTGCTCCTCTGCCAGCGCACGCAAAAGCAGAATGCAGCATTTCTCGAAGCAAGGCCTGGAAGTGCTGCATTCTGACAGCCCTCTGCGACGGCGGTAACATTTCCGCCATTTTGTGTTTGTACCGGGGATCTAAGTACGTTGCCACCCAGTACTGGTCCTTGACCCTCATGCTTTTTATACGGGGGTCCCTATTAAAACACTGGAGCATGAAGGCCCCCATTTGCACTCAAGCGGAAGGTATGTGGTGGTGGTGGTGTTGTTGGTGGTAGTGTCTTTGGGGGTGCACATAGCAGAGAGTGAAGAAGAGGGTGCAGATCGAGAGGATGAGGAGGGTGCAGAAGAATAAGGCTGAGTGAGCCACTCAACCAAGTCTGGTGCGTCCTTTAAAGTAATTGAACGCACCTTCTGCAACTTCCCACTTTGGCTCAAGGCTGTTGCTCCTGCCCTACCCCTACCACCCCTGCGGAAGGGCCTGCCTCTTCCTCTGCCTGTCATTTTTTAAATCACCCTGTGACAAAACTCTTAGTCCCTATACCGCTGAAGGACTGCTGCAGTATAGGGCAGCGGTCAGCAGTAGTGCACGTCAACCCTATGTATTGTGGACCGATAGCGGTCCTTACAGAACAGCAGACTGTACTGCACTCAGGCCTATGTACCGTAGCACCCTATACCAAGTTACCAGTCCTTATAAGAACTTTTGTGGACCAAGCAGGTTGTGTGTTAGTGATTAGCAGACTGTACGTCAGTCCCTATACCAATGAAGGACTGCTGCAGTATAGGGCAGCGGTCAGCAGTAGTGCACGTCAACCCTATGTATTGTGGACCGATAGCGGTCCTTACAGAACAGCAGACTGTACTGCACTCAGGCCTATGTACCGTAGCACCCTATACCAAGTTACCAGTCCTTATAAAAACTTTTGTGGACCAAGCAGGTTGTGTGTTAGTGATTAGCAGACTGTACGTCAGTCCCTATACCAATGAAGGACTGCTGCAGTATAGGGCAGCGGTCAGCAGTAGTGCACGTCAACCCTATGTATTGTGGACCGATAGCGGTCCTTACAGAACAGCAGACTGTACTGCACTCAGGCCTATGTACCGTAGCACCCTATACCAAGTTACCAGTCCTTATAAAAACTTTTGTGGACCAAGCAGGTTGTGTGTTAGTGATTAGCAGACTGTACGTCAGTCCCTATACCAATGAAGGACTGCTGCAGTATAGGGCAGCGGTCAGCAGTAGTGCACGGCAACCCTATGTATTGTGGACCGATAGCGGTCCTTACAGAACAGCAGACTGTAACGCACTCAGGCCTATGTACCGTAGCACCCTATACCAAGTTACCAGTCCTTATAAGAACTTTTGTGGACCAAGCAGGTTGTGTGTTAGTGATTAGCAGACTGTACGTCAGTCCCTATACCAATGAAGGACTGCTGCAGTATAGGGCAGCGGTCAGCAGTAGTGCACGGCAACCCTATGTATTGTGGACCGATAGCGGTCCTTACAGAACAGCAGACTGTAACGCACTCAGGCCTATGTACCGTAGCACCCTATACCAAGTTACCAGTCCTTATAAGAACTTTTGTGGACCAAGCAGGTTGTGTGTTAGTGATTAGCAGACTGTACGTCAGTCCCTATACCAATGAAGGACTGCTGCAGTATAGGGCAGCGGTCAGCAGTAGTGCACGGCAACCCTATGTATTGTGGACCGATAGCGGTCCTTACAGAACAGCAGACTGTAACGCACTCAGGCCTATGTACCGTAGCACCCTATACCAAGTTACCAGTCCTTATAAGAACTTTTGTGGACCAAGCAGGTTGTGTGTTAGTGATTAGCAGACTGTACGTCAGTCCCTATACCAATGAAGGACTGCTGCAGTATAGGGCAGCGGTCAGCAGTAGTGCACGGCAACCCTATGTATTGTGGACCGATAGCGGTCCTTACAGAACAGCAGACTGTAACGCACTCAGGCCTATGTACCGTAGCACCCTATACCAAGTTACCAGTCCTTATAAGAACTTTTGTGGACCAAGCAGGTTGTGTGTTAGTGTTTAGCAGACTGTGCGTCAGTCCCTATACCGCTGAAGGACTGCTGCAGTATAGGGCAGCGGTCAGCAGTAGTGCACGTCAACCCTATGTATTGTGGACCGATAGCGGTCCTTACAGAACAGCAGACTGTAACGCACTCAGGCCTATGTACCGTAGCACCCTATACCAAGTTACCAGTCCTTATAAGAACTTTTGTGGACCAAGCAGGTTGTGTATTAGTGTTTAGCAGACTGTGCGTCAGTCCCTATACCGCTGAAGGACTGCTGCAGTATAGGGCAGCGGTCAGCAGTAGTGCACGGCAACCCTATCTATTGTGGACCGATAGCGGTCCTTACAGAACAGCAGACTGTACCGCACCCAAGCCTATGTACCGTAGCACCCTAGACAGACCAAGTTACCAGTCCTTATAAGAACTTTTGTGGAACAAGTGAGTTGTGAATGATTAGCAGACTGCAGCAGAAGGGCAGCAGTCAAGTATAATATTCTTTCTATATTTGGAAGAAAGAATATTATACGTGTACAAGCCTATTACCGTACCACTGATACCAGTCCTGAAAAGAACCTTTGTGGAACTAATAGTAACAGCAAGTCTTTAAAATTATCCTCACTGCCTGACACACTGCTTCCTGCCTGTCCCTATACAAATTGGCAAAAAAGAGTAGGCTGGAACGATTAGCTGGAACAGCTCTTTTGTGGACCTGATAGTAACAGCTAATGATGATGATGATGATGATGATGAAGAAAGACTAATCTGGCTGAGCTGTCCCTAAAATAGCAGCATACAGCGCTCTGTCCCTTTATCTAAACTGACAAAAGAAACTCAGGCTGCTGACCTAACACCTATACCAGTCCTGAAAAGAACTTTTGTGTACCAAATAGCTAGCGTTTTCTCTGTCCCTACTCCACACAGGATCCTTTCCCTACAGTGACAGAAGAAAGAATGTAAAATGGCCACCGGATCGGGTGTATTTATAGGTTAGGGGGAATGTCCAAGTGTCCATGAGCTGTCATGTCTCAATTGGTTGTCCTGTAACACATGATAAACGTGTCACGAAAGGTTAAAGTTCTTGTATACATTAAACACGTAAGTCCGCCGGGGCGAACGACGGAAAAAGGCGTTCGAACCCGCGGACGGCGAAAGTCGGAAATTCGCCGCGAAACGACCGCCGGGCGAACCGTTCGGCCATCACTATTAAATAAAACTAAGACTGTGTAACACAGAGAGAGCAGGGTTCAGTAGTGCAATACACACAAAATACAGGGATAAGAAGCGCACTACATACAGAGAGCAGGGTTCAGTAGTGCACTACACATAGAGTGCAGGCTTCAGGAGTCTGCTGTGCACAGAGTGCAGGGTTCAGGAGTGCACTACGCACAGAGTGCAAGGTTCAGGAGTGTGTTACCCACAGATGTGCAAAGCTCACAGGCCAGTTTACAACCAAAAATAAACCTCCTCTAAAATCTTCCCGAATCCCCTCAATACAAAGATCTCTCCCCAAGTTCCACGCCACAAAATCCCTAACTTCTGCATTAAATACTCTTTATAACTGAACTTTGTACACTGTGCTGTCCCTCCCCACCCAGTAAAAATCAAGAATCTTCTTAATGAAAGCTTTCCCCCCCTAAAAAAGAAACACTCATCATTTACCTCTGCAACCCTTATCCACAGCTTGTCAACAGCTAACCTCCAGTCTACAGCTAATTTCTGCACCCTACTGTCCACAACTCATCTCTTCCCAAATCCAAAGTTCACCTTTGCCCTTACTGTCCACGGTTCACCTATGCACCCCACTCTCCACAGTTCACTGAAATCCCATCCAAAGCTCACCTCTGCACCCTTTCCCAATGTTCACTTCTACATCTCAAATTCATATCTCACCTCTGCACCGCTTTCAACAACTCACCTCTGTCCTCTGCGCCTTCATCCACAACTGTCTGAAGCTCACCTCCACACCGGTCTACCCCTGTCCACAACTCACCCCCTGTTTGCAACCCACCTCAACTCACCTCTATACCCCCAAACGAAACTCACCTCTGCACACTTCCCTACCATCATCAGCTCACATCTGCACTCCCTGATCGCAGTTCGCCTCCTCACACATCTTCCCCTTCCACAGCTTCTTCCCCCACTATAGCTAACCCCTGTCCACCCCCTCCCCCATCCTCCAAAGCAGCTGTAGTTCTGTTGCACAGCTGTAGGGGTTCAGAGGTCAGACCTGAGAAGGGGTTGCAAAAGTAAGATGTGCATGGGGGATGAAAAGGTAATGGCCCTGTTATCTATTTTTCATGAAATAATTTCTCATTGTGTTTTTCTACCGCCTTGTAATGTCCTCCATGAGCTCCTGAACCTCTCTCTTTCCTTCTCACTTTCATTTGGAACGAGCAGTGGATGTTATTTGCAGTCATGTTCACTGCTCTATGCACACTACCATGTCCCATAATCCATAGTTGATCTTGGGAGAGGGCGGGAGTGGGTGGCTACATTGCTACATACAGTGGAACCATAGAGAACCAACATAGCCACACTCTAACAGAAAGTCGGATCACAGCAGCACAAAAAGGAATTTGCAGATTTGAAGGAGATGGAAAGCAATCTACGGAAAAAGATGGGAGGGGGGCAGTGCGTGTGTGTTTACATGCCCCACCCTTCCCAACCATACGAGGCCACCTGCCTTCAACATGAGGGACTACTACCATTCCAGGGAAGACCCCAATAGCAGAACAGCTTGTCCCCGTGTTGATGGGGACAGGGGACTTGAATACAATTGTCTTTTTTTTTAAGCAGTGTTTAGTGTCACTTTATATCTATAGATCCTTGCTTATTTTCAGGCTGCCTCTTTCTCCATTACAAAATCACTTTCCTGGCCTTTGGAAATATCATAGCTGATCAGAATTTCCTTTATAGGAAATTAAAGCAGCGCTCCACTCAAATGGAGTAAGGTAGATTTAAGTTTCCCTCCAGATATTTATTATTGTCCTTGACTCTAGTCAGAATTGCTCATTTGGATTTGTAAGGGCACTGCGTGGGTTGTCTGCCTTATCTTTTTATACCGCTTGGTGCGTCATTGAGCCAGTATAAGCAGGTGCATATCAGGAGTCCAGACACTTCACCGATAAGATAATATTTACCAGAAGATTCTGTCACTTTGCCAATTCTGATATGTTGGTCCTCTGAGTGATTGTGTCTTTTTTTCAAAAAAACTGATTACCTTCATATAAGGAAGGTGTGTTGGTGAATATCATCTTATGGATGTTTGAAGGTGCTGTCCTTCTAGCCACTGCAGCACCCATTTGGGCATCATGTTTTGCAAATTCTTCTAGAAGCCTTTCCTTTTGGCAGTAGCATTTTGTCAGAAAAAAGCCTGATGCTTGTAAAAGTGTGTAACTCTAGTCTTTTCACATTGTTATCAATCAAGCTCTGATGAAGGGTGAGTTTTTGGACCTTTAAAATGCATTGAATACATTTTGGATTGCCCCCCTTACTTTTATCAGGAAAAAGGTTATATCTGGACCTCTAATGCCACCTACACACAAGCGGACTTCTCGTCGGACTGAACTACGAAGGACTTTTTTTCAACGGAGTTCCGTTGAAAGTCCGACCGTCTAGAACGCGATGACGTAGGATGGGACTAGAAAAAGGAAGTTCAATAGCCAGTAGCCAATAGCTGCCCTTGCATCATTTTTGGTCCGTCGGAACAGCATACAGACAAATAGTTTTCTCGATAGGAACTGGTTCCGGTGGAGTTTCGGTGCAAAGATTTGAAACATGTTCTATTTCTAGGTCCATCAGAATTTTGGGGAAAAAAAGTCTGATGAAGCTCACACATGAGTGGAATGTCCGATGGAATCGTTCCGCCTGACCATTTCTGCCGGAAAGTCCGCTCGTGTGTGTGTGTGGCATTAGTAGTGGTGTGGTGCTTCAATTTGCATAAATTTGTTACCAGATTCCTTACATCAACATCAATACTTTAACGGCTTGTGGACCACCCCATGCACATATACTGTGGCAGAGCGACCGCTCTGTGCCAGATCAC
Source organism: Lithobates pipiens (assembly GCF_037356315.1). Taxonomy (NCBI): domain Eukaryota; kingdom Metazoa; phylum Chordata; class Amphibia; order Anura; family Ranidae; genus Lithobates; species Lithobates pipiens. The sequence continues at coordinate 246,800,962 of NW_027507785.1, forward strand.
ATACCTGTACGCTATTTGAATCTTCCGAGTCTGATGCGTGCATGCATCTTCGGCAACCCGCTCCTGCTGTGGTTAGACACAGCAGAAGCCAATCAGCATGTTTGGCGGACGCAATGTCCACCAGAACCCGCCGATCATTTGGGAGACAGGCACAACGGCGGTCTGCCTATGTAAACAAGGCACACTGCCATTCTGTGAGAGGGGAATGTACTGATTCTGTGTTTTTGCTAAAAACGAACATGGATTTTTACTCTTTCCCCAGTCAAAGCACCTACCCCACAATTAGTAAGCACTCCCTAGGAACACATTTAACCCTTTGATCATTCCTGATGTTAGCCCCTTCTCTGCCAGTGTAATTTGTACAGTGAGGCCGCGTACACACGCGGGGACTGTTCGCCCAACTTTGTCCGCTGAACAGTGTTTCGGCAAACAGTCCGCTCGTGTGTGGGCTTTCAGCGGACAGTTTCAGCGAACAGTCCGCTGAACAAGGTTTTTCAGAAATTCCGAAAAACTGGCCGCTGAAACTTTGTTTCAGCGAACAGTCCCCTCGTGTGTAGGCTTGTTCGTCAAACTAAGTTCCGCGCATGCTCAGAAAGGATTTACACGCCGAAAGTTATAATGCAGTGTATAGGACGTCGTATTTTTCGTCCCGTCGTACGTGCCGTTCACGTCATCGCGCACGGTTTCAGAAAACTGTTCGTTCGTTGTGTGTGGCCATGTCCGTCCATGCTAATTTTGAGCGGACTGTTTGCCGAAACTGTTTGACGGACAAAGTTGGGCGAACAGTCCCCGCGTGTGTACGCGGCCTGACAGTGCATTTTTTTGCACTGATCACTGTATTATTGTCACTGGTTCCCAAAAAAGTGTCAGTTAGGTATTTGTAATGCCTGCCACAACATTGCAAAAAAAAAAAATACACGCTTATTGGGATTTTTTTTTTTTTTTACCAAAAATACGAAGCAGAATACCTATTGGCCTAAACTGATGAAGAAATTAGATTTTTTTTACATTTTTTTTATTGGTCAGGTTTTGTAGCAGAAAGTAAAAAATATTGTTTGTTTTTTTCATAATTGTCAAACTTTGGGTACAGTGTTGCACGACTGGGCAATTGTCTGTTAAAGTAATGCAGTGCCGTATCGCAAAAAAATGGCCTGGTCGCAAAGGGGGGTAAACTTTCTGGAGCTGAAGTGGTTAAGATAGCAATACCAATAAGATAACTTTACAGGTCCAATGCTTCCACTTTTCTCAATACTTTTTTCCTGCTTCTGTGAGAAGCGCAACACTGGACTTCCAATGACTTGCTTGACAATGGTCACCAAGACAGAGAGGCTGAACATTCCCACTGGGGACATAGACCGCAATAAAAACCTGACAGGGGTTTTAATATATTTTTTTCCTTATGCAAAACAATACATATACAGTATATGCATTGCATTTACAGTAGTTTTTGTTCTTTCGGTTGATCTTTAAATTGCATTCTTTTACAGTCATCTTTTTAGGAATAATTAGTTATCTTAGCATGAAAGTCCGATACATTTAGACCCAATTAATCCTAATATAATTTTACACATCATTTGTACTACTTGTAAAATAATAGCTATTAAGGACCTTGGCATTTTTCCATAATATCCACACAGAGCAGTGAAGGGCCTTCACTTTGTGACTGTTAGTTTATGTGTATATTTCATAAAACCTGTGTGGGGCCTGTTCTAAAATGTTAGAATGAGATGTGTAGGGTGTTAGTTCACACTTAGATTTTTTTCTAAACCGGTGAACTGACCCATTTAGGCTCATTTAGACAGTCGATGAACCCCATGCTACATGCAGAACTGCTGTGTGCCTCATCCACCTCGGAGCAAATGCAATCCATACAAGTGGCTGCATGGACACAGTTGCATGTCAAATTTGGCAGGCAACTGAAGCACTATGTGTTCAGATCCGTGCACCCAGTCCAGCGGCATGTAAAAATTGTAATATGTGACTGTATCCAGGCATATTTGCATCCACTTCTATTGGCTGCCAGCAAGTGAGCATTTTTTCATAGGAGGGTGCAATGGAAGCACATATTAGGGGCAAATTTGCACAGGAGTTAATGGCTTTTATTGAAGAATTATTGCATTGATTAAAGTTTATTATTCAACAGAAGAAACATGCACTTTGGACTTTGTGATTTCATGTTTTTAATGACACAAAAGTAATATATATATATATATATATATTTATTTATTTATTTATTTATATATAGGGTTCAATATTGAGTTGGCCCACCCTTTACAGCTATAACAGCTTGAACTCTTCTGGGAAGGCTCTGTCTTTATGAGTGTGTCTATGGGAATGTTTCACCATTCTTCCAGAAGCGCATTTGTGAGGTCAGGCACTGATGTTGGGCAAGAAGGCCTGGCTTGCAGTCTCTGTTCTAATGATGATGAGGTCAGGACTCTGAGACCAGTCAAGTTCCTCCACCTCAAACTCGCTTATCCATATCTTTATGGATCTTGCTTTGTCCATTGGTGGGTAGACATGTGGGCAGTCATGTTGGAACACGAAGGGGCCATCCCCAAACTGTTCCCACAAAATTGAAAATTAAATTGTCCAAAATGTCCTGGTATGCTGACCCCTTAAGAGTTCTCTTCACTGGATCTAAGGGGCAAAGCCCAACTGCTGAAAAACAACCTTCCATCATAATCCCCCCTCCACCAAATGATTTGGAGGGGTCACCCAATACTTTTGGCAATATAGTGTTGATGAGTGAGCTTGGGGTGGAGGAACTTGACTAGCCTGCACAGTGTCTTGACCTTAACCCAATAGAAAACCTTTGGGATGAATTAGAGCAGAGACTGAGAGCCAGGTCTTCTCCAATATCAGTGTCTGACCTCATAAATGCGCTTATGGAAGAATAGACAAATATTCCCATTGATACACTCCTAAACCTTGTGGACAGCCTTCCCAGAAGAGCTGAAGATGTTATAGCGGCAAAGGGTGGACCAACTCAATATTGAACACTATGGATTAGGACTAAGATGATTTATAGACTTATTGGCCTGGATTTTGGCAGGATCAACAGGTAATTTTCTGTACTTGCAGGAAAGGTGAAAAAGAAAAAGCTGGCAAGCTGCATTATATTGAGTTTTTAGTTTGTGGGTTTAGATATACATACATTTCGATAACATGTGCCAAACAGATTCCTTATACAGCCCCTGATACTTTAAGATACTTTGGTAAAAAAAAATGCTTTAACTGTGTTTGTTTTTTTTTTTTTTTCTTTTTACTTATGTTTGCTTAACAGACAAATCGTCAGATGACTGGGAATGGAACTTGACAAATTGCCATGAACAACTGAAATCGTGTAATACCTCCACGGTCTGCATCAAGGCTGACGGCATCTATTTGATTGACATTCAGATTTATACACTAGATAAACAAATTCCCGACATTGAACTGGAAACATCACTCAGCAAAAAGCACATTGTTGCAGGCTCATACGGAAATCCCAAGAATTCTTCGTACGTTGTGCTGAGAGCAAATTTAGTACTTAAAAAGGAAGATAAAATAAAGCTAAAAATAAATGGTAATAAGGCTCAAATCATGTCTCGTTTAGAATCTACCTACTGGAAAATACTTAAACTTAGAGGCTAACATTTTACTGACAAGACTGTACAATATTTATTGCTAGATTTATTAGCTTTGTATAAACTAATCAGCTATAAACTTCTTACTTTGCTGATATTATTGGTTTCTTTAAGTCCTTATGAAGTAGAGTCATCACATTTTGAAGGAAGCCTGTGCTGATGAAGTAAGAAGACAGGCCTCTCCTCAACCCCAGGACTTTCCAATGCTGTCCTATAAAATGTGCTTGCTTTATCATAATTCTGGTGAAATTCAATTCAACAGTTAAAGGCTGTTATAAAGCTGATGTAAAAGACACAAATTAATGTATCTCTGTATTTAATAATGAATCATTAAATGTTTATTTAAAGCCAAGGAAGCCAGGTACCAGAATTTGACTTCGTATCAGCTTCTTCTCATCCCTTTATAGCAGAACTAGCGTTTGGGAGGAAGAAGCAGCATAAGAAACCAATCAGATCATGTACTGTTTTTTCTTTTTTCACTGTCCAATCACAGGCTGGGGTGACAGGAAGTGGGTTGAATGATGCTGGCCATCAGACTAAGCAAATCTCAGGGTGGAGAGAGTCTACTGTGGGAGAAACCTTTGACTTTGGTTTTGTCTGGAGCTGATATGATTATCTTTTCTTTTAACCGCTTGCCGACCAGCCGCCGTCATTATACGGTGGCAGGTCAGCACGATTCCTGCAAGCTGGCATAGCTATACGTCGGCTCCTTTAAGCGGGATAGCTGGCGGTGCGTCCGGTGCCGATGACCGCCAGCCACGAGTGATCATGGGCACAAGATTCACAACAATGACATGTGTGTGTAAGCCATAAAAGGACATCAATTTTTTTTGGGTGCAGTGCCGCACGACCGTGCAATTGTCAGTTAAAGAGAAGCAGTGGCGAATCGCAAAAAATGGCCTGGTCATTGAGCAGACAAATCTTTCGAGGGGCTGAAGTGGTTAAAGCGGTAGTAAAGTCCTAAAAAAAACTAAAACAAATTGGGCCCCCAGGAGGTTTGAATCATAATTTTCTAGTATGCACTAGCACATTATGACAGACTTCTATTAAAACAAAGCCCTCCAGCGGCACGCTGTTGGCGCTGTCAGCACTTCCATCTTCACCCGGTCTTCCAGGTTCATGTTCTCCGGTCATTTGAATGGTCGGGCTGTGATGACATCACTTCCAGGCATGCACATGGGAGTCACAGTCATGGCACAGTGTTCTTAATGAACGGCATACTCCAGTGAGAGCGCAGTCCGTATGCGCCCGTAACGTCATCAGACACTAAAAATTTGAATATCTCCTAAATGGTACATGTTTAGGAGATATTCGCTGTACCTACAGGTAAGACTTATTATATTCTTACCTGTAGGTACAGGTCATAAAGCAAAGTTTACTACAGCTTTAATGAGCTAGTCTATCACATCTGTAGTTCTTGATCAGTTTTCTAAATTTCAGTATTGTGTATTAAAACCAGTGAACATGAAATAATCAGTTTTTGTGTGAAGTTCAGAACAATAGACCCACCAAAATTCATTTTTGTCAGGCTTATTAGAGCGGGGCTAAGATAACCGTTAAGAGTTTAGTAAGGCAGTTTGAAACGTTAATGGGTAGGCTACTGTAGCCGCTAGCGATAATCACTCACACCCACTCCACCCCCCCAATGCCAGGAGCTGACAATTGGTCAGCAGAAGGGATTACCCCGTCAGCGCTCTCCGTGTTGATGGTGGAACCATGCAAATTTCTTTCCTGGTTGCAGGAAAGAAATTCACACTATGTATGGCTGGCCCTACACACAATTTGTTTGAAGCTGGACTTCAAGCATACAGCTAAATTCACAGTTGAACTGTTTTAAATTCCAGTGAATTTGTAAGTCTATTCAGCCAGTCTTAGCCCCCGTACACACGGTCGGACATTCCGACCACAAAATCCTTCTGATTTTTTTCCGACAGATTTTGTCCGAAACTGGTGTTGCATACACACGGTCAGACAAATTTGTTGGAAAATCCAATCGTTCGGAACGTGATGATGTTCGTTTGCTACGACAGGACTAGTAGCCAATAGCTTTGGTCTCGTAATTTGATCTGAGCATGCGTAGCACTTTGTCCGATCGGAATTCTCTATAAACGATTGGACAAAGTCTGATCGGAAATCGAAAATCTGAGATCCTGTTCTCAAATATTTTCCATCAGAAAGTCAGATAGAGCCCACACACGATCAGATTTTCCGACAATATAATCTGATCGGACCTTTTCCGTCGGAATTTCCGACTATATGTACAGGAGCTTATGTTCCAGACATCCCTGCCAGGTCTTTAAAGTGTCTACAGTGTAGTGAAAAGCCCATATGATGGCCATACATGCTATTTTTTTCTATCTGAATAATGTGCGATTTGATCAAAGCTATGGAATCTGAAAACAATGGAATAGACATGGCTTCCATTTTGATTGATTAATCCTCAAATCCAATTAGATTAGATTCAATCAAATTCAGTTGATCAGCCAGTGTGGAATATTATTGATCCTTTTGCATTGACTGGCAGCACCAAGATGCTTCATTGATGAATATTAACATATTTTAACCAATGAGTTTATGAGATTACATGGTGGAAAAAGAGCTGCAAAATTAAGTTACGATCATATGGATCAAAATCCATTTCCCCATGTGTGTTATATCGATCAAATGGGTTGTCGACCCCTGTATTGAATATTCCGAGATCAATCAGAAAATAATTTGTAGTGTGTGTGGCCACCATTCAATGCAATTTGACACCTAGGACACTGATTTAAAACATATGTGATGCATCTACTACCTTTTCAATCACCATGTTTGTCAAACATAGCTCAGGCAAAAAAAAATCAAATTATTTATCTTTTTTTTTATTTTTTCAAAGACATACATATTTTCCTTTGCTGATAATATACAAGCTTACCAGAACACGTTTAATTATTGCAACAGTTATACTGGTGAAGGGGCAATATCTTATGTAAACAGAATGTTATAATTGCTGGTGCTTTGATATTATATAAAATATAATATTTTCATATTTGTAATTTTGGAATGTATTTTTTTTAGGGGAAAAAATTTATGTATAAAAGGATATTTTTTAAATATGAATTTGTTATATTGATTACTTATTTGAATATCTTGAATTTGGATTTTTATAAATTAATTAAATTTTTCTATTATACAAATAGTTTATTTTGTTTCAAAGATGAGCATTCTGGGCTCCAACAGAAAGTTATTAGATTTTTTTTTCTATTTAAATTAAAAAATGAATGTAAAAATTTATAAAAAGGGGATGATTTACTAAAGGGTTACATTTTTCACCTAGCCTAGTGCACCTGCATTCACTGTGGTCATTAATTATACACAGAGGAATTATATAAACGGACATTTCCTTTGCACATATTTGGACAAAATGAATACATTTTTACTGAGCTAAGTGAAGTATGTACTTCTTTAGTGAATCAACACCCATAAGTTAAATATAATATATATTGTGACAAACACATACATAAATAGAAAATAATAATTTAAACAAATATAAATAAAAATTAATAATTTAAGCTTAGGCAGGCATAAATGTTTAAAGGTAAAATATTTAAATTAAGTGAAATAAAAATATTATATATATATATATATATATATATATATATATGAAATGTATTTTTTTTATAGAGTTGGATTATAAGGTATCATACGTTTTCTCAAACCAATAAAAGCAACATTTTAGTACAGTATTTCTAAATAATTGGTACTGTGAAATAAGGGAAATTATACAATTTCAGCATGTTAGAGTGGGGTTTTTGCACCTTAATGTTGCAGCTGCAATTATGGCCATTCTTACCACAACTGAAGGGAAAACTCTTTTTTCGGAGGAACCGTGTAAAACACTACCCTGTATTGTAAAAAAAAGTTAAATTTTTCTTCAAAAATAATAATTAAGTTGGGTTGGTTAAGCCTCCAAACTGCAATAGTTAATGATTTTACTCTCATGAAAAATAAAAATGTAACTGAACTGCTAACTATATATATAATACAAAAATGCCCAATATAATTTTGGTATAAATGAGTCTTAGCACAATATTTGTAAAATGTAAATTTTGTTTTAGTAAAATATGCCTTTTTTTATTGGGATTCTTCATGTTTTACTGCTCCTTTTTTTTAATTGTTTATTTTTCAGTTGTGACCTAAAAATAAATGTTAATGCTGTTACAATGAAAAACATTGTTTGTTGTAATTCTATTTATTCAGAATGTTATGATTGCTATTTATTTTTAAGCCACCACTGCTCAGAACGAACATATAGATTCGCCCTTAGATTCTATGCGCTAGAGTTCCTCTGTGTTTGGCTACTGGCTTCCAGGATCCGGCACTGCAGCAAATTATAGAGTCTTAGCCCACGTACACACGGTCTGAGATTTTGCCAACCAAATCCGTCGGATTTTGCCCGTCGCATTTAGTCTGACGGATTGTGTCTGAAACTGTTGCATACACACGGTCGGGCCAAGTTGTCGAAAAATCCGATCTTTCAGAACGTGATGACGTAATTTCGTTACGATGGGACTACATTCAGGCTAGTAGCCAATAGCTTTGATGTAGGAATTTGATCTGAGCATGCGTGGCACTTGGTCCGATGAAAATGCTCTACACATGATCGGATTAGGTCCGTCCGGCCCAGTTGGTCGGGAAATATTTCCAACATGTTGGAAAATTGGGTCGGACGGAGATTCGGACGGAATCAGTTCGATGCATACCACACACAGTCAGATTATCTGACGACACGGTCCGATAAGACTCATTCCGACAGATTCTCTGACCGTGTATACAAGGGCTTAGACTGGGTTCTCATATATGGGAATTGAATGCGGGTTTCTCAGCATCCAATTGGCATGACAGGTGTGAACTGCTCACAATGGAGCCAGTTCACACAGGTGAGGGGTGGCCATGGTCTGGATTCCACAAGGGTCCTGTGCGTCTTTGGGTCCGGTTCAGGTGTGAATTCAGGCAAAAATGCGGACCTGAAACGCAGTTGAACCGGTGAACAGACACGCACCGGACCCCAGGCACGAACCCACAGCCGCACGTATGTGAACCTTAAAGTACTTCCTGGCGTGTGAACATGCTAACTGCTGAGCCCCCAGGGCTTCCCAGCATTGTCAGTGACTATTGCATTTGTCCTCAGTGCCCCTGGGGACTCTCAGCACCTCTGTGACGCCCTGTGACCCTCCATGTGAGTACTAACATTCATGCACCTAGTATGCAGAGCAAGAGTAGCCAGGTAAACACCAGCGTTCCTGCACTGGGCTGCCTTATACACTCCAGGAAAACCAACTGTATTGGGTGGGTTCTGTGTTCCAAGCACCCCAGCATTGCAAGAGACACCCTGCTGCTCCTGTGTTCCAAGCACTCCATAGAAATAAAGAGGAGAGAGGAAGCACATAAACTTAGTGCAACAACTTTTTTATAAAAAAAATCAGACAGCACAATTAAATTACACTCACATTTAGACAACATCACTGGTATAAATGAATGCATAGCCTGGAATGAACCCTTGAGCTGGCAGTATTGTGGATGAAATCCCTTCATCAAATCTGAGATGTCATTCGGCTGAGAAAGTGAGAGTGCACCTGTCAGATCTGCCTTGTGAGCTGAAACTCTTAGCCCTTGTACACACGGTCAGACATTCTGATGGAAAATGTCCGATCGGACCGTGTTGTCAGATAATCTGACCGTGTGTGGGCTCCATCGGACTGTTTCCGTCGGAATATCCGACCAACAAAGTTTTAGATAATTTAGATAAAATGTTCCCACAACATGATCCGATCGGACTTTGTCCGATCGTTTGTAGAGAATTCCGATCGGACAAAGTGCCACGCATGCTCAGATCAAATTCCTAGACCAATGCTATTGGTTACTAGCCTGAACGTAGTCCCGTCGTAACAAAATAATGTCATCACATTACGAACGATCGGATTTTCCGACAATTTTGTCCGACCGTGTGTATGTAACACCAGTTTCGAACAAAATCCGTCTGACAAAATCCAATGGATTTTGTTGTCGGAATGTCCGACCGTGTGTACAAGGGCTTATGCCACGTACACACGACTTCTGGCAGACTAGGTCCGACTGTCTTCCCAACGGACTTACGGCGGAGTTCCGACAGACTTCCAAACAAATGGACTAAGTCCGTTTGTTTTGAACCCACACATGATCGGATTGTCCAACGGACTGATTCCGTCGGACCTAGTCTGCCAGAAAGTCCGGTCATGTGTACGCGGCATTATGCTAGAGGTGGCTGCACTCCCACACCTGTGATTTTTTGCTATCCAAGAGCCCTGTGTGAATGGTGACTGTAGGGAACCTCTAGGTAGTGTGCAATGTCTCTTGGCACAGCTGCTGGACACTTCAATTGACTTAATGGTTACCATGGCAACTCGCTTCGGGGAGAAGTCCCCTTTGTCAAGCCGGTAGGTAACAGGATGAGGATAAAATATAAAGCCTCTAATCAGTTCTGAGTATTAACCCCTTCAGAGTGATTTTGCCTTTTGCCATTTTCATATAAACTCGCTCATATTTGGTTCTAACAATATCAAACATATAGCAGATATAAAATGTATATATGTATAGTAATTAAAAAGATTCAAATATATAAGAATGTATTAATCCTCTATATAGAATTATAGATTTTTTTATTAGACCTTATGTGGAAATATATACAAAATATAAAATAATAATTAAATAACTTAGAAATGTATTTAATACTGATCTGATTATGAAAATAAATGAAATATCAAGTACTCACTAGCAGGGAAAAATATTGTATATCCATATGTTTATTTATATGCTCATAAATATTCAGATGTATATTGGGTGTACTGCAGAATCAACTTTTAACAGAAAGGGGCTGTAAAGTAAATAAAAAACACTAGAAAGGCTTATGTCACTACTCAGCCCTTATATAGGTTCATAGACACAGCATGGGATACAATGTTGCACGTAAGGCAACAACAAATCTTATCATGTAAAAGCAGAGGTCGTACTAATATTAATAATACAAGAAAGAGGGCCAAGAGCTGATAGACCGAACATTTTTAATGGGCACTGAGAGGTGCCACTGGTGGGCAGTGAACGATGGCAGAGTTGGGTGGCATGGTTGAGTGGCACTGATGGGCAGCAATGAAGGGCATTGATAGGTGGCACTGAAGAGTACTGATGGGTGGCACTGATAGACACTGATGGGTGGCAGTAATGGGCACTGGTAAGTGACACTGATGAAGCACTGATTGGCATCACTGGTGGGCACTGATAGGTGGCACTCTTGGGCATTGTTAGGCGGCACTGATTGGTGGCACTCATATTCACTGGTGGGCACTGATTGATGGCACTGTGGGCACTGGCAGGTGATACTGGCAGGCGGTACTGGTTGGCATGGATGATGTGGCTGCGCCTCTTCCTCTTCGGGATCGGTGTCCCTTCAACAGAAGCCAGTGATCTGCTTTTTTTTCCCTCACGCGGTCAGCCTCCTCACCCCTGACAGCATGGAGATCTGTCTGTTTACATTGAAAGATTTCTGTTCTGTCTTTGTGTGGAGCAATAGCGGGTGCCCAGGCTCTGGGGCGCACACGATCCCCCTAGTGGTCAAAAAGCAAACCGACATACAGCTACGTCGGTTCGCCCAGGGGAGCCAACCTGCCACAGTACAACTGTGACGGCTGGTCGGGAAGGTGTTAAAGAAAGTTATCACTTTGAGTACTAGAGGCCTAAATGAAGACTTACAGATTAGCACTAATAACTAAAGATAGCCAAACACGGTTCGAATCCAAGTGCTGTTTTTTTTCTTTTTTTTTTCTTTTGGCATGGGCTTCCCCCTCAAGATCCATACCAGACTCAGAGGGCCTGGTATGGATCTGGGGGACCCCCTCCATTTATTTTGTTTCATAGATTCAACATTAGGTTCCCTCCAAACCAGAAGCAAAGGAATTGTTTTGATTTGTCAAAGTCACATTCATCTCAAAGTTGGATTTCGTTCATTGAAGCCGTATGGAAGTTGGACATGAAGTCGCTGGGCAAAGTCATATCAGTTGTCGCACGACTTTTGTATTGGATCAGTGGGCATCCCTCAAGTCTGCCAGGCATTGGATGGGAACAGAAGATTCCCAATACCAATGCTACAGGGGTGGGGGGGGTCGTCTTGCCTAGCAATATCATTGATGTACTATATATACATATAGGGCACTATAGTATTGGTACTTTGTCAAGGAAGGAGTCTTTTATTTCTACTTGATCCAGACTATAGAAAGCACCCACAAGCACCACATATTTTTGTTCAATCACAGTCCAGACTGTATTGCATATACAGTTGGGAAAAGTGAGGTCACCAACCTGGCTCTACTGTCTGACTGGGCTGTGTAAGGGTAGATATGCATCTAAATGTACCTCTCTTCTGAAGCCCGAACTGCATTTGCATCACGCTTCAGAGGCAATTGACAGGCAGTGAGGTAGGTGATATGATGCATTTTCATTGCCTTATTTTAATTGCCTCATTAAAACCCAGTTTGTGGCACTTCCCCATTCACCTGTATATGTCTTCTACAGTGGACTTGCTGGGTAGATTTTCCCACAGGCACAAAGTTTAATGACTGCACCATGTAAACACCGTGATAATTGGGGTAATGATTATTACCAACAACATAACCACACCCCAAGAACAACATTTAGTGGTAATTGGTGGCAGGAACCTAACCACCCCCCTGCATTTAGTTATCCTAAAAGGGATGGCCCAGTTGGGGGAGGTTTTAACAGAAGTTTTTTTTTCCGGCGTCCAGAACACCAAAAGGGTCATAGACGTTCCAGAGGGGGAGGCGAATTTGCACAAAAAAGGAGGCGGGTCTAAAAGACTCAGGTCTCTTTAACCTCAGTAAAGCTACTTTGTCCAATGAAGAAAAACATGTTCTCAATTATGGTTTGAAGTGTGCCCCCTCCAAATCCCTGAATAAATTTGAGGCATTCATCGATATTCAAAAGTTCATCTGCAAAGTCAGCATTTAGCGCCATATGTTGTGTAATCCCTATCACTCTAATATTGCAGTTTCAGTGGAAATGAGAATCTCCAGATTGACCAATGCTTCATTGTTCAATCCTCTGGGCCCTGTGGCACCAGCTATTAGTGTTTTCAGGGATCTTGCTAGTAAGGACTTACATTCATTGGAAATAAAAAAAAAGAGGATGGAGTATATGTTTAAGAGAGGCTTAGAAATGCTGAAAGATAGAGATGACATTGTGGTGTGCCCTGCTGATAAGGGGGGAATAGTTGTTATCGATAAAGAAGCTTACAATGCGGAGATGCTGAGATTATTATCAGATCATACAACTTATTTACCTTTAAAAGGGAATCCCACTGCAAGTTACAAAAAACTCCTGATGGTTAAACCAAAAACGTCAGATGATTCATTTACATTTTCCTTTATTACTGGTTATTCTAATCAGCATTTTGCAATAAAAAAGATAATGCAAAAGCATTGGAAAGTGTTGAGGGGCAACCGAGTTTTGGGATCTGTTACCAGAACGACCACGGGTTGTTTATAGAGGTGTTCCACCACTAAAACTACAGATTGCACCCAATATTGTTGACCCACCTAAGTAACTTTCCTTTTTCCAGAGCATGGGAGGCTTCTACCCATGTAGAAAATGCCCTATCTGCAAATTGAGAACTACTAGTAGTTCAAGTAGAAGGGTAGATTCTTTCCAGTCAACCTGATTAAACCATTCATCACATGTTCAACAAAATACGTAGTGTGTGTGATTAAATGTAGATGCGGGAAACAATATATAGGGCAAAATCAAACGCATATTACATGTAAGGCTCAGTGAACAGGGGGCTAATATTAGGCGAGACTTTACCAAGCATAGCCTCTCTAAACATTATGCCCTAAAGCATAATTGCAACCCAGAGGGCACCACGTTCTTGGGTATCGACAAATTTTGTGGACACTGGAGGGGCAGCAATATGGTGAGGGAAGCTTCTCGTTTGGAAACGGAAATGGATTTATCTAGCCAAACATATACCCCATTCGGTATGAATATCGAGTGGGATGTGAATGCATTTATTAATAATAGCTAGGGTATTTTTATTTAGTCGGATAACTTGATTCACAAAAGATGATTATATCCTTTACCATGGAACTCTTTTTCTCTGTGATTATTTATCATACTATAATTTTTAATAATCTAAGTTATTTCTGCCTCTCTAGTATAAATAAGGTTGTTATTGCCTTTATATTCAATTATAAGTTTTGTTTATTGTTGTATTTTTTCTTTTATAGGTTTTGATTGAAGTACTATTTTTATGTAATATTGGTGTTTATTTTGTATTGGCCACGAGAGGTCATTGCTCCTCAAGTCCCTAAATATGCGTAATCTCCTCTCCCACCAGCTCAACTACCATTCTCATTATACTCATCTAATAATATTTTTGGTATTTTCTATATCTTTTGAAGCATTACTATAAGGCCGCGTACACACGCGGGGACTGTTCGCTGAAACTGTCCGCTGAAACCAAGTTTCAGCGGACAGTCCGCTCGTGTGTGGGCTTTCAGCGGACAGTCCCCGCGTGTGTACGCGGCCTGAGGCCGCGTACACACGTGGGGACTGTTCGCCCAACTTTGTCCGTCAAACAGTTTCGGCAAACAGTCCGCTCAAAATTAGCATGGACGGACATGGCCACACACGACGGATGAACAGTTTGCTGAAACCGTGCGTGATGACGTGAACGGCACGTACGACGGGACGAAAAATACGACGTCCTATACACTGCATTATAACTTTCGGCGTGAAAATCCTTTCTGAGCATGCGCGCAACTTTGTTTGACGAACAAGCCTACACACGCGGGGACTGTCCGCTGAAACAAGGTTTCAGCGGACAGTTTTTCGGAATTTCCGAAAAACCTTGTTCAGCGGACTGTTCGCTGAAACTGTCCGCTGAAAGCCCACACACGAGCGGACTGTCCGCTGAAACTTGGTTTCAGCGGACAGTTTCAGCGAACAGTCCCCGCGTGTGTACGCGGCCTAAGAGTTTTTATCTCTATTGCTGTAATTCACATTAGAGTAAATGAGACTATCTTTTACTAATAAATATTAGGATTTTTTTTTGTATGTCCTTATGGTTAGGTCAAGCTTTTATCAAATTTTCTTTGATATTTTGTATTACACTTTTTTATTAACCACTTGCCTACTGGGCACTTAAACACCTTCCTGCCCAGACCAATTATCAGCTTTCAGCGCTGTCGCACTTTGAGTGACAATTCAAAAAGCGGTCATGCTACACTGTACCCAAATTTTTATCATTTTTTCCCACAAATAGAGCTTTCTTTTGGTGGTATTTGATCACCTCTGCGGTTTTTATTTTTTGCTAAACAAATAAAAAAATACCGAAAATTTTGAGAAAAAAATGTTTTTTTTTTGTTTCATTTTCAAAACTTTGTAAATAAGAAAGTTTTTTCCTTCACTGATGGGCACTGATGGGGTTACACTGATGGGCAATGATAAGGCGGCACTTATGAGCACAGATGAGGTGGCACCAATGAAGTGGCACTGATGAGGTGGCATTGATGGACACTGATATGTGGCACTGATAGACGGCACTGATAGGCAGCACTGATGGGTGGCACCGATGGGCACTGATAGGTGGCACTGATGGGCACTGATAGCTGGCACGGATTGGCATGGATGGGCTGCACATATGGGCATGGATAGGCAGCACAGGTGG
The DNA here is from genome assembly GCF_037356315.1 of Lithobates pipiens. Lineage (NCBI taxonomy): Eukaryota > Metazoa > Chordata > Amphibia > Anura > Ranidae > Lithobates > Lithobates pipiens. The sequence continues at coordinate 246,816,343 of NW_027507785.1, forward strand.
GCATGGGTATGCGGCACAGATGGGCATGGGTAGGCGGCACAAATGGGCATGGATGGGCACTGATAGGTGGCATGGATGGGCACTGATAGGCGGCACAGATGGGAACTGATAGGCGGCACAGATGAGAACTGATAGGCAGCATTGTATTATAATATACTGTACTAATGGATGCCAATCGGTGCCAAACAATAATGCATGCCAATCAGTGATGCCCATTGTGGGCACTGATTTGGCATTCATTGTGGGCACTGATTGGCATCCATTGTGGCACTGGCTGGCATCCCTGGTGGTCTAGGGTGGCATACCTTGTCCTGGGCATCCCTAGTGGTCTGGTGGCGTCCCTGGTGGTCCAGTGTGGGCATCCTTGGGGGGGCTGCACTGATAATCGATCAGCACTGACCCCCCCCCCCTTCTGTCAGAGAAGCAGCCGATCGGCTTTCCTCTACTAGCATCTGACAGACGCGAGTGAGGAAAAGCCGATCACCGGCTCTTCCTATTTACACTGTGATCAGCCATGATTGGACACGGCTGATCACGTGGTAAAGAGTCTCCATCGGAGACTCTTTACCGAGATCGTAGTTGCGGGGTGTCAGACTGACACTCCGCACAACGATCGCCGCGATGCGCGCCCCCGGGGGCACGCATCGGCTCAAAATCCTGATCACGTCATATGACGTCCGGTCAGGATTTTGAAACCACTTTGCCGCCGTCATTTTGTTATAGGGCGGGCGGCAAGTGGTTAATTTCTGCCTGTTTGCATTTTGGTGTCTGGAGGGGGGTTGATTCCGCCTTCTGGAAAGCATTCTGGGTTTATTAGGTTAGGTAGCCTCTTTGTCCTGTATAATGCATTCCTGGGTATGAACGAGGTTTATTTCCTACCCGTGGAGCACATCTAGGACAATAATTTCAGGTTTATTTCCAGGTAGTGCGTTCCAATCACAAGGAGATCATCATTTCCACCCTTTGGAAAGCATGCAATTTCCGGTTCTGTATCCGTTCCCTATATAAACACCAAAACGTCACGACCACGCCCCTGAAGATGCACGTTTGTGATGAAACGTTGGGTGAAACAAGGGACGAGTGACGTATTGGAGAGGACGGAGGAGCCATCTTATTGGTAGGAAGTGCTGGTCGCTTTCCTTTCTGCCTGAAATATACTTACTGCATGTGAGTTTTTACAAGATTAAAGTCATTTTTGTCTGGTATATATGCGCAATGAGATTGTTATTTTTCATTCCCCTGCATATGTGATTACCATACTATACCTCTGGAGTGTACTTTTATGCCAAAGCCATCTTAGGAATAGGCTTATACATTTCTGGGTCGGTCAGTGGAGTGAGGATCTCTAGGCAAAAAGGGCAGTCTCTGTTGAGTGTGAGGAAACGTGAATGCAACCTACTAATGCAATTGCTGTATAACCTATATGCTGACGTTAAGGATCCGTTTTTTAGGGTTTTGTTGACTGTTCCTTTCAATTTCATCTCATCAAAAATCCTTCATTGACAGACTCAGAATCAATCAAATCTGTTTATTATCACTTTTTTTAATAGCACTATACCTTTACCCTATATCTTTGTTATTGCACCCAACAATATTGTGTCAGCAGCTTTTATGTAGTATTTTTGAATAGTGCAACAAATTTGATTTGTACATGTAAACACCCTGTCTGCTACTTATTGCAGCTTAACGGGGACAGTTCAGCTTTGCAAAACATAAGAAGACAAATCAAGAAAGCTGATTTACGTAATATCATACAGGGTGGATATCAGATTTAAAATAAATACACCTACTCACTCCTACTCGCTAACACAAGAAGTTCAAACATACTTCCCTCCTTCCTGTGAACCCTGGGCTAAGCCTACTAAGACACATGTGTTGTAGGTGTAGCTGCAGGACTGAATAATAAAGTAAATATATACTTCCGACACAAAAGGATTTATTTAGTTTTCTACTTTTCAATTGCATTTTTTTTTTTTGTGTGCAAAATATCTTGGCTCTTTAATCTCTGTAAACATTATTGCAAGTTACTGTATATTTGTAAACTAGCAATGAAACAAAATCATATCTTGGACATTATAGTATAACTACTCAATATTTCTTGGCAGCTTTGATTTTTCAGTTATTGCTTAATCCTGGGAATTTTACCCTTAAAGAGATTTTAGCAATAATGGTGGCACTTTCTAAATATTCTATGTTGTTTACTGTTTTTCACTTTTAAGTTGATTCCAGGAAGAAAAAAAAAAGAACAAATGCATGTTCTTCTTAAGAATATATAACAAGATGGCATCCTTTTAACCACTTAAGCCCCGGACCATTTTGCTGGCCAAAGACCAGAGCACTTTTTGTGACTCGGCACTGTTTCGATTTAACTGACAATTGCATAATCGTGTGACGTGGTTCCCAAACAAAATTGACATCCTTTTTTTCCCACAAGTAGAGCTTTTTTTTTGGTGGTATTTGATCACCTCTGTGGTTTTTATTTTTTGTGCTATAAACAAAAATAGAGTGACAATTTTGAAAAAAAAAAACATTTTTTTAATTTTTGCTATAATAAATATTCCCCAAAAATATATAAAAAAACTAATTTTTTTCTCAGTTCAGGCTGATATGTATTCTTCTACATATTTTTGGTAAAAAAAAAAATTGCAATAAGCTTTTATTGATTATAGCATCTAAAAAATACAGGTTAGTTTTATGGCATTTTTATTATTAATTTTTTTTTACTAGTAATGGCTAGCGATCTGTGATTTTTATCGTGACTGTGACATTATGGCGGACTGATCAGACACTTTTGACAGATTTTTGGGACCATTGGCATTAATACAGAGATCAATGCTAAAAACCTGCATTGGTTACTGTAAAAATGTCACTGGCAGTGAAGGGGTTAACCACGAGGGGGCGGGGAGGGGTTAAGTGTGTCCATGGCTACGAATGACACTTCACTGATCATAGCTCCCGAACACAGGGAGCTATGATCAATGCATAGGCATGCACACTGGGTGGGCCATGTATGCCTGGGCACACCCTAATGTGTGTCTGGAGATCTGCTGTAAGATGCTGCAAGAGACTGTATAGGGAGCTGCCTGTGAGACGGTTTCCCATTGAGCAGGAAGGGAGGCATGTAAGAGCCCCTTAGTGCTTTAAGCTGTAATGTAATGTCACTGCTTGCAGATAGGAGCTGTCAAAACTTGAAGCTGATATCGAGGTGGGCGAGACCAAACAGCTAGCCTATCAAACACATTGAGGGCTGGGCGGCTCACTCTGTGTATGTGGCTCTGCCCCTTTCTATTAGCTATTAAACACCAGCCGATGATTTGCCTGCTTAAAAAAGGGGACAGAGCCATATACACGGAGAAGCCCATCCAGCCCCTATTTCTTTGGTTGGTGTTTGATAGCTGATAGAAAGGGGCGGAGTCACATAACATGGAGCCGCCCACTTCAGCCCCTATACCGTTGGCTTGTGTTTGATAGGCTAGCTGTTCAGTCCCACCCACCCCCGACATCAGCTCTGAGTTCTGACAACTCCTCTCTGCAAGCAGTGACATTACATTACAATGTCACGCACTGAGGCTCTTACATGCCTAGCTGTAAACTTCCCTTCTCCTAGATCAGTGCCAATCGGTGCCGCCTATCAATACCAACCAATGCCACCTTTCAGTGCCCAATCAGTGCCACCTGTCAGTGCCCATCAGTACCACCTGTCAGTCCCAAAAATTGCTCATCAGTGCCAATCACTGCCCACCAGTGCCACCTGTCAGTGCTCATCAGTGCCACCTGTCAGTGCCAACCAATGCCACCTATCAGAGACAATCCATGCCACCTGTCAGTGCCAGTCAGTGACAACCAATGTCACCTATCAGTGCCAATCAGTGCCCAGCAGTGCTTCCAATCAGTGCCACCTATCAGTGCTGCCTATCGGTGCCCATCAGTGCTGTCTATCAGTGCTGCCTATCAGTACCAATCAGTTTTGCCTATCATTGCCAATCAGTGCTGCCTATCAGTGCCACCTATCAGTGCCAACCAATGCCATAAATCAGTGCCCTCCTGTGCTGACAATCATTGAAGCCTATTAGTGCCAACCAATGCCACCTATCGGTGCCAATCAGTGCTGCCTATCAGTGCCAATCAGTGCTTCCAATCAGTGCCCATTAGTGCAGCCAATCAGTGTTGCCTAGCAGTGCCATCTATCATTGACAATCAGTGCCCATCGGTGCTGCCTATCGGTCCAGCCCATCAGTGCCCATCAGTGCTGCCTATCAATGCCCATCAGTGCCACCTATCAGTGCTGCATATCAGTGCCCATCAGTACAGCCCATAAGTGCTGCCTATCAGTGCCAAGCAGTGCTGCCAATTAGTGCCAATCAGTGCCACCTATCAGTGCCACCATGCAGTGCCTATCAGTGCTGCCAACCAGTACCGCCTATCAGTGCCCATCAGTGCTGCCTATCAGTGCCCATGAGTGCTGCCAATGAGTGTCACCTATCAGTGCCAATCAGTGTTTCCAATCAGTGCACTGAGTGCAGAGAGGGGCAGTTGAACTTAGTAGCCAGGCACATTGTCTATGGGGGCCGGCCTGGGGGGGGCACAACTGAAACCCATGTGTTTATTAATGTCACATGCTGATTGTGGAGTATAATAGGTAATCACCACACTACTATTTACAATATTTACAACTATTTACAATAAACTACTGGAGGTAAATTAAAAAAGTGTCAGTAAAAGGCCACTAAGCACTGTTATGTGTTCCCACACCACAAAAAAAAAAAAAAGTGCAGCTCTAACTTACTATTCAATAACGTACCAATAATTGTGGAACCCTCTAATGTATGGAAATCTGAATAAACGTCAATATTACCACAATACCGGTGATATGTAACATCACATATAATACACATCGAACTGAAAAAATGTATAAAAAAGTTTACTTAGCAGGGATGGTGGAAACCCCTCCTATAAATATTTGCCATACAGATTAACTACAAGTGCAATAATTCCAGTGATATGTGACTTCACATGTAATACACATCAAAATAATAATAATAAGACGGATATTGTTGTGAAGTCCCTAAACCGGCAGAACCATGTTTTCTTTCAATATGTTTGACCACCCTATACCGAGGGTTTTCCAGAACCGCTTCTCCACCCAGTACCGCTGCTACTCCGTCTCCATGCTGGCTGGCCCAAATGACCGCTCAGATGTGGAAAAAGGAGGGAAAATGATCATGCCTCCCTCTGCACTGGATCAGCTAAGCAGATTAACCACTTGCAGACCGGACCATTTTGCTGGTCAAAGACCAGACCACTTTTTGTGATTCGGCACTGCGTCGCTTTAACTAACAATTGCGCGGTCTTGCGACGTGGCTCCCAAACAAAATTTACGTCCTTTTTTTCCCACAAATAGAGCTTTCTTTTGGTGGTATTTGATCACCCCTGCGGTTTTTATTTTTTGCGCTATAAACAAAAATAGAGCGACAATTTTGAAAAAAACGCATTATTTTTTACTTTTTGTTATAATAAATATCCCCCAAAAATATATAAAAAAATATTTTTTTCCCTCAGTTTAGGCCGATACGTATTCTTCTACATATTTTTGGTAAAAAAAATCGCAATAAGTGATTATTGATTGGTTTGCGCAAAAGTTATAGCGTTTACAAAATAGGGATAGTTTTATAGCATTTTTATTAATAATTTTTTATTATTATTTTTTTTACTAGTAATGGCGGCGATCAGCGATTTTTATTGTGACTGCGACATTGTGGGGGACCCATCGGACATTGTTGACACATTTTTGGGACCATTGTGATTTATACAGTAATCACTGCTGTATAAATGCAGTGATTCCTGTGTAAATGACACTGGCAGTGAAGGGGTTAACCAGTGGGTGGCAGTGTAGGGGTTAAGTGTTCCTAGGGGTGTGTTACTAACTGTGGGGGGGTTGGGCTTTCATTTAGTGAACACTGATCTGTGCTCCAATCACATGGAGCAGAGATCAGCGTCACTAGTTGCTAGGCAGAATGGAGAAACGCTGTTTACTCGGCATTTCCTCCATTTGGCCGCTCCGTGAGACGAAGTTAACGAATAAGAATTCAGACAGAATGACACACTGTGGTGTTCTTGAGTTTGTAGCAGATGAAGGAATTTGCTACCTCCCGCACTGGATGATGCAGAATTTACTATTAGAAGAGGGAGGTCTGGTACAAGTGGAGAGTGTTAATCTTCAGGTGGCCACATACTCTAAATTCCAACCCCAGAGTCCTGATTTCCTGGATATAACAAACCCCAAAGCTGTATTGGAGAATGCTCTGAGAAATTTTGCCTGTCTTACGACTGTAGATGTAATCGCTATAAACTATAATGAGAAGATATTTGAACTTCGGGTGAAAAACCAGACAAAGCAGTATCTATCATTGAGTGTGACATGAATGTGGATTTTGATGCCCCATTAGGTTACAAGGAGCCAGAAAGACAAACACAGCAGGAAGAGCCAACTGACATTGAGACTGATCACAGCGAGTATGTTGCAGATATAGGGTTCAGGGCTTTTACTGGTTCTGGAAATAGATTAGATGGAAAGAAGAAAGGGATTGATCCTAGTCCTTCCCCACTGAAGCCAGAAGAAATGAGGAGAGGAATTCCAAACTATGAATTCAAAATTGGCACAATTACGTTCATCAGGAACTTTACGGCCACAGATAAAGAAAGTAGAAGAAGATGATACTCTTAATCGCTTCATTGCATTCTCTGGAGAAGGACAGTCCCTGAGGAAGAAAGGCAGGAAGCCCTAAGAGACTTCACAAGTGGAAAATTAAATGATCATTCAGTGCATTTGGTTTTAAGCTGTCAGTTAGGCATTAAAAATATCTTGGTGATCTACGGAACGGAAAGTATATTGTCTTAATATTTAAAGACCTCAGGATGGTGAAGAGCCTGTGACAATCGATACACCAAGGATCAACTATTCATTTACTTGGAAATAGCTCCTGAATTATTTAGCAGTTCCAATATATGCTGTATAAGAAAAATCCAGTAAACCGCAAAACATCATCAAACTAAACCAGGACAAGAAAACTAAAATTACATGCAGTTATTTATAGCTCACAAATATTTAATTTGGAGATGTCCCCAAATGGCTTTCTAAATGTTTATACATTCTTCTGATTACTAGACTTAAGAGTCCAGTGCATTCTTGCAGATTGCTTTTGATAAAAGCGCAATTTTCATCCCTACTCTTTGGTAAACATCAGCCAGTTGGCTTTACTGAAAAAATAAAACGTAATAAATAAAAGTTTTCTTTGCAGTTAAAAAATAAAATAAAAATTAAAATAATAATAAGACATCTTTTTACTTAGCAGGGATGGTGGAAACCCCTCTAGAGATAATTGCAATACAAATTAACTTCAAGAGCAACAACTTTTTAGTTGGGAGGTTCACACCATTGCTGCACTTTGGATTTTTTATTGTTTAGATTGTTCGCGCGCACACGGCGGCAAATTCAAAGGGACATACCTGTACGCCCATTTGCCCAGCCATGCCATTCTGCCGACGTATATATACATGCGGTGGTCGGCAAATGGTTAATATTAGACAATTATATTTATTAAAAATACAAAGAGAGAGAAATTAGAAATATCCAAAATCACACTCCCTCAGCGCTCACGGTAAAACCTAAAATATAGCTGCTGCTATCTTACTATTTCAAAATCTTAATAATGTTCCGAAGAAATTACCAATGGTTAATCAGCTAAGGTTAATGGTTATAATGGTTAATAAGCTAAGGCACTAGCAGCGCTCGAATATAAATAGAAACCCCTATCTGAGTACATGCAAGTATAAACCTATATGGGATGAATATATCGAAAATTTTATAATAAACTCAATTGCAATTTTTCTCCATGTGAGTAAATAATTAATTCAATGTAATCTCTGAAAAAAATATCATAACACTTTCAATCACAATAAATAAATCTCAATTGCAATTTTTTCCTCCATATGAGCAGATAATTAGTTCAGCGTAATCATAAAACAAATCATTGCAGATGTATCTAATCGTATGTATAGTTCATTGGAAAGTGAAATTAAAGAAACAATGTAGCAAGTGTTGATAGGAAATTTGTCACTATTCAGCAATCCTCCAACACACCTCCTGTGCAGTGCCCTATGGTTCTTGCACTTAGCAGAAACCCCTGGTTCAAACGCTTATCTTATAAACAGATGACCGCTTCCACTTGCTTACATGTCTCTCATTGATTGAATTCCGTTAATTACTATCTTTAGTAAAAAGCCATCAGATATGTCTAAATATCTCTCCAATGACACTTTGCACATGTAAAAAAATATATAGAGCTACATAGTGTAATCCCGTCCACAATATTCAATTTATTCTAATAAAATTCCAAGATTACACACTCACATAATTAGCATCTTGTACAGCGCATATCATAAAAACACATTAGATGACCGTTCCAATCTAACCTTACACCACTTGCCGGGGTGTTCCCGGGAAGGATAGAGTGTCGCTCGTTCAGTCTATCAGATAAGCTGCGTGGCTACGGACTGACGCGTTTCAGTCATCACTTTCATCAGAGGGCGTGGCCACGCAGCGCAGCAATATTACTGCTCTGTTGCATTGTTTTGGTTTGGATCCACCTCATTTGGTGGGTTTTTTCTCTTTACTCATCTTTTTGCATTTGAGTGGAATGGATATAAAGGGATGTATGAAAACAATTATTTAAAGTAATCTGGTGATAATCTGTGCTATTGGATATCTGGAAGCTATTACACCCAGAAAGAAAAAAATACTGTAAATTAAAATAGAGAGCTGAATTTCATGTCTAATATATAAGCATACTGTTATATTACCTCAACACTGTTGCAGATTCAAAAGAGATACATAGAAGCCCATAAGCAGGGGATTGTCAAACAAATTACATGGGGCTGGGCACTGCTGTGAGGGATATGTACCAAAGCAAAAAAAAAGTTATTTTACTAACAATCACTTTGTCATGTAAAACTGTAATATATGTTATATCGTTTTGATAAAGCTTTCTTTTTGTGGTATTTAATCACCACTTTTTAAAAAAAAAATCAACAATAATGCCGCGTACACACAATCGGAATTCCTGCCAGAAAAAGACAGATGAGAGCTTTTCATCGGAAAATGCGACCGTGTGTATGCTCCATCGGAATTTGGCTGTCCGAATTTCCGCCAGCCAAAAATTGATAGCATGTTCTCAATTTTCCAGACGGAAAAACTTTCTATCGGAAATGCCGATCGTGTGTATGCAATTCCGACACGCCAAAAATCACACATGCTCAGACTGAACTATGAGACAGAAGCTATTGGCTACTGGCTATTGGACTTTCTTTTTCTAGTCCCATCGTACATGTTGTACGTCACCATGTTCTACACAGTTGGACTTTGGTGTGATCGTGTGTAGGCAAGACCGTTTCAGCGAAACTCTGTTGGAAAAACCATCAGAGTTTATCCCGACGGAAAAAAAGTCATGTGTACGTGGCATAAGGCTGCAGCCTACGCTGACAATATGCTCCTCTTCCTTTCAGAACCCCTGATACCTCTCCCTAACTTATTGAAAGTATAGAAAATTTTGGTCAACTATTAAACTTACAAATGAATTAAGCTAAGTTGCATGCACTCAGGGGTCAAGTCCTGGGGAAAAAAGTATGGGAACTCCCACCCAAGATCCACTCCCCCACCAAAAAATAAATAAAAAATGATACGCTCATATGCACGAACACTTCAAAAGTGGTATTTTTCATCCAATTTTCGTATTGTGTGTATGAAGCTTAACTGTTAGTACATAAAAAAAAAACATCCTCAATAAACATAAATACTGTAATTCTCTGAATAATCAGCATTCATTCAATTGTGCTTCCATGCAAATGTGAACATCATGTTCTGATCTTTATTGGGAATTTTGTATATAGAGTGTTTATGCGGTGAGTTTACACTTTTCATTGAACAGAGTTTGGATAACACAGGGTTAAACGGAAAGGTCATAAATGAACTGCACATTATCTGGACAGAATGCTTGGGCAGATAGTGATGTGTTCCTGCTTAGAAGATGTATGTTAGCTTGGGGGGCTGCAAACTCTGCAGGGCTCCAACACACACTCGCTGCTATTCCAACCCTTCACATATTTCCACATAAACTTCCCTCCTGGCATTAAACTTTGCCAGGTATTGTGCTCAGCTTACCACCCCAAACTGATGTTGCTCCCTCAGCTCACCTCTCTCCCTGCATGTCCTGTGAGCAGAATAGCTGTGCTCCTCCTCTGGGGTCTCTCATCACATGACACTGAAGATAGAGGAGGGGGGGATTCAGCGGGACACACAGAGCAAGTATGCAGGAGACTGGGGGGGGGGATGAGAAGTCAGAAAATCAGGAGGGGCCAGCGGGGAGGATCATCACGAGAAGTCTGACTAAATACAATCTCTTAGCAGCAGGGACCTGATCTACCCGTCAGCTAGCTGTGATTGACAGGTAGATCGAAGAGAAAGCTGTCATGGGGCCCCCTACTGGCAATGCCTGAATGGTCAGTCCACCCCTGGTGTGTGGCACTTGCTATTGAGAGCTGCGTCGGCGGCTGCTGGTGTAGCACCTGCCACACAGCTCACATTCTTCAAAGTCTTGCAGGACGCGGCTGCTAATGGGAACTGAGTTCCCGTTGTGGAAAAAGTACGGGAATTCTGTTCCCATGCGTTCCCGCAGGACTTGAGCCCTGCATGCACTCAATGTTACTCTACCGTCCAACTTGGTTCTATGATGCCAACATGAATTACCGGTTACCTGGAAAGTGGAGGCAATTACATATTTAGGGATATAATTGTCCTCTGATTTAGGAGAACCATACTCCCATAATTTCTTACCTCTGGTTATAGATCTTTCAGTAAAACATGGAAGGATGGGAGCTTTTCATAAATTGGGAGAGCAGCAATTTTAAAAACGAATGTACTACTCAGATTGTTGCATATTTTGCAGATGATCTCTATTAAATACATCACATTTTTTTTTTTTTTGCTTCCATAAGAAAGCTTTTTGGTACATCTGGAAAAATGCTACTCTGAGAATTAGTCTAGCCAACTTATCTCTTTCAAAGCACAAAGGGGATTTACTGTAGGCCTCACAAATGTAAAGCTGGACTATAAAGTCTGTCAACTGACAAGACTGAAAGACTGGCATAGTCATGAATATCTGAAAGACTGGATCTCCCTGGAATGATCTTTTACATTGGGTACCATGGAGGAAAATGCTACTCTGAGAATTAGTCTAGCCAACTTATCTCTTTCAAAGCACAAAGGGGATTTACTGTAGGCCTCACAAATGTAAAGCTGGACTATAAAGTCTGTCAACTGACAAGACTGACAGACTGGCATAGTCATGAATATCTGAAAGACTGGATCTCCCTGGAATGATCTTTTACATTGAGTACCATGGAGGAAGCCCCCTCCATGGTACCCAAGGTAAAGGTCATTTATAAAGATTTGAAAAATCACCCACTCATAGGGATGTGATGGCACCGTTTTCGCATAATAATGTGCCACAGAGGATCTAGCAAGAGATAAACCGTAAAAAATTAAAATCAAGGTGCTGATGCATAAATCAACCGATAACAGAAAACATTTCTCATAGTTCTTCAACTCAAAAGGCCGCAACAAGCAACATTTAAATAATGTAATTGTTTAATAAATATAAATATCAGTTTGCAGCCTGTGTACATAGTTGAAGCAAATTTAAAAGATGAGATTATGTAGCATTCTCCAGACTCTGTCTGAATAAAGCAGGAAATGGTCAGCCAGCATTAGGGATGAGCCAAACACCCCCCGATTTGCACCAGAACATGCGAACAGGCAAAAAAATTGTACGAACAAGCAAACACCATTAAAGTCTATGGGACATGAATATACAAAATCAAAAGCTCATTTTAAAGGCTTTTTATTGCCATAAAACGTTTTTGGGGACCTGGGTCCTGCCCCAGGGGACATGTATCAATGCAAAACAAAGTTTTAAAAATGGCCGCGAGAAAAAAAAATACAATACAAAGTATCATACAATGGGTTTGCTTCTCAATAGCTTAACATAAAGTATATGTTTTCATTGAAATATGTAACTTAGAAAAATGAATGGCTTGAGAGTATTATAATAATATAACTAAAGGTGTGCACCCTCATCCCAGTAGGTTAATTCGAAAGGAAGTGTTGGTATCTCTGGTCTCCTATCAGAGGTGTCAACAGGGACTGTGAGCATGGGGACTATTACGGGGCAAATGTATAATTTGTTCGAATAGAATAGTATCAAAACACTAGTTCATATTAAAAACCATTTATTCAAAAGAGAAAAGATTTATACAACCATAAAAGCATATGTATATGGATCACAGGTAGAGACGAATGAGGTAATTGTTCAACTAGTTTCACTTTGTAGCTTCATCAGGAAATTACCTAGGTCTAGAGATACATTAATTTAGTATAGCAAGACATTGAACATGAATAGACACAATAAAGTACAATAAAAAAAAGTATATATGTTAATTATTTTCATATGGAGACATACAGTGCCTTGAAAAAGTATTCGGCCCCCTTGAACTTTTCAACCATTTGCCACATTTTAGGCTTCAAACATAAAGATATAAAATTTTTATTTTTTATGAAGAATCACCAACAATTGGGACACAATTGTGAAGTGGAACGAAATCTATTGGATTTTTGAAACTTTTTTAACTAATAAAAAAATGAAAAGTGGGGCGTGCAAAATTATTTGGCCCCCTTGCGTTAATACTTTGTAGAGCCACCTTTTGCTGCGATTACAGCTGCAAGTCGCTTGGGGTATGTCTCTATCAGTTTTGCACATCGAGAGACTGAAATTCTTGCCCATTCTTCCTTGCAAAACAGCTCGAGCTCAGTGAAGTTGGATGGAGAGCGTTTGTGAACAGCAGTTTTCAGCTCTTTCCACAGATTCTCGATTGGATTCAGGTCTGGACTTTGACTTGGCCATTCTAACACCTGGATACGTTTATTTGTGAACCATTCCTTTGTAGATTTTGCTGTATGTTTGGGATCATTGTCTTGTTGGAAGATAAATCTCCGTCCCAGTTTCAGGTCTTTTGCAGACTCCAACAGGTTTTCATCCAGAATGGTCCTGTATTTGGCTGCATCCATCTTCCCCTCAATTTTAACCATCTTCCCTGTCCCTGCTGAACAAAAGCAGGCCCAAACCATGATGCTGCCACCACCATGTTTGACAGTGGGGATGGTGTGTTGAGGGTGATGAGCTGTGTTGCTTTTACGCCAAACATATCGTTTTGCATTGTGGGCCAAAAGTTGGATTTTGGTTTCATCTGACCAGTGCACCTTCTTCCACATGTTTGGTGTGTCTCCCAGGTGGCTTGTGGCAAACTTTAGACGAGACTTTTTATGGATATCTTTGAGAAATGGCTTTCTTCTTGCCACTCTTCCATAAAGGCCAGATTTGTGCAGTGTACGACTGATTGTTGTCCTATGGACAGACTCTCCCACCTCAGCTGTAGTTCTCTGCAGTTCATCCAGAGTGATCATGGGCCTCTTGGCTGCATCTCTGATCAGTCTTCTCCTTGTCTGAGCTGAAAGAGGGACGGCCAGGTCTTGGTAGATTTGCAGTGGTCTAATACTCCTTCCATTTCAAAATGATCGCTTGCACAGTGCTCCTTGGGATGTTTAAAGCTTGGGAAATCTTTTTGTATCCAAATCCAGCTTTAAACTTCTCCACAACAGTATTACGGACCTGCCTGGTGTGTTCCTTGGTCTTCATGATGCTCTCTGTGCTTTCAACAGAACCCTGAGACTATCACTGAGCAGGTGCATTTATACAGAGACTTGATTACACACAGGTGGATTCTATTTATCACCATCAGTCATTTAGGACAACATTGGATCATTCAGAGATCCTCGCTGAACTTCTGGAGTGAGTTTGCTGCACTGAAAGTAAAGGGGCCGAATAATTTTGCACGCACCACTTTTCAGATTTTTATTTGCTAAAAAAGTTTAAATTATCCAATAGATTTCGTTCCACTTCACAATTGTGTCCCACTTGTTGGTGTTTCTTCACAAAAAATTAAAATGTTATATCTTTATGTTTGAAGCCTGAAATGTGGCAAAAGGTTGAAAAGTTCAAGGGGGCCAAATACTTTCGTAAGGCACTGTAATTACAACATTTCGACGTGAGGGCGCGTTCCTACCTCTCCAGCCCTGTTTCGGTTCCCGGTCAAGCTCAATGATGTGATTAGAGGAAAGAATCTTTCCCGGCGACTGGGAGGGGGATATTTCAAGATACCGGCTCGGATCCCAATGTAATTGGCAATGACTAAGTGTGCAGGGAAATAAAATATAAATATAAATTTTAAAGTTTTAAATCTTTGGAATTAAGGGAGGGGGGGGGGGGAGTGAGTGGAAAGCACCCAGTGAGAAAAGAAATGTTGACGAGGGGGGTTTATTTTAATGTGGGTAGACGTAGTCCAGGAGGGAAGATATATAAAATTCATAATGGATGTTAATCATCCACTATGTACAGTGAATTAACCCTAGAGTTTACAGGATCCCAAATCATGATATACAGGATTACCCCAGTATGGCAGTAGAAGGGTGTGACTAATATAGCAGAAAAGTGCAAAGAAAGAAGAGAACCAGCCAGGTTAACACCCAATGTGCCTGTGAATGAGATATCAAAGAGGAAATATCAAAGAGACATTCTAGCATAATTACCCCTTATTAAGTTGAAGGGGAGAAAATACCTAGTCCCGGAGGGATGAATGGGTCTGGCTTGACCAATGTTGTTATGCCCAGGGAGCGTATGTAGGTAACCGATACAATGCGGATTCCATTTGGGTCACATTGAATAATGCATGTAGAGTCCATGCATTGTCAATGCCATGCTATCAAGGTAAAAGAGAGTAATACGTTTAAATCCACAGCCAAATATAGGTACCTATATGGCTAGACATACCGTCCTGTAAACAAATTTTGTTGTAACTCACCCATACACTGAAGCCCCTGAGCCTCCTCCGGGTCCGGTCGATACAGCTAACTGGCGTGTTGAATGCCAATATATACCCCTCGACCCCGCCGCGACCGGGCTGGAGAGGTAGGAACGCGCCCTCACGTCGAAATGTTGTAATTATGTCTCCATATGAAAATAATTAACATATATACTTTTTTTTATTGTACTTTATTGTGTCTATTCATGTTCAATGTCTTGCTATACTAAATTAATGTATCTCTAGACCTAGGTAATTTCCTGATGAAGCTACAAAGTGAAACTAGTTGAACAATTACCTCATTCGTCTCTACCTGTGATCCATATACATATGCTTTTATGGTTGTATAAATCTTTTCTCTTTTGAATAAATGGTTTTTAATATGAACTAGCAGGGCAGGACTTAGGGTGATGGGGGCCCCTGGGCTTGAGTCACTTTCGGGCCCTATCTTCTATACATTACCGTATTTATCGGCGTATAACACACGCCGGTATATAACACGCACCCCAAGTTTAGGAGGGAAATTTAAGGAAAAAACTTACATTTAAATGCCCACCAATGCAGCCTTATCAGTGTCCATTTGCAGCCTTGCCCATCCATCTGCAGTCTTGTCCAGTGTCATTGCAGCCTTGTCAGTGTAGCTTTGTCATTTGCAGCCTTGCCCCAGTGTCATTTGCAGCCTTGTCACTTGCAGCCTTGTCGTTGCAAGCTTGAAGTTTAAAAATGGCGCTGCCGAGATACAGAGTCCTATGTATCTCAGTGGCTCTCGGGTCCTCTCAGCGGCTCTTGGGTCCTTTTGGCGGCTCTTGGGTCCTCTTGTTGGCTCTCGGGTCTTCTCGCAGTCCCGAGCGGAGCCAAGAGTAGCAGAGTTTACTCGGCTTGTTTCACAGTCACGCCCAGACCCTGTGTTATGTCCATCATAGGGCGGGACTGGGCGTGACTGTGAGCGGAACCGAGTACACTTGGCTATGTATCTCGGCGGGGCCCGAGGGGCCCCCTATTGGGTGGGGCCCATGGGCTTGAGCCCAGTCAAGTCCAATGGTAAGTCCGGCCCTGTGAACTAGTGTTTTGATACTATTAATAATAGTCCCCATGCTCACAATCCCTGTTGACACCTCTGATAGGAGACCAGAGATACCAACACTTCCCTTCGAAATATGTAACTTGAAATATAATTTGAAAGTATTGCTTTAATTAAGGCAATAATGTATAATATTGTGAGATAAGTTAAATCCAAAATATGAATTATAACATAAAGAATCTGGGTTGGAGGAGACACAGTATCTTATAGAGCGAGTGAATGGTTATCTTCAGGATAGTAGGGTAGGGTAAGGTATCAATCCAGGACCAAGATCCATCCATTTGGCTTGGTTATTCCTGGGAAGAAGGGAAAATTATCAGACCATCCCAAGTGTCTCCTTTTATAGTAATATTGCTAAAAATATGAAGCTGGTTAAGTAGCTTGAATTCATACATGCAGAAAGGGGAAAGGGTGTGAGTAGGGGGGGGGGGGGGGGGGGGGTATATATAAAGGAAGTGAGAGGGAAGATTAGATTAAAAAGAACGGTATGTTAGTGAGTGCAGAATGATACACATGTGGTAATGTGGTAATATGTGAGATTGGTATATCCTCAGGAAAATATAAGTGAGTGATCGAGACCAGGGGATAGGTGGTGTTCTATCCATGGTAGCCATAATGATTCAAACATGGATATTTTATCTAATAAAATCGCCTCTGTTTTGGCATGAATCATTGCTTGTGTTACACATTGTTTGACTTAGCCCTTGTACACACAGTCAGAGATTCCGTCGGAATGTTTCCTATCGGACCGTTTTGTCGGATATTCCGACTGTGTGTGGTCTGCACCGGACTGTTTCCGTCTGAATATTCGACGGACCAATTTTTCCAACTTGCCGGTAAAATTTTCCGCCAAAATGCTCCGATCGGACAAACTCCGACCATGTGTAGCCTACTCCGACGGACAAAGTGCCACGCATGCTCAGATCGAATTCCTAGACCAAAGCTATTGGCTACTAGCATGAATGTAGTCCCATCGTAACTAAATAACGTCATCACGCTATGTACAATCGGATTTTCCGACAACTTAGTTCGACCGTGTGTATGCAACATCACTTCCGGACCTCTTCCGGAATTAATCCGTCAGAATTACTCCGACGGATTTTGTTGGAATCTCCGACCGTGTGTACAAGGGCTTATAGCTTGTTTTGCAGCAGTGGTAACAAAGAATAGAAGTTTGAATTGGCAGCGAGTTATGGTTTGTGGCCTATTATTCAGGATCGCTACCATTGGGTTGGGCAGTATTGCCGTTTTAAACATGATAGTAAAAATGGCAGTTTTTTCAGGAGCAGTGATTTTATTAATGCTTAAAGTGAAACAATAAAAATGAAATATTCCTTTAAATATCATGAATGGGGGGTGTCCTTAGTATACCTGTAAAGTAACATATTTTTCCAGTGTCTAGAACAATACTACAGTAAAATAAAATTTCTAAAGGAAAAAATCTAATTTAAAACTGCTTGCAGTTGTAATAAATTGTCGGATCATGGCAATATAGATAAAAATCAATGAAAAAATGGCATGGGTCCACCCTCCCCAGTCTATTACCAGGCCCTTTGGGTCTGGTATGAATATTAAATATGTGGGGGTCCCCCCAAAATCCATACCAGGCCCTTCAGGTTTGGTATGGATTTTAAGGGGAACCCTGTGACAAAATAAAAAAAATGCCATAGGGGTCCCCCCCCCAAAATCCAAACCAGACCCTTATCCAAGCACGCAACCTGGCAGGCTGCAGAAAAAGTGAACTGTACCAGGCACATGCCCTCAACCTGGGAAGGATGCTTTGGGGTCCCCCCAAAACACCTTGTCCCCATGTTGATAGGGCCTTATCCCCACAACCCTTGCCCGGTGGTTGTGGGGGTCTGCAGGTGAGAGGCTTATCGGAATCTTGAAGCCCCTTTAACAAGGGACCCCCAGATCCTGCTCCCCCACCCGGTAACGTAAACAGATGGCCCCGCCTTCCTCTGACGTCACATGTCAGAGGGGGCGGGGTCACCCGTTTACATCACCGGATGGCCCCGCCATCAGCTATATAACAACTGTCATTGCAAAGAGGCTTCAGGCGGCGGGAGCCTCTCATCTAGGCGGAGTTGTTGCGTTTGTTTTTTTTTGGTTTTTGGTTCGTCTGGCGGCATATGGACAATGGATTTACATTGTGGGACATTTTTTTTTTTACTTAATAAAGGATTAGTCCCAAACTGTCTACTGTAATTTTTACTATTGTACAATGTACCCGATATCCATTCACATGGGGGGCGGGATCTGAGGGTCCCCTTGTTAAAGGGAGGTTCCAGATTCCGATAAGCCCCGCCCGCAGTCCCCCACAGCCATGGGGCAAGGGTTGTGGGGATAAGGCCCTTGTCCCCATTAACATGGGGACAAGGTGCTTTGGGGGGGCCCCAAAGCACCCTCCCCTTGTTGAGGGCATGTGGCCTGGTATGGTTCAGGAGGGGGGGCTCTCTCACCCCCCCTTTTCCTGCAGCCTGCCAGGTTGCATGCTCAGATAAGGGTCTGGCATGGATTTTGGGGGGAACCCCTATGCCATTTTATTTTTAATTTTGGCACAGGGTTCCCCATAAAATCTATACCAGACCTGAAGGTCCCGGTATGGATTTTGGAGGGACCCCTACGCATTTTTTTTGGTTCCCCTTAACATTCATACCAGACCCAAGGGGCCTGGTAATGGACTGGTGGGGGACCCATGCCGTTTTTATCAATGATTTTTATCTATATTGATGGATTTGACAATTCATTACAACCACAAGCAGTTTTAATCGACTTTTGAATTGTATTGTTTCACATTAAGCATGAAGGACCCCATGATAATGGGAAATTATTGCCACTTTTTATGGCAATAATTTGCATACAAGCCTTTAAAATTAGCACTTTTGGTTTTTCATGTTAGTGTCCCATAGACTTTAGCGGTCTTCCGCGGCTTTAGAATTTGCCACGAACACTGCATAATGTCCCAAGTGCCGATGGGTGCCCGAGTGCTGATGGGTGCCCGCGTGCCCATGGGTCAGTCCGCCCCTGTTCATTAAACTGTTCACATTCAGTGAAAGTTCATGTACTGTAAAGTTTGCAGTACATTAACTTTCACTGAATGTGGACAGTTTAAAGAGCTTGTTGCACAAATTACTTTATTACACTTCAATTATGATATCAGTGACAATCACTATGCATATTTATTTAATCGATATTGAGCTCTATATTTGATTGGCTGTTTCTGCTTGGCACACACACTTTAAGTCGTCATCATCATGTGCAATTGTGCGTGTGTGCCAAGCCCAAGCAGAAGCAGCCAATCAAATATTGTGCTGAATGTGGATTAAATAAATATGCATAGCCATTGATATCATAAATAACGTGTAATAAAGTGATGTGTGCAACAACAGGTACTACTTTTAAGTAGAAGTAGTACCTGCTGTTGCACAAATCACTTTATTACACTTTATTTATGATATCAATGGATATGCATATTTATTGAATCCATATTCAGCACTATATTTGATTGGCTACTTGCTTCTCTTTGGCAGTGGGATGGAGTCCAGGCACACAAGCACATGATGATGATGATCAAGAGCAGTACTTGCTGGGCTGCAGTACTAATCCTTGCTGCTGCCTGGGGGTTCCCCTTCATCCATTCTTTCTCTCTAGTCTCTTGTGACTCGTTTATTCTCCTGCTCACATCACATAACGTCACAGACCGTGCATCCGGGGAGATGATGCCTGGTGTGCAGAGGAGGGTAGGCGGAGCCAGTTACCATATCCTCTACGTGGACCTGGTCTGGCCAGTCATTGCCTGTCATAAGGGGGTGCGCCTGTCGCTCCCCTCCCCAAGCCTAGTAACCATTAGCAAGTGCCGTGCCGAAGCCGCGATCCAGCAGACCGTGGCACCGGGGGCTATATTCGTGCGGGAGACGGTCGCGAGAGGCAACCGCAAGAGCCGTGAGGCAACCGCAGGAGGACAGATGGGCGTTTTTTGTCATGCATGGGGCTGCTTTTTTGCCTCCCCCCTCCCATGGCACCCATGGCACTTGCCATGGCTGTCATACCTTAGATACAACACTGCGTGGAAGCAGTGCAGTGTCACTATGGAGACACTGGAACGTGTGTGGCTAGTAATCAGGAACACTGGCTGACTGCTCTGATGACACTGTGGAGTTGATTTACTAAAACTGGAGTGCAAAATCTGGTGCGGCTGTGCATGGTAGCCAATCACCTTCTAACGTCAGCTTTTTCAATTAAGCTAAAGGCATGGGGTGGAGGCATTCCCCGCCCTGCAGCACACCCCTTCCATATATGCAGCTGTGCGGTGAGGAATGTCCCCTCTGCCAATGACTGGTTGCATAGGTGTGCGCAGCCTATTGCATTAGGGTGTGCACCCCAAAGCTCAAACACACATACTCTGCAGCCTCAGCTGCACTGGACAGTGAATAAATGGAAAGTGTTCTGTGCTGAGCGGCTTTCAGTTCAATCATGGATTGAAGCACCACTGTTTACTATGCTTTAGTTATGAATGAACGTTGCAAGTGTGTCCACTGCATTCATTTAGAAAAGAAAGGGGCTGTTAAATAACATATTGACTAGACCTTCCCTTCTCTCTATCCTGAAAAATCCACAGTAGCAGCGCGGGGGGGGGGGGGGGATGAGAGGAGGGAAGACAGCAGCACTACAGGTTGGGGGGGGGGCGTAACACGGGGTGAAGCCCGGGAAGTAGGGGGAATCATCACCTGGCACACCACCTGCGCATGCCTATGACTGGCTGTCAGCTTTGACAGCTTCCCTATAAGGAATGCACCTATACTCATCCCTAATCACCACTACATCAGTCCTAGTTTCGCCAGACCAGTGTAAGCCAGTAACAGTGTTCCTGATTGCTATTATACCAGTTCTAGTGTCACCAGACCAGTACAGCCAGTAACAGTGTTCCTGCACACTGCCACACCAGTCCCAGTGTTACCAAACAAGTCTAAGTCAACAACAGTGTTCTTGATCACTAGCCACCAGGGACAGTCCATCTATTATGGGCGCCTGGGCGCCGCCCCCTCTCTCCTCGCTACCCCCCTATATGCAATGGATAGATTCATGCTATGCATGAGTCTATCCATTGCTGCCACGGCAACCCCTATTCATGTGTCTGGCCCCTTTCAAGTCACCGGTCACATGAATTAGAGTGGCCAGGTTTTTTTAAGCACCTGATTAGAGCCAGAGGCTCTAAATGGCTTCAAAATAGAGTGAGATTCGGTCGTAGAGAATGCGTTCCGATCCCACCCAGGTGTGTTATAACAGCAAATGAATATTCACTATTGCAACAGTGATCCTCCTCCCGGCCAATTGGGTAGCAGGTCTGATACCCATCACCCGATTGGCTGAAAGGACAGGCGCTCCTATTGGATGCCTAGGAGGAGGGGAGGAGATGCAGAAGCGAAGAGGAGAAGAGCAGATGCATAGATGCCTGGTCCCTGGCGCCGCTCCATCGATGCCCGGTCCCCGCAGCTGTGCCTTGGATGCCTGGTCCCCGCCTCGGAGGCCCGGTCCCTGCCGCTGCTCCTCGGACGCCTGGTGTCCACCACTACACCTCGGATGCCTGATCCTCACCACTCCTCAGATGTCTAGATGGGGAAAGTTCCGGTAGACAGAGGCTGGGGGGACTGAGTTGCCACGGGGGGGTTCGGTTGTTTTTTCCCCCAAGCAAAAACCCACCAGCCGCCACTGCTAGCCACACCAATCTCAGTGTCACCAGACCAGTGTAAGCCATTGACAAAGTTCCTAACTGCTGCCGCACCAGTGCCAGTGTCACCAGAGCCAGTGCAGCCATTAACTGATCTACTCCACATCAGTACAGTGTTCTTTATCATAAATTTTATAGTAAAAGAATAAAGAAAATCTTAAATGGTGCATAAATATATAGATCAGGTCAAAAAGATCAGGTCAAAAAGAGCCTGACACATGACATCCAAGTGACAGCCATGTTGGATCCCACCACCAAGGAGCAAGATGGGCCACTCAGTTCAATGATGTGACCCCTGAGCTAACCGGATTGTCAAAACAGACATTTCCTCATGGGGATAAATCCATGGGCTGTGATGCCACTAATAGCCCTGCTCACTGTGCTGGACCCTGTCAAAAAAATCTGTCAAATACATATGTAATATAAAGAAGCGACAGAATAGTGTCGTTTTACAAAAATTAAATGGTTAAAAACATGAAGTCCCTTCACATTCATAGGCATTATCCTCAGTGCATGTAAAATCGCGTTATGTGACACAGTAATCTGAAAGCTTGCATGGAGATAGCCGCGAGTGACGCAGCATCAGCCAGCGGTTCCTGCCCCTTAAGGTGGGAGCTTCAACTGCCAGCATCAGAGAAGTGTCGAGCCCTATGCTTTCCCTGCTTGTCACTAACCTTTACCTGCCACTAGTACTATCCCTACCAGGTGGGATACCTATCCCACTGTACCAATTTTCAAATGCGTGCCAAATCTGGGAGCCTGGGCCTTAAATAGGCTCTGCCTGACCCAAAATGGCTGCAGTGGCTTAGCTAAAACATCTGGCACCTGGGGGCTGGTCATTTTTTTGGAACACCCCCCCCCCCCCCCCCAAGAAAAATGGCATGTGGCAATATAGCGGCGCTGCGCCAAAACTGTGGGTGTGGTCAGATTGCATTGGGAGGGGCTTAAATGGCCATATGCTTTAATGACTGTGCTACAAGCGAGTATATAAAAGACAGTGCAGACCTCAGTACACTTATTTTAATAAAATAAAGCTGTTCAGTTTCATATCCTTTTCTACACACAACTAACCTTAAAGTGATATTAAAGTCTTGTTTTTTGTTTTTTTAAAACAAACATGTTATACTTACCTGCTCTGTGTAATGGCAGTGTAATGGCCATCTTGAGTAAGGGCAAATGAATCATGCAGCATTTACTTCCTGGAATCCATTTGCCCTTATCTCAAGAATGCATGCAGGAGAGCATGCTTGGCTGAGAAAATCCCTCCTCCTCTCCTCCAATCCTAAAGACTCCTGAGATGTATGACATCATTTGCCTAGGCAAGAAACCAGGAAGTGACTGAAGAAATGCAGAAAAAAAAATGTAAAACAAGTAAATATGGTATACTTTCCTATCTACAGTGTTTACTACTGCTAGCAGCATGAGGAGTGAAAATAAGCAATGTTAATAGGGAGAGTGAAGCTCCACTTTAAGATGCTGGTACCTTTGATACCTTATCAATAGCCAGCCTTAGCTCAACCCACAACCCTTTTTAGTTGACAGTTATATCTTCAGGAGCTTACTAAAATTAGTAAAATTATGTAAAACCACTCCCACCCCCTCCAGTTTGCACAAGAAATCCAGCTTCCTAGCAGCTTTTACCATTAAAATTAGGTCAAGTACTTTTTTTTAGAACACCTAACAAATCAGCTTGCCTTTAAAATGGAGAAAAAGCTGACCTTACATGTTACAAAATAATTGTGCACCTACCTATTTAGGTAGGAACTGCTTAGGTAGACCAATAGATTTTTCTTAAACCCAAAAGAGATTGTACAATCAAAATGGAATATGTTTGGCCAGTTATATAGTGCATTTAATTGGATCCATAAAATCATTAAATACAGTAAGTACTGTATTTTTTTAAGTAATAGAGACAGATATAGGTAATAAAAAACATGGGGTAGCAGAGATGCCTATAGGTTTGGGCAGTGTTCAAGAAGACACCAATAATACATTTTGTGACCATTGATCACTTCCTCTGATAAAAGGTGTGGCACATGGTCCATTAATGTCTTTAGCCTGCTAGGGAAACCACAAACACATATTTAGACCTAACCACAAGTATTTCGGTATTTTTAGTTATCAATGTTCCTGATGAAGGAATTCTTCAATGATATTGCGTCAAAACTAATATAACATGCGACTTTGATTATAAAGTCTCTCTGCTAGAATGTCCCTGTGGTTTTTAAAATGTAGACAGACCACACAGTAACTCAGACCAAGAAGTTTTTTTTTTTCCCCACAGTATGTTCAATTAAGGAAAAAATATGGAAATAGCAATTTCCACAAAATTTGACAGATTCAGAAGACTAAACCCCTGTTTTTAATGCATACTGTTAGACAGGTTATTTAGTTGTCTGTGGGCTGGTGGTAAGTAAAGCTTGGTTTTTTTTCCTCGGTTTATCCTTGGGTTTGTTTGTATAAGTTTTTCTTAGCTCTTTAAAACATTATTATTATTATTATACACAATTTATATAGCGCAAACAGTTTACGCAGCGCTTTATAATGTATAGAGTGGGACAACACAATTACAGTACAGTTCAATACAAAGGGTACAGGAGGGCCCTGCTCATAGAGCTTACATTCTAAAGGGAGGGGGTGGTGGTACAAAAGGTAATAGTTGCAGAGAATGATTTGATTCGGGTGGCTCGGGGACAGTTGTTAGCTGGGTGTGGGATAGGCTTAAAACATTGCACTCTGACAGAATAAATACTAATCAGCGCACTAACAAACAAATTTACAAATTAATTTGTCATATTTAGAACCCTTTTACTCTCCACTTTAGATCATACCCTTATGCTGTGAAAGCATAATATATTTTGATACAATTTTGTTCTAATATTCATCTAATACTATGTGAAGTCTGAAAAACATGAATTAAAAAATGTAATCCTGACCCACTATAGGAACATCTTTATAATTTTTTTTTTTGTCCATATTAAATGTTATTGTAAACTATCTCCTTGTAAAACAACCCATTCCGTTTAAAATAGAAATAAAAGGCATAGCATTTGTGTATAGATATAAAAAAAAAAAAAACCTTTTTCCTCTTTTTTGTAAGTGATCATATTCCCTCTATTCTCAGCTGAATAAGATCTAGGGGAGGAGAACAGCATCACACTGAACTTCCCAGTGAAAGGCTGTGCAGGGGGGGGGGGGGGGGGTGTCAAGTCTTATCCTTTTTCGGGCATCATTGCCCCAGTTACCCAGCTGACCAGTCAACACACCAGTTTTCAGTGGTCTCAGAAGGCTCAAACTGCTTTCAATAATTTAAAGGCCTTGTTCACATCTGTTCCTGTTGTCCAACACCCAGACCCAGCTCTGTCCTTTCTCTTGGAGGTCAAAGCATCAGAAATCGCCACAGGGGCTGTCTTGCCCTAACGGCAAGGTCCTAAGGCATTGCTGCACTCAGTAGCTTTCTTCTCTCAAAAGAAGAGCCAGAGGAATTATGATGTGGGAGATCGGGAACTATTGGCAATAAAGATTACACTGGGGGAATGGCGGTATTTGTTGGAAGGAGCAGCTCACCCCATCATAATATTCACAGACCACAAGAACCTAGAGTATCTTAGATCGACCAAGTGCCTATGACCACATGAAGCTCATTGGGCCCTGTTCTTCTCAGGATTTGACTTCCATATCACATATCGCCCAGGGTCAAAGAATGGGAAGGCAGATGCACTCTCACGCACGTTTCCAGAAACTCCCGGGACTGTTGCCCCCAGCACCATCTTGTCCCCTCAAAGTATTCTTCCAGTTCAGCCTGATGTAAGGTCAACTCTCGAACAGACCTGTGCTTAATGCCTGGAATCTGATATCTGTGCACTCTGTGGCACAGAGACAACATTTTTGTACCCCAGGAAGCCAGACTCCAGGTCCTTAAAACCTTCCACGACCACCAGCTTACCAGCCATTTCGGGGGGGGGGGGCCATGAAACAACTGAGCTTTTTCAATGTTCCTACTGGTGGCTTAACCTGATGCAGGATTGCAAGGACTATGTGGGTTCATGTGTCACCTGTACCAGGAATAAAGGAAGTCACACGCAAGCTTGGGCCTGTTAAGACAATTACCAGTCCCAGACCGCCCTTGGAAAGTTCTGTCTAAGGACTTCATAGTAGAGTTACCCCCCTCTGAAGGATTCTTCACTATCCTAGTGGTGGTCGATCGCTTGTCGAACATGGCCCACTTTCTGCCCCTATAAGAAAAAACACAGGAAAGCGCCTCTGAGTTCAAGGTTTAATGTACAATAATATAAGTAATCCAGCACTTACATAACAGTAATGAGAGATGTACTCGTGACAAGGTTCATCCGGGATAGTCTCCAGCGTCTCCTAATCCTGTGTGGTGGCAGGGTCTGCCAGGTGTATCAGCATGGAGCGGGTGCCTGTAAGGCGTGTGATGCCAACGGGGTATAGAGGAGCAACACGTTTCAGAGAATGTGCGAGCCTCGTACGGGCATGCGTACTCCTTTCTCAAATGACTATCCCGGGCGAACCTTGCCACGAGCACATCTCTCATTACTATTATGTAAGTGTTGGATTACTTATATTATTTCACATTAAACCTTGCACTCAGAGGTGCTTTCCTGTGTTTTTTCTTACATGGATATCCAGAGTTGGCTTCACTCCTGAGGAAAGCTTAGCCCTAGTGTGTGTTTACCCTCTACACTCACCACCATCGTCATCATCATCATCATTCTTAAAGGAACATCACCATATTCCATTTGGACTGGTTTTATCCACCTTACCCTTGGGCTTCTATTAAGTTTTATCCCTAACCCAACACCTAATCCTGTGCGTTAGCATTTTTATTGTTCCAATTAATGCCCCTGGTGGGTACTCCCTCTGCCATGGATACAGCACACGCCTTTATCAAAGAGATTGTAAGATTGCACCACCTGCCAAACAGCATTATCTCTGACAGAGGGATGAAATTTACCTCCAGGTTCTGGAGGTCTCTCTGCAAAGCCTTGTATATGGAGGTCTGTCTGTCATCAGCTTATCACCCACAGAGTAATGGCCAGACAGAGGGAACAAATCAAACACTGGAGCAATATCTCTGTTGTTTCTCTTGTGCTCAGTTTGCATACAACATTTCTGTACAGCCTCCACCAATCTTCATTTTGGGCAAATTATGGATTCCATCCTTCTTTTTTGGGCAATACTGTGCCAGAAGCAGCAGTACATGCAGTACAGGAAAGGTTAACCTTCATCCAGGAGAAATACCAAGTTATTCAGGAAACTATGGAAAGGGCACATGAGGATTACAAAAAATATTATGAGAAGAAGAAGAGAAAGAATCCAGCTTGGAAGGTTGGCGACAAAGTGTGGCTCTCAACAGCGAACCTTAAATTATCTTGCCCTTTGCGGAAGTTGGTTCCAAGATTCATTGGCCCATTTTCAATTAAGAAGGGAATTAATCCTGTGGCCTTTGAACTGTTCTTGCCGAGCTCTTATTCACCCAGTCTTTCATGTTTCTTTGCTCAATCCAGCCAATTCGGGTTACTTTGCAGGACAAGAGGATCCACCTCCACCTCCCATCACAGTGGCTGAGGAGACAGAGTTTGAAGTAGAGGCCATCCTGGACTGCCAAAAGAGGGGAAGAGGCGCCCAGTGGCCTAGTTAAAGCCAACAGCATGAGCCATTAGTTGCTGGATGATCTTCAGCTTCTCTTTTGTGTTCCTGTTCCTGGTAATATTGGATTTCATGTTACCAACCCGGCTTTCGTTTGACCTGTCTTGTTTGCATTCCTGGCTTTGACCCTGGGCTTGTTTCTGTGGCTCAGCTTCTGCCTGCTGATCCGTGTTTGACCTCTGGCTTGCTCTAATGACTCCGCTTCTGCCTGATTTCCAGTGTATGACCCCGGCTGACTCCTGACTCTGCTTGCTGTCTTTCACCTGGATGACCTCCTGTGCTTGACTTCTGGCTCTGCTCCTGATTCTGCTCCTAGCTCTCCCAGCTGCCAAGTCTCACCTGGTACTCCTGAGGGACTCCTATCCAGCAGTGCATCCTGCTCATCAGTCGCCATCCAGCAGACATCCCATCAGCCTGTTACACCTGGCAACCCCTGCTTCTCTGAGCATAGCACTCCCTGTTATCACCTTCAGGGGTGCGCTGCACTTAGCCGCAAAGGAAGCCCTCTCAGCACATCAGCCTCCAAGCAGGTATGTGACAGCCTCCCTGTCTACACATATGCTGTTGCATTTGATCTTGATATGCATATGTGGTTGTATAGCACTCTGTATGGAGAATTATTGTATTGTGTGTTCATGTGGGTGCTTGTTCTCTGCTACACATGTGACATCCACTCACTCATATAGTTCCCCTAATCCTAGAGTAATAGATAGGGGAAGCCATTTAACACCTCATCAAAGATGTCCTGGGGTGAGGGGAACATGACTGGCCTGCACAGAGTCCTGACCTCAACCCAATAGAATACCTTTGGGATGAATTAGAGCAGGGACTGTGAGCCAGGTCTTCTCATCTACCGGGTCCAAGCACTGGGGGCTGGTCATTGCTGAGTAAGCCTTGCTCACATAATACTGAGTCTATTCAGACACATTGGATATACTGTAGCATATTGTAAGTTAGTCCTCCAGCCATTTGGGGCTCCAGCTAGTGATGGCTCTATTCTAGCTGATGTTATACCCCTCATCTTGGAGCATATCAGGTAACAGTTTATGACATAATAGGAAGTGATGTTATTAGGCTGGAACGCTGCGATTCCGTGTTGCAATGCTGATGTGCTTTCCAGGGGATTCTACTGGTTTATTACATATAGTTAAAAAAAAAAAAGTACAGACAATCAGAGGCAAAGAATAGTCGATACTAAAGCTAAAAAGCAGACATAATCAAAAACATCCACTGGGGACATAATCAAAAACATCCACTGGGGTATCTAATACATCTATGCATTAATTTTCTAGTTCAGAAGCATTTTAGCACCAGAAAACTCCCCTGGGTATGTGCGCTCCCCATTCACACGTGGACTGTGGTATAGGCTTACACATAATGTATATAATATGAACAACTTTGACATTTTATATATATGATAGACACATGTGGGCTCAGTTAACAGAGTAGGATGCTTTTGAATGATGTATTTGATTGGTGGGTGGTAAACTCATGCCCAAGGGGGAGGTTAAAGACATCCCCACCTAATTATTGCTATGTTACACTACATTATTTACGTCGGGAAGCAAGATATGGTCTTGTTGGCTCTCAGGAAGAAACCTTGAAATGTGTCAGCCTGCTGCACATCTGGAATTCAATCTGTTATGCGATATGTTGAATCGTTGACTTAAAACAGCTGTTCTATATAAAAAGCTGTGACGCATTTGTCAATTTGTGAGTATAATTATACTATTATAACCACCTTCAGACCGGACCATTTTGCTGGTAAATGACCAGAGGTCTTTTTACACTTTGGCACTGCGCTGCTTTAACTGGTAATTGCGCGGTCATGCAATGTTGTACCCAAACGAAATTTGCGTCCTTTTCTTCCCACAAATAGAGCTTTCTTTTGATGGTATTTGATTGCCTCTGCGATTTTTATTTTTTGCGATATAAACGTAAAAAGACCGCAAATTTAAAAAAAAAATGATATTTTCTACTTTTTGTTATTAGAAAAATCCAATAAACTCAATTTTAGTCATACATTTAGGCCAAAATGTATTCAGCCACATGTCTTTGGTAAAAAAAAAGTCAATAATTGTATATTTATTGGTTTGCGCAAAAGTTGTCACATCTACAAACTAAGGTACATTTTCTGGAATTCACGCAGCTTTTAGTTTATGACTGCCTATCTCATTTCTTGAGGTGGTAAAATGGCAGGGCAGTACAAAACCCCCCCAAATGACCCCATTTTGGAAAGTAGACACCCTAAGGAAATTGATAAGAGGCATGTTGAGCCCATTGAATATTTTATTTTTTATTTTTTTACACAAAGTTGTCACTAAATGATATATTGCTCACACATGCCATGGTTATATGTGGAATTGTACCCCAAAATACATTCTGCTGCTTCTCCTGAGTACGGGGATACCACATGTGGTCGACTTTTTGGAAGCCTAGCCGCGTACGGGGCCCCGAAAGCCAAGCACCGCCTTCAGGATTTCTAAGGGCATACATATGTCATTTTACTCCTCACTACCTATCACAGTTTTGAAGGCCATAAAATGCCAAGATGGCACAAAACCCCAACAAATGACCCCATTTTAGAAAGTAGACACCCCAAGCTATTTGCTGAGAGGCATGTTGAGTCCATGGAATATTTTATATTTTGCCACAAGTTGCGGGAAAATTACAAACTTTTTTTTTTTTTTTTTTTTTCACAAAGTTATCACTAAATGATATATTGCTCACACATGCCATGGGCATATGTGAAATGACACCCCAAAATAAATTCTGCTGCTTCTCCTGAGTACGGGGATACCACATGTGTGGGATTTTTTGGGAGCCTAGCCGCGTACGGGGCCCCGAAAACCAAGCACCACCTTCAGGCTTTCTAAGGGTGTAAATTTTTCATTTCACGCCTCACTACCTATTACAGTTTTGAAGGCCATAAAATGCCAAGATGGCACAAAACCCCCCCAAATGACCCCATTTTAGAAAGTAGACACCCCAAGCTATTTTCTGAGAGGCATGTTGAGTCCATGGAATATTTTATATTTTGCCACAAGTTGCGGGAAAATTACAAACTTTTATTTTTTTTTAGTTTTTTTTCACAAAGTTGTCACTAAATGATATATTGCTCACACATGCCAGGGGCATATGTGAAATGACACCCCAAAATAAATTCTGCTGCTTCTCCTGAGTACGGGGATACCACATGTGTGGGACTTTTTGGGAGCCTAGTCGCGTACGGGGCCCCGAAAACCAAGAACCGCCTTCAGGATTTCTAAGGGTGTAAATATATGATTTCACACCTCACTACCTATCACAGTTTTGAAGGCCATAAAATGCCAAAATAGCACAAAACCCCCCAAAATGACCCCATTTTGGAAAGTAGACACCACAAGCTATTTGCCGAGAGGCATGGTGAGTATTTTGCAGCTCTCATTTGTTTTTGAAAATGAAGAAAAAAAAAATAATGCATATTTTTTTTCTTTTTTTCAATTTTCAAAACTTTGTGACAAAAATGAAGGTCTGCAAAATACTAACCATACCTCTCGGCAAATAGCTTGGGGTGTCTCCTTTCCAAAATGGGGTCACTTGGGGGGATTTTGTGCTATCTGGGCATTCCATGGCCTCCGAAACTGTGATAGGCAGTGAGGAATGAAATCAAAAATTTACACCCTTAGAAATCCTGAAGGTGGTGCTTGGATTTTGGGGTACCGTACGCGGTTAGGCTCCCAAAAGGTCTCACACTTGTGGTATCCCCGTACTCAGGAGAAGCAACAGAATGTATTTTGGGGTGTAATTTTACATATAACCATGGCATGTTTGAGCAATATATCATTTAATGACAACTTTGTGCAAAAAAAAAAATAAAAAAAAAAAATAATGTATTTTTTCCACAACTTTTGTCAAAATATAAAATATTCCATGGACTCGACATGCCTCTCAGCAAATAGCTTGGGGTGTCTACTTTCTAAAATGGGGTCATTTGGGGAGGTTTTGAACTGTCCTGGCATTTTATGCACAACATTTAGAAGCTTATTGTAATTTTTTTTTCATGCAGCCTGTGGGCTGAACGAAAAAAAAATATTGATCGGTGGGTATGCCCACCATTAGATACCACCCTTCATCCACCCACTTTCTAATGGTGGGCATACATGCACCATTTATATATGCCGAAGCATGGGGGCATCCTCCCGCAAAAGGTAGGAGCAGATCGCTCCTCCACCCCTTATGCCCCCATGCTTCGGCATATATGCTCTTTTTTAACTGTGGTGGTGAAATCACCCCCGACAGTGCTGGAGTCGTGGCTTTATGTATCATGGGAGCAAACGCTGTTGCTGTCAAGATAAATAAATCTGCGCTGAATGGCGTACCTGCTAAGCAAATGATGGTTAACAATAAAACAAAGTAACATTACAGTATAACAGTAAGACGTACCATACCTGCAAAGCAAATACAAAAAAAATAGCAAAAAATAACACATTTAACACAATCTGTGCCTAAAATATATATATGCCGAAGCATGGGGGCATCCTCCCGCAAAAAAGTTATGCCACGTACATACATTCAAACTTTTCCACGGGCAAGCCCTCCGTCGGAATTTTGACTGTATGTACGTGGCATTAGGAGCAAAATCGCTCCTCCACCCCTTATGCCCCCATGCTTCGGCATATATGCTCTTTTTTAACTGTGGTGGTGAAATCACCTCCGACAGCGCTGGAGTCGTGGCTTTACGTATCGTGGGAGCAAACGCTGTTGCTGTCAAGATAAATAAATCCACGCTACAGCTGAATGGCGTACCTGAAAACAAAAAATGGTTAACAATAAAACATTGCAGAATAGAATACAGTACAAAGGAGCAGAACAATAGAGAGAGAATAGAGAGAGAGAGAGAGAACAATAAAACGACAACTATTTTTGGTTTTTTTATTTTATATATATTTTTTTTTTTTTTTTTTTTTACTTTTTTTTTTTTTTTAACACTTTTTTATGTAACTTTAACACTTCTGTTGTGTCGGTTTGGGTCTCTCAAAATGTGATGGCATCTTGGGAGACCCTGTGAACGTGTGCCTAGCCTATGCAATGCTGTACCCTACGCTAATACTCAACTAGTTCATGGTAGCGTTCAAAAACACTCACCCTGACAAAGACCAGGATTGCCAGGACAGCGGGGACAATAAGAACGGGTGTCACGCCTAAATCCGCGCTTTCTGCAGACACGACATTTTCTTTGGGGGGCTCGTTGGGTAGGGGTACTCGGGAGGACATAAGAATAATGCCTCTCATGCAGCCAGCTTACTGCATCTGGTAGGGGAAGGTGAGGTGGAGCACCGCCTGGATACAGAAGGGCTCTGACGATATCCTCCTGGAATTTGAGGAAGGATCCAGTCCGTCCTGAAGCTTTGTGTAGTACATAAGCATTCAGTATAGCCAATTGGAATAAATAAACAGACACTTTTTTGTACCAGCGTCTGGACTTACGGGCAACTAGATACGGCGCCAACAACTGGTCATTGAGGTCCACCCCTCCCATGTTAAGGTTATATTTGTGGACACAGAGGGGTTTCTCCACAATACCAGTCGCCGTAGGAATTTGGACCGTCGTGTCTGCATGAAGGGAGGTAAGAACGAAAACATTCTTATTATCCCTCCACTTCATAGCGAGCAAATTATTACTGCGCAAGCAGGCTCTCTCCCCCAGCCTAAGACGGGACTCTACAAGCCGCTGGGGAAAGCCCCGGCGATTAGGTCGCACGGTGCCACATGCTCCAATCTGCTGATCAAACAAGTGACTAAACAGTGGCACGCTTGTGTAATAATTGTCCACGTACAAGTGGTACCCCTTTCCGAATAAGGGTGACACCATGTCCCACACTATCTTGCCAGCGCTTCCTATGTAGTCAGGGCAGTTCTCCGGCTCTACGTGACTATCTTTACCCTCATAAACCATGAAACTACATGTATAGCCTGTGGCCCTGTCACAGAGCTTATACATCTTGACCCCGTATCTGGAACGCTTGTTGGGGACGTATTGTTTGAATGACAAGCGACCAGAAAACTTAATCAGGGACTCATCAACGCAGACAACTTGATCGGGAGTAAACAAGTCTGCAAAACGTTGGTTGAAGTGGTTTATGAGGGGCCGAATTTTGTAGAGCCGATCGTATTCAGGGTCTCCACGAGGACGACAGAGTTCATTGTCGCTGAAGTGCATGAACCGCAAAATCTGCTCGTATCGTGCCCTGGACATGGAAGCAGAGAACACGCGCATATGGTGAATTGGGTCAGTGGACCAATATGACCGCAACTCACTCTTTTTGGTTATGCCCATGTTGAGGGAGAGGCCCAGAAAGATTTTAAATTCGGAAACCGTAACTGGTTTCCATTGTCTGGCAAGGGCGGACTGGGGAATGGTGGCGATGTGTTGAGCAGCGTACAAATTGGTTTGGTCCACAATAGATCTATAGAGATCTTCGGTGAAAAACAGTGAGTAAAAGTCAAGTGTCGTAAAATCAACTGTTTCCACGTTAATGCCAGGTTGGCCAGTGAATGGGGGAAGTACGGGTTCTGCAGAAGTGGTGGGCACCCAAATAGGATTGGCGAATTCTGCAGGAAGGGCACTATGGGTACGACGGGCCTGTCTTTGTCTTCTTCTTGGTGGCACTACTTGTGCTTGCCACCTCGCCAGCTTGAACTGCACTTATGGGACTCGCCACGTCACCACGTGTTACTGCAGTGCTGGATGTAGGTCCAGGGTGTACTAGGCCGCTGGTGCTTGCCAGTTCACCAGAAGGATGAGCGGCTCTAGTACGTCTCTGCTCCATACGAGTGGCCTGCGGTTTATGCACCTCAACAACAGAATACATTCGGGATCGGGCACACCTGTCCCTAACAGAGGCCTCATCTCTGTCGTCAGAGCTATCTGTCATGGAGCCGCTGTCCTCTACAGGATCGTATTCTGAGCCTGAATCTGACAGATGAGTGACGTCCTCTTCACTATCTGTCATGCTCAGAAACGTGTAGGCCTCTTCACTAGTGTACCTTCGCTTTGCCATTTTGGGCTCTAAATTTAGGGGTACACTAGTGAGACTCACAGGTAAAAAAGCACCTAGCCTGTCAGCGACTGTTTCAAAACGCTACAAAAAAAACTGTTAGCGATCGCAGGGATCAAGCCTGACTCTGCGAACGCTGCAGTTATGTGTGTTGTGTTTTGTAAGTGACAGTGATCGATCGATACTGCACTTGGGTGGGCTGGGCTGGGCTTGGCGGACGGGCTAAACGCAGGTGCTAGCAGGTATCTGGGCTGATCCCGCTAACAATGCGTTTTGGGAAACCTAAAATGCTGGCAACGCTAATATAGATCTGATCAGATACTATATTACTAAGGGAGGTGTATGCTTTGCGCGTGGGTGTTAGCGGTACTGGCACTAACCTGACGCTGGGGCGACACAGGCCTTATCTGACCCTCAAACTTATATCACCCGCCGGGTGATCAGGG
The DNA here is from genome assembly GCF_037356315.1 of Lithobates pipiens. Taxonomy (NCBI): domain Eukaryota; kingdom Metazoa; phylum Chordata; class Amphibia; order Anura; family Ranidae; genus Lithobates; species Lithobates pipiens. The sequence goes on from NW_027507785.1 coordinate 246,851,341, forward strand.
GGTTAAACCTTTATTAGGTAATAAATGGCGGGTGCCCTGAAACAAAAAAAAAATAACTAACCAACCAGCGTCACCTGTAACAGTTATATGGTGATCACTGGTGAAAGGGTTAACTGGGGGGCAATCAGGGGGCTATGCGGTAGTATATGGGGGTCCCTGATGCTATAAAAAGCTGCAGCGAACCTAAATACCTACCTGCCTAACTAGCGTCACCTGTGACACTAATACAGCGATCAGAAAAATGATCGCTTATTAGTGACACTGGCAACGGGGGGTGATCACGGGGTTAAACCTTTATTGGGGGGGTTAGGGGGGCACCCTAGAGCTAAAGGGGGCTAGCCCTAACTGCCCTAACAGTTATTACAGTCACAAATGACACCAATGCAAAAAAAAAAAAAGAAAAAAAAAAATATGCAATTGGTGTCACTGTGACTGGGGGGGCAGGGGTGATTGGGGGGTGATCAGGGGGGTGAAAAGTGTGCCTGGCGTGTTCTACTGTTAGTGTAGTGTTAGGTGCAACTCACGATCCTCTCTCCTCGGTGCCGGAACGAAAAAGACCGACACGAGGAGAGATTACATCACTTCCTCTGCCTGTGTTTACATTACAGGAGAGGAAGTGATGTCACCGAGCATTTTCATTCGTCGGGAGCGATCGCGAGGGGGTGGCCATGAATGAATGGCCGTCCCCTCGTCCGGGATCGCTCCCGAACGAATACCGACCGCCGCAGGCACCGGGCGGGGGCCCGATCGGGCCCCCGACCCGCAGGCAGGCAAGGATGTACATGTAAGCCCTTATGCCTGCCCGTGCCATTCTGTCGACGTACATCGTCGTGCGGCGGTCGGCAAGTGGATAATTACCTTTTCTTACTATTGAAGACTATTATTGAGGATCATGCACTAGACCTGTGCGCCCTCTGTTTTGTGATTTCTGTTCTTCTGATTAGTGTGGTCAGTTTATAATAGAAAAAACAGAGGGATAAGGGACAAGTCTGATCAACTCTGGAATACACATTTCCATTGTGGTGTAAGATCTGGGCCTGCTGTACTTCCATCCCTCTTTCCTTCCCTTTCTCTCCTTCTTTCCTTCTTTTTCTCTCCCTCCCTCCCTCTTTTCCCCTTTCTTTCTCCATCTCTCATTCATCTCAGACTCTAACCACTCTCCCATTTGAACCATGTCCATATAAGCCACTCCCACCATTTCATGTAAACCATGGCCATTTTTTGGCACGGCACAGCGCATTTTTCTTTTTTGCTATGTCATGCCTACAAATGCATGCCCTGCCCCTTGTCAGCTAGTCTATATGGGGCCTCATGATTTCTAACAGCAGCCCTGGATGCCACTAATAGCTCTGCTTACTGTGCGGGACTCAAATACAAATGTAATATAAAGAAGCGACAGAATAGTGCTCTCCGTTTTACAAAAATATAATGGTTAAAAGCACGAAGTCCATTTATATTCACAGGGACTATCATCAGTGCATGTAAAATCGCGTTATGTGGCACAGTAATCTGAAAGCTTGCATGGAGTTAGCCACGGGTGACCTGGCACCGGCCAGAGGTTCCTCCCCCATAAGATAGGAGCCTCAACTTCCAGTGGAAGAATGCAACCCGGTGTTCTGCCATATAGTGTCCGACCATCATATAGTGTCCGCGCCGTACTGCGCATGCGCAGTACGGAGCAGACGAAGCTTTGGAAAATCTCTGAAGCTGAGCGGCGCCTGCGCTGTGAGTGGAGGTGGTAGCCCCACCATCCAAGCGGGGCTCTTTTATATTCCTACTCTATGTCCACTTGGATAGTGGGGATAGAACCTGGACTCACGGCGCAGGCGCCGTTCATCCTCGGCAATTTTCGGAATCTGTGTTGCTGTGTACTGCGCATGCGCAGTACGCAGCAGACACTATTGGATGGAGGACCTTATATGATAGGACACCGGCTCTCTAGCACAGCCTTTCCCAGCCTTTTCAACACAGAGGAATCCTTGAAATAGTTCTCCGGTCTCAGGGAACCGCTGCTAAAAATGAGAAATCTACAACTCATGATACATTAGTGTGATGGTCAGTGGGAAGAATGGTCCTTACACTTGTGGTCTTTGGGAAGAATTGCCTCCTTACAGAGAGCTAAAAAGATTAATGGTGTCAGTGGGAACTTAGCTGAGAGGCAGACTTTGCCCAATTCTGAAGGAACCCCTAGCAACCTCTGGAGGAACCCTAGTTAAGAATCACTGCTCTAGTACTTCACAGGCAGGTGTCCAGAAAAGTTTTGAGCCCTATGCTTTCCCTCTTCATCACTAAACTTTACCTGCCACTAGTACTATACCTACCAGGTGGGGTACCTATCCCTACTTTGACAATTTTCAAATGTGTGCAAAACCTGGGAGCCAGGGCCTTAAATAGGCTCTGCCTGACCCACAGAGGCACATGGGGCAGCAGCATCCGGTTGGATGCTTCCCCAATGACCCAGTAAACTATGTTCCTCTTGACTTCCACCCCAACTGCACTTCCAACACACCGTACACAAAACCCCAGCGTTAGCATAGTCAGGCCTGAGCTCTGCTAGCAGTAGCAATTATATTTTTTTGCAGCAGTTCAAGCAGTCCCTAACAACCACGTGCTTTTTACCTGTGAGCAGGGGCATAACTATAGGGGGTGCAGCAGTCGCGACCGCAACTGGGCCCTGTGCTGCAGGGGGCCCATGCAGCCCTCTCTACATATGCTGATCACCCATCCAGCACACTGGATGGAACCCAGGCCAACATGGATGAGTGCGCGGCCTGCAGCTTGGTCATGGTGAGTGAGAGGACCCCATCCCCCACACACCATTACTTACCCCCTCCATCTCCCCCTGGGGACAGGGGCCCCTTCTCACGTGGGGACAGGGACACCCATCTCCCCTGGGGACAGGGACCCCTTCTCACCTGGGGACAGTAACTTCATCTGCCCTGGAGAAAAGGACCTCATCTCTTCTGGGGACGGGGACCCCATCCTGCCAATGGGGCACCTAAAAATAAAAAATAAAATAATAAAAAAAACTACTGATGCCAGTGGTGGAACTACAGGGCTCACAAAGGTCATACCTGTGACCATGCCCTGGAGTTCCACTGCCGGATTCGGAGGGAAGGGCCCTGGCTGGGGTTCAGGGGGGCCCTTCATGGTTTCTTGCATCGGGGCCCTGAAGGTTCTAGTTATGCCACTGCCTGTGAGACACACTAGGTACCTGTAAATTTATTGGCTAAAATGTAAAAGGAAAGATACTTTAGTGAAGAGGCCTACAGGATATTGAGCATGACAGATGAGAGTGATGGGGAGTCCTCACTGTCAGATTCAGGCTCAGTATTCGAACCTGTAGAGAGCAGCAGCACCCTGACAGATAGCTCTGACAACGGAGTAGAGGTCCCAGTCTTCTGTTGCTGAGGTGCTATTCTCGTATGCAGCAGAGTGTCAGTACTAGTGCCGCTCTACCTTCTGGTGAACTGGCGAGCACCAGCGGCCTACTATACCCTGATCATAGACAAACCAACAGTGCAGTATCACTTGGTGATGTGGCGAGTCAGATAAGTGCAGTTCAAGCTTGGCTAGTGTATTCACTGTTCCTCTACCACCCCTGCCATTGGAATCAATAGCCCACCAGTACTATGCGAGCACTATAAACCCTTAACCCACTATTTCAAGGGTTCCTCTGTGTTGAAAAGGTTGAGAAAGGCTGCTATAGCTGAAAGATGGCTACAGCATGGCCCAAATTTCCAGGAGGGCATCTATGGACGTTCTCCTGTGGTCGTACTTTCCACATGCCCCCTGTGACGTGTATGGGCACGGAACTGTGATCGCAGTGTCCTTTGGACACAGCTGTTCACAGATCGAGGTAAAGAGCCAGTTGGAGCAGCTGTTTACCATGTGAAAAGCTGTGTCCAATCACAGCTGATTTCAGTTTAACCAGTTCCCGATGTACGTCAGCAGAATGGCACGGGCAGGCATATTGGCGTACAGGTACATCCAATCTTCAATGCCGCCCTGCCATCGTGAGCGCGCCGCTGGCGGCGCGCTCGCATGCCAGTCGGGACCCCCTGTGAGTCCGATCGCGGGTCCCGCGGACTCGATCGCCGCAGGCATACCTGCGATCGTCTCATGGGACAGCTGAATGGAGGAAATGTCGTGTAAACAGCATTTCCCCATTCTGCCTAGCAACAAGTGATGCTGATCTCTGCTCCATGTGATTGGAGCAGAGATCAGTGTTCACTAAATGAAAGCCCAGGCCCCACAAAGTTATTAACACACTCCTAGGAACACTTAACCCCTACACTGCCACCCACTGGTTAACCCCTTCACTGCCAGTGTCATTTACACAGGAATCACTGCATTTATATAGCAGTGATTACTGTATAAATGACAATGGTCCCAAAAATGTGTCAAAAATGTCCGATGTGTCCGCCGCAATGTTGAAGTCACAATAAAAATCGCTGATCGCCGCCATTACTAGTAAAAAAATAAATAATAAAAAATTATTAATAAAATGCCATAAAACTATCCCTATTTTGTAAATGCTATAACTTTTGCGCAAATCAATCAATAATTGCTTATTGTGTTTTTTTTTACCAAAAATATGTAGAAGAATACGTATCAGCCTAAACTTAGGGAAAAAATTTTTTTTTTATATATTTTTGGGGGATATTTATTATGACAAAAAGTAAAAAATAATGTGTTTTTTTCAAAATTGTCGCTCTATTTTTGTTTATAGCGCAAAAAATAAAAACTGCAGGGGTGATCAAATACCACCAAAAGAAAGCCCTATTTGTGGGAAAAAAGGACGTCAATTTTGTTTGGGAGCCACGTCGCACAACCGCGCAATTGTCAGTTAAAGCGGCACAGTGCCGAATCGCAAAAAGTGGTCTGGTCTTTGACCAGCAAAATGGTCCAGTCTGTAAGTGGTTAAACAGGATTTTCCAGTGATCTGTAGTCTTCTCCTCGCGCTGACAGCGCGTGAGGAGAGGAAAGCCGATAACTGGCAAATCCACAAAAATATTACATTTGTAACACTTAACTTAATAAATGTTAATTTGTTTTGAAAGCCTGTTTCATGAGACAATTCCTTTTTTTTTTTAAAAAACAAACATATTATTTTATTATTATTATTAAATAAAAACCTTCAAACATATATCAAATACATTTGGAAAATAATTTGAGTAAGTTAAATCAATGGTGCTATATAAGTACCTGAAATAAATAAATAAGTTAATGTATGTATTCCTAACTTAGGCCTATGGTCTATAAACTGAAAAAATTGAGTAGGCTTTACTTAAACCTAGAAAATTGAAGAATTGAGTTGGCTTTACTTGAACCTAAAGTCTAGAAACTAATAATATATTTAAAAATATATATATATACGTATACGTATTTTTCTACATATTTTTGGTTAACAAAAATCGTAATAAGCATTTATTGATTGGTTTGTGCAAAAGTTATAGAATCTACAAAATAGGGGATAGTTTTATGGCATTTTTATTGATAATTTTTTTTTACTAGTGATGGCGGAGAGAAACAATTTTTATCGTGACTGCGACATTATGGAGGACACATTGGACAATTTTGATACCATTGGCATTAATACAGCAATCAATGCTAAAAAATAGCTTTTAATACTGTAAAAATGGCACTGGCAGTGAATGGGGTTAACCACTAGGTGGCGCTGTAGGGGTTAAGTGTGTCCTAGGGAGTGATTCTAACTTTGGGGGGAGGGGCTGTGTGTGACACTACACTGATCACCGCTCACGATTACAGAGAGCTGTGATCAATGACATTGTCATTAGGCAGAACGGGGAGATGCTTGTTTACATTAGCATTTCCCCGTTCTTCCCTTCTGCTGCAGTATATCTGCGTGAGGCGGTCCGGAAGTGGTTAATGCATACTATGCATTAAGGTGAAAAAAATTCTGACAGTGACCGGCCCCCCAGCCCCCCATTTTATTCACCTGAGCCCTTTGTTCCCTTGGCGGAGACACACTGGACCTCTCTGCCCGTGGTTCTCGGCACTTGATTGGATAGATTGATAACAAGCCATTGGTTCTGTCGGCTGTCAATCAAATCCAATGACGTGGGCACCGGGTGGCGGGGCCGAGTCTGGCATTCTGTGTCTATGCCCGCAAATGCTGGACTTGGGAGCACACCCTCAAGGTAACCCACCGGGAGAGCTCTTCTCCCAGGAGGTTTACCAATGCAGAGAGGAGCCGTGAGTGCTGCCGGGGGACCCCAGAAGACCATGATTGGGGCCACTCTGTACAAAACTAACTGCACAGTGGAGGTAATTATGATATACCGTATTTATCGGCATATAACACGCGCCGGCGTATAACACACAACCCAAGTTTAGGAGGGAATTTTAAGGAAAAAAACTTTTAGGAGGGAAGTTTAAGGAAAAAAACTTACATTTAAATGCCCATCAATGCAGCCTTATTAGTGTCCATCTGCAGCCTTGTCCATCATTAAAGTCTTGATCAGTGTCCATCATTGCAGCCTTGTCAGTGTCCATCTGCAGCCTTGTCAGTGTCCTTTGCAGGCTTGTCATCTCAGCCTTGTCAGTGTCATTTGCAGGCTTGTCATCTCAGCCTTGTCAGTGTAATTTGCAGACTTGTCAGTGTAGCCTTGCCGTTTAAAAATGGCACCGCCGAGATACAGAGCCGGATGTCCTGTGTATCTTGGCGGCTCAAGCGGGACTGCGAGAGTGGTCGAAAGCCATCAAGAACGCCCGAAAGCCACCGAGGCCGGCAAAGAGGCTCACAATCGGCGGGGGATTGGCGTATAACATAGGCTTGTGCAATTTGTTTCGTAACGAATCGAAATTTGGCCGAATTTTGCATCTTTCGGACATTCGGATGCATCCGAATGTCCGAATAAAAAAATAACAAATTACAACGAATACGAAAGAAATATAACGAATGAATTCGAATGAATTCGACATGATTCAAAATTATTTCAACCGCATTCGAAATTATTTCAACTGCATTCGAAATTATTTCAACTGCATTCGAAATTATTTCAACTGCATTCGAAATTATTTCAACTGCATTCGACATTATTTCAACCACATTCGAAAATATTTTGTGACTGAATTTAGGGCCATGTATCTCGGGGTCACTTGGCGCTAGACACTTCAAATTTGGATATGTTGTAGTGCTAGTATTATTGTGTTTGCATACCAAATTTGGAGTTTCTAGCACCAAGTGACCCCGAGATACATGGCCCTAAATTCGGGTCACAAAATATTTTCGAATGTGGTTGAAATAATGTCGAATCATGTTGAAATAATTTCGAATGCATTCGAAATGATTTCAACATGATTCTACATTATTTCAACTGCATTCTAAATGATTTCAACATGATTCAACATTATTTCAACCGCATTCGAAAATATTTTGTGACCCGAATTTAGGGCCATGTATCTCGGGGTCACTTGGTGCTAGACACTTCAAATTTGGATATGTTGTAGTGCTAGTATTATTGTGTTTGCATACCAAATTTGGGGTTTCTATCTATAAGTAACCCCGAGATATGTGGCCCCAAAATCGGGTCACAAAATGTTATTAGTTATTAGAGCACAGAATGACATTTTGCGACCCGATTTTGGGGCCACATATCTCGGGGTCACTTATAGCTAGAAACCCCAAATTTGGTATGCAAACACAATAGTACTAGCACTACAACATATCCGAATTTGGAGTTTCTAGCACCAAGTGACCCCGAGATACATGGCCCTAAATTCGGGTGACAAAATATTTTCAAATGTGGTTGAAATAATGTCGAATCATGTTGAAATCATTTCGAATTCAGTAGAAACATTTTCGAATTTGGTTGAAATATTTTCGAATGTGGCCGATTTTTCGAATTCGGTAGAAAACTAAACGAAATCCGAAAACGAATTTAAGGAAGTTAACGAATATAATTAAACGAAATTAATGAATTAACGAATTAAAACGAAACTAAACTAAACAAATTTTTTCCTTTTGCACATGTCTAGTATAACATGCACCCACGATTTTCCCCTCATTTTAAGGGGAAAAAAGTGCATGTTATATACCAATAAATACGGTTTGTTATTTAAAAAAAAACAAAATAAAGTTTTACAACCACTTTAAAACAACAAGATGAAAACATGAAAAGTCTAATGAGTCAAACAAGAATAAGTTTAGATGACAGTATTTAAAAAGCTGATGCAAATAGTTGCCTCATTTTTTTTGAGTAGACCCAGCACAATATTTTTTACAGTGTATAGGTTTGTGTAGTTTTCAAGAAGACACCAATAATACATTTTGTGACCATTGATCACTTCCTTGGATTAAAGGTGTGGCACAAGCACTACAGCAAATAAATGGATAGACATTAATGCCTTTAGCCTGCTAAGGAAACCACAAACAAATATTTAGACCTAAACCACAAGTATTTAAAGTGGTTCTGCACCTTATAAAATATTAAAAGCCAGCAGCTACAAATATTGCAGCTGCTGACTTTTAATAAATTGACACTTACCTTTCCCAGTGTCCAGCGATGTCGGCAGCAGATGACGATGACAATCGCTCATCTCTCTGCTGCCCCCGCCGCCATCCTCTGTCAGGGAATCGGGAAAGGGAAGCATTGCGGCTTCACTGCCTGGTTCCCTACTGCGCATGCGCGAGTCGTGCTGCGCGTCTCTGCTGGTCCCCGCTGTGTCCTGGGAACTGTGTGTTTCCCAGAACACAACGGGGGGAGGGCATCTGTGGCGGTCTGCGGCAGTCTTGTCCCGGAAGTGGGTGCAGATACCTGGATTATCCAGGTAACTGCACTCCCCTCCCCCCTGAAAGGTGCCGATTGTGGCACCAGAGGGGGGGGAGGGATCAGATGAGCGGAACTTCCACTTCAAGGTGGAGGACCGCTTTAAGTATTTTTAGTTATCAATGTTCCTGATGAAGGAATTGTTCAATGATATTTAATAGAACTACCCACACACAGAAAGAATACAAAATAAAATACTTTTTTTTTTTTTTGCCACATGTAGTACCAAAGGAGTGATTTACCACCTGAGGTATACAGTGGATTCCAATGTGTTGGCAGGATCACCAGGGAACTCAATGTAGTATTGGTGAACACCTACCCAACATAAGAAAAGGATTCGATAAACATAGTCTCTCTAAACATTTTGCCTATTGTCATAAGAAAAATCCTTCATCATTGAAGGTAATTGGGATTGAGAAATACACTCCACATTAGTACAGAAGCAATCTTAAGAGAGAAATATCCAGACATGAAACCCGCTTGATTTTCAACCTTTGTGGTTTCCGACCACATGGCCTCAACGTGGAGTGGGATATTCCTTTATAAACAACAGTTAGAGTTCCTACTCCTATAAATAAATTTTATTAAACGTATCTTAATTTGTTTAGTTTGACCATCTGTTCCACCTTAAGTGGGGCTTGGGTCGGAGATACAAGGGAGGCCGACCTCGTCATATCAGACTCCTACCAAGTATGTGACATACCCTCTCTATTGCCTAAATGTATCCTAGTTGCTGTAAGTGCATTATTTTAACTTTAATAACCCTTTTTGTAAACGTATTATGTGATGAGTCTTCCTTATGTTTAAACCCCACACACACCCCGAGTGGAGAGCATTAAGTGAGTCCAGGTGGAGTGTGCAGGGCTGAGAAGCTAATTAGGTTACTGCCCTTGGAGGGAGGTTGGAGGTTGGAGGAGGAAGCGAAGGGGGAGGGAGATCCTCTCCACACTATGTCTAGCTGGACTATGAGGAATACCTGGATACATTCTGTAGCCCTTGGGGAGGAGTTCTAGCATCATGTATGGGAATGTATTATATTGATATGACTATTTAAGATCAATTTTGTCACTCTATTTAGATGGCAGCAATTCAAGTTTTCCTTACCTCCTGATGAAGAGGACCGTGTCACTGAAATGCGTTGAGCAGAAAGAATTATTTTTAAAAACTACTGCAGTGATTTCTAATGATTGTTTTATAACTGTGTTTTATTATATGTCTACTATATTTGGAAAAACATTTTTTTTAAAGAAATGAAATAAAATGTTATAAATCTTACTAAAGAGTTGTGCCTCAAAAGTCTCATATGTTACTATGGATTCAATACACCAGATTTTAGGTATGTGGCATGTAAATTGAATTATCTTTAATCAATTTAATCAAAATTAATTCTTAAACATTTCTGCTGTGTCTGTTCATGAGTCTATAACTTTTTAAATACTTATGATAAAGAATTGATACATATATTGCTTTCTTTTTCGGGGGACAACCTGGGCTTTCTTCTGACCCTAAAGTCCTCTGAGAATTTTTTAATGTATATGCATTTTAAATGGAAAAAGTGTAAAAATTGGAAAAAAAAAACCAGAACACATCACACATCACACACTCAGGTAAGCCTCAGTGGTATCGGTGGTGGTTTTCTGTCTTCACCTTTTATGCACTTTTATGCCGTGTACACACGACCAGACTTTTCGACTGCAAAGGTCCGACAAATCCGTCGGACAATTCAATCGTGTGTGGGCTCCATCGGACCTTTGCTGTCAGAAAATATGACAGACTTTAGAAATAGAACATGTTTTAAATTTTTCTGCCGGAACTCCTCCAGACCCAGTTCCTATGGAGAAATCCCCTCGCCTGTGTGCTAGTCCGGGCAAAAACCGACGCTAGGGCAGCTATTGGCTACTGGCTATGAGCTTCCTTATGGGACAGCAGGCCACACATTGCCCCTCAACCAATTTCCCTGGATACCATTCTGTAACTTAAATAAAAAACCCACACACATACTGTATTTTGGCAAAAATTGGCCGCGGTATCTTTATTGATTTAACATAATCACTCATAAACATATTAAACCAAATATTAAAAGAAAACAAATATATACAAGCAAACCTTTGCCAAGTTTTTAGAACATGGCTACTGTGACCCAATCACATAAAAATATCGTGACAAGGGAGGGAGGGAGAGAGCTGCTTCTTCAGGTCTTCTGCTGCCAGAGGAAGTAGAGACCCCCAGCAGCCCCTTTAAACACATTCCAGGGGGTTTCCAGAATAATCCCTGCATTCTGATTGGACCACCTATAGGCACTAGGAATATTTAAAGAGACAGTACACCTATACCTAACACCCTTGTCCTATACAGCTAACACTACCAATTAACCCCTAACTAGGGCTAGGTGACCGCCGTCCCAAGAAAGGAGGCTCTGAGGTGCACCCCCTTTTTACATTCTAGTCCAGTCGTACGTCATCACATTCAAATCTGTCGGACTTTGGTGTGCTTGTGTGTGGCCAAGTCCGTTCATTTGGAAAGTCCATCAGAACTCCGCCAAAAGTCCCCCGGGAAGACCGTCAGACCTAGTCTGTCGAAAAGTCCGCTCGTGTGTACGCGGCATTAATGGTTGTCTAAAGAATAGAAGTTTGGTTCAGCAAGATTTACATATCTTTATTCATTAATCAACACTATTCATCACAGATTGGACTTTTGCTTGCTTTTGCTTCATAGCATTTTCTTTAAAGCATTCAAAGTCTAATTTTATTTTTTTATTTTGAGTTTTTTTCATTATTGTGGTCATTTTGTTTTTTCACATTTGTATCATTTGCAATTCTTGAACGTTTATTGTTTTATTTATTGCATCAATATTGTGATTTATTATTATCACTAAAGCCGCGTACACACGGGCGGACTGTATGGCCAACTTAGTCCGTCAGACAATCCGACGGACAGTCCGTCCTACTTTCGAATGAACGGACTTGACCACACACGGATGCAAAACAGTCCGTCGAAAGTTTGCGCGATGACGTGTACAGCACGTACGACGGGACTAGAAATAGGAAGTCCAATACACAGCAATGCAACCTTTCGCCGTGTAAATCCTTTCTGAGCATGCGCCATACTTAGTCCGTCGAACTAGCCTACTCACGAGCGGATTGTCCGCTGAAACCAAAGTCTGACGGACAATATTACAGAAATTCCGAAATACTTAGTCCGCCAGACTGCACGCTGAAAAAGTCAGCTGAAGCCCACACACGAGCGGACTGTCCGCTGAAATGTGTTTCGACGGACTAAGTTGGCCAGACAGTCCGCCCGTGTGTACGCGGCTTAAGGGATTTTTTATTTCTTTATTTAAATCCTCACAATTTTTCATTTGGTTTAATTTTCAAATTCCGTTAGCGCTGCAACATTATCTCTATATACACTACTTGCAACTGCCATTTGTGGTGCCAGCAGCTGCCTGAGAGCACAGTATTTACCACATTTCTTACATTATAAAACAAATATTTATTCTTGTTTTTTTTTTTATTCAGTTGCATTTTTTACAAAAATGTCTATTATTTTGCAGACTATTCTTTTTTCTTTGTCTGGGTTACTAATAAGTAACACACCAGCTAAAGACAAACTATCAGGACAATATTACAAATTGCTTTAATCAGTTTTTAAATTTAGTTTCCCACGTCTTACTGTGTTCAAATATGCTTACAAACTTTGTAGTCAAACATAGCTATTACAAATACTCTCAGTCAACATGTAATGCCTAGAGCATTGTTTTATTGTGCCTGTTCCTAGTACACTCATTACATCAAGGCTGGCAGGGGTTCACACTAATTACTCTGTTCTGTGGTGCCTTGATGTCATTGGAGGATTTATTACCACCCCTGGCAGTATTCCCGAGTCTGGCTCGGGGTGGAGATTTTATACCAAAAGCGGTAACCCCGAGCCAGACTCGGGACCGCATCGCTGAATGCAGGGAGACTTTACGTACCTTCTCCCCTGGATCCAGCGATGTCCCCCCACCGTACGAGCGAGCCATGTCTCGCTCGATCTATCACGGAGCTGATCTCCGTTCCATGCGAGCTTTGCGACGCACAGGAATGGAGAACGGCGCCAAATTCAAAAAGTAAAACACACACATTACATACAGTACAATATAATCTTACAGATTACATTGCTGTATGTAATTATTACACATTCCATTTGTCCCTAGTGGTCTGCCCAGTGCCCTGCATGTAGTTTTATATTATATAAACTGTTTTTTCTGCGTGGAAACTGGAGATTGTCCATAGCAACCAAAACTGTCCCTTTACATCAAAAGTGGTTTAGACCAGCTAGAAAACAGCGATAATAAATTGGAATCACTTGCAGAATTGAGCGATAGAGATTTGTGGGGACATCCGTCATCAATCACTGAAAAGTAATGACAGCGACAATTCTGCAACTGAGCAAATTTCCATGTTTTTGATTTGATTACATTATTGAATATTTTTTATTATTGTTATATTATTATTTGGTACAATTATTTATAGTTATTTATTATATTATAATTTATGATTTCATTTTTCAAACTTTATCATACCTGGGATGTCTACTAGACTCTGGTTTGGACAGATTTAAGTGAGTTATTCCTAAGAATTACAGGACTACAATATAAAACGCCAAATTTCCATGCAAAATAATTGTACCGCTTTCAGCACCTAAAATCTGAAATAATCATACCGCCAGGGAGGTTAACTTGAAGAACACCTAGAATACACATGACCCTTTATACATTGTGTTAATAGAAACACTTCACATGTTTGTGTTAATAGAAAATGTTTTAAAGGTTACAGATAGTCATATAACTAAATATATAGCTGAAATTCATATATTGTTAGGGACAGCTAACAATTAGTGACAAATGTAGATGCATGTGTACTGCAAGCAGACACCCTCTCACTTACAAAAGTATATTTGAGAGTTATTGTTTTTTTTTGTTTTTTTTATGTATTTACAACCCACGTGTCTTGGTCTGCAAAAAAAAAAAAAAGATTTGGCCATACTTCTCTTTTGGGCTGAGTTCACACTTTGGATGTGGGAAGAATTGGATGTGGATTTCTCCACATCCAGTTCACATAGCAGGAGATTGTGACCAGGTCTCTATGGAGCTGGTTCACACATCTCCGCAGTGGCTCAGTGCGAATTGCGCAGAAGCCCTGTGCATCTTTTGGTCCGTTTCAGGTCCAAATTCAGCCTGAAATCAGACCTGAAATGGTGAATGGAGACACACCGGACTCCTGCTGTGAGCCGCTGCGCGCTCTAGTGTGAACCCAGTCTCAATGTTTTAATGCCAAAGGATTTGTAATTCTGATCAACCGCTCTTGTGATTCACATACCTCTGCACAGCCTTCATAAATGATGTAATTAATTGTCATATGAGCAAGCTGGTGGCAGTAAGGTGACACTTGAAGCCAAAATTCTGAACCAGGATGCAGTTGTGTCACCTTTGTAAGTGAAGCAAAGATGTCAGATAAAGCAATTCATGTATCATCAACTAGATATTTAGCTGTTTGCCTTGAGGTTAAATTCACAAATATATAATAAAATTTAGTTATCTGTGTGCATAGCAGATAGTACCTCTTCAGGACCATTATAGGAACAATTTTTTTTCATTTTGTGCCAGATTTGCACCAAAAATGTTTAATCTTTTCAGACTGTCTTAACATGTTTTGTATTTTTTGGGTAGGATAAAAAAGCTCACCTAAATAACTGCTTGTTTAATAAAAAATGAAAGGGATAGTTTCATAGTTAGTAAGGTTGAATAAAGACACCAGTCCATCCAGTTCAACCTGAGTGAGTATCTACAATTGTCCCTATCCCTGTACATTGCAAACTCACATCAGTCCCTACCCTCAATGAGCCCAGAATCCAAGGTCCCCATTCATATACTAGGGCCAATTTTTGGACAGAAGCCAATTAACCTACCTGCATGTCTTTTGGATTGTGGGAGGAAACCGGAGTACCCGGAGGAAACCCACGCAGGCACAGAGAGAACATGCAAACTCCAGGCAGGTAGTGTCGTGGTTGGGATTCGAACCAGCGACCCTTCTTACTGCTAGGTGAGAGTGCTAACCACTACACCACTGTGCTGCCGATAATGTGCTATGACTATGTCTTATTGCTTTAGCTCACACCAACATGCTACAATCATGGGCACTTACTGTAAAAAAAATAGATCTACATAGAATCTGAAAAAAAAGAAGTGGAATAAAAAGAAGCGAGCACTTCAATGCAGCAGTCTGCATTCCCATCGCACAGGTACTATGTGAAATGAAATCAAAAAACCCATGACACACCTACCCTGCTGAAGACTACAGGTGCTGGCTCTGCAGTTGATCAAAAAGAAAGAAATTCCTGGACAGCCGCACACCGATGCAACACCTTTATTGTTTCAAAATAGAATACAATCCAAACAGTCAGTCCATGTGATACAGAGGTATAAGGGCAAAAATGACACGTTTCACACCATGGATCGGTGCTTTATCATAGCTAATGCAACACTGCTTGTCTGTGCATATCAATAGGGATGAATGGCCAATCAAAGAAAAACGATTTCATCAAAGCCACCCCCATGCACAATCAGAAACCTGAAGCCAATAAAACTATTTCTAATCTGCATCCACATCGGTCAATATCCGATAGAAAATATGGTTCTTATAGTGAATAAAAATATAATATATAAATATATGAAAAATATTTAAACACAATGGTATATATATATATAGAAAAAAAAGAAAAGAACTGGATTTTTAATAAACAAATCACAAATAAAATAAACCATATTTGAAACATAAATCAGGAAGTCTGGCAACTCGGATGCTCTTGAATAAAAGTACTTTATTTGTTACATGGGTACACGGGTACAGGCTACACGCTACATATTTGAAACAATTTCATTGAAATTCATGTTCTTGTTTCAATATATATGTTTATTTTTATGTAGAGATTAGCAGGGGATTATCATGAATTTACTATGTATGATGTGTAACCGCATCTAACTATCAAAAGGCCTCTGCTAAACCTAAAAAAAGGTAGGCAGGTATTATGTACACAATATCAAACACTGTGTGTTGTGGATGAGGTCTTTAAGGGGTTGTAAAGGCAGAAGTTTTTTTTTTTATCTTAATGCATTCTATGCATTTAAGATAAAAAGCCGTTTGTGTGCAGCAGCTCCCCCAGCACCCCCTAATACTTACCAGAGCCCTATTTCAGCCCAGGGAGGTCAACGGCGCCATTGGCTCCCGCGGCTGTCAGAGAGTGGTAGGGCTGGGGCTCCATGTCTGAATGGACACACGAAGCTGCAGCTCGGCTCAGGTGCCCCCATAGCAAGCTTCTTGCTGTGGGGGCACTTGACAGGAGGGAGGGGCCAAGAGCAGCAAAGAGGAACCTGAGAAAAGGAGGATCTGGACTGTTCTGTGCAAAACCACTGCATAGAGCAGGTGAATATAACATGTTTGTTATAAAAAAAAAAAAAAAAAGCCATTACAATCACTAAGCTTGCCATAAATGGCTAGATTTTTATTTGAAGGTTCATTTGGAAATTCTGAAAATGGTTCTTGCCATCATTAAACCAACTAATTTAACCACTTCATATGACTTACTCCACCAGACACTGCTGATAACAGATCACTGTACCAGCCAGCTGCCATTACCATGTGATCACTGAGACCAATCACAGCAGATCACATGACAGCTGTAAGCAATGGATGGTAGCCATTCATGCCATCCATTGTCTCCAATTGTGTTGCTAGCTATGATTGGTCACAGTGACCACATGGTACAGATAGGGTCAATCACAGCTCAGCTGTACCATGTGATTAGCTGTGGCCATTCACAGCTAATTACAATAGTAAACCCTGAATGAATCAATTTTATTCAGTAAAAATTGTTTAATTGATATAAGCAATCATAGTTAAAAAAATTATTCTGATCAGTTCCCTAGAGTAGTACAATATTACTATGGTAACACTGTTTTGCTCTGGTCACAGTGTGTAAAAAATAAATAAAAAAGAAAATAAAAAAAATAGATTTTTTTAAATGTATTATTATTATTTTATTTTTTTACATACTGTCACCAGTAAGTGTCCCTGTTCACCGCCACACCAGTTATATGATGACCCTGTACTGCACTCAAAAAAAATTCTCAAATTCAAGTTATTTTCCAAAAACAGAAAAAACAGAAAATTGTATCATACTTACCGTAATTTTCTTTTCCCGGTGCCTATCCATGGCAGCATACCTGTGACAAGCTCCGCCTTGGCTCCTCCCTCAGGACTAGTGAATATTATAAAAGAAAAGGTTAGTACAGCCCCCGCATTCTCGTTAATATAGAATACCGAAGGTGGGAATGTATGCTGCCATGGATAGGCACCAGGAAAAGAAAATTACGGTAAGTATGATACAATTTTCTGTTTTCCTGGTGCCTCCATGGCAGTATACCTGTGACAAATAACTAGCTGAGACGGGTGGGATAATGCTTAGAGGTTTATTTAAAGAATTTATTATTTAGACGAGGCGAAGGCCGAAGTGACTGCCTGTCTGCCAAATTGCACTGAGGAGAGAGCTCCTGGGTCCACCCTGTAATGTTTCAGGAATGTGTGTTGGGACGACCAGGTCGCTGCCCGACAAATAGTTTCGATCGACACATTCGCTCTTGCCGCCCAAGAGGCAGAAACCGCTCTTGTGGAGTGCGCCCTGACCGCCGAAGGGGTCTCTAGTCCCTTTGTCCTGTACACCTTGTGGATGAGTTTGACGATCCATGAAGCGATCGTTCTGGCTGATGCCTCCTTTCCTTTGTATTTTCCCCAGGGAATTATGAACAGTCTGATGGAAGCCCGGAATGAAGCTGTGGCTTGCAGATAGCACTTCAGAGTGGAGGCGATGTCTAATTCATGAAGAGCAACAGAGTCCTGTTCAGAAAATGTTGGGAGTGCCCAGGGTTCTGACATGCTCAAGGATGAAGCGACCTTGGGAATGAACCCTCGTACTGTTCTGAGTTCCACTCTATCTGGGTAAAATATAATGTGATCCTGATCTGCTCCCAAAGCTTGGAGCTCTGACACCCGTCTGCCGGAGGTTATGGCTATCAGAAAGGCTAATTTTAAAGTTAGATTCCAGAGTGATATTGAGTTCGAAGGGGCAAAGGGTGGATTGGCTAAGGACTCCAGGATGACCGTAAGGTCCCAAGTGGGAAAAGATTGTTTGGTTGGTGGTCTGATCTTCCTGACGGCCTTAAAGAATTGGATTAACAATGGATCCTCCGCCCATCTTCTACTGATTGCTGCTGAGATCGCTGACACCTGTACCTTCAATGTACCTAATGCAAGCCCTAGGTCCAGGCCTGCCTGCAAGAACTCAAGAATTTGAGATGACGAAGGGGAACCTGGATCACAGTTTCTATCAAGCATGAAGGTCCTGAACTTGTTCCATACTTTATCATATATGTTGTTCGTGGATGGTTTTCTCGCTTTGAGCAGGGTTGCGATCACTTTGTCGGAGCACCCCAGGGATTGGAACCTTTTCCTTTCAGTTGCCAGATGTGAAGGTCCAGCCTGCAGGGATCTGGGTGGGTGTGACATCCTTGCGACAGGAGGAGGGGTACTATTGGAACCTTGACTGGAGGACTGGTGCTCAGATCCATTGCTGTAGGGAACCAAGGCCTTCTTGGCCAGTATGGTAGAACCGCTATCACCGTCGATGTCTCCCTCACGAGTCTTGACAGGAACCTCGGTATGAGGGGCCGTGGAGGAAAAGCGTAGGCCCGATCGCATGCCCAAGGGGCTGAGAGGGCATCTGTTGGTTCCGCCTGGGGGTGCAGAAACCTCAAGATAAACCTTGGAAGTTTGGTGTTGGATGCTGTCGCAAAGAGGTCTAGCTCGAGGGGCCCCCACTGGATCATTATCCAGTTGAAGATTTCCGGGTGTAAGGACCACTCGTTGGTGTCTGCAAACCTGCGGGAAAGGCCGTCTGCCCTTGAGTTGAGATGGCTGGGCAGATAGACTGCCCTCAGGTCCTTCAGATTCCTTTCGGCCCAGAGGAATATGGGCTCCACCTCGTTCAGGAGAGATCTGCTGCGCGTTCCCCCTTGACGGTGCACATAAGATACCGCGGCCCTGTT
Organism: Lithobates pipiens; assembly: GCF_037356315.1. Taxonomy (NCBI): domain Eukaryota; kingdom Metazoa; phylum Chordata; class Amphibia; order Anura; family Ranidae; genus Lithobates; species Lithobates pipiens. The sequence continues at coordinate 246,870,277 of NW_027507785.1, forward strand.
GTCCATCCTGAGGAGAACTGGTTTGCCCGAAATCTCGAACTCCAGGGCTAGCAGTGCAAGATAGGCCGCTCTGAGCTCCAGGACATTGGACACCATGCCGGCTGCATTGAAGGACCATCTTCCTTGTACTGAGGTCTTGTTGGAATGTGCTCCCCAACCAGCTGCGCTGGCATCGGTAGTAATTATGATCCAGTCGACATGCCCTAGCGGGCGAGACTTCAGAAGCGACTGTCTCTTCATCCACCAATGTAGACTCCTGAGCATCCGGGTCGTCAGGTGTATGGGTTGGGATAGATATCGTTTGTTCCACATTCTTAAGAACCATAGGGATGCATGATGACATCCGACCTATCAGGCTCAAACAATTTGAGGCTGTCAGGTAGGATCTCGAGCTCACCTTCTTCATCTGTTGGACAATGGAAGATACCTTCTGAGGTGGGAGAGACACCGATCCGTTCATTGTATTGAACAGGGCTCCCAGATAGACCATCTCTTGAGTCGGAGAGAGAAGACTTTTCTCGTAGTTTATCTTCCATCCAAAATCCACTAGTGTTGTTAACAGGATATTCCTGTGTTCTAATAACTGGGTTGGGTCCTTCGCCAGGAGTAGAAGGTCGTCCAGATAGTGATACACCCGGAGCCCCAATTCTCTCAGAGGTGCTATGATGGCAATCAGGGTTTTTGTAAAGACTCTGGGTGACGCGCAGAGGCCAAACGGAAGGCTCTGAAATTGGAGATGTACTTGCCCCACCGCGAATCTCAGGTATTTCTGGAACGTAGGGAGTATGGGTATGTGTAAGTAAGCATCTTGCAGGTCTATTGACAACATCCAATCCCCTGGTTGGACTACGCGAATAATCGTCTGAAGAGACTCCATCTTGAACTTTTCCAGAAAGATATAGCGATTTAGCCTCTTTAGGTCTATCACGGGTCTCCACCCTCCGTTTCTTTTGGGGACTAGAAACAGGGTGGAATAGAAACCTAAAAATCTCTCGGATGGAGGCACTGGAACTACTGCTCGTTGTTCCTGTAGGGAAAGAAGAAATTGCTTCAGAGCTTCCGCTTTTTGAGGAGATCTTGATACCCTTGTCGGAGAAAAAAAGTCCTTGGGGGGTTTGTTTAGGAAGGACCAGAAATGACCGTGTTTGACTGTTGCAACTACCCAAGGATCCCTGCATTTTTGTTCCCAAATCTTTGAGAACTGTTTCAACCTGGCCCCCACAGGGATCACTTGGGCTGGCCTGGCGTCAAAAGGATTTCGATGGATCCTGTGGGGTAGGTACTGGCCTCTGCCTCCTGGACTTGAGAAACGTAGACTGTGTGCTTTTCCAGTTGTGCCTGAAGCCTTTCCCTTGTCTGGATTGTCTGTAGTCCCTATTTTTGGAATATTGGAACCTTGGTGCAGATGATCTGAAACGTCTGGAGCGCCTGTCTTGAGGAAGTAGGCCTGACTTTCCGCCAGTGACCCGAGAGATGGCTTTGTCAAGTTTTTCCCCGAACAAAGCTTTACCGTCAAAAGGTATCTTGCACCAATTTTGCTTCGAGGCAACGTCCGCTGCCCATGGTTTTGGCCACAGTGCCCTTTTGGCCATTACTGTGTGAAGCATTGCCCTTGCGGAGCAACGAATCGAATCGATGGCGGCCTCCCCAATAAAGTCGGCTGAGAGCTTCAGCTCATCCAATGCCCTGATTATATCTTCTTTAGGGATATCCTGTTGGATTGCCGACTCTATATTATCTGTCCAGACGCGTAATGCGTTGGACACTGAAGTCAGAGCTATTGCAGGTTTACAGGCATTTCCTGCCATCTGATAGGCCTTCTTAAGGTCAAGGTCCATCCTCCTGTCCAGAGGGTCCTTGAAGGAGGTTGAATCATCTAGGGGCAAAGTGACATTCTTGGCCAGCCTTACCACTGCGGCATCTACCACCGGAGGGCCGTCCAGCATTTTGGAATCTGCCTCGGAGAAAGGGTATAATTTTCCCAATCGATTGATGGAAAGTCTTTTGTCTGTCCTCCCCCATTCTTCCTCGATCACTTCCCTGATTTCCTCCATAAGAGGGAAGAAGGAGATCTGGCGCTTAAAGAAGGGGAAGTATGATTTGGACTTCCTGACCTCCGTGTTGGAATCCTCCCAACCGATTGCTTGTTTAACAGCCTGCACATAGGGCTGGACCATGGCGAAGGCAAAGCCAGAGGCATCTGTGTCATCTGAAGAATCCTCTGAAATAGCCATTTCGTCCTGATGCTTAGAGGAGGAGGGAGGGAACGGACGACCACTTCCACTCGTGGATGGAATGGGAATGGAGGCCTCGGCCATCTGTTCCTGAGGAGGGGATGCCGGTTGTTGCGTCGGCATTGTAGTGACCAATTCCGCAAGGGAGTCTTTTACTGCCTTTTTAAGGAGATCTGCCACCTGTAGGCCCTCAGACTCTCTGTCTGCTCCATAGTCTCTAAGGCAATCTCGACAAATTAGTTTGTCCGGAAGTGGGGTGCCTCCGCAGGCCTGACATTTATTAGGTCTAGGTCTCGGGGAGCGCGAATGACGGCGCCTCTTGGCTGAAGCTTTCCTGCCACTTCTGTAATGCCCATGTCTGGGCGACCTGTCCCTGCTGTGACAGGAATCATCATCGTCATCTTCATATCGCCTTGAGGTCTTCTTAGACGTCTTCTGGCGTACAGGACTGAAATACAAAAAGTATCGTCCTTAGTGCACTCTTTTTTTTTTTTTTTTTTAAACTTACCTGGGCGTAGGTCCTTACCTTGGGAGTAGAGTAGGATCTTGAGCGGGCGGCGAAAGGCTCATGTTAGGCGGCTTAGCAGAGGTAACGGCTAGGAAAGAGTCAGAGGAAAAGGCGTCAACCGGTCGTGCGCTGATTCACGGAAAAAGGGGAATTTGCCTACATACGTTACGACTTCCCTCCCCCTGTTACTGTGTGCTGTGTTTTTTTTTTTTTAAAACATCCATTTTTTTTTTTTTTTTTTTGGAGGCTCCGATGAAAAAATTAATTTTTAAATAATTTAATAAATTAATAAATCAATTAATAAATTAATACACTTTTAATGAACGAGTTGTTCCATCAGAGCTATACATATATATATTCGCATGCTCACATGTATAAGAAGACAAATGCATTAAGACATGCCTTACCTTAACAGGGGTGGGTATAGCCTGGAACTCTAGAGTGTAATTCTCTTGTTGACCACAGGCATTTCACTTGTGCTGCTGGGGAAATAAATAGGAGGAGGGGAAGTGATGTCACGCTTGAGCTCCTCCCCTGACACTCTGAGGGCAAAAAGAACCATTCGCCCTCAGTAAAAATGGCCGTCGAATCCTCCGACGCTACCGCGCATGCGCCGAACGTCAAGACTGGCCGTCGAAACATACGACCCGCCGGCGCATGCGCAGACGACGGCGGGAACGCTGATCTATTATAAAACGACACAGACTCGCCGCGCGCGGCCCCTAGTGAGTCTGAGGATGACAAACGCACGTGGGAAGGGAAGGGGGGGTCTCCTAAAACTATGGGGACCAGGGGAACAGAGCGCAAGAGAGAGAGAGAAAGGACAGATGAGACAGGAGGGGAACAACAAGTCTCAGGGACAGAGCAAAGCTGCCACCTCTGCTGCCATAGACTGGAGCCTGAATGCCCATACTGCAGGTAAAGCTCTTACTTAAGAGACAAACTGCTTGTCCCAAAAGATCCTACAGAAGGGACTTCCAACCTTATAAGCGCATTTAGCTGCCCAAGAGAAGGAACTGCGTCCGGGAGAGGCTTGAACCCGGACGGACGCTGCCGAATGCAGAAGGTAAGGACGCCGACCAGGATTCACTGCCATGAGGTATGAGGAAAAAAAGGAGAATGCGGGGGCTGTACTAACCTTTTCTTTTATAATATTCACTAGTCCTGAGGGAGGAGCCAAGGCGGAGCTTGTCACAGGTATGCTGCCATGGAGGCACCAGGAAACTCGCCATGCCTCTTACTAAATACCTTGGATTGTCTACTTTCCAAAAAGGGGTAATTTGGGGGATATTTGTACTGTCCCTGCATTTTCGAGCCTCAAGAAATGAGATAAGCCTGACAGTACATCAGGATTGATCGATTTTCAGATATATACCATAGTTGATGGACTTTCTTACAGACAGAATAACAAACACAGATTTGGGGGTTTTTCACCAAAGAAATTAAGCAGAATACATTATTTATTTGCAAAATCTTATAACAGAAACCAAAAAAATGCATTTTTCAAAATTTTCAGTCTTTTTCTGTTTTCATTTAGCAAAAAATTAAAAATCAAAAAATTAAATACAATCAAAAGAAAACTATATTTGTGTGAAAAACATTATAAAAATTTCTAATGGGTCAGGTGTTGCATAGACACGCAATTATCATCCAAAGTGCGACAGTGTTGAAATATGAAAATTGGCCTGGACATGAGGGGGGTGAAAGTGCCCCTATATTAAAGCGGTTAATTCAAAATCCATGACATTTTTCCCAGGCCTGCTATTTGAATGGAATCCCAGAAATATTAAAGACGTTTCATTGTGATACGTATAATTTTTCCCAACGAGAACCACATTCACAACTGGAATTTCATGAATTCATTAATGGGAGAGCAACAAATATTTAAAACCAGTCTCTCACACTATCACAAGAAAAGAAAAAATATTAGTAGAGAATCTTTTCTTTGTTGCTGCCTTGCTGTGCTTTTTAGCATGTTAAGGGGTTCTTTTATTAGGTAGGTTGTTAATACAGAATGGCCCTCAGTTAAGGAAAAATAGCTCCTGCAGTGTGTTTTTTTCTCCACAGTGCACTGCAATATACATTGTGCCATCTGTAGCACCGGTACATTTTTATATATTCAAAATCGGGGGTGGGCAACCCGTCGATCGCGGTCCACCTGACGACCACTGGCAGATGACAAGTAGACCGTAAGCAGTTTCTGCGCTGCCGACTCCTGCCTTCTATGTGCCGATCCTTGTCTCCCCTCCCTGCCTTCTCCGTGGCTCCACTGTGCCATCTATGTCCCAGTCTCTCTCTCTCCAAACCCACCTCCATCCTCCTCTGCCGCTGTGAATAGTGAACAGCGGAGACCAGGAGGAAGCACAGCTCAGGACAGAGGGAGGACGGAGGAGCTGGCCAAATTAACTTTTTATGTTAAACCACTGTTGATTGGTTGGTGATAGGGTGGTCCTATGCAACCATGCACCAACTTGCTAATATTAAAAGTCACTCTGCCAGCTCCTGTCCTCTGTCCGGAACTATGCTGCCTCCTGGTCTTCACTGTGGAAACAGGTAGGACACTGTGCTATGGAGGGGAGGGAGTGGGTGGGGCAGAGGTTGCTGCTATAAGGGAAAGGGGGGGCAGAAGACACCACATGTGTGTGTGTGTGGGGGGGTGATGTAAAGGGGCAGAGGATACTGTTATGGGCAGGGTCACCCCCATAGTAGTGTCCTCTACCACCGTTCACATCACCCCCCACCTTCCCCCTCCCGATCCCTGTACTCTGACCACAGCCCACCCCCAAACCTTGCATTCTGAGCACAACGCACCCCTAAACCCTGCATTCCAAGCGTAGTGCACTCCTGATCCCTGCATTCTGAGCATAATACACTCCTGATCTCTGCATTCTGAGCCCAACATACTCCTGATCCCTGCATTCTGACCACAACGCACTCCTGAGCTCTGTATTCTTAGTGCAACACACTCCTAAACCCTGCATTCTTAGTCCAACACACTCCTAAACCCTGCATTCTGAGTGCAATGCACTCCTAAACCTTGCATTCTGAGCCTAACACACTCCTAAACCCTGCAAGACGACCGCAACACACTCCTGAACCCTGCATTCTGAGCGAAAAGCACTCCTGATCCCTGCATTCTGAGGGCAACACACTCCTGAACCTTGCATTCTGACCGCAATGCACTCTTGAACACTACATTCTGAGCGTAGCCCACTCCTAAACCCTGGAAACTCCCAATAGTCCCGATGGCCAGTACATTCCTGGGCACAGCTAAATATATAATAGAAAAAAGTGACAAAGTAAAAGATGAAAAAAAAAAATGAAGAAAAAAATACATAAATAAAAATCGGAAAAACTGAAGGTCTTAACCCAATAAAAGATTTCTTTAATAATAATCATATTAAAAAATATTATAAAACAGAAACAAAAAAAGAAAGAACAAAGAAAAAAATCCTAACAATTTTTGATTGCTTAAAGAGAAACTGCAGTCTGCTCACATAATTTGTAATAAAAACATCTTTGCCATTCTGAGGCTTCCCTCCAACCACTTTGCATGTAATTTTATATATACCGTGATTCTGTACTTGCCAAATATGCTGCAGAAATCTTACTCCACTAAGTCTAGCTGCATCCATTGTAACTGTGGGCAGCTGAAGCTGCTGCCTGTTCACTTCCTGGATTTACGCAGACACAGAGACACACCTCCAGCTCTGCAGCCCTGCAGCTCTCATTGGCCCTCTTATGACTCACCCCCCCTTCCTGAAAGAGAGAACTGTGCTTGATGTCAAAAGCCTAGAGTTTTTACCAGACAAGAAACAGGAAGTGGGCCGTATAAGGTATTTACAGACAGAAAAAAATGTTTTGCTTTCCAAAGTTAAAACAACACGGGCAGAAGATTTCATAGATGGAAAGATGAAAAAATGACTGAAAGTCCACTTTAATGTTCGTAGCTTTGTAAATTCTGTATGACAGATGCTGTGTCATCCTGAATTTTTAATTTCTCTATGAAACACTGGGCACAAACATTTTTTTTATATATTTTTTGTTTTTGTTTTTATTAATTTCCCCAGCTGAGTTTAATTTGTTGTAATGGCTAATGATGTACATAGCATTACACTGTCACATGTCACTTCTACTCCTTTAAAGCTGAGTTTAATGGAGGTGACCCCCTGACATGCCACATTTGGCATGTCATTTTTTTTGGGGGGGGGCACCCTCTTTACAGAGAGTCCCAGCTCCCACTTCCTCCCGGCACACCACAAGACTGGAAGGGATATCACCTCCCTCTTGGCAATCCTCTGGGACAGCGCAGCCAGGCACCCACAGTTACAATGTCGGCACCGCAGAGAGGAGGGGGAGAGGAGCAGCGCTTCATTCCCCCACATCGATGGGCCCTGGGACAGGTAAGTGTCCGATTATTAAAAGTCAGCAGCTGCAGTATTTGTAGCTGCCGACTTTAAAAACATTTTTTAAGTAGAACTCTGCTTTAAGCCAGTGGGAGGGTGAAACATATCAGAAGGGAATGGCTTTGTGAGGATACAAGCTGAAATCAATCTTCTATACACCAAGTCTGGGCTGCACCCTATTCTAACTTACAGTCAAAAATTTAATATATTACGGCTTACCAATCATTAGATGTGGTGGCTGCATTCATTTTTTTTTCCCTTAGGCTTTTTTCATTTTGTTTTCACCTGGTGATCTTGCCAGTAACACACCTCCTGTATTAAAGTGCCTCCACTCTGGATGGATGAGCACAGGGGACACCTTTGGACAGCAGCATTGTCAGTCTGTTAGATGTACTAGCAGATGTAAATTTGTTGTAAACCTCTGACATGATGAACACAGCATGTCCCTCTATAGTCTATACATGTCTCAGTCTGGAGAACTTAAAGAGGAAGTAAACCCTGATGAGTTTACTTCCTCTTTCATTCCCTGCAAAGGCAAAGCATGATGGACTACTATGCATCGCATAGTAGCCCATTATGTGTCACTTACCTGACACAGGAGCCAACGAAGTCACCGCTGTCCCCTGTAGTCCGGCGCATCCATCTTCTCGGTGGGCCAGCTCCGTCCTTGAAGATGCTGCGCTCAGTGCGCCTGTGCGCCGCTGTCTACAGCGCATGCGCCATAGACAGCGGTGCCTGTCTTCGGGCAAATATCTCCTAAACCGTATAGGTTTAGGAGATATTTCTTGGACCTACAGGTAAGCCTTAATCTAGGCTTACCTGTAGGTCAAAGTGTGTTGTAAGAGTTTACAACCACTTTAAGCTTAATACACACGATCAAATTGTTGTCCAACAAAACTGTGGACTTTTGTCTGAAGGGCGTTGGCCCAAATTTGTCTTGCATACAAACGGCAAGGCGCAGGCGCACATCGGGGAAGTTCTGTGTTGGCCGTGTCCCTCGGACACAGCCAATCACAGATCGTGCTAAATGGCCAATCACAGCGGCCATTTAGCACTCGATCGGGCTATCCAGTGGGAGGTGATCTCATATGTAAACATATGAGATCATCTCTCATCGCCGGCTCCCCTCCTCACACAGAGACAGCGTGTGAGGAGGGAGAGTTTCCATGCTGCAGCTGCAGCGTCTGTGACAGTGAGTGTACACACACACACACACACACAGTAAAACACACACACAGTAAAACACACACACACATGCCCACCTGTCCCCTGTGCCACCTATCAGTGCCATCTGTCCCCAGTGCGGCCTGTCCCCAGTGCCACCTATCAGTGCTATCTGTCCCCAGTGCCACCTGTCAGTGCCATGTGTCCCCAGTGCCACCTAGCAATGCCACCTGTCCCCAATGCCACCTAACAGTGTCATCTGTTCCCAATACCTCCTGTCCCCAGTGCCACCTATCCGTACCACCTGTCCCCAGTGCCACGTGCCATGTATCCCCAGTGCCACCTGTCAGTGTCACATGTCATCAGTGCCACGTATCAGTACCACCTGTCAGTGTCACGTGTCATCAGTGCCACGTATTAGTGCCATCTGTCATCAGTGTCATCAGTGCCATGTATTAGTGCCATCTGTCATCAGTGCCACATCAGTGTCACGTGTCATCAGTGCCACAGATTCGTTGCATCTGTCATCGGTGTCAAGTGTCATCAGTGCCACGTATTAGTGTAATCTGTCGTCAGTGTCACGTGCCATCAGTGCCATGTATCAGTGCCATCTGCCATCCATGCCACGTCAGTGTCACGTGTCATTGTCCTGGTGCTCCAGGGCCTTCAAAAGTGTAATAGATAGTCAACAATTTAGATGTGTAATTTATGCTCCTAGAACACATGACGGCGCTCAGTGCATGTTGGGTCTCTCTAAGTGGCCAGGCTGTGAAAAAGCCCCACACATGTGGTATCGTAATACTCAGGAGGAGTAGCAGAATTTAATTTGGGGTGTGATTTGTGGTATACACGTGCCATGTGAGAGTAATAACCTATTACAATGACAATTTTGTGGGGAAAAAATAAAACAAAAAAATATTTCTTTTTCAAAGAATTGTGGGGAAAAATTACAACACCAAAAACCTCACCATGCCTCCTACTAAATACCTTGGAATGTCTACTTTCCAAAAAGGGGTCATTTGGGGGGGGGGGGGTATTTGTACTTTCCTGGCTTGTTCGGGTCACAAGAAATGAGATAGGCCACCAGTACATCAGATGTGATCAATTTTGTGTGATTTTTTAACTTTCACAAAGGCTAAATAATATCCACTAATTTGGGTTATTTTTACCATAGATATGTAGCAGTATAAATTATGGCCAAAATTTATCAAGAAAAATTAATCATTTGCATAATTTTATCACAGAAACAAAGAAAAATGTTTTTTTTTTTCAAGATTTTCGGTCTTTTTTCATTTATAGCGCAAAAAAACAACAACCCAGAGGTGATCAAATACCACCAAAAGAAAGCTCTATTTGTGGGAAAAAAAGGACAAAAAGTTAATTTGGGTACAGTGCTGCATGACTGAGTAATTGTCATTCAAAGTGTGAGAGCACCGAAAGCTGAAAATTGGTCTGGGCAGGAGGGGTGTTTAAGTGCTCAGTAGGCAAGTGGTTATTCTCCACAATGTTTTTATTGTGCATTAAAAAAAAGAAAACAAATACAATTAGACATGCTATGTGCCAATAGAACGTAACCACAAAATTTACCAAATCAAGTCATTATTATTCAACCAAAAAAATAATGTCAAAGCAATAACTCCAAGGCCAATAATAAATAACACGTTATCTCCTCCGATTCCGCAACATGTCTGGTTGACGAACGGCCGTTCAGAAACTAACTGAAAAGCGCAAAATGAAAAGCGCAAACTGAAAAGTGCGAAATGAAAAACGCAAACTGAAAAGTGCGAAATGAAAAGCGTGAATCAACACCAAACTTCTACTAACATGAATTTAGCAGAAGGAGCCCAAAGGGTGACGCTAAAGAGCTGAAAAACAACGTAGTATGTTACTATGTTCATAATTGTTGACCAACAATTGTGTGGCCGTGTGTATGCAAGACAAATTTGGGCAAATTCCACGGTTTTGTTGACCAACAATCCGATCGTGTGTACCAAAGCTTAAGTGTCATTTCTGTCTCCTGCTTCATTTCTCTGCTCTCTGAACACGTTTTCTCTGACACCAAGAGGAAAAAGATGACAGAGGAGGGAGCTCCATCACACACCTTGTGATTGACAGCATCGGCTCTATTCTTGTGTGCTGTATGAAGGGAGTTTATCCCTTCCCTCCAATCAGCTATTACTGAGCTCTGCACTCTGCACTCTGTACTGTACAGGTATCTGCACCCCCTCCCCCCTGAAAGGTGCCAATTGTGGCGCCGGAGGGGGGGAGGGTTCCGATGAGCAGAATGTCCACTTTAGGGTGGACCTCCGCTTTAAATACACTAAACAGACTGAAGCCAAACTCCAGATAATAAGCAGTTACAGCAAACAGTTTTCATCCTTTTTGAGATAAAAGTTTCACAATAAGTCAGTGTCAAATGGTTTGTCTTTGTAATTAATACATCTGCAAGAATGCTTTTTCTTTTTTTTTAAAACGGCAAACTTGCTGGCTGGATCACCAGATGAAAATAGATGAAATAAAGCATAAAAATAAAAACAAATGCAGCCATTACATCGAATAATTGATAAGCTGCAACAATATTATAAATGTTTGCTTTTGGGTTTAATACCACTTTAACAACTAGTGCACTGTGAAGGAGCCCTCAGATGCATGGTGGGGCCAATTTTTTTCAGAAGAGAGTTTTTCTTTTTTTCGTATTAGGGTAATATTCACTGGACATTTTTAGATACAGATGATGCAATCAACCAAAAGTCTTTTCAATACTCAGTAACATGTCTCTTTTATATGTGATTAGCAAGTCCCCTGCAGCTTTTCTGGATGTTCAGGATTTTGGTTTGTATTGCAACTTGCTTGTGAGGCTCTTGAGGTGCAGAGCCCGGCCCAAAGACTGAACCAAAGGATGGGAAGGGGAATGGTCTCTGTTTGATGCAGGATTGTCATCTGCTATCTCGACATTGCTAGCAGTACAGAGTCTACTGGACTACAGTGGGCGAGGTTGTTAAACATACGTTAATTTATAAACGGTCTGTTTACCTGGAAAAAAAATTAGATGTCCATGAAATCTGCAAAAAAATAAATTAAAAGGTGAATCAAAAGGAGGAAAATGTGACCAAACAAAAGTTTCCACAGTATAAGTTCTGCAGGTAACTGGTTTTCTAGTAGTGTGGATGCCAGAGAGAAACCAATGAAAGACAAAATGCAGAAGAAATTGTATCTTCCTTCATTTGCCCTGAGTCAGATTGAGAGAGGTCACATACAGGTCTTACACCTCCCACATGACTCAGATGGCTACATGGTAATTTAATAAGCATAACCATCTCTTTTGCAAAGCTTAAAAAAGCCCCTGCATTTGCTTCCACTTCAATCTAACATCGTCATCATTTAGATATCGAGACAGTTATCTAAAACTGGCAAAGACTGGCTAAGTTTTTCTGGGTCACTTGACAGGATTGCAAAAAACTTTTTTTTTCTTTAGTAACACCTTCCCGCCTGGCCTATAGCAGAATGATGGGCAGGCGGTAGCTTTACCATCCTGAGTTGGTGCCATATGACGTCCTGCGTATCGCGCCACTCATGCGCGGCGATCGGTGCATATGTGCATCACCGATCAGGGTGAAGAACCGATGACGTATGCTCTTTACCATGTGTCCAATCACAGCTGATCACGTGTAAACAAATGTTGGTAATTGGCATTTCCTTTCCTCGACACTGTCAATGTCTGAGGAAAAGGAAGTTGAAAACTTGCATTCCAGTTACAGGGGACATTTACACTGATCATCAGTGCAGCCCCATCCATGCAGCATATCAGTGTCCATCAGTGCAGCATATCAGTGCTCATATCTGTACTCATCAGTGTCGCCTTATCAGTGCAGCCTCATCCGTGCCCATCAGTGCCACCTCATCAGTGGAACCTATAAGAGCCCATCAGTGTAGCCTCATCAGTGCCCATTAGTGTAGCCTCATCAGTGCCCATCAATGCAGCCTCACGAGTGCCCATTAGTGAAGCCTATTGGTGGCCATCAGTGAAGCCTCATCAGTGGCCATCAGTGCAGCTTCATCGGTTGCCATCAGTGCAGCCTCATCGGTGCCCATCAGTGCAACCTCATGGGTGCCCATCAGTGCAGCCTCACAGGTGCCCATCAGTGCAGCCTCACGAGTGCCCATCAATGCAGCCTCACGAGTGCCCATCAATGCAGCCTATAAGTACCCATCAGTGCAGCCTATAAGTGCCCATCGGTGCAGCCTATCAGTGCTCATCAATGTAGCCTCAAAAGCACACATTAGTGAAGAAGAAAAATTACTTATTTGCAAAATCGTATAACAGAAACAAAGAAAAAGGTTTTATTTTTCAAAATGTTTGGCCTTTTTTTGTTTGTATAGCAAAAAAAAAAGATTGGTGAGTAAATACCACCAAAAGAAAGATCTATTTATGTGTATTTATAAAAATAATAAAAATGTCATATGGGTACAGTGTTGCATGACTGCACAATTGTTATTTCAAGTGCCGCAGAGCTGAAATCTTAAAATTGGCCTGGACAGGAAGGGGGTGAAAGTGGCCAGTATTGAAGTGGTTAACCTTTTCGCTGCAAAAGCCACTATTAGGACTGGGGATCAGTTGAAATTCCCAGATATATATTTTCTGTAAGCAACGAGCCTGGGTAATTAAAAGGTTGTAGTTCCAGTTTTGTTATGTTACATGATGATATTAGTGCAAATTGTCAGTAAAATATACCAAACTAACATGCAGTTTAGTGCACAAAAAATTGTAATGCATTATCCAATGTCAAGTCTTCAGATTGTTTGCACATGTGAAACAACAACATTTAGCACCAAAAATTTTCTATGGTTGATACTTTAAAAGCCAATACAGGTGATCAGATTAGAGCATGGGTGCTCAACCTGTGGCCCTCCAGCTGTTGCTGAACTATAAGTACCATTATGCCCCAGCCTTTGGGAGTCATGCTTGTTAACTGCGGCCTTGCAATGCCTCATGGGACTTGTAGTTCTGCAACAGCTGGAACACCCATGCACAGGTTGAACACCCATGGATTAGAGCCTCACTCCTGTGTGCATATGTAACACAATCAATGTGTGCCCCACTTGTTTTTACACAATATATGGGCTTTGCACAACTTTATTTTTGCATAGTGTGTTTTTGAAACAGAAGTTGTTTATATTGATATAAGTATTTGATAATATGTGATGTACAGTATCAGCGTAGAGTGGTAAAAATGTTTTATTATATCACCTAATTTAGCTTTCTTCCCATTTAGTTTATAATGGTATACCCCTGCAGGAGCTGCTTGGTTTGATGGGTCCCCAGTTCTGCCAGTACTCCTTAAACTGCTCAGTCCCTACTGACACATCTGGTTATAGACTGAAGGCTGCTCACACCTGTGTATTAGTATATTAGTATTCTATACTAGTTCACAGAAAATAGGCCACAGGCAACCGTTAATAGGTAAAGTAAGTATTTTATAGTAAAGTAGAATAAACATAGTACACACACCAATAAACAGGTCAATAAATATGTTAGATTAACTGACAGAAATATTATCCTCACCCATGGCCATAGACTTACACCACAATACCACAATAAAGCTAAACCCCATTAAACTAGTATTAGTACTAGTACTAGTATAGTATAAAAAGCATTAGTAAGAATCAACTGTGAAAGCATGAATAAAAAAAAAAATCTCACTAATTCTTGCCAATGACTATTTAAAAAGTGTCAACAAGTGCACTCAACACTCTTTATGCGCTCTACACAAAGAGGTACCCCTGAAGGTGACTTCAAAGTACCTGGTGCCTAATTTTCAGTGTTCATCGGCTTTTGTTGGCACCCTTCTGTAGGTGGTGCACATGTAACTGCCTCGTTAAGACTCTAAACAAAGCATGGCTGATGAGCTGTAAGGGACAGTGTCAGGTGGCATTAACTGTGGGCAGCAAGGGGTTAAGCATGGTAGTTCTGGTCACCAGTCTTGGTATGCAGCAGATCAGGTCCAGTACGCTTGGTGATCAGTTATCCCAGAAGTCTCAGTCCTCATGATCACATCCTCTCTGATGTGGTCACACAGGGCAACAGGTCTCCCCCAGCTTGGATTCCAAGGCACAGTGGCTCTCTTTGTGGCTCAGTCTCCTGCTCTTTTCCTCATATGCTCTGTCCTCTGGCTCTAAGGACAGAGCACAGATACACAGATCTGTACAGGCTCTGTCCTCTCACTCACAGTGCACAGACCCCAGCAACACTAGTGCTCTTTCCCCATGGTGGTCTGCCCCAATCTCTCTTAATTTGCCCAGAAAAAGTTATTTCTCTCCTTCTTTTGTCAGCCGGGGTTTCTGGGTGGTGAAATCCATAGCCCAATAGCCGCCATTTACTTGTATTGCACTCTGCTTCAGGAAGTACTACAGTTCCCAATATCCTCAGTGGCTGCTGCATAGCACATCCTTTCTGCCCTCCTTGGCTCAGATCTTCTGCTGCTATGAGGGAGGAGAGAAAGAGGCAGGTGATTCACAAAGGGCTTATCTGATGCCGCCAGAACAGAAGTGAGGGGTGAGCGGCACAGCCGCTCTGTAAGCATGAAAACACACTGCTCAAGCCTCTATCCTGTGTACAATGATGGGTGAGGGGAGGGACCAAATGTCCATAATGCCGCATGCACACGATCGGAGATTCAGCCAGCATAAGACCGATGAGAGCTTTTGGTCAGAAAATGCGACCGTGTGTATACTCCATTGGACTTTTGCTGGCCGAATTCCAGCCAGCAAAAGATTGAGAGCAGGTTCACAATGTTTCAGTTGGAAAAAGTTCTGATCGGAAATTCCGATCGTTTGTAGCAATTCCGACACGCAAAATTCCTACGCATGCTTGGAAACAATTCGACGCATGCTCAGAAGCATTGAACTTAATTTTCTCGGCTCGTCGTAGTGTTGTACATCACTGTGTTCTTGACGGTCGAAAGATCAGTAAACTTTTGTGTGACCGTGTGTATGCAAGCCAAGCTTTCCGTCAGAAAAACCATCCAAGATTTTTCTGATGGAAAATCCAGTCGTGTGTACACGGCATAACATGGTACTTAGCTTTGTATATACTATTGCAGACAAAACTAGGTAAATAGTTACATAAAAGCAAATGGTTAGCATTTAAGCAAAAACCTGGCAAGGGAACCTCTCACCATTTGTGAGAAAGAGAGGTTTCTTTAACCATAGACCACCGATATTGGTAAGGTCCACCTAGATGTGTCAGCCAGAGTCACCCTTGGCTGGTGGAATGGGTGACTCTGACTCTCTATGCTCTGCAAGCTATTTTAAACTATTTCTGGGAGCAACAAGGGCCAACAGTTGTCTCACGAAGCTTGTGTTCATCCCTACAACCAGGGGATATCTTATAGGACTTGGTGGCTGAGAACACACATAGGCCAGTATGTTAAAGGTCAGACAATGTCCAACAGTTAGTAGATTAAGTGACAATTTATTGTGGAAGTAACTGTCCCAGAGGTACCTCTGTGCTCCGATTCCCTGAATGTCTAAGTCTTCATCTTATACTTTATACTTCAAATGCTTGTTGTAGAAATTCTGGGTCAGCAAAGTCACTTGAGCACCTGAATCAAGAAGAGTTCTTGTGTAAATCCCTTCTGCTAACACTGTTACCCCAGGGGAAGGGCCTATCAACTTGTCAGGGACTTGAGTAATGTTAAATGATGTAGCAGGCCTAGTGAATTAGACCTGTTTCCTTCATCCATGGTGGTTGAAACAATGCTTCCGACGGTCGGGAATGTTTGCGCTGCTGCTCCATCATAGCTGCTGGTTACAGCATCCTAGTTTTGGCTATGATGGATTTCCCTTTTCTGCCTGTCCACCTGCAAGGTGACTGATGTGGTCAGTCTCTGGGTAGAGGCCAACCCTGATTTCGGCTAGCCAAGCCTGCAGTCTCATGCTTGTGCTAACATGTGTAATACCTGATCAAGTTACCTGTTTGCCTGCTCTGCTAGATTGGATTTCCTTGTTGACGACCTTGGATCGGATATGGACTATCCTTTGAACTCTGCCTGCCTTTTGACTTCAGACATTGACCTTGACTATTTTGAACCCTGCTTGTTTGCCAACCACAAGTACCCACTGCTTTGCTCAGTTTACGCATGCTCTGGTGTGGTAGCCAAGCATTATAGCAATGTGTATACGTCCTGGGGAAACTGAGTACCGGTAGGCCTGCTTGCCTTATGGAAAAGGGGGCTGCTATAGGTGAAGAACACAGAAGCTAGCTATAGCATCTGACCACCTGTGTTAGGGAGTAAGCGTGACACCAACAAGATCTTGGAGACTGAATGACATCTCTCTCTGGAACAGTGTGACTCAATACACCCATGCGATCCGATTCCAGTGCAGACCAAAAAAAAGGGTCCTGCACGAGTTTGGTCCGAATGCTATGTGAATTCAGTCATGTAGCCTTACCCTTAAACCCCTCTCCCCTCCCATTAAGTAAAAAGCCCCTCAATACAGAACTCTGTATTTCCTCCACAAATAGAGCTATATTTTGGTGGTATTTGATCACCTCTGCAGTTTGTTTGTTTTTTGAGCTATAAACAAGAAAAGATTTTGAAAAAAAAAACAATATATTTTACTTTCGGCTTTAAAACCTACCAAATAAAAAAATTTTAAAAATTGAATTTCTTCATCAATTTAGACCAATATGTATTCTGCTACATATTCTTGGTAAATAAAAATCCCAATAAGCGTATATTGATTGATTTGTGCAAAACTTATAGCATCCACAAACTATGGGATATTTATTTTTTTCTACTAGTAATGGCAGCGATCAGCGACTTATAGCAGGACTGCAATATTGCGGACAAATTGGACACCTGACACTTTTGATACTTTTTTGGGGCCAGTGACATTAATAAAGTTATCAGTGTTATAAAATATGTACAGTCACTGTACTAATGACACTGGCTGGGAAAGGATTAACATCAGGGGCGATCAAAGGGTTAACTGTGCGCCTAGGTTATGCTTACTCTCTGTGGGGGTGGTGCTTTGACTAGGGGAGGGCAAAGATCCATATTCCTGCTTAGCAGAAACACAGGATCAATGCCTTCCCTTATAACAGAACGACAATCTGCCTTGTTTACATAGGCAGATTGTCATTTTGCCTGTGTCCTGTGTAATTGGCAGGTGCCACCATCATCAAGTTTGCAGTACACACCACTGGACTCCCGCTGTGTGTAATCACAGCAGGAGTGGTTCACAGGCAGTGCGTGTGCGCCCAAGATCCGGAAGTGTCAGATCACATACTAGGTACGTGATCTGGTGCAGGGCGGCCGCCCTGCCTCAGTAAATGTATGGTGGGCTGTCCGCAACTGGCTAGGGAAAGAGACCACAAGTATTTTTTTTAGACAGCAAATTCTGCTCTAGTAGCCTCACTAAAATTAGTTTCACATTGCTACTGACACCTAACCTCCCTGACATCTTGTCTAAGCCCTGCCAGTTGCTGTCCCTCTGTCCAGTAAGAGTGCCAAAGTGACTAATAAAATAACATATGTAGCACTTACCCTGATTTTTAGGAGCCTGATGGTGACTACCAGAGGTGGGGGGGCTGACAAAATTCCACAGGGTACAGTTTACTAGGCATGATGGATGATGAACAAGAAAGAAAGTTGAGTGCCAGTCACATTTATGCTTAAACAAAAGAGAAGTTTATTTCTCAAACAGCAAAAAAGTGGGAGAGAGGGGATAGGGCACAGGACACCCTTAGTAACGATCAGCAACAGGCAGACTCCTTAGACAAAAATAGATGAGATATGGAAGGTAGACAGCAGTATTGTACAGGAAAAAGAGCCTTTAGGCTGGGTTCACACTGCTGCAGTGTACGAGACCGGATGTGATTCGCACCGCACTGCAGGGGTGGGGTGTTCACACCATGCGATCCGATTCCTGTCTGGGTTTGCAGATCGCACTGCGATATGCAAACTGATTTGGAGGTGTCATTAACTTTTCACTGACACTCCCAGCAGTTCGCATAGGGCAGTGTGAACTGCCACCGGGAGGCATGCGATGCGCAGTAGATTTGCAGCTTTCCCGCATCGCAGCAATGTGAACCCAGCCTTAAGCTGAACCGGCACACCTGTACTTTGTATGGTAGGTTGTCTCCTCTAGTAAATGAACTTTACTCACAGTGTCATACATAGATTCCCTTGGAAGAGTTCTCTCTTGAAGTCCTCTCAGCCACGTCATAGCCTCCAGCTCATTAAGAGTCACCTCTGGTGCTTTCTTAAAAACTCCATCCCTCTTAGGATCTGTTCCGGATCTTTAGCAGCCTTTTCTCAACAGAAACTTGAACACCCGGATAGGCCTCGGATTAGTCTAGCAGCTAGGAGACCACCTGGAAAGGCCTCAGGCTTCAGGCCTAGCAGCCAAGTGCTGTTCCACACACACACACATCCACCAGGTCGCAGCCTTGAGTGGGAAGACATTGATCACATTACTCTTTCCGAATAAATACCTTTTCCCAGCATGCATAGCAGCAAATATGATTGTCTGCGAAAGATATGTTTATCCATAACTTTAACTCGCTCACTCTCATCACACTAATGTCAAAGACAACAGCACCACCTACTGACAAAAGGGAAAACCACAGCTAAACAGGATTAGGACAGAAGTCATTTGACCACTAAACACTACAGATTAGCCAGGCTGGTTACCACCCAGCATAACTAGATTTACCTGTAGCCCTATTCTAGAACGAGGGTACTACACATATTACACTTTCCTTATACCTTTGAAAGCTTAACAAAACAACTAAAGGACCTAATTAGCTATTCTAATAAAGACCATCACTGCACAGAAGTAAACTGTACAACATTTTCCTACTTACAAGCAACACCATATCCTGGCCTAGGCCAACAAGGTCCAGGCCTAGGGCAGCGCTTTGAGGGGAGGCAACATAGAAAGAGTCCCCGCCGCCTTGCACTACACTGTTAGTGTAGCACCAGTCTTATGGGGTGGACTGGGCTGAGAGGCAAATTAGTTTACCGCCCCCATAAAGCAGCTGCTGGCATTCCACAACTGTGGGGGGAGGTGCCGCTTCTAATTTTGACTGTCCTCTCATCCTGGACCACATACCTTCCTCACTGTGCTATGTTTTCTGCTGCACCATTTGCATGGTTATATTTTCTTAGTCCTCTCCATAAAATGATCATAAATTTGTGCTTAAAGTAGAACTATAGACAACATTTTTTTTTCATTTTGGATAGAGTAATGGTGGGTTATAACCCCTGTCAGTTTATTCTTTACCATCCCTGTGCCATTGCAGAGATTTCCCTTCACTTCCTACCCCATAGCCAAACAGGAAGTGAGAGGAAATCTATGCAAATTAAGGAAATACATTGCCCCCCCACAGGCCCTCAGAACTAGTGTCCCTACTTGAAAATGTCAGGGCGGGTCTTAAACAGCAAGGGGTGTGGCCTTGACAGGAAGGGGTGGGTCACATTTAATTTAGGGGGTGCATGAGTTTAGTCAGGCCTAGGCAGCACAAAACCTAAATACACTACGGCTTACAAGTAGTTAGAAAACTACACCAAAATGCTTTCTCTAACTTTCTTTTTTATTCTATAGTGAAGGTAGTCATAACTGTGCTCTTGCATATACGAGGGTTCCACCTGCATGGCTGACGAAAGAATAGGAGAAAGTCTGCCAAGTTCCAAAACTTTATGTACATTTGCAATGGGCGAAAAAGCACCGTTCATACCAAATCTTGAATCAACACTAGAAACAAGATGTTTTTTAGATGCAGTATATCACTTGTGCCAAACATTTCAACACATTTTGGTACATTCAAGTGCTGTAGGAGGAATATATTGAATTATCTTTAAGTATAAGATACAATTAACAAAGTTCCAAGCATTTCAAATCCTGAATAGTTTTCCAGTAATAGCTAAAGAATGAGATTGCTTTATTTTTACTGTTTGTTATATGAGATCAAATACTCCCTTAATTGCTCTTACTGTAAACTATTTAGTGTTTTGTGGCTGTTTTTACTGTTTGCTGTATTAGAGCAAATTTGCTTTAAGCCCGACTCTTGGATAAGCAAATATTGTCTAAATACAAGAGGTATATGGAGGGGCGTATCATTAAATCAGTGGGCCCCTGTGCAAGATCAAAAGTGGGCCCTAGCCACAGAGAAAATAAAAAAATGTGTCACATGCAGTGTGACGCTGCGAAAAGTGGGTGTGGTTTAAAATGCTTGAAATATTTGGTGTGGCATAAAGGGGGTGTGGTTAACCACCTTAACCGCCAGACGATTTTACCCCCTTCCTTACCAGAGCACTTTTTGCGATTCGGCACTGCGTCGCTTTAACGGACAATTGCGCAGTTGTGCGACGTTGCACTCAAACAAAATTGACATCATTTTTTTCCCACAGATAGAGCTTTCTTTTGGTGGTATTTGATCACCTCTGCGGTTTTTATTTTTTGCACTATAAACAAAAGAAGAGCGACAATTTAAAAAAAAAAAAAACACAATGTTTTTTACTTTTTGCTATAATAAATATCCCATTTTAAAAAAAAAATAATAAAAAAAAATGTTTCCTTCAGTTTAAACCGATACGTATTCTTTCTTCTACATATCACAAAAAGCGTATATTGATTGGTTTGCGCAAAAATTATAGCGTCTACAAAATAGGGGATATATTTATGGCATTTTTTTTTTTACTAGTAATGGCGGCGATCTGCGATTTTTTTTCGTGACTACGACATTGTGACGGACACATCGGACACTTTTGACACATTTTTGGGACCATTCACACTTACACAGCGATCGGGTGCTATAAAATTGCACTGATTACTGTGTAAATGTGACTGGCAGGGAAGGGGTTAACACCAGGGGCGCTGCAGAGGTTAATATGTTCCCTATGGGAGTGATTCTAACTGTGGGGGGAGGGGACTCACAAGGCGAGGAGACCGATCGGTGCTCCTCTGTACTGGGAACACACCATTGGTCTCCTCTCCTCTGACAGGACGTGGATCTGTGTTTACATACACAGATCCACGGTCCTGCTGTGTTCCCGGGCCTGCTACCAGATGCTGCGTGTCACATGCCACCCGTAGCCTGTCATTAGATGCAGATTTCTCTTTGCAGTAAAACCTCTCATGTATGGCTATGCAGCCTCTCCCCAGTGCTTTAGTCTCAGCCAGATCAGCTGGCATTAGATTCTCAAGGAGGGAACCCTACAATCGGGGCCCATGAGCAGTAGACAATCCCCTCCTATGATAATCGAATGTGCTGCTGATGTGCTGATCTCACAGGAGTCGACCAGGCTCACAGGATTTGACACAGTGGAATAAAGAAGCCTCTCTCCTCCCAGGGACAGTGTGGCCTGGCGTCTGATAGGCCATGGACCAGTATGGTCCGCAGCCTGGGGGTTGGGGACCCCTGTACTTAGTGCCTGACACATCTCAGCCATGGGTGTGGTGCATACTTTGGATGATACTCCTCTGGCTCATGGGTGGATAACACATTGGCCAGTATACAACAAATATTGACCCCCCCCCCCCCCCACCTCCACCATTCCCAGTACAGACTATGCGCCCCATAAATTACCCCAATACAGACTTTTCTTCACTTCTCCACTTCTGCCTCTCTCTAGTCTGAACAGATGGTACAGCAGGACATGCTGTGTGTGACTTGCTTCTTAGAGCTCCCTGTCTGCTACAACACAACCCTCTGTTCTGAGTGTTAGCCTACTGCTTGCCCCTTACAGCTTACTACATGGATGTAAAGGGTGGTCAGTCAGGGCAGAGCCAGCAGGGAGCTCTTGCCTGGATCAAATACATTCACTGCCCCTCCCCCTCTTTGGGCTGCTGAGCTGGTGTGTGTGTAAAGTTGTGGGCAGCAGTCACACTACACACTGCTGCGAGTTAACAACACGGCTCCATCACCCAGCTCCACCCCTTGGAGTCTCTGAGCTGCTGTAACTATAATCCAACCATCGGAAAATGCAGCTCTGGCTCCCTTTGCCTGAGAGCCATAAATAAAAAAAGTCCATCAATGCTCCTACCTCTTGGGCCCCTCTGACTGAAATCATGGGGCCCAAGAAAATATTATTGACCTTATTTTACTTACTCCATGTGGGTAGTGTGTGTCAGGGCACAGTGGGCCCCCCTAGCATGTGGGCCCGTGTTCACTGCACACCCTGCACACATGGATGATACGCCACTGGGCATATGTATTTTTTTTTTTTCTCAAAGAAACTTTTATAATTAAAAAAACATACAGAAAACATCAACATCTGTCATAATTTTAGGTTACAGACAATACAATGTCATGTTCATTATATGCATTATATGTCACGACTAGGGATGAGCCGAACACCCCCCGGTTCGGTTCGCACCAGAACTTTCGAACGGACCCCAAATTTGAACGAACGTTAGAACCCCATTGAAGTCTATGGGACTCGAACGTTCGAAATGAAAAGTGCTAATTTTAACGGCTAATATGCAAGATACTGTCCTAAAAAGGGTTTGGGGACCTGGCTCCTGCCCCAGGAGACATGGGTCAATGCAAAAAAAAGTTTTAAAAACGCCCGTTTTGGCGGGAGCACTGATTTTAATGACGATTAAAGTGGGAAAAAAAAGTGAAATATTCCTTTAAATATGGTGCCTGTGGGGTGTCTGTAGTATGCCTGTAAAGTGCCACGTGTTTCCCGTGTTTAGAACAGTCCCTGCACAAAATGACATTTAACGGAAATAACACCATTTAAAACTGCTTGCGGTTTTAATGTTATATCTGGTTCCTGCAATATGGTTGAAAATCATTGAGAAAAATGGCATGGGTAGCCCTCCCTGCCCATTACCAGCCTATTTGGGTCTTGTACGCATATTAAGGGGAACCCCGTACCCATATTAAAAAAAGGAAATGCGTGTGGCCCCCAGGCCCTATATACTCAGAACAGCAGTATACAGGCGGTGCAACAAGACAGGGACTGTGTAGGTTTGTTGTGTTAAGTTGAATCTGTTTGTAATTTTCAACTGGTACATTTTTAAAGTGTAGCTCCAGTCAAAAAAACTATTTTTAAGCTTTTTGGAAAACATAGGGAAGGGTTATCACCCCTGTATAATTTGTTTTGTCGTCCATCTTTTTTCATCTCACTTGCTGTTGTCTCCTTCCGTTTGCAAGTAGGAGATGTTTGTAAATTGGATGTTTGAAAGTAGGGGCCTGCCCTATATGCTCTGCAGAAATGGCGGAACAAGGTGTTGGTTTTGCCACAACATTGTAAGCCCTCAAAGTGACTCTTGGTGGGCGCTGGAGCGCCCTGCTGTGAACGATTATATCAAGAATTGTAATTGCATGCCCTTGTTCAACAGTGGTAGAAAAATTGACCTTTGGTGGTTGTGGTGCTGGTGCCACAACACTATAAGTCCTCACCGTTACTCTGGGTGGGCACAGGAAGGGGCCCTCCTGTGAAATATTATATCAAGAATTGTAATTACATGTCCCTGTTAAACAGGGGCAGAAAAATTTGGCCTTAGGCACTGCTGCTGGTGCCACCACACTGCAACCTCTGCCATATACTCTAGTTTTATTGCAGGAATTAGCCCTGCTGCAAAGCATTGCATCAAAAATTGTACTTAAACGCCCCTGTTAAACAGGGGCAGAAAAATTGGGCCTTAGGCACTGGTGCTGGTGCCACCACACTGCAACCTCTGCCATATACTCTAGTTTTATTGCAGGAATTATCCCTGCTGCAAAGCATTGCATCAAAAATTGTACTTAAACGCCCCTGTTAAACAGGGGCAGAAAAATTGGGCCTTAGGCACTGGTGCTGGTGCCACCACACTGCAACCTCTGCCATATACTCTAGTTTTATTGCAGGAATTATCCCTGCTGCAAAGCATTGCATCAAAAATTGTACTTAAACGCCCCTGTTAAACAGGGGCAGAAAAATTGGGCCTTAGGCACTGGTGCTGGTGCCACCACACTGCAACCTCTGCCATATACTCTAGTTTTATTGCAGGAATTAGCCCTGCTGCAAAGCATTGCATCAAAAATTGTACTTAAATGCCCCTGTTAAACAGGGGCAGAAAAATTGGGCCTTAGGCACTGGTGCTGGTGCCACCACACTGCAACCTCTGCCATATACTCTAGTTTTATTGCAGGAATTAGCCCTGCTGCAAAACATTGCATCAAAAATTGTACTTAAATGCCCCTGTTAAACAGGGGCAGAAAAATTGGGCCTTAGGCACTGGTGCTGGTGCCACCACACTGCAACCTCTCCCATATACTCTTGTTTGATTGCAGGAATTAGCCCTGCTGCAAAGCATTGCATCAAAAATTGTAATTAAACGCCCCTGTTAAACAGGGGCAGAAAAATTGGGCCTTAGGCACTGGTGCTTGTGCCACCACACTGCAACCTCTGCCATATACTCTAGTTTTATTGCAGGAATTAGCCCTGCTGCAAAGCATTGCATCAAAAATTGTACTTAAACGCCCCTGTTGAACAGGGGCAGAAAAATTGGGCCTTAGGCACTGGTGCTGGTGCCACCACACTGCAACCTCTCCCATATACTCTTGTTTGATTGCAGGAATTAGCCCTGCTGCAAAGCATTGCATCAAAAATTGTACTTAAACGCCCCTGTTAAACAGGGGCAGAAAAATTGGGCTGATGGCATCAACCAGAACCAGAAATGTTCTTCCAACATATCAGCGGAGGAGGAAGAGGATAGACAATCAACATAACAGGACAGTCACTCAGCATCAGCATAGGCAGTCTTGAAGGGATGTGGTATTTCAAAAAAAATTATTCGGTTACATCAGCTTCAGGTGCTTGGTAGCTGTGGGTGATCCAAGACTGATTCATCTTGATGAAGGTCAGTCGATCAACTGATTCGGTGGACAGGCGCACCCTGTGATCGGTAACAAAGCCACCAGCAGCACTGAAGATGCGTTCCGAAAGAACGCTGGATGCAGGACAGGCCAGTAGCTCAATTGCATACTGTGCAAGCTCTGGCAAGTGATCCATCCTCAAGACCCAGTAAGTCAGAGGATTTTCGGTGGGAAAGGTGTCCAAGCCTGACCTTGCCCCTAGGTATTCCTGCACCATGTAAATCAGACGCTGGCGATGGGTGCTGGAACCGATCATACCTTGGGGCTGCGGACTAAAAAATTGTCTGAAAGCATCAGTCAGACGGCCACCTTCTCCACCGCTCCTTCTGACCGATGCCTCAGCAACACGTTGTCCAGGACCAGGAGTTTGTAACCTCCCAGTCTCTGGGAACGCGTTGCACAGACCTTTCTGCAAGGCCTCCCGGAGATGTCTCATCTTCTGCTCCCTCTGCGATGGCAAGATAAGGTCGGCAACCTTACCCTTGTACCGTGGATCAAGGAGAGTGGCCAGCCAGTAATGGTCCCTCTCCTTGATCCGAAGAATACGAGGATCCTTCCGCAGGCTTTGCAGGATCAGGGAGGCCATGCAGCGTAGGTTAGCTGAGGCATTCGGTCCGGAGTCCTCTGGGTCACTAAGGACAACATGATCCGCAGCTACCTCCTCCCAGCCACGTACAAGTCCACGTGTTTCTTGGGACTGTAAATCATCCCTACAGGACTGCTGCTGCTGATGCTGATGCTGAGTGCCAGCCTCCACCTCCATGCTGACACAATCATCCTCCTCCTCCTCTTCCTCCTCCTCATCCTCTTCCTGTGTGATGGGTGGCACAGCAGGAACACTGTCTGGATAAAGGGGGCCTTGAGAGGCAAGGAAGTCCTCCTCTTCCTGCCTCTGTTCTGCCTCAAGTGCCCTGTCCATTATTCCACGCAGCGTATGCTCCAAGAGGTGGACAAGAGGTACAGTGTCACTGATGCATGCACTGTCACTGCTCACCATCCTTGTGGCCTCCTCAAACGGTGACAGGACAGTGCATGCATCCCTGATCATGCCCCACTGGCGTGGTGAGAAAAAAACCAAGCTCCCCTGACCCTGTCCTGGTGCCGTAGTCGCACAGGTACTCATTGATGGCCCTCTGCTGCGTGTGCAGCCGCTGCAGCATGGCCAATGTTGAGTTCCATCTGGTGGGCATGTCACATATAAGGCGGTTCTTGGGCAGGTTCAACTCCTTTTGGAGCTCAGCCAGCCGAGCACAGGCATTAAATGATCGGCGGAAATGCACACAGACTTTCCTGGCCTGCTTCAGGACATCCTGTAAGCCGGGGTACCTGCCCAAGAACCGCTGCACCACCAGGTTAAGGACGTGAGCTACACAGGGCACATGGGTCAGCTGTCCCTGTCGGAGGGCGGAGAGGAGGTTGGTGCCATTGTCGCAAACCACCATTCCTGGCTTAAGCTGGCGTGGCGTCAACCACCTCTCGGCCTGCCCCTGCAGAGCTGACAAAACATCCGCCCCAGTGTGGCTCCTGTCCCCCAAACAAACCAGCGCAAGCACGGCATGGCATCGTTTTGCCTGCGTACTTGCGTAGCCCCTGGAACGCCTACGGAGCACCGCTGGTTCGGAGGACAGAGCACTGGAAGAGGCCATGGAGGAAGAAGAAGAGGAGGGGGTGGAGGAGAGAGGTGTGTCACAACCGAAAGTAGCATTTTGGAGGCGTGGTGGCGGAACAACCTCCAACACTACTGCACCTTCTCCTGCATCCTTCCCAGCTGCCAGAAGAGTGACCCAATGGGCCGTGAAAGACAGGTAATGTCCCTGTCCATGCCTGCTGGACCATGAGTCAGCGGTAATATGCACCTTACCGCTGACCGCCCTGTCCAGCGAGGCAAGGACATTGCCTTCCACATGCCGGTAGAGAGCCGGAATCGCCTTCCGTGAGAAAAAGTGGCGTTTGGGGACCTGCCACTGAGGAACCGCACATTGTACAAACTCACGGAAGGGGGCCGAGTCTACCAACTGAAAAGGCAGCAGTTGAAGTGCTAGCAATTTAGCCAAGCTAGCATTCAACCGCTGGGCATGTGGATGGCTGGGAGTGAACTTCTTCCGCCGGTCCAGCAGCTGGGGCAGGGACATTTGCCTGCTATAATCGGACGTGGGTGTACCGCTAGCAGAGTTCCCGGAAGCACTTGGCTGTGACACACCTAATTCTACACCTTCATTCCTCTCAGAGCAGGTTTCAGAGAGGACTGAAGGTCTAGTGGGGTTGGAGATGCCAGCTGATGAGGAGCAAGGAGAGGTCCGCTTTGTTCTTTGGTGTGGGTCTTTGAGGTACGCTTGCCAACGAGCTGCATGGCAGGTCAACATATGTCTGGTCAAGCATGTGGTGCCCAAGCGGCTGATGTTTTGGCCACGTGAGATACGCTTGAGACATATGTTGCAAATAGCAGCGGTGCGATCTGATGCACTCGTCTCAAAAAAGGCCCACGCCAAAGAACTTTTAGAATAACGCGCAGAGGCAGCGCTCTGCACAGGCGGAGCTCTGCGGTGTGATTCAGTCGGTGTGCTGCCCCTAAGCTGGCCCCCGGAGGGCATCCTGCCTCGTTGGACATGTGCCTCCTCCTCCTCCTCCTCCTCCTCCTCCCTCCTTCCAGGCACCCACGTGGAGTCAGTGCCCTCATCATCCCCTCCCTCTTCATCGCTGTAGCAAACCTGGCAGTATGCTGCAGCTTGTGGAACATGACTGCCAGATTGCTATCCTTCTTGAGCATCCCCTCTGTCTTCGCTCACGCTACTGCCTTCCTCTAGCTGAGTGTCATCATCAGAGCCCACAAAACACTGGGCATCCTCCTGGAGCATGTACCCAACACTGTGCTCAAAGAGTTCAGGAGACTCCTCAGGAGGACGTGGTGGGTCTAGGTAAGGAGTCACTGATGATGACATTGAGAGGAGGGAAGACGATGCGTTGGCAGCTGCTTTGCTACTGCCCTGAGACTGGGTGATAGAGGATGAGGAGGATGAAGAGGGCTTGGTCATCCACTCTACCAAGTCGTTGGCATGTTGCGGTTCAACATGTCCAGCTGCCGAAAAGAAGGACAAGCATGTCCCATGGCCACGTGCTGATGACAATGCACCGCGTCCACGACCAGCACTGTTGTCTCTAGACACAGAGCCTGCTTGCCCTCTTTTATCGGCTCGCGCCTGCTGGCCTTCCAGACATGGTAATGGCCTGAAGGGAGTTGGGTAAAACAGCAGTTGGGTAGTGTATATTGTGCTGGAGGCACACAACACCCACTAACTCCTGCAGATGCCTTTATTATAGAACACCAGAGATAAAGGGGTATATACAGATGTATACTGACCGAATGTCTCCTAACACTACTGGGTACAGAGCACGCAGACAGCACGCACTATCTCCTAACACTACTGACTGCAAGCTCTATTATAAAAGATAGATCACTACTACTAGCTATATAGGTGAGGTGAATATAGCGGTGTATACTGTGGTCAGGGCACGCAGACAATAACCAGAGAACACCAGAGATAAAGGGGTATATACAGATGTATACTGTGCTGTGCTGGAGGCACACACAACTTCCAATAACTCCTGCAGATGGCAAGTGGGCTCAAATAGAGAAGAGCTATGTAGGTGGATATAGCGGTATGTACTGGGTACAGAGCACGCCGACAGCACGCACTATCTCCTAACACTACTGACTGCAAGCTCTATTATTAAAGATAGATCACTAGCTATATAGGTGAGGTGAATATAGCGGTGTATACTGCGGTCAGGGCACGCAGACAATAACCAGAGAACACCAGAGATAAAGGGGTATATACAGATGTATACTGTGCTGTGCTGGAGGCACACACAACTTCCAATAACTCCTGCAGATGGCAAGTGGGCTCAAATAGAGAAGAGCTATGTAAGTGGATATAGCGGTATGTACTGGGTACAGAGCACGCCGACAGCACGCACTATCTCCTAACACTACTGACTGCAAGCTCTATTATTAAAGATAGATCACTAGCTATATAGGTGAGGTGAATATAGCGGTGTATACTGCGGTCAGGGCACGCAGACAATAACCACTACACAACAGCAAGATAGAAAATCGGCCGAAAACGATCGGTGTCTACTGTGTTGAAGGTACACAGAACACCCACTGCTTCAGACGCCAACACACTACACGAGGCCGCCGTGATGGCGGCCTTATATAGTGTGGGGCGTGCACTACACAGCATGAACACAGCAATGAACAGCCAATGTTCGAGTCGAACGTACGTTCGACTCGAACACGAAGCTCATCCCTAGTCACGACATCCTATGACAGGTCAAGCAGATCCTACATACTCCCAGTACATCACTTTCAGGGATTATCGAACATCTAGCTAGTAGGCATCTAACCATGGTGCCCACAGTTTGCCAAATTTGCTAAAGGGTCCTCTATACTGGAAGATAAACGTTTCCAGACGTTTCTCCCATCTAAGCTATCCATTCTGTCACAATTGGAGGGCCGGCTGCCTTCCAATGACAAAGAATGAGCCTGCAAGCCTGAAACAAGGCTCTAGCAATAGCCCAGTTTGGATGCTCCTCAATCGGGAGATAATCAAAAATACCCAGAATACATGCTTTAGGGTCCGTCGGTACAGTGACCTGGAAAACTCTATTAACAGTATTCAGAACACCTGTTCAATATAAATGCAGCTTGGGACAGCACCATAGCAAATTAATAAGATCCCCTCAGACATCTGGGGCAGTTTGAGTCTGGTCTCACCCCCATCCTAAACAGTCTAGATGGTGTAAAGTGTACCCTCAATATGATCTATAACTGAGATAGACGTTGAGCCACATTCAGGGAGCACATCTGGACAGCCTGTAGGGCCTCCTTCCACTGGTAATCCTCAAAGGAGCCCACATCTCTCTCCCACTTGCTCACTGCTCCTAGGGCCAACCCGTCCCTTTATAATTATCTTATTCACATATTTTCTTCTTACTCAAATCTTGGTATGTTTTGTGTATTTCCTTCACATCTGTACAGTAATCCAGTGTGAAACTTTACCTCCGTGCAGGATCTTCCTATAATAAAATACAGTTTTTACAGGCAAAAATCATGAAATTTACTGGCAGAGTCACATTTTTTACTGACACTAAAAAAATACATAAAATGGTAGTTTTAAGTGCAAAACAGTGTAAATATCAATATTTAAGCCAATGGCTATGTGCTGTTAGCAGTGGCAGCTGGTGAAGATTAAGGATGGAGGCAGGGCCTACTTTAATATTGATTGGACCCTGGGCAAACATTTTCTTTGCCCTCCCCCCCCCCCCATGCAATTTTGCTCTCCACCTGCTCTGAAACATACAGTTAATAGCAGCTAAATCAGTTTAGTGCAGCAGATCAGGCAGCAATTGTGATTGGTTGTCACAGGTTAAAGCATAACATTATTGCTCACTGATTAGTTGCTAGAGGTTACAGCACATAATTTCTGCTTGCTAGGGGTTACTGCACATCAATACTGCTCACCCATTGGTTGCTGGGGCTAGGAGGGTGTGGGCAGTGGTGGTGGTGAGGGGTGGATAGGGAGGGGAGGGGAGTTGGAGGGTGTGGATCAGTGTAAATGGGGGGTTAGAGAGAAAGAGAGGGTGAGCTAGTGTGGTGAGAGAGAGAAGTGGGTGAAAGAGAGAGGGCTGAGAGAGGGGGGTGAGAGAGAAGGGGTAGATGAAAAGGAGGGGGTGAGAGAGAGTGTGGTGTGAAAGAGGGGGCGAATGAGATGGAGAGGGGTGTGGGAGAGAGAGATGGAAAAGATAGGGTTGCTGAGTTGGCCTGGGGATTTTCTCTGGTTTTGTCTTTCAGCGAGAGGGGGTGAGTGAAAGAAAGAGGGGGTTAGAGAGAGAAGGGGTGGGTGAAATAGAGAGGGGGTGACAGGGGGGATTGGAGATGAGAGAGAGGGGGGATGAGTGAGAAAAAGGGGGAATTGGGGATGAGAGAGGGGGATTGGGGATAAGAGAGAGGGGGGATTGGGGATGAGAGAGAGGGGGGATTGAGAATGAGAGAGGAGTGAAGGGGGAGGATAAGAGAGAAGGGTCCTTAGCCCTGGCTGCAGTTACTTCTGGGCCCCCCCTGTCACAGTCTGTGTATTGGTGTGTATGATGCCTGGTACCCCCTACCACATTCAGGAGGGCCAGCAGCGGGCCCTCATACCCTTATACATCTGGGTGGTGAGGATGGGGGTGCTCTGGTCCTTCCAACGGATACTTTCTAGACCGTGGACTGTCTCAGGTAGCACTAGCAGTTCGTGGGTACATGCACCCCCCTCCAGTCCTCGGGGGGAGGGGGGAGGCAATCCGCCTGTCCTCCGAGCTACTCTCGGAGCTTGAAGAGAAAGGGAGAGCTGGGTAGCAGTCCCTGGCTGCATGCACCTCCCGCCACTATCAGAGCTTGGAGAGCAGGGTAGCAGTCCCTGTCGGTATACCCCATCCTGCCAGTCCCGGGCGAGGGGGCCCAATCCGCCTGTCCTCCGAGTCACTGTCAGAGCTCTTCAGACCAGGCCATGACTCCCCAAGTAACCAAGATAGTCCCACACAAATCCGTTTGCCTTCTAGGGGGCAGGTTCGGCATCACTGGGGGGCAGGGCAATGATGTCAGCAAGAGTAACTTGGCCACGCCCACTGTTCGCTCCAGTACGCTATGTTCACCCCTTTACTACTCTCCTTGAGGCAAACAAAGGTGTCCCAGGCCACTAAAGTGTTCAGGTTTAAGATGGCAACCCTACTGCTGCTTCTGAGGTAAAGTGAGGCTGTGTACTGTGAAGAAGGGAATCCATGGAAGCTGCGTACAGTACATAGTAGGGGCCACACTTGATATCATACCCAAGATATCTATGGAAAAAGGAGCCACACTTGGTGTCATATATAGACAGACAAAAATAGTTGTTTCTATTTCCATAGTGTAAGGATAGGCAGTGAACACCAGCAGATCCTGGTATAAATGGGCCTCGTGTACAAATGGCAGGTTAGTAATTGTAGAATGAGTGCCTTCCCTGTCCTGTAAAGCTTGTAATCTAACATGGGGGGTGGAAATGACACTAGTGAAGGAGCCATGGGTGATCTATAGTCAGGGCTATACACATACAGTATCTCACAAAAGTGTGTACACCCCTCACATTTTTGTAATTACACTTTGCAACAATTTAAAGAAGTGAGTATACAGCTTGTATAACAGTGTAAATTTGCTGTCCCCTCAAAATAACTCAACACAAAGCCATTAATGTCTAAACCGCTGGCAACAAAAGTGAGTACACTTTTGGCCAAATTTGGTCCAAAAGTGTTAATATTTTGTGTGGCCATCATTATATTCCAGCACTGCCTTAACCCTCTTGGGCATGAAGTTCACCAGAGCTTCACAGGTTGCCACTGGAGTCCTCTTCCACTCCCCCATGACAACGTCATGGCACTGGTGGATGTTAGAGATCATGGGCTCCTCCACCTTCCATTTGAGAATACCCCACAGATGCTCAATAGGGTTTAGGTCTGGAGACATGCTTGGCCAGTCCATCACCTTTACCCTCAGATACTTTAGAAAGTCAGTGGTCATCTTGGAGGTCTGTGTTGGGGTCATTATCATGTTGGAATACTACTCTATGGCCCAGTCTCCAAAAGGAGGGGATCATGCTCTGCTTCAGTATGTCACAGTATATGTTGGCACTCATGGTTCCCTCAATGAACTGTAACTCTCTAGTGCCGGCAGCACTCGTGTAGCCCCAGTCCATGATACTCCTACCACCACTCTTGACTGTAGGCAAGACGCATTTGTCTTTGTACTCCTCACCCGGTTGCCGACACACAGTGATAATACAGTCATAACACCAAATTTAACACACCTGCTCCCCATTCACACCTGAGACCTTGTAACACTAACAAATCACATGACACCAGGGAGGGAAAATGGCTAATTGGGAACAATTTGGACATTTTCACTTAGGGGTGTACTCACTTTTGTTGCCAGTGTTTTAGACATTAATGGCTGTGTGTTGAGTTATTTTGAGGGGGCGGCAGATTTACATCATTATACAAGCTGTACACTCACTAATTTTTTTGTGAGATACTGTAAAAACATTATCCTGATTCCTTAACACTTCACAATCCTCCACACTCAAGCCTGTACCAGCACCACCACAGCACACATTCCTTTATTTTTATTACTGCCCCAAGGGAGATCTCTTCCCATTGGCCCATTGCTTTCCATGGGCAGCCTGTCCTTTTTGGGTGGCTGGGCCTACTGTATATTAAAGTAGGGGCCTGGAGCTGCAGCTCCAATAGCCCCTACATTAATCCAGCCCTGCCATCATCCTCCCAGTGTACTGTGTGTGTGCCATGTGAGTGAAATCAGCAGATCTTCCATCTTACAGCGTCTTGTTCCTCAGTTTCAGGTCAATCCTTTTTTCATGTCCTTCATGTTATACAGTCTGCAGTGTGCGCAGTCTGAGTGGAGACTGGAGAATGAGTGAGAGGCGAGCAGGGATGTATGGGCTCAGGGGCGGATCAGTCAGGAGAGACTGAGTCCCGCGGCACACTTAAATTAGCCTTACCTTGCCCGGAATCACGCCGCTCAGCTTCCTAATCCACCACGGGTACAATCAGTCTTACAGTCCACAGTACAGTGAGCCAGGAAACCAGAAGTGCCGCAAAAAGCACCGCCCACCATCCTTTGGTGCTCACCAATAAAAATAAAGCACAGGGGACCAGAGACAATTGGAGATTGGAGAGTGGGGGTGTTTGTGGGTGCATGCTTGCGCCCTGAACAGTCCCTAAACACAAATCAGCTTTCCAGCTAGCAAAATCAGCTGATTGCAAGTTGGGAAGCTTCCCGTGAACCATCATGTGTCTGCCGCCTGGTCACTCTTAAAGTGACTACTTTTTTTATTTGTTTGTTTTTTATTTTTTGTGAATAGCTGGGGGGAGGGGGGCAGTGCCCGTGTGCCGCCTATGGGTTGGTCGCCACTGGCTAATTAGCAATGTGTTGAACCACTTAAGGATCGGAGGAATTTTTCCCCTTAATGACCAGGCCATTTTTTTGCGATACGGCATTGCATCGCTTTAACTGACAATTGCGCGGTCGTGCGACGCTGTACCCACAAATAGAGCTTTCTTTTGGTGGTAGTTGATCACCTCCTGCAGTTTTTATTTTTTGTGTGACAATTTAAATAAAAAAAAATTTTTTTTTACATTTTTGCTATAATACATATCCAAAAAAAAAATGGATAGGACGATATTTAAAAAAAAATTGCAATAAGTTTATATTGATTGGTTTGCACAAAAGTTATCACTTCTACAAACTATGGGATAGATTAGGGACTTTTATTTATTTTGTTATTGTTTTTACTGGTAATGGCGGCGATTTTTTATGGGACTGCGACATTGTGGCAGACAAATCTGACCCCAAAAGAGACTTTTAGGGGGCCAGTGACATTATTACATTGATCAGTGATAAAAAAAATGCACTGATAAAAATGACACTAGCAGGGAAGGGGTTAACACTAGGGGGCGATCAAGGGGTTAACTGTTTTCCCTAGGTGTGTTCTAACTGTAGGAGGGGTGGGCTGCCTGTCACATGACAGAGATCGCTGTTCCCGATGTCATAAAAAGGAGATGGTCAGAGACTGTAGAAATGATACAAGAGATGGTCAGAGACTGCAGACATGATACAAGAGGTGATCAGAGACTGCAGACACGATACAAGAGGTGGGCAGCAACTGCAGACATGATTGTGGTCATACTACAAGAGATGGTTTGAGGCTGCATACATACTACAGGAGATGGTTACAGGCTGCGGGCATGGCACAGGAGATGGTTGCAGGCTGCTGGCATGGCACAGGAGATGGTTGCAGGCTGCTGGCATGGCAGAGGAGATGGTTGCAGCCAGTCACCGCCCCCCCCCCCCCCCCCACAGCCCAGCTCTCCAGTGAGCACTGATAGTCACTTTTCACTGACTGAAGACTAAGAACTGAGCGACCTGCGGTCTTTAATCGCTCAGTTCTCAGTATTAGAAGCTGTGGGGGGACAGATGAAACATCATATTGATGCTGCATCACCCTAGGTGAGTATTTAAACCCATACTTCTCTTTTAAAATCTAATACTTATAAGAAACATATAATTTGTGAGTCATTTACACACTAAATAACTTATAGCCAAAGTTAGAGGCCATTTATGGCACTTAGTTTGCAAAGCATACCCGATTTTCTAATATGAAAGGACAGAAATGCCTGGATGCTTATTGACAGTTTGTGAATAACTGATATATATATAGCGCCCTGCTCCTGATTGGGAGACGCTATTATAATTTTTTTTTCAAATTTAGTTTTCTGAAGCTGTAGTTGGCTCAGACTAATTTTCTCTAAAGTTCTGGTTTCTGTACCAGTCCAGCTGGGTTGCACTGGTTCTGACTTGACCGTAGGTGTCGCTGTCACCGCTGGTAAGTGTGGAAATGCAGCAGGCTGGATGCATTGAATACCACCTCTTGCTCAGAAATGGCTCAGTGGGAGTGTCTTCCCTGATGTGCATTCTGGGAGAGGGTATTTAAGGTACCAATGCCATTTTTGGTGTTTCTTTTGCAAGTTCCACTATCCTGACCTCATGGCCCTCCTGGCCTGGGGTCTGTGCCGTGTGGTTATGCGCCTCAGGGCCGACTGGCCCAAGGCTGTGCAACTGCGAGGGTATGCCCACAATGGTCTTGGGGCCTACTGATCCAGGGGTGGTCCTGTGCTGTCTCGCCTGCCGGGGGAGAAGCCAAGAAAACTGGAGGATCCAGGTGAGGACTTTTCTGGTAGAGGACTGAGCGCAAGGCTGGTGTCTCTGGAGGAGCCTGGAAACTCAGTTAGAGGACGCAACCTGGATCAACACCCATACAGTATCACTGGGTCGGCTGAAAGAATCTGGTACTGTATGGTAGTTCTTCTAAACTCTCAAGAATTCTTAAGTTTAATTGACAAGTCTGTGGCAGAGACTTTGTTGAGCATCTCATTGGCTGCTAGGTCAAGTGAGAGAGGCTTATCCGATGGTTGCTGGATCCAGTATGTGGAGCTAACCAGGTGCCTGAACTCCCCTTTATCCTCTGACCCTCTATTGAAGAACTTTTGTGCTAATCCTGAATAAATGTTAAAAAAGGACTAAGTGTCGGATTCAACATAATTTGGGCTACTTTATAACCGGACCCCTGTGACGGAGAGGCGAGCAGGTGAAGTAACGGTAAGTCCAAATAAAACCAGTAGCTCCTTCGGGGGTTAGTGCTACATATAAATATATAGTATCTCACACAAAAGAGTACACCCCTCACATTTTTTGTAAATATTTTATTATATCTCTTCACGTGACAACACTGAGAAAATTACATTTGCTACAATGTACAATGCTACAGATAGCAAAT
Source organism: Lithobates pipiens (assembly GCF_037356315.1). Lineage (NCBI taxonomy): Eukaryota > Metazoa > Chordata > Amphibia > Anura > Ranidae > Lithobates > Lithobates pipiens. Next base: position 246,906,885 of record NW_027507785.1, read on the forward strand.
AATTGTGCTGCAAGTTGTAAAATGGCTTGCTAAGCTCTTACTAGACTTGCCAGGCTTCACAAGTTTGTTGCACAATTGCAGGAAGTCCGCATTGCATGACTCCAGATCAACTTTCTTTCTGCAAGTCTGCTGCAAGTTCTAGTTCAGTTATGTTGTGCAATAGTCATCCCACCACAGGGGTCACTGTGGCTGAATTTTCATCATTACTCCCTGCTGTTTGTAAGGTTTTACTTTAATTCGTGCTGGGGCGTGGTATCCAGAGAGGTGAGTGGTATCCATGAGATCTGATATGGAGTTAAGAGAGGAAGAACTCAAGAAGTAACTAGCCCTAATATCCCATTGGTGGAGCACAATTTGGAATTTTTTATTTTTCCTTGTTTTTATGCTAGCAGCTCACCTTAAACAAAGACGTCACCAGGTCTAGTGGCGCTTTTAGGAGAGGAAAGTGGAGTGGAATGTGATTTTTCATAAAGGATCCATATATTAAAGCCTTGTCAGACCACCTGTGGATTTCGATGCAGGCGAGGAGAGCAGAGAAGAGAGGAACTTGAACTGCCATTAAGGATTTGTATACCAAAACGCCACTAGACCTGTTGTGTTCTTTGCTTAAGGTGAGCTGCTAGGGCACATTTCTGGTGGATGCCTGGATGGTGGGAACAACTGTGTTCACAACTTTCAAGAACTGTTTTTTGAGCATGTGATCTTCACATCTCATTACTTTTTGATGTACATGCACTTTATTAATTGCCACACTTTCATCATATAATTACATCTCTAAGTATTTTAGACTGTGGGGGCCCTTATGAGTTTAACTTTTTATTCCTACCTTTCATTACCAATCCCCCTTCCTTGGCAAGGTCAGTCCATATAGATATATCTCCTGCTATCATACATTACATACTCCAAGTCACATGCATGCTCCTTAAGATTGGATCAATCCATGAAATGCGTAGAGCTGTTTAATGCTGTGTCTCTACTTGTCATACTCTTCATATATGCATTATGCAATATCAACTGCTTATGTTATGTGATGATTTGTCTTTATTTTAATATATTTTAATTTGTGTATATATATATCAACTGTACTGATTCTATCATGCATTATGATCACTATTATATATCAGAATATTGCTGTTATTATTATTGTCATCAATAAATTTATTTTCATATACCTATGTGCTTCATTTAAAGTCTTTGCCCATTCATTTATGCATATTTGTCTTTTTGCTGTTTAGCTTCTTGAGTTAGTGCACTTTATCACTGTTTCACATAGTATCGCATATTATTGCATAATACTGCAATTTTTGTTTTGTGTTTTGTTTTTTTAATTCGGGATAGGCATTCATGCATATTTGTCTATTTTTGCTGCTTAGCTTCTTGAATTCATGCACGTCATCACTGTTTCATCTGTTTTGGTATGCCCTCGACACAGACATCATCCTGCGGGGGGGAGCCACGCATGGATGACCTCACCCGCTGCCATCCTCATCTATACTACAGCACACTGGTTTGTGCTACAGCCATTTTTATCATTATGATTATGTGAGTAGTTTTTTATTAAAATACATTTTTGGGTTTGATAAATGGAGAGCACTTAGATTGTGGTATCCGTGTTGGTGTTATCGGATCGGAGGAGAGGATCTATTGGTCATCGTTTACCTACCATTTGTGTGTGATCTGCTTATCTGAGTTCATGTGTCCATGCCTTGAGGTGAGCGTAGTGATAAGTCTATAGGTGGAGGGTCTGTCACCATTAAGTTGTGCCATTGGACTTTTCACATGGATTTTCCTGTTCACCTTCTGGGACTTGTTGTTCATCTGTTCCATCTTGCTTGGACTTTTAATTTTATAAAGTTTATTGTGCTGCACTTTCTTATATTTTATACCTTGGATAGATCAATATCTTCAACCATTGGTTGTAAGATTACCAGGCTACATCAAAGACACCTAGTCAGTACTAACACACATATATGATGTGGAATGGAAAAACGTTTATCAGTGGCTCACTATGGATGTAAAGTCATTGTATTTCTGTATCCCCCACAATCTTTCAATCAAAGCTCTCCAACACCATTTAAGACAATATAACATACAGTGTCTTGCAAAAGTATTCACCCCTTGGCTTTTTACCTACTTTGTTACATTACAGACTTTAGTTCAATGTTTTTTTTAATCTGAATTATATGTGATGTGTCAGAACACAATAGTCTAAGTTGGTGAAGTAAAATTAGAAAATTATATACATAAAACGATCATTGGCATGTGTGTATGTACAGTATTTACCCCCTTTGTTATGATGCCAATAAAAAGCTCTAGTGCAACCAATTACCTTCAGAAGTCACATAATTAGTGAAATGATGTCCACCTGTGTGCAATCTAAGTGTCACATGATCTGTCATTACAGAGACACACCTTTTTGAAAAGCCCCAGAGGTTTTAACACCTAAGCAAGAGGCACCACTAATCAAACACTGCCATGAAGACCAAGGTACTCTCCAAACAAGTAAGGGACAATGTTGTTGAGAAGTACAAGTCAGGGATAGGTTATAAAAAAATATCCAAATCTTTGATGATCGCTAGGAGCACCATCAAATCTATAATAACCAAATGGAAAGAACATGGCACAACAGCAGCCTGCCAAGAGACGACCGAATTCCAAAACTCACGGACCGGGCAAGGATGGTGTTAATGAGAGAGGCAGCACAGAGACCTAAGGTAACCCTGGAGGAGCTGCAGAGTTCTACAGCAGAGACTGGAGTATCTGTACATAGGATGACAATAAGCCGTACGCTCCATAGAGTTGGACATTATGGCAGAGTGGCCAGAAGAAAGCCAATACTTTCAGCAAAAAACAAAATGACACATTTCAAGTTTGTGAAAAGGCATGTGGGAGACTCCCAAAATGGAGGAAAGTGCTCTGGTCTGATGAGACAAAAATTTAACTTTTTGGCCATCAAGGAAAACGCTATGTCTGGTGCAAACCCAACACATGACATCACCCAAAGAACACCATTGTTTTTCAGCAGTCGGGACTGGGAAACTGGTCAGAGTTGAGGAAAATATTCTTTAGCAAAGCCTGTACCACTCTGTGTGTGATTTGAGGCTAGGACGGAGGTTCAGCAGAACAATTACCCCAAACAAACTGCAAAAGCAACACTTGAGTGGTTTAAGGAGAAACATGTAAATGTGTTGGAATGGCCTAGTCAAAGCCCAGACCTCAATCCAATAGAAAATCTGTGGTCAGACTAAAAAATTGCTGTTCCCAAGAGCAAGCCATCCAACTTGAAGGAGCTGGAGCAGTTTTGCAAGGAGGAATGGGCAAAAAACCCAGTAAGATGTGGCAAGCTCATAGAGACTCATCCAAAGTGACTTGTAGCTGTGATAACCGCAAAAGGTGGCTCTACAAAGTATTGATTTTAGGGGGGTGAATAGTTATGCACATTGACTTTTTATTTTATTTTTTTCCTATATGTTATTTGCTTCACAATAAAAAAAAAAAAAAAAGATCTTCAAAGTTGTAGGCATGTTCTGTAAATTTAATGTTGCAAATCCTCAAACAATCCATGTTAATTCCAGGTTGTGAGGCAACAAAACACAAAAAATGCCAAGGGGGTGTATACTAAAATGTGTTTGTCCAACAAATCTATTTACATTAAAACAACCTTGATTATATGAACCTTGTTGGTTTAAAGTGCTAGAATGTGAAAAATTATAAATAATAATCTTAATATTTCCCAGTCCAAATGATATGAACCTTAAGGTTTTCAAAGCCTTATTATATGAACCTTTTTACAAAGTGCCCGTGTGCTAATTGATGGACCTTGACTAGCAAAAATATGCAGTAAAAGGCACAAAAAAGCTGCTAACTATTAGCAAAGTGCAACAATTTTTCTGTTTTGTCCTATTTGTTGTTTGCTTCACAATAAAAATAAAAAAAAGTCAAAGTTGTGGACATGTTCTGTAAATTGCATGATGCAAATCCTCAAACAATCCATGTTAATTCCAGGTTGTGAGGCAACAAAACACGAAAAATGCCAAGGGGGTGAATACTTTTGTAAAGTACATAAACTATACATAGAAATATTTTTTTTATATAAATTAGGTACTGGTTTATTTGTATCAGGAAAATGTTTTGTTTTTTTTATATACATTAACATATACATTATTAATAATAACATCATTTTATATCAGATCTTCAAGATTCCTGTTGAGAATGAGAGGAAAAAATGGTTGGGTGGCAAATTAAAATATATTTCTAGCAGACAGATTAACAATATAAATTGTATATATTTAATACATCATCTATCACATTTGCTTGTCCATGCTAAATGATGTCATATTTAATTTAGTTTACAACAACTTTGATTTTGTGATTGAATTACAACAACTCTTCTTATACAGATTTATAACAGTTTTAAAGTTTGTCTTGAGAATTGTGTTATCCTTCTTATGTTCTATTGTATTCACATTGCCATCACTTCTCTAGTTTCTGCTATTCGATTACATCAATACAAAAACAAATGCCATAATGTACCCCACCCCAATTGCATGTGAATTTCCAGTAATGAAAACATTATCAGTTCTTTTTCTATGAATTCCAACTCAGATGCAGTACAAAAACACAAGTGTTCAATATACTGTCATCTGAGACATCTTTATAGATAATGGAATGGAACCAGAGTGTCTGAATATGTTAGCTATATTCCATTCCAGACATTTTTGTCCCCAAAGTCATTGCCAACCACATGATTTCCTAGAGATCTTTCCATATAAAACCCACATGGGAATTCAGTAATTTTGGTACCACCTAGATTTTTAAAAAAACAAGATAAACTTGTTTTATTTTAAACTATGAAAACTGCTTCTGTACGTACTAGTTTGTGTGTTATAAACCCTAATAAAATATTTGATGAATTATTAAATAAAACCCCCTCAATATATTTGAACATGAATCATAGGGGAAATAACCTCAATAAAAGTTATAAGACTGCTCTGTCATGCTTCAAATTATGAATTCAAAATCTGTGACTGAAATTTACAATTAAAGTCCAGAAAGATGTACAATATACAAATTAATGGAGCTCTGTATTCATTAATACATCAATACATAGTATTTTAATGAAATAGTGTAGTACTTGAATTTGACCTGGCATCAGCCTCCTTTAGTCCCTGTACAACAGAGCTCAGGCTGCGTAAAGTAGAAGCAGTCCTGATAACAAATCAGTTGTGCTGCAATGAAAGGGTCGCGATGATGAGGGGAGAAAGCAGAGTGACAGAGAGATGAGTCCATCAGTCTGCTACTTCTTCTTTCACTGTCCAGAAAAGGTTGGGGGGGGGGGGGGGGATAGAAGACCTGTAACCTGTGTTACTTAGCTGTTTAACCACTTTCAGACCGGACCATTTTGCTGGTAAATGACCAGAGGTCTTTTTACAATTTGGCACTGCGCTGCTTTAACTGGTAATTGCGCGGTCATGCAATGTTGTACCCAAACAAAATTTGCGTCCTTTTCTTCCCACAAATAGAGCTTTCTTTTGATGGTATTTGATTGCCTCTGCGATTTTTATTTTTTGCGATATAAACGTAAAAAGACTGAAAATTTTGAAAAAAAATGATATTTTCTACTTTTTGTTATTAGAAAAATCCAATAAACTCAATTTTAGTCATACATTTAGGCCAAAATGTATTCAGCCACATGTCTTTGGTAAAAAAAAGTCAATAATTGTATATTTATTGGTTTGCGCAAAAGTTGTCACATCTACAAACGAAGGTACGTTTTCTGGAATTTACGCAGCTTTTAGTTTACGACTGCCTATCTCATTTCTTGAGGTGCTAAAATGGCAGGGCAGTACAAAACCCCCCCAAATGACCCCATTTTGGAAAGTAGACACCCTAAGGAAATTGATAAGTGGCATGTTGAGCCCATTGAATATTTTATTTTTTTGCCTCAAGCGATTGAATAATGACAAAAAAAATTTTTTTTTTTTTTTTTTACACAAAGTTGTCACTAAATGATATATTGCTCACACATGCTATGGGCATATGTGAAATGACACCCCAAAATAAATTTTGCTGCTTCTCCTGAGTACGGAGATACCACATATGTGGGACTTTTTGGGAGCCTAGCCGCGTACGGGGCCCCGAAAACCAAGCACCGCCTTCAGGCTTTCTAAGGGCGTAAATTTTTGATTTCACTTCTCACTACCTATTACAGTTTTGAAGGCCATAAAATGCCAAGATGGCACAAAACCCCCACAAATGACCCCATTTTAGAAAGTAGACACCCCAAGCTATTTGCTGAGAGGCATTTTGAGTCCATGGAATATTTTATATTTTGCCACAAGTTGCGGGAAAATTACAAACTTTAATTTTTTTTTAATTTTTTTTCACAAAGTTGTCACTAAATGATATATTGCTCACACATGCTATGGGCATATGTGAAATGACACCCCAAAATAAATTCTGCTGCTTCTCCTGAGTACGGGGATACCACATATGTGGGACTTTTTGGGAGCCTAGCCGCGTACGGGGCCCCGAAAACCAAGAACCGCCTTCAGGTTTTCTAAGGGCGTAAATATTTGACTTCACTCCTCGTTACCTATTACAGTTTTGAAGGCCATAAAATGCCAAGATGGCACAAAACCCCCACAAATGACCCCATTTTAGAAAGTAGACACCCCAAGCTATTTGCTGAGAGGCATGTTGAGTCCATGGAATATTTTATATTTTGCCACAAGTTGCGGGAAAATTACAAACTTTTTTTTTTTTTTTTCACAAAGTTGTCACTAAATGATATAGTGCTAACGCATGCCATGGGCATATGTGAAATGACACCCCAAAATCAATTCTGCTGCTTCTCCTGAGTACGGGGATACCACATATGTGGGACTTTTTGGGAGCCTAGCCGCGTACGGGGCCCCGAAAACCAAGCACCGCCTTCAGGCTTTCTAAGGGCGTTACAGTTTTGAAGGCCATAAAATGCCAAGATGGCACAAACCCCCCCCCAAATGACCCCATTTTGGAAAGTAGACACCCCTAAATTTAGGGGTACACTAGTGAGACTAGGTAATAAATGGCGGGTGCCCTGAAACTATAAAAAAATAACTAACCAACCAGCGTCACCTGTAACAGTTATATGGTGATCACTGGTGAAAGGGTTAACTAGGGGGCAATCAGGGGGCTTTATGCGGTAGTATATGGGGGTCCCTGGCACTATAAAAAGCTGCGGCGAACCTAAATACCTACCTGCCTAACTAGCGTCACCTGTGACACTAATACAGCGATCAGAAAAACGATCGCTTATTAGGCTGGGTTCACACTGGAGCGATGCGGGAACGCCACGAATCCGCGGCGGGTTCCCGCATCGCATGCCTCCCAGCGGCAGTTCACACTGCCCTATGCGAACTGCTGGGAGTGTCAGTGAAATGTCAATGACACCCCCAGATCAGTTCGCATATCGCAGTGCGATCTGCAAACTCGGATCGCATGGTGTGAACACCCATGCGATCCGATTCTGCTGCGGGCCAAAAAAAGGGTCCCGTGCGAATTTGCGGCAGGTGCGGCGGGTGCGATGCGAATTCAGCCATACTATCTGTATGGCTGAACTCGAATCGCACAGAGATCGGATGTGATTTGCACTGCAGTGCGGTGCGAATCACATTCGTTCTCATAAACCGCTGCAATGTGAACCCAGCCTTAGTGACACTGGCGACGGGGGGTGATCACGGGGTTAAACCTTTATTGGGGGGGTTAGGGGGGTACATTAGAACTAAAGGGGGCTAACCCTAACTGCCCTAACAGTTATTACAGTCACAAATGACACCAATGCAAAAAAAAATGACATTGGTGTCACTGTGACTGGGGGGGCAGGGGTAATTGGGGGGGTGATCGGGGGGGTGTGAGTGTGCCTGGCATGTTCTACTGTGTAGTGTCGTGTTGGTGCAACTCACCGATCCTCTCTCCTCGGTGTCGGAATGAAAAATACCGACACGGAGGAGAGATTACATCACTTCCTCTCCTGTGTTTACATTACAGGAGAGGAAGTGATGTCACGGAGCATTTTCATTCGTCGGGAGCGATCGCGAGGGGGTGGCCATGAATGAATGGCCGTCCCCTCGTCCGGGATCGCTCCCGAACGAATACCGACCGCCGCAGGCACCGGGCGGGGGCCCGATCGGGCCCCCGACCCGCGGGCAGGCAAGGACGTACATGTAAGCCCTTATGCCTGCCCGTGCCATTCTGTCGACGTACATCGTCGTGCGGCGGTCGGGAAGTGGTTAAGGACCAAGCCTCTTTCTGAGATTTGTTGTTCACAAGTTAAAAACTGTTTATTTTTGCTAGAAAATTACTTAAATAATAAAAAAAATTTCTAGCACCCTAGAGAATAAAATGGCGGTCGTTGCAATACTTTCTGTCATACCATATTTGCACTGCAGTCTTACAAGCACACTTTTTTAAAAATACACTTTTTTAAAGTAAAAAATAAGACAACAGTAAAGTTAGCCCAATTTTTTTTATAGTGTGAAAGATAATGTTACGCGGAGTAAATTGAAACCCAGCATGTCATGCTTGAAAATTGCACCCGCTCATGGAACGGCGACAAACTTTTACCCTTAAAAATCTCCATAGGAGACGTTTTAAAAATTCTACACGTTGCATGTTTTTAGTTATAGAGAAGGTCTAGGGCTAGAATTATTGCTCTCACTCTATTGATCGCAGCGATACCTCACATGTGTGGTTTGAACACAGTTTTCATATGTGGACGTTGCTAGCTCACGTATGTGTTCGCTTCTGTAAGCAAGCTAGGCGGGACAGGGCTTGTTCTTTTTTCTTATTTATTTTACCTTTTATTTTTTATTTTTACACTGTTCTTTAAAAAAAAATTTGTTACTTTTATTCCTATTACAAGGAATGTAAACATCCCTTGTAATAGAAAAAAAGCATGACAGGACCTCTTAAATAAGAGATCTGGGGTCAAAAAGACCCCAGATCGCATATTTACAGTACACTAAGATTCAATAATAAAAAAAGAAATTAAATGTCATTAAAAAATTTTTTCGCTTTAAGAGCTATGGGCAGAGGTGACGTTTTGACGTCGCTTCAGGCCTGCAATGATATGGAGACGGTTGGGGGTCATCTTCCCCTCACTCGTCTCACCGCCTCTTCCAGGTACAGTGCCATTCTCTTGGATTGCTAAATTTTCCAACAAGGGTGGGAGTCTCTTCTTCAGTCCTCGTTTTTGGCTGGGGCAGTTCCTAATCAGGCCAAAATTCCCTGTTTTTTAAACTATATAGCTAGGGTATTTTGGTGTCGGAGAATGCTGCTTTTTCTTTTCTATTGTTACTGTAATGCAGATTTGTCTTTTACCACCAGATGGAAGTGTTCAGCACTTCCGTTCATCACAGCCCTAAAGAGGAAGTAAACCCTGATGAGTTTACTTCCTCTTTAATTCCCTGCAAAGGCAAAGCATAATGGACTACTATGCATCGCATAGTAGCCCATTATGTGTCACTTACCTGACACAGGAGCCAGCGAAGTCTCCGCTGTCCCTTGTAGTCCACCGCATCCATCTTGTTGGTGGGGTCTCGCAGCTCCGCCGCTGTCATTCGGCGAAGCCGCGATGACGTCACTCCCGCGCATGCGCACGGGAGCCGACACGCGCGGCAGCTCCGTCGCTGAGAATGCCGCGCTCAGTGCGCCTGCACGCCGCTGTCTACGGCGCATGCGCCGTAGACAGCGGTGCCCGTTTTCGGGCAAATATCTCCTAAACCATATAGGTTTAGGAGATATTGCTTGGACCTACAGGTAAGCCTTAATCTAGGCTTACCTGTAGGTCGAAGTGGTTTGTAAGGGTTTACAACCACTTTAAAGTGGTTGTAAACCCATGGGGGGGAAGCAACCTGCAAGGCAAATACATAATGAGCTAGTATGCATAGCATACTAGCTCATTATGGATAACTTATCTTAGAACGAAGCCCCCGAAGCGGTCTTCCATCTTCATGTCTGCCGCTGCCATGGGTCCCGGAGTGACTTCCGGGTCTAGCTGCTCCGGTGCTGTGATTCGCCGGACCAGCGATGACGTCACTCCCGCGCATACGCACGGGAGCCGACACTCGCGGCTTATCGCCGCGATCTGCGGCTTGCCCAGTGCGCCTGCGCGCTGCTGTCTACGGCTCATGCGCCGTAGACAGCGGTGGCTGGCTTTTTGTAAATATCTCCTAAACCGTATAGGTTTAGGAGATATTTCTTGGACCTACAGGTAAGCCTTAATCTAGGCTTACCTGTAGGTCAAAGGGGTTTGTAAGGGTTTACAACCACTTTAATACAGGTGTTCAGAGACTGCTGGGAATTGTAGGCTAAAAGCAGAACTTTCACAGTTGAGCTTTGTTAAACTAAGTTAAACTACAAAATCCATGAGCCATCACCAAGGTGTGGGATCATATGAAAGTAAAAGCATGGGATAACACATGAGGAATTGGAGAGAGGCTTTGCAAGTTTAAGGAGCTTGCGACAGTGTGTCGAGCCATGCTGTTCCAGACCAGACTGGGTTGGACTAGAGAGTGCAGACTAGCTGAGGGAGCGTGTGTTTAGCAGATCACCACACTTAGGAGGCTGCTCTGTGGAGACCTTTTCAGCAGCATAAGTGCATGAGTCGCATTCACCAATGCTGCATCTCGAGTTACAGAGGGTGTCCCACTGCAATTAACTCCTCTATCTCCCTTTTCAAACCTTCAAGTTTCTTCTTCCTTTTTTGTGGTGTTTGGCAGCTGCTGTGGGCCTATATTGTCTCCCTTCAGCGTCGGGCCTTACTCGGCATTTCCCTGCACATATGATGTAGCCCACAAGTTTCAGCCACCAACTTGGTTGAGGGCAAGTTGCCCATTCAGAGGCTCTCCTTGGGTTGGCGGGGTAGCTTGTTGATGCAATTCTGCCTTCCAGTGTTTAAAGGACCACAGGCTTCTTCTTGCCTCTCACTATGGACCCTACCCCTTTTCTCTGTCCTTCCTTTGGCTGTAACAGGTACATTAGTACATTACATATTATTATGAACTTTTATTTTTCCTGGTTGCTTCTGGTTATTTGTTTACCTTCACCTAAGGGTATTGAATGTTCTTTCTTTCTAATACAGCAGTTCTCTAACACCTCTCCCACCATGAACATTTCACTTTGACAAAGCCCTCCACTGTCTGTTGGTAAGGGACCACCAATCACAGGTTAAAAAAAGAACCATATCGCTGCTGGAGTTTCAACTACTCCAGAGATCGCAGTGGTATTTAAAAACTACTATGCCTCCTCATATAACTTTGCCTACTCTGCCAGTCATAGTTAACAAATGGTTGGACCCAAAGTAGTTGCACAATACGTGGAAGAGGCATTATTTCCTTGCCTTCCTCCAGAGGTTTTCACCAATCACACCTGATGAGTTCTTTGTGTCTATCTCCCAGATGCAGAGTGGTAAGGCCTCATTATTTTACTATAAAACCTGCACACAGGTGTTATTGCCATACTTTGTCAAAATCTTTAATGCCATCGGCTGTGATTCTCTCTTTCCCACCGATAAATAAAAGCTTATATTTCTGCAATTCCAAAGAAGGTAAAGAACCTCAACTACGTCAAACCTACAGGTTCATCTCTCTTTTGAACCTAGACCTTAAGTTTTTTACTAAGATCTTGGCCGCCAGACTGTTGCCTTATAACATGGATGTTGTACATCTAGACCACGTGGGCTTCATCTCCTCCAGGGAGACCAGGAACAATACGACTATGGCAATTGGATATTGTACACACTGCTAGCTCTGGCCACACTCCTCTAATGCTACTGTCAACTAATAATGTGTTCAATTTATATGGGCTTATAAATCCCAAAGACTCTCACAGTCGATTCACAGATTACTGAAAATGCACGGGGGATGGCTTTCCCGTATGTTTATTGTTATCAGAAGGCATGCCATTTAACTAGTGATCTTAATTGGCTAAAACATGGTCCCCAAAAACAGTGGGTGACTATTGAACAAGTTAAATCATCAATCCCTCTGTCCATTCTTCCGTGGTGCTCTTCGATGGTGCTACAAGCTATAAAATCTCACCCTACACTTCCGGTTCCGGCACCACAGCACATTTGCTTCTGGCACCACATGAAAAGGAGGTAAGCAGAGCAAGCTCCCACTGCACTCCTCTCAAAACCTGCATTTCACACCAGCTACTGCTTGGTTTGCTATATACAATATCTCACAAAAGTATGTAAACCCCTCACATTTTTGTAAATATTTTATTATCTCTTTTCATGTAACAACACTGAAGAAAAGACACTTTTCTACAATGTAAATTAGTGAGTGTACAGCTTATATAACAGTGTAAATTTGCTGTCCCCTCAAAATAACTCAACACACAGCCATTAATGTCTAAACCGCTGGCAACAAAGGTTAGTACACCCCTAGGTGAAAATGTCCAAATCGGGCCCAAAGTGTCAATATTTGTGTGCACCCACCATTATTTTCCAGCACCGCCTTAACCCTCTTAGGCATGGAGTTCACCAGAGCTTCACAGGTTGCCACTGGAGTCCTCTTCTACTCCTCCATGATGACATTACAGAGCTGGTGGATGTTAGAGGCCTTGTGCTCTTCTACCATCCGTTTGAGGATGCCCCACAGATGCTCAATAGGGTTTAGGTCTGAAGACATGCTTGGCCAGTCCATCACCTTTACCCTCAGCTTCTGTTGCCAGTGGTTTAGACATTAATGCTGTGTGTTGAGTTCGTTTGAGGGGACGACAAATTTACACTGTTATACAAGCTGTATACTCACTACTTTACATTGTAGCAAAGTGTAATTTCTTCAGTGTTGGCACATGAAAAGATATAATAAAAATATTGACAAAAATGTGAGGGGTATACTCACTTTTGTGAGATACTGTGTATGTATGTGTGTGTGTATATATATATATATATATATATATATATATATATATATATATATATATATATATATAACACACACACACACACACACTGTATACATAGTTATGCCACAATGATAAAAAAATAAGAATGAGCTGTAGGGTAAAGTGTTAACAAAGTAAAGTTTTTCAGATCCTCAGAGAGTTATTCGCCATGAGGTGCCATGTTGAACTTCCAGTGATCAGTATGAGAGCGTGAGAGCGAGAACAACAAATTTCACACACCTGCTCCCCATTCACACCTGAGACCTTGTAACACTAACAAGTCACATGACACTGGGGAGGGAAAATGGCTAATTGGGACCAATTTGGACATTTTCACTTAGGGGTGTACTCACTTTTGTTGCCAGCTGTTTAGACATTAATGGCTGTGTGTTGAGTTATTTTGAGGGGCATTAAATTTGCACTGTTATACAAGCTGTACACTCACTACTTTACACTGTACATTGTTTACATTTCTTCAGTGTTGTCACATAAAAAGATATAATAAAATATTTACAAAAATGTGAGGGGATGTACTCACTTTTGTGAGATACTGTATATTGAAAATGAATAAAAAACGAGTAGTGCTTTTAGATGGATATTCCTTAACCACTTGTCGCCCGCCCTATAGGCAATTGACGGTGGCAAAGTGGTTGCATAATCCTGATCGGACATCATATGACGTGATCAGGATTATGACCCCCCTAGGGGGCGCGCATCGTGGCGATCGTTGTTGCGGGGTGTCAGTCTGACACCCGGCAACTACGATCTCGGTAAAGAGTCTCCGACGGAGACTCTTTACCACGTGATCAGCCGTGTCCAATCACGGCTGATTACAGTGTAAATAGGAAGAGCCGATGATCGGCTTTTCCTCACTCGCGTCTGTCAGACGCAAGTATAGGAGAGCCGATCAGCTGCTCCTCTGACAGGGGAGGTCTGTGCTGATCGATTATCAGCACAGCCCCCCCAAGGATGCCCACACTGGACCACCAGGGACGCCACCAGACCACCAGGGATGCCCAGCAAAAGGTAATCCTCCCTAGACCACCAGGGATGCCAGTCAGTGCCACAATGGATGCCAATCAGTGCCCATAATGGATGCCAATCAGTGCCCACAATGGGCATCACTGATTGGCATGCATTATTGTTTGGCACTGATTGGCATCCATTAGTACAGTATAACACCAATGCCGCCTATGAGTGCCCACCTGTGCCGCCTATCAGTGCCCACCTGTACCGCCTATCAGTGCCCACCTGTGCCGCCTATCAGTGCCCATCCGTGCCACCTATCAGTGCCCACCCATGCCCATCTGTGCCGCCTATCCATGCCCATCTGTGCCGCCCATCCATGCCAATATGTGCCAGCTATCAGTGCCAATTTGTGCCACCTATCAGTGCCCATCTGTGTCGCCCATCAGTGCCACCCATCAGTGCCGCCTATCAGTGCCCATCAGTGCCACCTATCAGTGCCACATATCAGTGTCCATCAATGCCACCTCATCAGTGCCACTTCATTGGTGCCACATCATTGGTGCTCATCAGTGCCGCCTTATCAGTGCCCATCAGTGTAGCCCCATCAGTGCCCATCAGTGAAGGAGAAAACGTACTTATTTACAAAGTTTTGAAACTGAAACAAAAAAAACATATTTTATTTCAAAATTTTCGGTATTTTTTTATTTGTAGCACAAAAAATAAAAACCGTAGAGGTGATCAAATACTACCAAAAGAAAGCTCTATTTATGGGAAAAAAATGATAAAAATTTCATTTGGGTACAGTGTAGCATGACCGCGCAATTGTCATTCAAAGTGCAACAAGTGCTTTGGTCTGGGCAGGAAGGTGTTTAAGTGCCCTGTATTGAAGTGGTTAATTTCAGCTCTGACTGTTCCCAGTCACATTCCAGAACATCGAGGATTACTCACAGAACTCATAGAACACAACACAAAAGCTCCTGGAGGAGACACCACCACTCATCCTCCTCTGAGCACAGCAACCTAAGAGAAAGTCAAGTTGGTCATGCGGTGCATAAACAAAACAAAGTGTGCCGCGCGTCTTTAGCCCAGTGCAAATAAACAAAACATGAAATGTAATCTCTGCAAGAGAATGATTATTAAATGTATCCAAACCCTCTCTCCATGATTACTCACACCAGTGTAACTATACAACACTGTAGCAACAATGTTACCAATGAACCAAATAAATAAAATACAAACATTTTAAAGAAATAATACAAATATGAAATATGAAATATATGAAAAAATGAATAAATGCATAAATAAGTAATGCAGTCTCTGATGTGACATCCAGTGAACACAGTCTATTTGAATTGCTATATGGCTATCCACCAATGGCCCCTTGTGATTTTTACTCCATTCTCTTTCAGCCGTGTTAAGTGCTCAAATAAAATACCAGTGCACCACCTCACTCATGCTCCCCCTTTCTTTGACCAAACTTAAATGTGAGGTCTCATTTGTGCAGGTGAGAGAACACCCAAAGGGGGAGCACAAGCGAGGTGGTGCACCGGTAGATAATTTGAGCACTTAACATGGCTGAAAAAAGAATGGAGTAAAAATCACAAGGGGCCACTGGTGGATAGCCATATGGTAATTCAAATACACTGTTTTCACTGAATGTCACATCAGAGACTGCATTATTTATTTATTCATTATCCCAACACGATTTGTTTAGCACTTACACCTTTATGGGGGTGTGAGAAGTGCTAGCAGCTGCAGTTTTAGATCATCGCATTGGATATAGTCGCTCGCAAGATCTTAAAGAGGAGGGCCGTTTAAAAAAAAAAGATTTAAAAGTCAGCAGCTGCAAACACTGTAGCTGCTGACTTTTAATAAGCACACTTACCTGTCCAGGGCGCCCGCGATGTCGGCCACCTGAGGCTGGCCCGTCCCTCGGCTCTCGGGTGCCGGCGCAACCATTTTGGCTAAGGGAAACAGGCAGTGGAGCCTACTGCGCATGCGCGAGTGAATGTGAATGGGACACGCAGCGCGACCCATTACCCAGAAGACGCCGCACGGAGGAGAGAAGATATAAGATCTCTGCGGAGGAGGATTAGGAGGATGTGCCTAGCAACAGGCATTTCTGGTAAGTTAAAAAAACAAATTTTTTTTCATTTTTTTTTTTTCAGATTTTTTTCTAATTTTTAATGTATTTTTTTTTTCAGGGTGGCCCTCCACTTTAACTGGTTTATGGTCATGCGGTGCATCCCCACTGTTAAATAACTTAGTTTGCGGGACTGCCTAGGATACCTCTCCAGAGATTGAAAGTATTAGAATCCCACTCACTACCTTCAGGCTCTGCACAAGATCAATACCAACCATGAACTTCTTCTCTGCGTCAGAGCCTACTCTCACAGGCCCCTCGGCATCAGAGCCTGCACAGGCACAGGCTCCTCTGCCAATATTACATCTCAGCAGGGTTCCTCTATGGCACGTTGCTCCCATCGTTGTCAGCCTCCAACACCTGAAGGCTCCCAGGAGTACTCCCAGGAAAGGAAACTGCAAGCTTTGATTTTGAGCTAGTTGAACCTTATGTATTAGCGATCAAACAGTCCATAGCCTCTGATGACTCATCGGATGCCCTAAAGAAGCTCTATCTGCTTTCAAAGAAACAGGCATCCTTTGTTCCCTTAAAGTGGTATTAAAGGTTCAGCTTTGTTAAAAACAATAAGTAACAAACTTGTCATACTTACCTGTTCTGTGTAATGGTTTTGCACACAGCAACGCCAATTCTCTTCTTCTTCTCGGGTCCCTCTCCAGAGCGCCTGGCTCCTCGCTTATGACCAGTGCCCCCAATAGCAAGCCACTTGCTTTGGGGCAATTGTGTGTGCTTGCTCCCACCCCCGCTCTTCTCATTGCCAATGGCTCCCACTGCTGTCTAAGCCAATGAGGACAGGTAGCCCCAGGACAGGTGAGGCTCTCACGCACATCGCTGAATCGAGACTGAGCTCAAGTGAGTATTAGGGGGACTGTGGGGGGAGCAGCACACAGAAGGTTTTTTACTTTCATGCATAGAATGCACAAAGGGAAAAAAAACCTTCAGCCCTTAGAACCACATTATTGAAGAAGATTAAAGAATTGAAGATGTTTGGCAGAAGGCAGGGAAGAGATCTCATACGACTTACAACCTCCAGAAGCTGCACCTGTGGTTAGCTGCCTCTTCTTTGGATGCTCTGCCTGTAGTGGACACATCTGTAATGAGTCTTGTCAGAAATTATACTTTACATATGGAGGACTCAGTATCCTTTCTGGATTTTCCGAATAGACGTATAGACTTATGCTGGCCATATACTATACAAAAATCAGCCAAAATTCTGTCATTTACACAGTTTGTTCTTTTTTCAGCTAGTTAATGGCACAAAAAAAATCGATAATCATCGGGATGTTTTTGAGCCGAAAAAGCAAAGGACAAGTTTGGAAATTTTCTGCCGAATAAAAGATAAATTGAAAGGTTAATGTGTTTCCCATCCGAACTGTTTGCACTAGGTATATGTAAAAAAATGAATAAAAAATGCATTCATTTATGTCCACTGAATGATTTATTGGTCATTACATGATGCTACTCACTGTCGAATGTTCGTTTTTCGAAAATGGGTTCAACCGATTTTTCGTATAGTGTATGGCCAGAATTAGATCTTAAAAAGTCATACCAGTCAATTTAAACTGCATACAAGCCAGCTATTGCACTCACAGTATCAAAGGCCATTATAATGGGGGGGGGGGGGGCAGGACCTTGAGGCAGCATATTTCACACCCTAGATGAGCTATATTATAGATGACCTCCAGAGCTATACTCCATACTATAGTAAATGCTAAAAGAGCTCTGTGGCTAAAGATATGAGCTGCAGACCCTTCCTCAGAGCAAAGTTGTCACAAGATACCAAACGATGGAGGATTTTTGTTGGGACTGAAACTTGAGGATGGCATTACAAAGGTCAAAGGAGGAAAGTCTTGTTTGTTCCCAGAAGATTGTGGACTCCAAGAGCTAAGCAGGGATGCCAACCAAGTCCAGACAAGGGATTATAGGTCCTATCCCTAAAACAAGGTATTCAAGACAGAGTAGAGAGGCATAGTTAAAAACATAAATCCCTCAAGCCTCCCCTCCAGATTCACAAAGTCCTTTTGACATGCAGTGTGTGTGGTAGGACCCAGGTTCAGCATTTCTGCACAGGTTTGGCTGAATCACTGCCAGGACCCCTGGTCAATCATTTTTCATATGGATAACAAAGTGTCAGTATCCGGCATACAGCCTGGCAGGTCAGAAAAGGGAGGCCTCACTACTGAACCATATCAGGCCAGATTTCACAGTTTAGCCTGCAGTTTTCTGCCTGTGTAATTCTTAACTCTTTGATGCAGTGGTTCTGTTAGACCTGTGATTCTATTTACATGTGTTGTATGGCTTCTGTGTTCACCTATGGGCGTCACCTGCTATACTGTGGTTTTATATTTCTTTCTCTTCAATCGCTTCCTGGCCCACCTTCTAGCTTGCTTCCCTATATAAGACATGCTCAGTGCAGCCCAAGATGCCTGACCAACTTCTTACTTTTCTGAGCTTCTGTATGACTAGTGTTTTGTGTATTCAGTGTTTGACTTCCGTGTACCAACCCCAGCTTTGTCTTTCGTTTGTGCTTGTGTGCCCCCTGCCCTGATCTTGGCTCATTTCCTGCATCCTCCTTTGTCTCCTGCCATCTGTAATCTGCATACACGAGAGGTCTCCGTATTGCCAGCTGGGCGTACCTGGGGGGTTGCAACCTGGTTCCAGGTTGCTGCACGTACTGTATATCCCCACTATCAGGGGTGAAAAAGCAATCCTTGTGAAAAAGCAGACCTGGGCTCTGACTCCGTGCCCTGGTGAAACCCTGGGTTGGCACTCTATCATGCCTAATTTCCAAAGAAACCTGACACCACATGCCCTCAACATGGGGGAGTACCTTTCCAAGGGGACCCCCTGGCAAAACACCTTGTCTCCAGTTAAAGGATAAGTTCACCTTTGTTCACCTTTTTTATTTTTTTCTAAATTCCCGCTCCCCTATGTACCAATTTAACATTAATGTACTTTTTTTGCAAAAATTTCAAAACTATCCATTAAAGTGGTTGTAAACCCTTACAAACCACTTTGACCTACAGGTAAGCCTAGATTAAGGCTTACCTGTAGGTCCAATAAATATCTCCTAAACCTATACGGTTTAGGAGATATTTACCTGAAGACAGCCACCGCTGTCTATGGCGCATGCGATATGCGGCGAGTGTCGCCTCCCGTGCGCATGTACGGGAGTGACGTCATCGCTGCTCCGGCGAATCACAGCGCCGGAGCAGCGAGACCTACAGAGACACACCAAGAAGATGGACGCTTAGAACTACAGGGGACAGCTGTGACTTCGCTGGCTCCTGTGTCAGGTAAGTGACACATAATGGACTACTATGCGATGCATAGTAGTCCATTAGGCTTTACCTTTGCAGGGAATCATAGAGGAAGTAAACCCATCAGGGTTTACTTCCTTTTTAAATCTACAGACACTTACTTGTCCTCATCAATTTTTCCAAATGTATCCATTAGTTCTATCTTACTTCCTGGTCAGACTTTAGGTCATGACACAGGAAGGAGTTGACCATACTCATTATCATCCACCCTGCATCATATACCCACTTACCTACCCACCCATTTTCCAGCTGCACGTTTTTTAATTGAAATGCAATCAATCAGTGATCATCTTTCTCACTAAATACACAATATACAGATTGCATAGTGTATGGCCATCTCTATACAAGTACATAAAAAGGAGTGGACATAAACACTCAGCTGTCAAGCCCCGTTCACATCTCTGCATAGCGGGAACTCGCATTCTCACATGCCTTTTTTTTTTGTTTGTTTTTTTAGCGAGGGTGGGAAGAGTTTTGGAGCATTTTCACTCATCACACATAGGGCAGCCCATCCACCTGAATGGGCTGCCCTACACAAAAATATTGCCCCAAAGAAGCTTTAGAACTTTTTTTTAGAGTGGAGTGTGTTTTTTACTACGATATTTGGTGCATTTCTGAAATGCAAGGAAATGCACAGATGTGAATGGCGCCTCATTGTTCTTGTGTTAATGCACCAATTTCACTTTCAGGCCCCATTCACAACTAACATAGTGGGAGTGCACATTTTCTGGCCCGTTTTTCCTTTGAGACGGATAGGGCAGCCTGGTGATTTCAGCTGGCTAAACTACATGTGGCTCATGGGATATTTTGGCGTTTTGTGGGTTGCGTGTTTTTCACATGGCAAAATGTTTTCTTCTGTGTTTGGTTTGCTGTTAACAATTAATGGCACTGAAAGGGCAACTAGTAATTTTAGATTTATAAAGATGGCCATACAATATACAGTCTGATTGTACAATCTCCTTTAGATTCACCAAATTTATTTAGGAGGAAACGCCTATCTAGCCAATCATTCTGTATCCAATCAGGCAGGCCCTTGCACTACATAGTTGATGGTAGATCTAAAGGAGATTGTACAATCAGATTGTATGGTGAACTTTACAGAACCCAGGACACCCTTATCCTGTTTTCAGTACTACAGCTCTATCCACATAGGCTTTTATCCTATCTCTCATCTCATGCACACTTTAACCACCTTCAGACCGGACCATTTTGCTGGTCAATGACCAGAGGTCTTTTTACAATTTGGCACTGCGCTGCTTTAACTGGTAATTGCGCGGTCATGCAATGTTGTACCCAAACAAAATTTGCGTCCTTTTCTTCCCACAAATAGAGCTTTCTTTTGATGGTATTTGATTGCCTCTGCGATTTTTATTTTTTGCGATATAAACGTAAAAAGACCGCAAATTTTGAAAAAAAATGATATTTTCTACTTTTTGTTATTAGAAAAATCCAATAAACTCAATTTTAGTCATACATTTAGGCCAAAATGTATTCAGCCACATGTCTTTGGTAAAAAAAAAGTCAATAATTGTATATTTATTGGTTTGCGCAAAAGTTGTCACATCTACAAACTAAGGTACGTTTTCTGGAATTTACGCAGCTTTTAGTTTACGACTGCCTATCTCATTTCTTGAGGTGCTAAAATGGCAGGGCAGTACAAAACCCCCCCAAATGACCCCATTTTGGAAAGTAGACACCCTAAGGAAATTGATAAGTGGCATGTTGAGCCCATTGAATATTTTATTTTTTTGCCTCAAGCGATTGAATAATGACAAAAAAAATTTATTTTTATTTTTTTTACACAAAGTTGTCACTAAATGATATATTGCTCACACATGCTATGGGCATATGTGAAATGACACCTCAAAATAAATTCTGCTGCTTCTCCTGAGTACGATGATACCACATATGTGGGACTTTTTGGGAGCCTAGCCGCGTACGGGGCCCCGAAAACCAAGCACCGCCTTCAGGCTTTCTAAGGGCGTAAATTTTTGATTTTACTTCTCACTACCTATTACAGTTTTGAAGGCCATAAAATGCCAAGATGGCACAAAACCCCCACAAATGACCCCATTTTAGAAAGTAGACACCCCAAGCTATTTGCTGAGAGGCATTTTGAGTCCATGGAATATTTTATATTTTTCCACAAGTTGCGGGAAAATTACAAACTTTAATTTTTTTTTTATTTTTTTTTCACAAAGTTGTCACTAAATGATATATTGCTCACACATGCTATGGGCATATGTGAAATGACACCCCAAAATAAATTCTGCTGCTTCTCCTGAGTACGGGGATACCACATATGTGGGACTTTTTGGGAGTCTAGCCGCGTACGGGGCCCCGAAAACCAAGAACTGCCTTCAGGTTTTCTAAGGGCGTAAATATTTGACTTCACTCCTCACTACCTATTACAGTTTTGAAGGCCATAAAATGCCAAGATGGCACAAAACCCCCACAAATGACCCCATTTTGGAAAGTAGACACCCCTAAATTTAGGGGTACACTAGTGAGACTAGGTAATAAATGGCGGGTGCCCTGAAACTATAAAAAAAATAACTAACCAACCAGCGTCACCTGTAACAGTTATATGGTGATCACTGGTGAAAGGGTTAACTAGGGGGCAATCAGGGGGCTTTATGCGGTAGTATATGGGGGTCCCTGGCGCTATAAAAAGCTGCGGCGAACCTAAATACCTACCTGCCTAACTAGCGTCACCTGTGACACTAATACAGTGATCAGAAAAACGATTGCTTATTAGGCTGGGTTCACACTGGAGCGATGCGGGAACGCCACGAATCCGCGGCGGGGTCCCGCATCACATGCCTCCCGGCGGCAGTTCACACTGCCCTATGCGAACTGCTGGGAGTGTCAGTGAAATGTTAATGACACCCCCAGATCAGTTCGCATATCGCAGTGCGATCTGCAAACTCGGATCGCATGGTGTGAACACCCATGCGATCCGATTCTGCTGCGGACCAAAAAAAGGGTCCCGTGCGAGTTTGCGGCGGGTGCGACACGAATTCAGCCATACTATCTGTATGGCTGAACTCGAATCGCACAGAGATCGGATGTGATTTGCACTGCAGTGCGGTGCGAATCACATCCGTTCTCATAAACTGCTGCAATGTGAACCCAGCCTTAGTGACACTGGCGACGGGGGGTGATCACGGGGTTAAACCTTTATTGGGGGGGTTAGGGGGGCACATTAGAACTAAAGGGGGCTAACCCTAACTGCCCTAACAGTTATTACAGTCACAAATGACACCCGCCGGGTGATCAGGGGGTTAAACCTTTATTAGGTAATAAATGGCGGGTGCCCTGAAACTATAAAAAAATAACTAACCAACCAGCGTCACCTGTAACAGTTATATGGTGATCACTGGTGAAAGGGTTAACTAGGGGGCAATCAGGGGGCTTTATGCGGTAGTATATGGGGGTCCCTGGCGCTATAAAAAGCTGCGGCGAACCTAAATACCTACCTGCCTAACTAGCGTCACCTGTGACACTAATACAGCGATCAGAAAAACTATCGCTTATTAGGCTGGGTTCACACTGGAGCGATGCGGGAACGCCATGAATCCGCGGCGGGTTCCCGCATCGCATGCCTCCCGGCGGCAGTTCACACTGCCCTATGCGAACTGCTGGGAGTGTCAGTGAAATGTTAATGACACCCCCAGATCAGTTCGCATATCGCAGTGCGATCTGCAAACTCGGATCGCATGGTGTGAACACCCATGCGATCCGATTCTGCTGCGGGCCAAAAAAAGGGTCCCGTGCGAATTTGCGGCGGGTGCGGCGGGTGCGACACGAATTCAGCCATACTATCTGTATGGCTGAACTCGAATCGCACAGAGATCGGATGTGATTTGCACTGCAGTGCGGTGCGAATCACATTCGTTCTCATAAACCGCTGCAATGTGAACCCAGCCTTAGTGACACTGGCGACGGGGGGTGATCACGGGGTTAAACCTTTATTGGGGGGGTTAGGGGGGCACATTAGAACTAAAGGGGGCTAACCCTAACTGCCCTAACAGTTATTACAGTCACAAATGACACCAATGCAAAAAAAAAAGCAATTGGTGTCACTGTGACTGGGGGGGCAGGGGTAATTGGGGGGTGATCGGGGGGTAAAGGGGGGGTGTGAGTGTGCCTGGCATGTTCTACTGTATGTGTGGTGTGTTGGTGCAACTCACCGAACCTCTCTCCCCGGTGCCGGAACGAAAAATACCGACACGGAGGAGAGAATACATCACTTCCTCTCCTGTGTTTACATTACAGGAGAGGAAGTGATGTCACGGGACATTTTCATTCGTCGGGAGCGATCGCGAGGGGGTGGCCATGAATGAATGGCCGTCCCCTCGTCCGGGATCGCTCCCGAACGAATACCGACCACCGCAGGCACCGGGCGGGGGCCCGATCGGGCCCCCGACCGGCGGGCAGGCAAGGACGTACATGTAAGCCCTTATGCCTGCCCGTGCCATTCTGTCGATGTACATCGTCGTGCGGCGGTCGGCAAGTGGTTAAAATGGCAAATGCAAGAGCTATGCAAGATTAAATGTAAAGGCTAAGTTCACCTTTGTTCACTTTTTTTTTTCTTTTAAATTCCAGCTCCCCTATATACCAATATACCATTAATGTACTTCTTTTGCAAAAATATCAAAGCTCCATGAATTCTACACACACTTACTTCACTGTACTCATGGATATTTGTACAATCAAACTATATAGTGTTTGTTCACCTTTACACACCTAAAATTACTAGTTGCGCTTTCAGTGCTATTAATTTAGTGCAGCCAATTGAAATCAATAGGCTGCCCTATTCGTGTCTAAGGAAAAATGAGCCACAAAATGTGCGCTCCCACTATGTTAGATGGAAATGGAGCCTGAAAGTGAAATTGGTGCGCTAACACAAGAACAATGAGGCTCCATTCATATCTTGCATTTCCTTTCTATTTCAGAAATGCGCTGTGCCAAAAATCACAGTAAAAAAACGCACCAAGCTCTGTTCTAAAAAAATGGCCATACACTATGCAATCTGATTGTGTATTTAGTGAGAAGGGTGATCGTTGATTGATTGCATTTCATTTAAAAAATGTGAAGCTTGAAATCGGTGTGGGAGGTAAGAGGGTGGATGATGCAGGGGGTATGCTAATGAGGTCAACTGGTCAACTCCTTCCTGTGTCATGACCTAAAGTCTAACCAGGAAGTAAGGTAGAACTAATAGATACATTTGGAAACATTGATCAGGACAAGTGAAGTAGGTGTCTGTAGATTTCATGGAAAGCTTTGATTTTTTTTTATATTTTTGCAAAAAAAGTACTTTAATGCTATATTGGTACATAGGGGAGCTGGGATTTAGAAAAAAAAGTTGAACTTATCCTTTAATGAGGACAAGTGCCATTTCCTCAAAACCATGGCCTGGTGGTTGTGGAGCTCTGTGGGTCAAGGAGCTTATCAGAACTTAACAATAAGGCCACTTTCACACTGAGGCGGTTTATAGTCTTTCTAAAAATAGCAACTACAAAGTGCCTGTAAAGTGCCTCTCCTGCAACTCCAGTGTGAAAACCCAGGTGCTTTCACACTGGAGTGGTGAGCTTGCGGGACGTTGAAAAAAGTCCTGCATGCAGCATCTTTGGGCGGGTTAGGAGTGATGTATACACCGCTCCTAAAAGGCCCCTGCCCATTGAAATCAATGGGCACCGCTGCCGAAGCCCCTTCTTCGGCCACTAGCAGGGGGTTAAAAGAAACCCGCTAGCGGCTGAAAAGTGCTGCTAAAACAAAGGTAAAGCGCCACTAAAACTAACAGCGCTTTACCTACGACACTCTCATCGCCCCAGTGTAAAAGTCACCTAAGATGGCACCCAGACAAAACCCCCCATGTAAAGATGTAGGGTATACATAGTACCCCTATGCTTTCACAAGAAAATGTAAATGTCATCCAGTGATCCACATTACTCACGATACCCCCACTGATTACATCCACTGAAATGCAGAAAAAAAATGCTGATGTAATGCCTCGAAGGTGATGTTATTGACCAAATATAAACATGACCATATTAGGTCAATGGTGTCACAGGGATCCAGAAACCCATGAACAAACAATATTTACTCTTGAATATGGAATAAATTCATATTGTTTGCAGAAGCTCATAACTTTTAGCCTAAAAACCTTGAGGTCTCTTACCTTTTAGCCGTTCTGCAGACCAGTTTTCACCTGGGTCTTATGCCTTGTACGGTCGGAAATTCTGACGGAAAAGGTCCAATCGGATTATATTGTCGGACTTTTTCCGATCGTTTGTAGAGAATTCCGGACAAAGTGCCACGCATGTGCAGATCAAATTATGAGACCAAAGTTATTGGCTACTAGCCGCAACGTAGTCCCGTCGTAACAAACGAACGTCATCACGTTCCGAAGGATCGGATTTTCCGACAGCTTTGTCCGAGTGTGTGACAGATTTTGTGGTTGGAATGTCTGACCGTGTGTACAAGGCATTAGGCTTAGCTCACAAAAAGTCCAGATTTCAGCCATTTAAGCAGCCTTTAGTTGAACAGCTCCTATATAGGTAAGTCTAAAGATCTCCCAAAAAGTTATTAATTTCCTTAGTGTGATTTAATCAATGTCCTAAACTTGCTTTTACGGGCACCCTTTACAACCACAGAGAACTGTTTATTGTGAAACATTACTCTGAAAATAATTTTTCTGGTTGCAATTACTGTAGGGGGATGGATTTTAAAACATCAGATTCTGAGAGCTGCAGAAATGTGCATTGCTTTCTTACCTGACAGTAATCCTGAGACCCATCCAGCAATTAATTCCCAAGGTATCTTCATTTCACCTATCGCATAATTAGGTGTTTCCAGATTTTCCACCTAAAAATTCAGATTTACACGAACTAGACATTGTGAAATCCTTCCTACCTTCAGGCAACTTTCTCATTCAGAGCTTCAGAGAAGGTATTCAGCAAAGAAGCTGCTTTGTGAACCCTATCTTTGTGGATTGTCAGGCTTATCCACAAAGTTTACAAGGCTATTGGGCAGAATAGTGGGCAAAAGGGTCCCTCAAGACAATCTGCAAATGGAGTTGATCCAGGTACTCTGGCAACTGTAGAATTCAAGAGATGTACTCTTGTATTAATAAAGTATTAATTCAGAAATATCCTCCCTGTCAGCTAGTTGTGTAGCATCGATATAGTGGCATGTAGGCTCTAAGAAAACTGAGAATAGGACAACTTTCGGCCTGTGTGTATAGCGGTCTGTTCTACAAAAGCTGGTCTTACCGTCGAACAGGCCTCTAGAAAACCAGCATCCAATCACTGGTAGCTAATTGCTGCCAGCACTGATTAGTGTATTCTGGAGGGGGGAGTCCCCTGTCAGAATACAATAGCACAGCTGGGGAGATTGATGCACTAACATCACTTGTTTTAGTATGGCAAGCAATATAGCCTGAATAACAGTTTCAATTTGCTGTCCCCTCAAAATAACTCAACACACAGCCATTAACGTCTAAAATGCTGGCAACAAAAGTGAGTACACCCCTAAGTGAAAATGTCCAAATTGAGCCCAATTAGCCATTTTCCCTCCTCTGTGTCACGTGACTCATTAGTGTTACAATGTCTCAGGTGTGAATGGTGGAGCAGGTGTGTTCAATTTGGTGTTATCACTCTCACTCTATCATACTGGTCACTGGAAGTTCAACATAGCACCTCATGGCAAAGAACTCTTTGCCCTTGTACACACGGTCGGAGATTCCGACGGAATGTGTGGTCTCCATCGGACTGTTTCCGTCGGAATATCCGACGGACCAACTTTTCCAACTTGCCGGTAAAATTTTCAGACAAAATGCTCTGATCAGACATACTCCAATCATGTGTAGCCTACTCCGACGGACAAAGTGCCACGCATGCTCAGATCAAATTCCTAGACCAAAGCTAATGGCTACTAGCCTGAATGTAGTCCCGTCGTAACGAAATAACGTCATCACGTTATGTACAATCGGATTTTCAGACAACTTTGTCCGACCGTGTGTATGCAACAGTTTCGGACAAAATCCGTCGGACAAAATCCGTCGGACAAAATCCAACGGATTTGGTTGCCAGAATGTCCGACCGTGTGTACAAGGGCTTTGAGGATCTGGAAAAAAGTACTTTTGTGCTACATAAAGATGGCCTAGGCTATAAGAAGATTGTCAAGACCCTGAAACTGAGCTGCAGCACAGTGGCCAAGATCATACAGTGGTTTAACAGGACAGGTTCCACTCAGAACAAGCCTCGCCATGGTCAACCAAAGATGCTGAGTGCACATGCTCAGCATCATGTCCAGAGTTTGTCTTTGGGAAATGGACATATGAGTGCTTCTGGCATTGCTGCAGAGGTTGAAGGGGTCGGAGATCAGCCTGTCAGTTCTCAGACCATATGCCGCACATTGCAACAAATAATTGGTCTGCTTGGCCGCCATCTCAGAAGGAAGCCTCTTCTAAAGATGACACACAAGAAAGCCCACAGTTTTCTGAAGACAAACAGACTAAGGACATGTGGTCTGATGAGACCAAGATAAACTTATTTGGTACAGAATGTGTCAAGCGTGTGTGGAGACAACCAGGTGAGGAGTACAAAGACAAGTATGTCTTGCCTACAGTCCAGCATGGGGATGGGGGTGTCAAGGTCTGGGGCTGCATGAGTGCTGCTGGCACTGGGGAGTTACAGTTCATTGAGGGAACCATAAAAGCCAACATGTACTGTGACATACTGAAGCAGAGCAGGATTCCCTCCCTTCAGAGACTGGGCCCCAGGGCAGTATTCCAACATGATAATGACCCCAAACACACCTCCAAGATGGCCACTGCCTTGCTAAAGAAGCTGAGAGTAAGGGTGATGGACTGGCCAAGCATGTCTCCAGACCTAAACCCTATTGAGCATCTGTGGGGCATCCTCAAATGGAAGGTGGAAGAGCATACGGTCTCTAACATCCACCAGTTCTGTGATGTCATGGAAGAGTGGAAGAGGATTCCAGTGGCAACCTGTGAAGCTCTGGTGAACTCCATGCCCAAGAGGGTTAAGACAGTGCTGGAAAATAATGGTGGCCACACAAATTATTGACACTTTGGGCCCAATTTGAACATTTTCACTTAGGGGTGTACTAACCTTTGTTGCCGACATAAATGGCTGTGTGTTGAGTTATTTTGAGGGGACAGCAAATTTCCACTGTTATACAAGCTGTACACTCACTACTTTACATTGTAGAAAAGTGTATTTTTTTCAGTGTTGTCACATGTAAAGGTATAATAAAATATTTACAAAAATGTGAGGGATGTACTCCATTTTGTGAGATACCTATGTAAACCTCAATAATACATTTCCTCCAAAAAATTCCAAACTACATTACATGTGTTACTATGCTTGTGCTGGAATAGTCTGTCCTTCTTCCTATTGCTGTTACTTTGTTTCCTTTCAATGCTAACCCGCAGTACAGACTTGTTGTAGCATTTGCAAACATGTGCAATGGCTCCTATCATAGGAACAGTAAGACAACAATAGGCCGATACACCCCATCCTAGCTGTGAGGGATTGACATCAGCCTAGCATAGCCCAGTGCACTGAAATATATTGTGCATTCATTTTAAAAGCCCTACTGTTAAAATTCAAGAGTTGCCAGATTGCCAATACATGCCTGCCTACATGAAGGTACTGACCATCTGATCCTACACCTCTCTCTATTTATGCATCTTGGACAAATTATTTTATGTATAGCAATAGTTTAGGCTTGCCACTAAGGGCCGGTTCACACAGCGAGGCGCGGCGAGGCGTCTCCGACTTACCTCGCCGCGACCTGCGGGGAGCTCAGCGGCGACTTGCAGAGGACTTCTGTATAGAAGTCAATGCAAGTCGCCCCCGAAGTCGCCCCGAAGTAGTACAGGAACCTTTTTTCTGAGTCGGAGCGACTCGAGTCGCTCCTCTCAGAACGGTTCCATTGTACAGAACGGGGGCGACTTGCGGGAGCGAGGCGAGGCGAGCCGTGTCGCCTCGCTGTGTGAACCGGCCCTTAAGCAGACTTTTTCATTACCCTTTTCATAAAAACAAAAAATCTGAATTTATTTATTAAATGGAACTGTCTGGTGCACAAATAGTTGTTCCTAATAACATCCTGATCTGTCCACCAGGACCCCTTCACTTATTCTTTTCTCACATATACCATTCTGAAGGAGGGCCCATGCTACCAACCACGCTATAGATATTCTTTAATAATTTACACTAAACTAGGGTTGACATCTCATCCCTTTAAAACCGAATATGAATAACACAGGTTCTGTGGCTGATTAAGGTGGTAATTAAGTTCGGTTGGTGCCTTATCTTTATTAAATTAGCCTCAGAACCTGTGTATTTCATATGTGTTTGACTTTAAAGGGATGAGGTGGCAACCCTACACTAAACTCAGAATGGTGACATGAGAACTGCTATCTAAGTCACTGGCTATGACTATAAATAGATCTCTGCAACTACAGTATATTGAGATTGAATGCCATGGGAAAAGAAGCTTCCGTAGCCCTGAGTGGGTGAACAAAGGATTGATTACATGTTCAAAAAATGTAACATTAACACAATTCATGCTGTGAACCCCTGTCCTTCCTGCATGAGTCACTAGAACTTTGCATAGCAGCAAGTAGTGCTGCTATTTCTGCCTAGACAACACATTTAAAAAACAGAGTGCTTTGGAAACATCTTCTTGACAACCTCTTTATCCAACCTAAAGCATATGTAAACCCTAGTAATGAATCTGCTATTTTCTCCCTTTGGTCTTTTAAATATACCATAAAAAAATGTTTTATCTTTTCATTAAAGATGTTGGCCCAGTCCCCCTCTGGCGCATTGCAAGTATCATTGTGTGGAAGGGGGGGGGGGGGGGGGGGGCAGTGAACATGCATTCACTATACAACATCACTTCCGGTTTCTGGTTTCACTATCCATGGCCACTGCAGCCAGAGAAGAAACAAATGCAGTGTAATCTGCACTCTGCTAGTTTAAATGGAAAGCAGGTGAGAAATCAGGGGTCTAAAAAAGGGGGCGACCCCTGAAATTTACCTAGGTCTGGTCCTTTTCATTGCCTGCTACCTCTTAACTCTCTAGTATTTAAACACATGTAATCCCTCTTTGTTCTCTCCGCACATATAGTTGTCTAAATACCCCTACTTTGACTCCATTAACAAATGAGACACACAGATATTTCTTTGTTTCACTTGTTTCTCTTCACTGGTTCAGTTAAATACTTTGTTAACTAAAAAAAAAAAAAAAAAAATGGATCCTGTTCCTTTAACCACTTCAGCCCCGGACCAATAATAAACAGCCTAAGGACCAGGGGTCTTTTTACAATTTCGCACTGTGCTGCTTTAACTGGTAATTGTGCGGTCATGCAATATTGCACCCAAACGAAATTTGCGTCCTTTTCTTCCCACAAATAGAGAGGAAAAAAGTCCGGTAATTTAAGCATCTTTTCCCGTGCTCTGAGCTTTTTCTTCATACCCCGGAGGCTCTGTGTGTCGGCGGTATTGCTGTGCGCGGCGTCGGCGTTCTTAGCTGCAACCAGGCGGGCGATAAGCTGGTAATTCCCCTGCAGCCGAGCGGAGCTCTATACAAGTGCGGCCATCACGGTCGGCGGTCGCCACGCCCCCCCAAAAATAAAACATTTTTTAACACAACCTGTGCCTAAAATATATATATGCCGAAGCATGGGGGCATCCTCCCGCAAAAAAGTTATGCCGCGTACATACGTTCAAACTTTTCCACGGGCAAGCCCTTCGTCGGAATTTTGACCGTATGTACACAGCATTAGGAGCAAAATCGCTCCTCCACCCCTTATGCCCCCATGCTTCGGCATATATGCTCTTTTTTAACTGTGGTGGTGAAATCACCTCCTACAGCACTGGAGTCACGGCTTTATGTATCGTGGGAGCAAACGCTGTTGCTGTCAAGATAAATAAAGCCACGCTGCAGCTGAATGGCATACCTGAAAACAAGAAAAATGGTTAACAATAAAACACAGTAAACAGTAAAGTATAAAAAATTTGAGAGAAGAGAGAGAGAGAGAGAGAGAACAATAAAACGACAACTATTTTTTGTTTTTATATTTTATATTTTTTGTTTTTTTTATTTAACTTTTTTTTTTTTATATACACTTTTTTTTGAACTGTAAACTGTAACAACTGTAACATTTCGGGTCTCTCAAAATGCGATGGCATCTTGGGAGACTCTGTGTTAGTGTGCCTAGCCTGTGAAATACTGTACCCTACGCTAATACTTCACTAGTGTGTGGTAGCGTTCAAAACACTCACCAAGGCAAAGACCAGGATTGCCAGGACAGCGTGGACAATAACAACCGGTGTCACGCCTATATCCGCGCTTGGTACAGACACGACATCTTTCTTGGGGGGCTCGTTGGGTAGGGGTACTTGGGATGGCATAAGAATAATGCCTCTCATGCAGGCGGCTTACTGCATTTGGTTGGGAATGGTGAGGTGCAGAACCGTCTGGATACAGAAGCTCTGTGACAACCTCTCTTTGGAAGAAAAGAAAGGTTAAAGTCCTGCCTGAAGTTTTGTATAGCACAAAAGCATTCAGCAAAGCCAATTGAAATAAGTAAGCAGACACTTTTTTGTACCAGCGTCTGGCCTTACGGGAAACTAGATACGGCACCAACAACTGGTCGTTGAGGTCCACCCCTCCCATATTTTTGTTATATTCGTGGACACAGAGGGGTTTCTCCACAATACCAGTCGCCGTAGGAATTTGGACCGTCGTGTCTGCATGAAGGGATGTAAGAAAGAAAACATTCTTATTATCCCTCCACTTCATAGTGAGCAAATAATTACACCGATAGCAGGCTCTCTCCCCCAGCCTAAGACGGGAATCTACAAGCCGCTGGGGAAAACCCCGGCGATTAGGTCGCACGGTGCCACATGCTCCAATCTGATTATCAAACAAGTGACTAAACAGTGGCATGCTGGTGTAATAATTGTCCACGTACAAGTGGTACCCCTTTCCGAATAAGGGTGAAACCAAGTTCCACACTATCTTGCCAGTGCTTCCTATGTAGTCAGGGCAGTTCTCCGGCTCTACGTAACTATCTTTACCCTCATAAACCATAAAGCTCCATGCATAGCCTGTGGCCCTGTCACAGCACTTATAGAGCTTGACCCCGTATCTGGTACGCTTGTTGGGAAAGTACTGTTTGAATGACAAGCGACCATGAAACTTAATCAGGGACTCATCAACGCAGACAACTTTTTGGGGAGTAAACAAGTCTGCAAAACATTGGTTGAAGTGGTTTATGAGGGGCCGAATTTTGTAGAGCTGATCGTATTCAGGGTCTCCACGATGGCAATAAAGTTCATTGTCACTGAAGTGCATGAACCGCAAGATCTACTCGTATCGTTTCCTGGACATGGAGTTAGAGAACACGGGCATGTGGTCAGTCGGATGCGTGGACCAATAAGCTCGCAACGTCATGAATTTATGTGAGCCCATGTTGAGGGAAAGTCCCAGAAAGGTCTTAAATTCGGAAACCGTAACTGGTTTCCAATCTCTGGCAAGGGAAGGCAACTGGGGATTAGCGGCGATGTGTTGACCAGCATATAAATTGGTTTGGTCCACAATAGATCTATAGAGATCTTCCGTGAAATACAGAGAATAAAAATCAAGTGGCGTAAAATCATCTGTATCCACCTGAATACCGGGTTGGGCAGTGAATGGGGGAAGTACTGGTGCTGCAGAAGTGGTGGGCACCCAATCAGGATTGGCGAATTCTGCAGGAAGGGCACTATGGGAACGACGGGCCTGCCTTCGTCTTCTTCTTGGTGGCAGCGGGACACTACTTGTGCTTGCCACCTCGCCAGCTTGAACTGCACTTATGGGACTTGCCACGTCACCACGTGATACTGCAGTGCTGGATGTACGTCCAGGGTGTACTAGGCCGCTGGTGCTTGCCAGTTCACCAAAAGGATGAGCGGCGCTAGTACTGGCTCTATACTCCATACGAGGGACTTGCGGTTCCTGCACCTCAACAACATCAGAAGATCGGGGTCGCGTATGCCTGATGTTAGCAGGGACCTTATCTTCGTCGTCAGAGCTATCTGTCATGGAGGCGCTGTCCTCTACAGGTTCGTATTCTGAGCCTTAATCTGACAGATCAGTGTCTTCCTCTTCACTATCTGTCATGCTCAGAAACGTGTAGGCCTCTTCACTAGTGTACCTTCGCTTTGCCATTTTGGGCTCTAAATTTAGGGGTACACTAGTGAGACTTACAGGTAAAAAAGCACCTAGCCTGTCAGCGACTGTATCAAAACGCTACAAAAAAAAACTGTTAGCGATCGCAGGGATCAAGCCTGACTCTGCGAACGCTGCAGTTATGTGTGTTGTGTTTTGTAAGTGACAGTGATCAATCGATACTGCACTTGGGTGGGCTGGGCTGGGCTGGGCGGAGGGGCAAAACGCAGGTGCTAGCAGGTATCTGGATTGATCCTGCTAACAATGCATTTTTTTAGAACCCTAAATTGCTGGGCACGCTAGTATAGATCTGATCAGATATTGATCTGTTCAGATTCTATACCATTAAGGGAGGTGTATGCTTTGCGCGTGGGTGTTAGCGGTACTGGCACTAACCTAGCACTGCCTGGGGCGACGCAGACCCTTTCCTACCCTAAAACCGAATTGATATCACCCGCCGGGTGATCAGGGGGTTAAACCTTTATTAGGTAATAAATGGCGGGTGCCCTGATGCTATAAAAAGCGAACTACCTAACCAGCGTCACCCGTAACACTTATACGGTGATCACTGGTGAAAGGGTTAACTAAGGGCAATCAGGGGGTTAAAACCTTTATTGAGTATTTATATGGGGGTACCTGACGCTATATAAAAACCTGACGGGGAACCTAAATAACTAAATAACTTACTGGCTAACCAGCGTCACCAGTGACACTTATACAGTGATCACTGGTGAAAGGGTTAACTGTAGGGGCAATCAAGGGGTTAAAACCTTTATTAGGTTATATATTGGGGTACCTAACGCTATAAAAACCTGGCGTTGAACCTAAAAAAAACTAGCTTCCTATCGGGACCAGTGACATTAATGCAGCGATCAGAAAAACGATCGCTTAGTGACACTGGTAAAAGGGGGTGAAAGGGTTAACTGGGAGGGCAATCAAGGGGTTAAACCTTTATTGGGGGGGTAGGGGGCTACCCTGGACCTAAAGGGGCCTAACACTAGCTGCCCTGACACTTTTTACAGTCACAACTGACACTAAATGCAGTGATCAGTAAATAAATGACCACTGCAATTAGTGACACTGTGACTGGGGGGGGGCGGGGGCCGATCGGGGGTGTGATCGGGGGGTGACTGGGGTGAAAAGTGTGCCTATGTGTACCTATGTGTCAGTGGACTGTTGGCGCACTTACTTGGATGTCTTCACTCCGCGCCGTCCGGTCAAAAAGACCGACACGAGGAGTGTGACATCACTTCCTCCTTCCTGTGTTTACACTTACACAGGGGAGGAAGCTTCTCATTCGCCAGGACCGATCGAGAGGGGATGGCCAGAAACCAACGGCCATCCCCTTATCCCGGATCGCTCCTGAAGCGAACCGGACCGCCGCATCCAGCGGGAGGGGGTCCGATCGGACCCCCCACCCGCTGGAAGCCAAGCACGTACATGTACGTGCTTTTGCCTGTACGTGCCATTGCAATGACGTACATTGGCAATACGGCGGTTCTTAAGGGGTTAAAGCATTTTATACACCAAAGTGCTTGTGCTGTGTACTTTGGACCCTTGTAACACCTAAAAAACCTGGCTTATCCTGACAGTTTCTCCCCTCCCCCTGTAAACTGACCACGATAATCATGGCTGCTGAGCCCTGACATCGCGGTCAGTTTACGTGCCTTCGCCATCTGCAGCCTGCTCTTCTGTGTCTCTCTCCTCTTTCCTCCTCCCCGTCCCCTCGCTGCGTGTCACCTATTGACAGTGCTGCCCCATCCCCCTCCTGCAGCAGGAATAACATATATATCTGAATACTATCCATCCTGTTTCCTAATAAAGTGCCCCCTTGTCTCTGTGTTTCATAAAAAAAACATACCTCATTCACTGTATCTCATGGCGGCTCCTGGCGATCATGTGACCGGCTGTGTCTCCGCCCTCCTCTCATCCTCATGTCCCGTTGAGGTCAGTGGGGGAATTGCGCCCCCCCCCCCGCTGCCTCTGTCAGATGGGCAGAGAGGAGACACAGTTACACGAGCGCCAGGAGCCTCCGTGAAATATGGCGAAGAAAGTTTTCTTTTTATGGAAAAAAAAAAGAGACAGGGGCACTGCATTAGAGACAGAACGGATTATGTAAATTTCTGAAAGTGGGTTAACAACCACTTGAAGTTTTACCTGATGTTATTACTTGACTTTTTTATGGGACTTCCAAACCAATGAAACTATCCATGTACAAATTGTATGCCATGATATGTCTATAACTTTGTTTTGCTTTCTATATTGTGCAACTAATCAATAAATTTGTTTCATTATAAAAAAAAAAAATTACTGATTTACTGTAAAATGTTAATTATTAAAATGGCGAGTGTTATTGTATAAAGTCTGAATCTTCCCTTAGAATAGTTTTATAAATTAGTCACAGGGATCTCCAAACTATAGTTGTTCAGGTGCTACAATTCCCATCGTGCCTAGTCATGTCTGTGAATATTAGATTTACAATACCTCATGGGGTGTGTAGGTCAACAACAGCTGGAGGGACGTAGTTTGGAAAGCCCAGAAATAGGGAAAAGTCATGCAAATGATCAGAATTTTACTGAGAAAGCAGGTGTGAGTTTGCTGCAAATACTCTAATACAGGAAGAAGGGATTTATCTGTATGAGAAGTGCTTTTGGAAGGAAAAAGAACAAGACAGAATTGAACAGAGACATAAAACAAGTAAAACATTTGTTAAAAAAAAAAAAAAAATTGGGATATTGAGGGGTGTCACTTATAGATTCAAATTTATTTAGGGAACCCCCTATTATCGTTTACATACCCCCCCCCCCCCCACTATAGGAGAATATAAATAAATATATTGAAACTTGACCCACTTGAAGACCAGGCATATTTCTGACATTTGTTGTTTACAAGTTAAAATCAGTATTTTTTGCTAGAAACACCCAAACATTATATGTATGTATATTTTTTAGCAGAGACCCCAGAGAATAGAATGGAGGTTGTTTCAATATTTTATGTCACACTATATTTGCACAATTAAAACAAAAATATACACTTCAATTAATTTAAAAAACGATACAGTAAAGTTAGTCCAATGTTTTTATATAATGTGAAAGATGATGTTACGCTGAGTAAACAGATACCTAACATGTTGTGCTTTCAAACTGTGCACACTCGTGGAATGGCAACAAACTATGGTACTTAAAACCACCGTAGGTGATACTTTAAAAATTTAAGAGTTTAGAGTTGCATAGTTAAGTTGTTAGCTCAGCAGAACACTAAGGCCGCGTACACACGCGGGGACTGTTCGCTCAACTTTGTCCGCTGAACAGTGTTTCGGCGGACAGTCCGCTCGTGTGTGGGCTTCAGCGGACAGTTTCAGCGGACAGTCTGACGAACAAAGTTTTTCGGAAATTCCGTAAAACTGTCCGCTGAAACTTGGTTTGAGCGGACAGTCCGCCCGTGTGTAGGCTTGTTCGTCAAACTAAGTTCCGCGCATGCTCAGAAAGGATTTACACGCCGAAGGTTGCATTGCAGTGTATAGGACGTCGTATTTCTAGTCCCGTCGTACGTGCCGTTCACGTCATCGCGCAAGTTTCAGTGGACTGTTCGTTCGTCGTGTGTGGCCAAGTCCGTCCATGCTAATTTTGAGCGGACTGTCCGCTCAAACTGTTTGACGAACAAAGTTGGGCGAACAGTCCCCGCGTGTGTACGCGGCCTTAGATTTCCCCAGGTGGTTATAACGAGTCTGACCTTCCCAATCAGGATTCAGTGTGGAAAGGACATGGAGAAAGCAGTAGCTATTGCTTCATAACTGATCAAGGGTGATACGTCATTTGGAGGCCTGCTGAGAGTATCCGAGCGGATTTGAAGATCACGTGACATCCGAACGATTGGGACGTTCTCCGGCATCCTGTATCGAGACGTCTATGTGGTTCATGATCGTATCTGCGCAGTTTGACCTCCCCTAACAGGGGGTCACTGAGGATCTGGTAAGCCTCCATCTATTAGTAGTGTATAAAGGTGAAGGGTCCATGTGATCAAGTATTTTTGAACAAACAAGATTAACTGCTTCTGCTTTATATTCACATGGGACATTATTTGCATTATTTTTCTGTATTAATTTATTTATGGTTATTTGGATTCACAGTTAGTTTTTGATCCTTTTGGACACTTGAGTTTCAGAAGTATCTTATAACAAGGTTTTTTCACAATATTTGTGTATTTGATTTCACAGTTTTTTTTGTTTTACTTTTATATTTATTAGGCCATATTCACATTTATTGGCCAAGCGCTACACTTTATTTCTTTTATAGTTAAGTTGTGCCCGCATGTTCAAATTAAACATGTTAGGTATCGCAGCGATCGTTTGAGCAAGAGCAATAATTCTAGCATAAGACCTCCTCTGGCTCTCTCTCTAACGATTGCGATTATACCTAACATGTCTGATTTGAACACTGTTTACATTTGCGGGCACAACTTAACTATGCATTTTCTTTGGCACGTGAGCACGGAGAGATGGGGCGCTTTAAAAAAAAAGTTTTCCTTATTTTTATTTTTTACACTGTCCCTTTAAAAGAAAAAATTCTGATCACTTCTATTGCTGTCACAAAGAATGTAATCATCCCTTGTGACAGTAATAGGCAGTGACAGGTACTCTTTATGGAGGGATCTGGGGTCTAAAAGACCCCAAACCCCTCCTCTGCAGTTCAAAGTATTGAAAAAATGCCAAGATGGGCGTTTTTAAATGCTGTAATTTTTTTAAAAATGGCGCTGTTGACTGCTGATAAAACCGGAAGTGACGTTGTGACATTGCTTTCAGGTTTCTACATCGGAGACCCGAACAAACATGGCTGCTGGGGGCTCGGGTCTCCTGATAGGATGGAAGACCCGGAAGGAGCAGTGGGAGGGGAGGAATGTCCCCTCCCGCTCCTTGTAATAACAGCCTAGTGGCTGCTTAGCAGCTTGGAATTTGGAAATGGTAGTCTCTCAGAAGTCATACATAGCCCTGTTTGGTAAGAGCTAGAACTCTCCAGTTAGGAGGAATCATGAGCTATTCTGACCTCAGAGGAAAAGGTGTGACTCATCAGGGAATTTGTATGACCCCTGTAGAGAGAATTGAAAAGTTTATTTGGACATGGACATTAAAGTGACCACTTCAGCCCCGGAAAGATTAAATTCCTTAATGACCAGGCCATTGTTTGCGATACGGCACGGTGTTGATTTAACTGACAATTGTGAAGTTGTGTGACGTTGTCCCCAAACAAAATTGATATATTTTTTTTCCATAAATAGAGCTTTCTTTTGGTGGTATTTGATCACCTCTGTGGGTTATATTTTTTGCGCTATAAACAAAAAAAGACAGACAATTTTGAAAACAAGACAATATTTTTTACTTTCTGCTATAATACATATCCAAAAAATGTATATAAAAATAAATGTACTCATCAGTTTGGGCCAATATGTATTTTGCTACATATTTTTGGTAAAATAAATCGCAATAAGTATATATTGATCGGTTTGCACAAAAGTTATAGCGTCTACAAAATAGGGGATAGATTTATGGAGTTTTATCTTTTTTAAATATTTATTCTACAAACTTTGGAAATGATTTATGCCATTGTTATAGCATTTTTACTTTATTTTTTTTTTTTTTTTTTTTACTAGTAATGGAGGTGATCTGTGATTTTTAACAGTATTACAACATTGTGATGGACAGATCGGACACTTTTGACGCATTTTTGGGACCAGCGACATTTATACAGTGATTAGTGCTATAAAAATGCACTGATTACTGTGTAAATGACACTGGTAGGTAAGGGGTTAACACTAGGGGGAGATCAAGGGGCTAAATGTGTGTTTCCTCACTGTGTTCTAACTGTGTGGGGATGGGACTGAGTAGGAGATGAGACATATCGCTGTTCCTACTTACTAGGAACAAACGACATGTCTCCTCTCCTCTGACAGCACAGGGATTTGTGTGTTTACACACACAAATCCCTGTGCTGGCGATCGTGACCACCGGAAATGTGCAATGGGTCCAACCGCCATCGCGTGACGCGCGCTCTCCCTCTGGCAGCTCTTAAAGGAACCCCGTACCCATATGGGGTTTCACGCAGGGGAGCCATTCTACCCCCGTAAATACACATGAGCCGGTCAGGAACTGTCTAAACCTATTTACACAAAAGACAGCTGTAGAAAAACCTAAGAAGACGTGCCTCTGAAGATAGTCTGGAAGCGACTATCTTCAGAAGAAGAACCAGATTGAATTTCTTCTATAATTCCCTTCTTTCATCATCTGGAAAAGCAGGAAGAGAGGTTTACCATTTCATCTAGAATGCAGGCGAGACTTGAGGAAAAAAGCCAGGTGGCCGAAAAGTCTAAAAAAAATGTTTTATTTTTCTCCGGCATAAAATGCACATAATCCTGATACTCTGCCTTTGGTAGCAACTACTTTAAGTAATATTGCTTTGGACTAGACGGGACAAAGAGTAAGATATAATAAGGTCTTTTTGACAAACGATAGATCCCACTGAGGAAAGAATTGCTGTCGAATTAATTACAGCGATTTAAAAAGAAAAAACAAAATAATCTAGAGAAATAGGAACCTCCTATGTCCTAGGATGTAGGGCCTTTAATGAGTTGTATGCCATGTCATTCACTAATCCATTTGCTGGAATACATGACACCTGAAACCTGAAGGAGAAATGGAATTCCAATTCTTCCCTGGAGAAATGCGCATGAAAGCCTATCACCTGCGATGAGAAGTTGAATAGTCCTCACTTCTTGATTTTGGGATAAGGACCCCATTGTGCCCTCTAGCAACATAAAATGATCACAAGAACCACATTTCAATCAACAGGCCATCCATTTTAGACTCCCAGAATTTGGATGAAAATACTCGCATCTTGGAGTATGCATTTAAGTCCACAAACTAGTGGAAATGGCCATTGAGTCTTTGGAATTACTGTGAGAATCAGCAGAATTGGGGAAAGACAAGCACCAGTTGGGACTTCTATATTTTAGACAGGGCATCCTGACCTATGGCCTGTGAATCCCAGAACCAGGAAAAGTTGAAAGGACACTGGGAATTCTCTGCTGACCCAATCAGATCTATGGGCAGAATAACCTGAGATCTGAAAAACAACTGCACGTATTCCAGGTTGAGAGTCAATTCATAGGGATCTGGTTAATTCCTGGTTAATCAGTCTGGTACAACTCTCTGCCCCTGAAACATACAACACCAAGACAGAACTACTGTAGCACAGAGGGCAACAAAAAATTCAGCCCAATACACTCTAGAGAGGCAGACTCTTGGATCCCCCTTGGTGGGCTAAGTAAACCACCAGGGTCCTGTTGTCTGAAAGTCACCGCCTGACTCCCTAAATGAGACCAAACCGCTATCAGAATATATCAGACTGCGTCTGGTTTCAACAGATTGGAACTTGACGTTGAGCCCTGCCATCTCTGACCCTTGAGATAAAGCCCCACGCACTGAACTTCCCATCGCCAAAGGTCTAGCATCTGTAGACACTAGTTTGGAGTGGAATGGAGGAGGCCAGATGGCAACAAAACCATCAACCAATGTAAGTGGGCTAATGGAACTGGGAAGAACAACTTTTAGAGCTGAAAGGGAAAATAGTGATCTCATTGCCGAAAGGAAAATAAAATGAAGTCATCTACTTTACTGCTTGACCCTTGCCAGCACAGGGCATGGTGAAGGATAGAAAGTCCAAGCACAGCATACACCCCTTGCTAATAGACAGAGCCTGGACATGAACACCTTCCTCCTGCACAAAATGTTAAGGGTCCCAGGACCCAGAAGGATAGGCGTGAATTTAACGGGTAATGAACAGTGCTCCAGGACTTAAGCAGACTGAAGGGGACTCTATTGACAATTGACAAACTCCTCAAGCTTTTGAGCGTTCTGCAGGCTTAGCACTAAGACTGTTCCAAAGCCTACCTGATACGTGCAACACAAAGAGAGGGATTAAATACTCACAGTCCACCCACGCATCTATATAGGAAGAATGCTCTGAGCCACTAGGAACTGCTTTACACTGTTTGCCAGCAGCCAAAGTTCTCTTCTCATTTTCTTCTAAAACAGAAGGAAGGTTAAACCCTTGCTCCATAGATGGCCCCTTAAATCCCATCAAAGGCATGTTACTTGTCCCAAAGCTGAGAAAACCTGCCTACTAAAGAACAAGGGGCCTGTACAATGCTTGGTTAGCCAAGGGATTGCTCCACCGGACACTACGCTTGGTCTAAGGCCTGTCATGCAAAAGAGTAGGACCAGATGGATTCTGGCCTGGAAAAATACATTTGGGGCAAGAGAGAGCTATCAGAGAGAAAAAAAACCTCTGTCTTGAGATGTGAGCAGGAATATAAAGATATTCAAAGGGTGAGTCAGCCCCAGTGATAAACTCTGAAGGTTTTGGACTCATCCAAATTTCTGGAACATCTGAAGGATCATGTTGGGTCGCTCAGTAGAACCCATGCCAATGTAAGCTAACAAGAGGTCATCTCAAGATCTCACCATGAGAATGATTCAGTGATACCATAAGGCTAGTATTGAGCCTAGCATTCTAGCACCCATGGTACTGGCGAGAGGAAGAGGGATGGATAGGTGGAGCATGGGAGCTATAGTAATGTATAGGAACTGCTGCAGGGCTGAGCATATTAGCTATCTACTGATGCCCACAAAGCCAAAAATGCTCTCAGGATAAGGGAGGCAAGCAAATATTGTATACTTTCTATCGAGACCTGCATCTGACCATAGCTTGAAGATGTAGAACCTATAAGGGCCCCCATGGACTTAGCATCATGAACTGTTTCCCCACAGCACTGGGGCAGCTTTACCCAGAAACCTACAGAAGACAAGTGAAGACCATGATTGTAGAAAAAACTTAAAATCCAGCAGCCTGTTCTCTAGACTTCTACCACTGGTGACATGGTGTAAACCACTACAGCAGGGATATGCAATTAGCAGACCTCCAGCTATTGCAGAACTACAAGTCCCATGAGGAATTGCAAGACTCTGACAGCCACAAGCATCACACCCAGAGGCAGAGGCATGATGGGACTTGTAGTTTTGCAACAGCTGGAGGTCCACTAATTGCATATCCCTGCACTACAGCATCACTGATGCTGTAGTCCTGGGCTGCTAAAACCAAGAGACACTCCCCCTGGACAGGCAAGCGTTCCTCTACATTCAACTGAGAAAGGCTTAAAATAAGCTTGCGAACTAGAGCCCTGGACTTCTCTGGTTCTCTTCCAGTCATTGTGAACTTCACCTGCCCTAAGAAAAAAGGTCTACTACGGATGAAGCCACAGGCTGCCCATAAAGTACCAACTTAATCTGTTGGCTGTCTCCTACCACCAGAAGTTGACCCGCTTTCTGCTGTGGGAAGCTTCCTGCAGTAGGTAGCTACAGTATAGTAGTGCAGCCTGAGCTATTTGCAATCACTTAGCTATGATAATTCAATAAGGGCTCACAGCAAACCTTGTGGCTATAAAAAATGGACAGGAGAGCCTTTTTCTACCCCTACAAGGTATTGTCCACACATTCTCCATCCTGACAGTGCAGCCTTCAAGTGTCTACCTCTTTAAGGCATTGTTTACACACCCTCCATTCTTACCATGCAGCCTTACAGCCTTTATTGTGGCTAAGAATGGCTAAGGATAATGAGAGGGAGATTCTCTGTCTGCCTCTTTAAGACAACTCTAACACATCCCTCCAGTCACCACATATGGATTTTCCAACCTTATATTGGCACAGGAAAAATACCTAGATGCAGCGACTTTAACCAAGTCAACTTTTCATGGATGACAGATAAGTCTATTTGGAGCGACCAACTGATGAAAATGAATTACGTCCTGATCTCGTCCACATGCAGCACTCTTTTTTTCAAATAAAATACCCAAAAAAAAGTAATAAATAAACAAATATAAATTACTTTCCAAAAAATCTTCAGTGTTTTGAGGCTGGTGGAAGGGCTTTAAATCATCCTACAAGAAATTCCTAAATAGGAGCCCTCCTTAAACAGTCTCCACCCCATGCTCCTGCAAAGATACTGGTATAGCATTAGCTGGGGACAGCACAGGGAAGGAGACACAGGCATAGTAGACAAAGCTGGGCATGTACTCACAGTGAAGGAGGCAGAGACCGAGGCTGTACACAGTGCACTGGCAGCAGAGGGAGAAGAAAACTTGCCACACAACCCAGAGGCGACCTCCACTGATCAAAAGCATCCATAGCAACCAGGGGAAGCCTGAGCCGGCCTTTTCACTTCACCGCCAATCCGACCGTGACATGACCTGTTTCACTCCAGTTCTCCGCCCCCAAGCCGGAGCATGTGAAACCGCCATCCCAGCAGACTACAAGCACCAGCAAACCCGTTGGGGAAAAAATGACACCAACCAAAATCACCAGCTAGCTATATTACAGTAATTTATACTGTATCAATAACCAGGAAATAACCCCAACTGCCAACTGATGGCTCGAGCATTAAACGCAGTAATTTATACTGCAATGTAACTTACCCCAGCACCAAAAGAAAGGTTGGAACATTAAATGAAGCATGCAGCAGGAAAGCAACAAGGACATTAAGTATTGATAACAATGTATTTATTCCATATAACAATGCACATACTCATGGCACACATGCAAGTATAAAATTAATAGTAACAAATAAGTTCATATATTTACAAGTGAACAAACATGGTAGTAGGGCTTTCAATATGTGAAAATCATCAATCCATATTCTTATCTAAAATGGAACCCCACATGATTAATGTAGGCAGAAACCATC
Source organism: Lithobates pipiens (assembly GCF_037356315.1). Lineage (NCBI taxonomy): Eukaryota > Metazoa > Chordata > Amphibia > Anura > Ranidae > Lithobates > Lithobates pipiens. The sequence goes on from NW_027507785.1 coordinate 246,951,292, forward strand.
CAAACACTGGTAAGAATGGATTAAGAATTCATGTTCTAAACATTGGAATGTAGCATCTAAAAGCTCATTGTAAAAATCTAAATGTAGCATCTAAAAGTTTGACGTGTTTCATGGAATTATATCCATTCGTCAGGAGCAGATGCAAGGAGAATGTACAATGACTATGCATGTGACATATAGTCAGGAGCACCGAAGATAAACTGTCAACAGTGTCTCTCCCAGGAGCTGAGGCGGTATAAACCACAAAGATATACTGAACGGATGTACCTGGGAATTAAATCCCTATGGAACAGTGGGTGGTATGTTCAGGGCCGGCCCAAGACATTGTGCTACCTGGGTCCAAGAATGAAATGCTGCCCCACCAAAAAAAAATAAAAAAATCATGCCCACCAAAAGGACCCCAACACAAACAATTTAATCACTTACAACTAGCAGCTTCTATACACTGGCACAATATAGATATAGAAATGGGTTGGCGCTAATTCCTAATTAAAATATATATACATACTAAATGTGTTCAGGTAATGCTCAATGTCATACTTGTGTATTTTGAACATTATTGTTCTTTTTGATAATAACAATAAAAACATTTTCAACCCTAATGCCTTGTACACGCGGTGGGACATTCTGACCACAAAATCCGTCTGATTTTTTCTGACTGATTTTGTCCAAAACTAGTGTTGCATACACACGATCGGACAAAGTTGTCAGAAAATCTGATAGTTTGGAACGTGGTGATGTCCGTTGCGTACGACGAGACTACGTAGAGACTAGTGGCCAAAAGCTTTGGTCTTGTCATTTGATCTGAGCATGCGTGGCACTTTGTCCGTCGGAATTCTCTACAAACGATCTGAAAAAGTCAGATCGGATTTTTTGTTGGAAAAATTTTAGATCCTGCTCTCAAATTTTTTCCAACGGAAAAAGAACGATAGAGGCCACACACGATCGGATTTTCCGACAATATAATCTGATCGGACCTTTTCCATCGGAATTTCCGACCGTGTGTACAGGTCATAAATGTGTAAAAGGTGGTATTGTGTACTTCACAAATAAACTAAGTGAAATGGTATTACTTCAATCTCTCTATAGGTCAAAGATAATCACATGTAGATAATGACTCACTGCAGCCACTGCGTATTTATAGATATGAATGATCCTTACATTGGGGTCAATTCCCTGGACTTGCAGATAAACCACTTCCTGTGACATCAAAATGGCGCCCATGGCTTGTGGTTCAAGCCTCATTCTGATGTAAATGAATCTAGAAACATGTTCCTAGCTGATGAACCAAGCCTGATTCTGGAAATTATATCCAGAACTGGCTCTTTGTCAGACCTAGAAATGGGAACTTCTAGTAGTATTGAAGATGGCATCAGCAGGCTTGTAAACCAAGCCTCATTTTGGTATTTCAATATAAGTAAATAATAAAAACCTATTATAATATCGGATAAAGATATTTTTAAAAACATCTCTCTCTATATGTATGTATAATAAAGTAATATATAGGGCGGTATTTTGGTCAGTATCGGACACAGCCCCCACCGCGGAGCGCACCATTTTGCGATATAAAGACAAACGGTGTCCACCGCAAAATGGCACCCAAACCAGAAGTTACATTACGTTCATAGAACCACAATCCAAGCCTCAATATCGAGACAGGAAGTGAGGAGCATGCGCCTATTAGCAAACAGATAGCCACATCCTCTAGTGCCGATCCGACTATAAGCCGATGACACTGATATATGGGACAAATATCAAAATATCTGCATTTTTATATTACTGATCACTGTATAAATATCACTGGTGCCAAAAAAGTGTCAAAAGTGTCCGATCTGCCTGGCGCAATGTCACAGTCCCGCTAAAAATTGCAGAACGTTGCCATTACTAGTAAAATAATAATAATAATAATAATAAAAATGCCAGAAATCTATCCCCTATTTTGTAGATGCTATAACTTTTGTGCAAACCAATTATTATACTCTTATTCCGTTTTTTTTTACCAAAAATATCTAGAAAAATACATATTGGCCTAACCTGATGAAGAAATGTGTTTTTTTTTTGTTTTGTTTTTATTTTGGCATATTTATTATAGCAAAAAGTAAATAATATTGTGTTTTTTTTTCAAAATGTACTTTCTTTTTTTGTTTATAGCACAAAAAATAAAAACTGCATAGGTGATCAAATACCACCAAAAGAAAGCTCTATTTGTGGGAGAAAAGGGACTTTTGTGGGGAAAAAAGGAATTTTGTTTGAGTACCAAGTCATAAGGCCAAGCAATTGTCAGTTAAAGCCATGCAGTGCCCTATCACAAAAAATGGCCTAGTCATTAAGGGGGAAAATACTTCTGGTCCTTAAGTAGTTAATCAGCGCTGGGCAAGGCTAGTCCCTCTCAGGCTTTCATGTCTCATACAAAGCGGACAATGCTGCTATGGGTAACTCACTTGTAGAACAGCCTGGGGGCAGGATGGACAGGGTGAGGGTCAATGCCGAGCCTCCAGAACATGGACACAGTGACAGGCTACAACACCTTAGGCAGCAGCAAGTGCTGTGCAGGTGGACTGTGGACTGCTGCTCAGCTCATGCTCAATCTCAGCTCACACTCAGTCACAGTTCTCTTCAGACATGCTCCCATCCTGCAGGCTCTGAGGCATGCTGAAGAAGATGGAAGAGGTAGGTGAAGCTAATTGACTAGGCGCGGAGCGCTCTGAATTCATGGGCGACCCCAGCCTCTGACTTCACTGGTTACTAGATGCCAGGCGGCAGGCGATTCTAGCACCCAGTGCAGTGCGCTACTGAGTGTGGATCGAACGACTGGTCTGGATGGTGCAACAAAAGGGGTGCAGACTGCTGCTGACTGTGATCCTACCTCCTCCTGACAGATACGGGTGGCTACTCAGTGGCGGTGGCCGGCAGGTACTCCTGACAAGTCACTGCACGCACGGGCAGTACGCCGCACCCGTGTTGCCGGCTGCTGCCCCTCTTAAAGTGCCACCTGAGACCAATGATAGGGCCAGCCCTGGCTGAGGGGCACAGCTGTATAGTGATGGACAAACTTCTGGCGGGACGTTTCGCCAAAAGTTTGCGAACCTCAAGGTTCACGGCAGACCCCATTGACTTTAATGGCAGGCGAATCTGCCGCAAGATGTCCTGGAGCCCAGGGTATTTGACAACGAATTGCTGCACGACCAAGTTTAAGACGTGTGCCATGCATGGCACATGTGTAATTGTGCCCTGTTTCAATGAGCTAAGCAGATTGGCACCGTTGTCACAAACCACTTTACCAACTGTCAAATTGAGTGGTGTTAGCCACTGATCTGCCTGTGAATGCTGAAAGGAGTGCAGGGCCAGTGTGGCTCTTGGCTTCCAGGCACAACAGACGCAGCACAGCATGGCAACGTCTTACCTGGCATGTCGAATAGGTTCTGGGGATCTTGGGCGGCGCAGCTGAAGAGACGCTAGCAGCGGAAAAGGAGGAGTCAGCCGAGGAGGAGAGGGAGGGTTGGAGTAGGAGGAGGAGAAGAAGAGCCAGGCCTGCATGCAATCCATGGCGGTTAAACCAAATCTACACAGGTGCCATGGGTTACATGCTTGACAGCCATCAGAAGGTTCACCCAGTGGGCAGTAAAAGTGATATACCTTCCCTGCCCATATTTGCTAGACCACATGTCTGTGGTTTAGATGTATTTTGGCACCAACACTGTGTGCCAGAAATAAATTTACTTGCCACTGAACATGGCCATATAGCTCTGGGATGCCCTTCTGTGAGAAATACTTCCTTCCTGGGACCTTCCATTGTGGTGTTCCAATGGCCACAAATTTTCGAAAGGACTCAGAGTCCACCAGTTTATATGGCAGTAGTTGGCGGGCCATCAGTTCTGACAAGCCAGTCGTCAACCGTTGGGCAAGAGGGATATCCGGCGTCATCATTTTTTTACGCTCGAACATTTGGCCCACGGAAGCCTGCCTTTTTCCAGAAAAATGTGAGGATGGCACTATAGAAGGTGGAGTGGAGGACAATTGTGAGAGGAGAAAGAGAAGTAGAAGATGAGGCTGGACGGTGAGAGCCTGGAGTGTGGCTTTGTGGGTTCCGTTGCTCCCACTGGGCTCGGTGAGCTCATGTGGCAGCTCATGTGCCTTCTTAATCTTAAGGCGGTCGTCCCTAGGTGAGTGTTGGGTTTACCGCAACTTATGCGCTGACTGCAAAGGCTGCAGATGGCAACACTATTGTCAGCAGCGGACACTTTAAAAAAAGCCCACACTGCGGAGCCATGTGCCGGCGTCCTGGGAGCGCCAGATGTGACCGTACAGGGTTGATGCCTCACTCCTGATACATTAGCAGTCTGCTTTGTCCCTCCTGTGCAATCTAAGTTCCGCCTGCTTCTCCTCCCTATCTGCTGGTCCATATCTCCCTCTGAACTCCCCTCCTCTTCCTCTCTTGTGGGCACCCACGTGACATCACTAGACACGTCATCATCGACCTCACCTTCCTCACCGCTATAATTAGAGATCTCGGAGTAGGCAACAACAGCGGGGACCAACCTCCTCCTTGGGCTGATCTGGGTACTGTCATCAGACTGCTGAGTGGCGGTTGTTGCTACCTCCTCTTCCTGATCCAATGCCAAGAGTGGCTGCGCATCGGTAATGTCTTGTGATGGATTGGAAAATAATTTCTGTGACTCAAGCGGAGGGTATATGGTGATGGTGTTGGTGGTAGTGTCTTTGGGGGGTGCACACAGCAGAGAGTGAAGAAGAGGGTGCAGAAGAGTTAGTCCACGTACACACGGTCGGAGATTTCGACAACCAAATTCATCGGATTTTCTCCGTCGGATTTTGTCTGTCAGATCTTGTCCGAAACTGTTGCATACACATGGTCGGACTAAGTTGTCGAAAAATCCGATCTTTCAGAACGTGATGACGTAATTTTGTTACGATGGGACTACATTCAGGCTAGTAGCCAATAGCTTTGATGTAAGAATTTGATCTGAGCATGCGCGGCACTAGGTCCGATCAAAATTCGCTACCAATGATCGGAGTATGTCCGACCGGCCCAGTTGGTCGGGAAATATTTCCAACATGTTGGAAAATTGGGTCCGACGGATATTCAGACGGAATCAGTCCGATGCATACCACACACAGTCGGATTATCCGACGACAAGGTCCGATAGGACACATTCCGAAGGATTCTCCGACCGTGTGTACATGGCATAAGGCTGAGTGAGCCACTCAACCAAGTCTGGTGCGTCCTTTGACGTAGTCGAACGCACCTTCTGCAATTTGCCACTTTGGCTCAAGCCTGTTGCTCCTGCCCTACCCCTACCACCCCTGCGGAAGGGCCTGTCTCTTCCTCTACCTGTCATTTTTTAAATGACCCTGTGACAAATGTCTCTAGAGAAGTGAAGTATATGTGGAAGAAGGTATATAACACCATGCTTCAATCTGTCGTTTTGGGGGGCCATTGGTCTATCAGACCAGTTATACTTTTTTCTAATTGCGTTTGTCACTCTTTGTAGTATCGCTGCAGAACCGCTCAGCAGTCACAATGCAGTCACACACCTATACCAGTCCTTAAAAGGACCTTTGTGGACATAATAGTAGCTAGCTAGTAGCTAGTGAATTGCAGACTGTCCCTGCTCCAAAAACCAAACTGTCCCTCTCTACACTGAGAAACGACAGCTGCAGAATCGGTCAGCAGCACTGCATGCAGTGCACTATAATATGCTTTCTATATTTGAAAGAATGTATATTGTACATGTATTACAACCCGATATACTGTACACCTATACCAGTCCTTAAAAGGACCTTTGTGGACCTAGTAGCTAGTGATTTGCAGACTGTCCCTGCTCTAAACACCAAACTGCCCCTCAGTCCCTACACTGATAAAAGACAGCTGCAGAATCGGTTAGCACTCAGCAGCCTAGCAGTGAAGTATAATAGGCTTTCTGTATTTGAAAGAAAGTATATTATATGTGTACAACCCTATATACTGTGCACCTATACCAGTCCTTAAAAGGACCTTTGTGGACCTAGTAGCTAGTGATTTGCAGACTGTCCCTGCTTCAAACACCAAACTGTCCCTCCCTACACTGATAAAAGACAGCTGCAGAATCGGTCAGCACTCAGCAGCACAGCAGTGCACTAGACTATACTTTGTATATTTGAAAGAAAGTATATTATAAATGTATTACAACTCTATATACTGTACACCTATACCAGTCCTTAAAGGGACTTTTGTGGACCTAATAGTAATAGCTAATTAGCTAGCTAGTGATTAGACTGACTGTCCCTGCTCCACACAGCGACCTTTCCCTACACTGACAAAAGACAGAATGTAAAATGGCCGCCAGATCAGGTCTATTTATAAGGTAGGGGGTATGTCCATGTTCTGAAATGTCTCAAATGGCTGTCCTGTACCCCATGATGGATGTGTCATGGGTCAAAGTTCTTCACAATGTAAACAAATATGGCCGCCGCGAACATCGCCAGAAGTCCGCCAGTTTGGCGAATCGTGAACGAGCAAAATTTGCCGTAAACCGGCTGCCGGGCAAACCGCAAGACCATCTCTACTGCTGTACAAAGAAGGTTTTATATCCTAATGCATAAAATGCATTAAGATAAAAAACCTTCTTCATTCACAACCAATTTAGTCTCCGTGTTCCAATCCCTCTTACTTCATGTGCAGTATCCATTCTGTGCTGCATAAAGTCCACACTGAAATATATTTGTGACAATCTTGTTTCACCACACAGTGGTTGGTAATCCTATTTCTTTCAGCTGAGCACTTTTTCTTCACAGTAACAATTCATTGAAGACAGAATAAACAAAACATAGTGTAAAACCACAAAATAGTTGAAGTGTACTTACATTTTGAATGAGCTTAATATGCATCACTGGCAGTCAAATAAACATTCTTTACTTCCTGTCGCCGCACACCATGTCAAATCCTCTCCTGTCTCCACTATCAACTCTTCTCTGGGAATGCATCACATTCCACTGATTTCTACTGAGCATTGTGGAATGCTGACCTATACTTCTTTCCATCGTCATAATTGAGAACAATCGATATATATGCTTTATATGGCAAAATCCACCCTCTAACCTACTCCCATATGCCAATCTATCACTCAGTTACCGAACATCTCCTTGTTATTATCATGGTGTTGCAGGCTACATGTCTCCTACAAACTAGTAACCATCAAATAAAATGAAACCACAAAACAGCATGCGGTCAAACATTAACTTAAAGTGGAACTTTACCCATAAGAACTTGATAAAAAATGATGCCCTTTAGGAAGGAACATACATTCCGCATTAATAATTATGCTACCAAAATGAGTGTGTGTCGTAAATTGGCTCCAGTATTGCTCCTGTTGCTTCTTGCTGGAGGCTGCCATTTTTCTGAAGGCCAAAGCCCCAGCTGTAAATAACAAACTGTAACTTAACCCATCAATTTACCAGTTTCAAAAAAAAAAAATTACACTCCTGGAATGCTGGAAATGCAAACTGCCACATTTGATTGAATCCTCAACCAAACTGTCAAACCATCAAATGGCTGGTGTTAGAACTGAACAGATGTGCAGCACAATGACGGTTGCAGTTCAAATAGAAGTAGCTTGTTTGGATGTAGAGGGTAGGAGGGATTAATTCCGCTTTAAGTGCCAGTTCACACCACATGCAGTCCAGTGCATTTTTTTCTGCATCAAAAACGCATGGAAAGTAGGTTATATGGTTTTCAATGGCATAGATCACACCAGTGCTGTCAGTTCCAGTGCGTTCCAGTTTCAGAAAAAAAAGTAGCACATGCTGCATTTTTTCTGCACTGGACTGTACTCGACCGCTGTAAAACGCATCAAAAATGCACTGGAACGCTGTTAAATGCACCAAAAACGCACTGCAACACACTTGTCCTTATTTAAGGTTAAGAAAAAAGAAGGAGGGAAAAAAGCACAGGACTGCATCAAAAACGCACCAAAAACGCATCAAAAATGCACTGGAAAGCATCAAAAACGCCCATGCAGAAAAGCACCTGGAATGCATTAGGACTGCATTTCTATGGTGTGAACTGGCCCTAAGGCTGTCAGCATATTGGCCTCTACAAACTCAGCAGTGCCTAAAAATGCTTTAAATGGAGAGCAACTGAACATGTGCAGAGCAGGGCAAAAAGGTATATTATTGTATTTTAAACAGTATACCATATTTATCGGCGTATAACACGCACCCCAAGTTTAGGAGGGAATTTTAAGGAAAAAAGATTTTAGGAAGGAAGTTTAAGGAAAAAAAACTTTTTAAATGCCCATCAATGCAGCCTCATCAGTGTCCATCTGCAGCCTTGCCCATCATTGCACCCTTGTCAGTGTCATATGCAGCTTTGTCATGCAGCCTTGTCCATCATTGTACCCTTGTCATTTTCAGCCTTGTCAGTTTTACTTGCAGCTTTTATTTTTAAAAATGGCGCCGCCGAGATACAGAGCCAGATGTCCTGTGTATCTCGGCGGTGCTCGCTAGTTCTCAGTCGCCTTCGGCCGTTTTCATCGGCTTTCGCCCGTCTTTGGCCGTTCTCATCAGCTTTCACCCACTCTCGGACATTCTTGGTGGTTTTCCCACGATTTTCCCCTGATTTTAAGGGGAAAAAAGTGCGCGTTGTACACCAATAAATACGGTAGGTGCTTATTTTTAATGTTTTACATAGCTATACCAGCAAAAAGGGGCAGACTGAAGTGATCAAGCAGAACTTATTATTCTGACTAAAGTTCCACTTTAAAACATACCTGTACAGATAAGCTCAAAAATGTAAAGGGCAGAAGCCTCAAAATGCACCTTTATCCAATGTAATTTAAATAACTTATATTTGGTTCAATCTTATTTTATTTAAAGACCATAAGAAAAATAACAGGTAAGAGGTTAACATAATAAATCAATATTGTCATGCATGCAATATATATCACATGGGGTACCATATTGTATACTCTACTCTCTGCCAATGGCCTTGAAACAAAAAATATTCAATAGAATGTATCTAGGCTAAGGGGTGGTAGAGTCTGATTCACAAAACAAACTCTGTAGAGTACCAAAACATGGGCTAAGAAGGCCATGTAAAGGAACGTGGGGGTCACAGACTGCATGTCTCCTACAAAGTATACATCAAATAAAATTAAAACACACAACCACATTGTGGCAGAAAATTGGCTGTGGCACCTTCATCGGTTTCCAAACATAATAATAAACATTGAAATCATTAAGCAAAATCCAAAAGACATAAAATTTGCTTAGTCTAAAACAAAGCCCTCCTTCAATCAAGGCTGACAAGCCACACTATGTGCCAGTAACAGGACGGGAAGGTGGGAGCTTCCAATGTCTAGCCAACTGCAAGGAATTCAAATAGCATTGTGACAGAAAATTGGCTGTGGCACCTTTATTGATTTTAAACATAATAATATAAACCCCACATACTGAAATAAATCATTTAAATCCAAAAGGCATAACGTGAAAACCTGCTCAATCATAAGACTCCACTGGTATATTCATTTACTAAAATAAAGTCTCCGTCAGCCTTACCTGTTGAAAACAGGTAAAGGCTTAACCAACAGCTGTGGACATTTCTACACAAGACTGCAAATCCAAATTGAAAAGATCAAGGCCTATATCTGAAAAATAAATATAATCTTGTATATACAAAACAGGAATTCTTCCTTGTAAATGAATATGGTGGTAAGACAAACAGGCAATAGAAGGCATACATTTTTCCAGAGACCTATTGATTTGTCTTCTGATTTTTTCCAAAGATTTCAAATGGGGAAACGAAAACCAAAGGAGATTACATAGTTACATCGTTACATAGTAGGTGAGGTTGAAAAAAGACACAAGTCCATCAAGTCCAACCTATGTGTGTGATTATATGTCAGTTTTACATTGTATATCCCTGTATGTTGTGGTCGTTCATGTGCTTATCTAATCGTTTTTTTAAACTATCTATGCTCCCCACTCAGACTACCGCCTGTGGAAGGGAATTCCACATCCTTGCCGCTTTAAAAAACCCTCCAGGTAGTTTAAGGTTAAACCTCTATTCTTCTAATTTTAATGAGTGGCCACATGTCTTGTTAAACTCCCTTCCGCGAAAAAAGTTTTATCCCTATTGTGGGGTCACCAGTACTGTATTTGTAAATTGAAATCATATCCCCTCTCTTCTCCAGAGAGAATAAGTTCAGTGCTCGCAACCTTTCCTCATAAGTATCATCCTCCAGACCCTTTATTAGCTTTGTTGCCCTTCTTTGTACTCTCTCCATTACATCCTTCATGGGGACTGTTGCCCAGAACTGGACCACATACTCTAGGTGCGGCCAGACCAGAGTCTTGTAGAGCGAGAGAATTATAGTTTTATCTCGATCCGCTTTTTAATGCATGCCAATATTTTGTTTGCTTTGTTAGCAGCAGATTGGCATGCCATTGCTGAGCCTATCATCTACTAGCACCCCCAGGTCCTTTTCCATCCTAGATTCCCCCAGAGGTCCGCCCCCCATGTATAGATTGTATTCATTTTTTTCCCACCCAAATGCATTATTTAACATTTTTTTACATTATACCTCATTTGCCATGAGATGAGGCACAATCTAGGAAAAACAATCTTTGTTTGTGTAAAAGCCATTTTAACCACTTCAGGTTTGGACAATTTCACTCCCTTCCAGTCCAGGGCAGTTTTTAACTTTCGGCGCTGTCACACTTTGAGTGACAGTCACTCAGGCATGTACCCAAAAGTACCCATGTTCTTTTGGTGGTATTTAATAAACACTGGGCTTTTGATTTTTTTTGTTATATAAACAAAAAAATACTAGAACTTTTGAAAAAAAAAAACACCTTTTTTCTTAGTTTTTGTTATAGAATTTGGCATATAAATAATCTTTTTATAATTCATAAAATGAGGGGAAAATGTATTCTTCTACATTTATTTAGTTTGTGTGAAAGTTATAGAGTCTACAAACTATGGCATGGCGGTGATCAGGATGCTTGTATGGGTTATGGAGGTGATCAGGACGCTAGTATGGCATATGATGGTGATCAGAACACTGGTATAGCATATGGCAATGATCAGGATGCTGGTATGGGGTATGGGGGGTGATCAGGACACTGGTGTGGCATATGGTGGTGATCAGGATACTGGTATGGTGTATGGCGAATGACGATGATCAGGCTGATGATATGGTTGCATGGCTATGACCAGGGTAGTGATATGGCATGTGGCGGTGATCAGGAATTTGATATGGTGTATGGCAGTGTTGCTGCTATGAGCACTGGGGACACTGGGACAGGTGACATGGGCTGGCTGCACTCTTTATTTGTATTATGCTGAGGGCAATGATCAGGGACATTGGCAGGCTGACATTGCAGTCCATGCAGTGATATACTCACAGGCTGCAGCAATGGTTCTCTCTGCTCTCACAGCTCACCTGTGGAGGAAGCCAGGCTGTACAAAACAGTGAAAGCTGAAAATAAAGATTACACTATTTCAAACCTCTAATGCTCTTCCAAAACAGATTATACTACCTGTAACATTTTGAGAAAAAGGGAAAAAGGCCAGGACATATATACAGATTAAATTGGATTTCAATCTTCCTAATTTTTTAATAGCAGGACCATCTAAACCCAGCCTAACTGCTTCACAGGCAGCAACAACTCAAAAACGAATGAGAAGTCAATTTAAATTGTTGAAGCCTAAACGATGAAGACTTTCCTAGGAACAGAAGAAAATTGAAACTTCATGAGAGGTAAGTAATTAAAATGAATCAAAAATGTCCTAAAGCTTTAGGCATGACAGCTAAATATTTATTAATATATAAGTGTTAATATCGCTTACCCAAATAGTAGTGAAAATATATTTATATGAAAAAGATATAAAGTTAATGAAAAATAAAAAAAAATAGCAATACAACATCCATATACAAAAACAGACGTGCTCAATCCCAGTAAAATGGAAAAAATCCTATGATGATAAGGTCCACAACAAATTAAATAAATATATAGTGCCTGTCCACATGTATTCAGTATGAAGTATGAATATCCATGATGTTCAGCAGTGTGTTCTCTTCTGTCAAAGGGCAAAGTTAAAGCTTCTTACCAGACAAGATGGATCCCATTTTATAAGGATCAAACACGCTCTCTCTGTCAGCCCCAATATGCAAACCTCCTCTTGCTGTAATGATCACTCCACCACAGATTTAAGAGTAATATTTAAAGGATTCCAGCTCTAAGGCCGCGTACACACGGGCGGACTGTTCGCCCAACTTTGTCCGCTGAACAGTGTTTGGGCGGACAGTCCGCTCGTGTGTGGGCTTTCAGCGGACAGTTTCAGCGGACAGTTTGACGAACAAGGTTTTACGGAATTTCCGAAAAACTGTCCGCTGAAACCTTGTTTCAGCGAACAGTCCGCTCGTGTGTAGGCTTGTTCGTCAAACTAAGTTCCGCGCATGCTCAGAAAGGATTTACACGCCGAAAGTTATAATGCAGTGTATAGGACGTCGTATTTTTCGTCCCGTCGTATGTGCCGTTCACGTCATCGCGCACGGTTTCAGCAAACTGTTCGTCCGTCGTGTGTGGCCATGTCCGTCCATGCTAATTTTGAGCGGACTGTTTGCCGAAACTGTTTGACGGACAAAGTTGGGCGAACAGTCCGCGCGTGTGTACGCGGCCTAATAGGTCGGCTTAATGCTCTCCAGCATATATAAAATCTAAGAAGAGGAGACTTCATGTTGCAATAGAAAACTGATGTTTTAATTTCCAATGGTCATTGCACTTCACAAATTCAAATGAAGAAAACCATATAAACACAACTCACTCTGCAGACTGGGACATGGTGAAGTCACTGATAGTTGCTCCTCCGACACGTTTCCCTGTAAGAAGCATCGACTGGGAATGGGAAATAAAACTTTTCGTCTACAGGTTTAGAATGAACTAGAAGATTTCATTTTAAAATTCTTATCAGAAGGTAGTTTAGGCTGCTTTCACACTGGGGCGGGAGCGGTGTCGGCGGTAAAGCGCCGCTATTTTTAGCGGCGCTTTACCGTCGTTTTAGCTGCGGTCTGCGGGCGCTAGCGGGGTGGTTTTATCCCCCGCTAGCGGCCGAAAAAGGGTTAAACCTGCCCGCAAAGCGCCGCTGCAGCGGCGCTTTGCCGGCGGTATTGCCACGGTGTCCCATTGATTTCAATGGGTAGGAGTGGTATAGGAGCGGTGAATATACTGCTCCTTCACCGCTCCAAAGATGCGGCAGGCAGGACTTTTTTCACCGTCCTGCCAGCGCATCGCTCCAGTGTGAAAGCCCTCCGGCTTTCACACTGGAGGGAAAGGGGCCGGTTTTTTCAGGCGCTACACAGGCGCTATTTTTAGCGCTGTAACGCCTGAATACCGCCCCAGTGTGAAAGCAGCCTTAAAGTGCAACAAATTAGTATTGATATTGATACGCTGGAAAGTAATAGAGACCGGAAAAAAAAACTGTTTCTTCAAAAGCCAGGGGAATACCAAAATAATCAGTGATAAGGTAAAAAAAAGTTTCAGCAGAAGAGAAAAAAAGAGAAGAGAGAAGTGAAGAATTAGGTGGACCTGTAAACTAAAAATCATTTAAATAATGAAGGACACTATCCAAACCAGACACAAGTTTTATTTACTTTGTACAATTTTTTGGTCAATGAGTAGGGGCAATACACATTCATATGGGGGGATCTGGGATGCCCCTTGTTAAAGGAGGATTCTAGATTCTGATAAGCCCCCCCGCCTGCAACCCCCCTCAACCACCAGCCAGGGTTGTGGGAAAGAGGCCCTTTGTCCCCATCAACATGCTGAGAGCATGTGGCCTGATATGGTTCAGGAAACAATTGAAAATAATTTGAATTTGAAAACTATTCTAAACTGATTCAAATCTATTTGAATTTGAATTTCGCCTTTTTTTTCGTTATTTTGGATTCGTTTAAATTTCGGTATTATTGTAATTTTGTTTATGTTTATCATTCAATCAGATAATCAAGGTATAATAGTTGCAGTTTTGTGATCAAATTATTTGTTCATTTATGCTTGAACATTTGGGTTAATGACAAATAGGTTCTCATAAAATTTAATAATATTGCAGATTATTTTTTCACTTTTCAACAATCTCGCTTCCAGCAATTACTTTCTCATGCAGATCCAGAAGGTTTTGTATGTGTGGATGATCTGTGGAATCTTATGCCGCGTACACACGACCGGACTTTTTGACAGCAAAGGTCTGATGGAACAAGTCCGTCGGACAATTCGATTGTGTGTTGGCTCCATCGGACCTTTGCTTGCCAAAAATTTGGCGGACTTTAGAAATAGAACATGTTTTAAATTTTCCCACCGGAACTCCGCCGAACTGAGAAATCCGTTTGTGTGTACTACTTAGCTACTGTCTATGAACTTCCTTATTCTAGTCCGGTCGTACGTCATCACATTCAAATCCGCCTGACTTTGGTGTGATTGTGTGGCGTTCATTCGGAAAGTTCGTTGGAACTCCGCCGAAAGTCAGTCGGAAAGACCGTCGGACCTAGTCCCTCGAAAAGTCCGGTCGTGTGTATGTGGTATTATATGACTATCCTTTTGGATGCAGATAAGAAATTGCTTGTGCCTAATGGACCAAATTTGCAGTTTTGCCAGGTCAAAATGGGTTTTGTTCAATAACTATATAGGTTTTAATTTTGAAACTTTTTCTGAGCAATCTTGTTTATCTTTTGCTCTTTTGATGAGTTGTAATTTTTCCCACAGCCAAGTAGCTTATATTTTTCTTTTATTAAACTAGGAAACCGTCCATCCTGTAATTCTTCCTTTTCCGTAAGACAACATCTTAAAATATATATAAAGGCCAATTATTTGCCTAATAGCCGTAGACCAATGTATTTTGATATTCAGAGGAAATGTTTGTTGTCTGTGATTTTTCTCATGAGACCTCGCTTTTCACTTTGGCATTCGTATAAGCATTTTTTGCTGCATTACGTGTTTTAGAATTAATTAGTACCAAACAATAAACTAGGTACTTCTGGTCTCATGTGTCATGATATTTATTCCTCTGTTTCTAGTATTCACATATTAATCAAAAAATCCAAAATGGACCGATTTGGTACAGGTCATTGGATTAGGTAAAAAACATTTCAGCAGAAGAGAAAAAAAGAAGAAAAGAGAAGAATTAGGTGGACCTATAAACAAAAAATCATTTAAATAATGAATGACACTATCCAAACCAGACACAAATTTTATTTACTTTTTACACTTTGTTGGTGAATAAGTGATATAGGGATAGTCATATGGGAGAGATCTGGGGGGCCCTTGTTTTCTAATTTCTGATAAGCCCCCTGCCTGCAGACCCCCACAACCACCAGCCAGGGTTGTGGGGAAGAGGTCCTTTTCCCCATCAACATGTTGAGAGCATGTGGACAGGTATGGTTCAGGGCGGGGAGATTTTTTGGATTCAAAAACTTTTCAAATTTGAATTTAAAAACGATTTGAATTAGAAAACCATTCACAATTGATATGAAAACTATGAAAATTTTGTTATTTTGGATTTGTTTAAATTCTGTATTTTTGAAATTCGCAAATTTGGATACATCCGAATTTTCCAAAAATGTAAAATTTGTCCGAATTTCAATTCAAAATGAAAGGAACTGCACATGTCTAAAAACAGCAGTCCCGTAACATATAATTCACTTATGCATAACAAAGAAGTAAACTTCAAAGAAAAATATATAAAAATTTGAATTTGAAATCTTGAAAATGATGAAGTCCACGTATAGGAATCCCAAACCACCTCACAGACAAGTGTGACAATTCCCTTACCAAACATTAATGATCTCCAAATGATAAGCGATCAACAGCAGAAGAATCATCCAATTGGGAGGCCACCACTCAGGAAACCACCACCTCCACAGTCCTTCACTGGTTATCCAAAGGCACCCACTTCTCGACCGTCTCACGCTGATATACGTCGGCAGAAGTTTACGTACAGGCAGAATCACGTACCTGTACATTGCCCTGTAAGAGGCGGCGAGGGCACGTGCGCGCCCGCAGGAAGGTCCGTGAGTCTGGTTACGGACTCAATCACCGCAGGGATACCTGCAATCACCTCTCGTAGAGGAAGAACGGGGAGATGCTAAAGTAAACACTGATCTCTGCTCCCTGTGATTGGAGCAGAGATCAGTGATGTGTAAAACATAGCCACGGCCCCCACAGTTAGCAACACGCCCCTAAGACACACTTAACCCCTACACTGCTTCTTAGTGGTTAACCCCTTCACTGCCAGTGTCATTTACACAGAAATCAGTGCATTTGTACAGCACTGATTCCTGTATAAATGACAATGGTCCCAAAAATTTGTCAAAAATGTCTGATGTTTCTGCTATAATGTCGCAGTCACGATAAAAATCACTGATCACCGCCATTTAAAAAAAAATGAATAAAAATGCCATAAAACGATCTCCTATTTTGTAAACGCTATAACTTTTGCGCAAACCAATCAATAATCGCTTGTTGCCATTATTTTTTTTACCAAAAATATGTAGAAGAATACGTATTGGCCTAAACTGAGGAAAAAAAAAGTTTTTTTATATATTTTTGGGGGATATTTAATATAGCAAAAAGTAAAAAATAATGCGTTTTTTTCAAAATTGTCGTTCTTTTTTTGTTTATAGTGCAAAAAATAAAAACCGCAGGGGTGATCAAATACCACCAAAAGAAAGCTCTATTTGTGGGAAAAAAGGACGTCAATTTTGTTTGGGAGCCACATCGCACAGCCGCGCAATTGTCAGTTAAAGCGACGCAGTGCTGAATCGCAAAAAGTGCTCTGGTCAGGAAGGGGGTAAATTCTTCGGGGGCTGAAGTGGTTAAAGTAATCATGGGTAGGAGAAAGAACAAAAGACCATAGAGCAATATGTTAAAACGACATGATTTATTAAAAGTAGATATACTCACAAAAGTTACAGTAACACTGGCAAAACACACCATAACAGGGATCAACAGCGGGTGTACAACATCATATGCCACTGACCTCACCCTACATGCATTTTATCTGGTGCAACGGACATGTTCTTTCTCCTACCCATTATTACTTTGAGGTGCTGGCTTTGGATAACCAGTGAAGGACTGTGGAGGTGGAGTCAGTGGTAGAGTGCTCCAAGTTTAGTAAATCTCCCCCATATGTTTGCACAGTTAAAAATTTAAATCCATAGATACAAACCTTCTGCACTCATTCTATATTTTCACCCATATCTAAGCTAACAGCAGTATAACAGGAAAAATCAACTTAAAATATGCGTGTAGTACAGCGGTTCCATTAAACGTACACATGAAATCACCTTGCGCTAATACAAATACATTAATCTCTGTGATCCAATCCCTCTCAATTCATGTGCAGTACTAATTCATTCTGTGCTGCATAAAATCCACACTGAAATATATATATGTGACAATCTTGTTTCACCACACAGTGGTTGGTAATCTTGTTTCTTTCAGCCGGGTGCTTTTTCTTAACAGTATCAATGCTTTGAAGACAGAATAAACAAAATATAGTGTAAAACCATTCTTATACTTTAATAAAAATAGTTAAAGGGTACTTACATTTTTAATGAGCTTAATAGGCATCACTGGCAGACAAATAAACATTATTTCCTTCCTGCCGCCACACAAATCCTCTCCTGTCCTGACTATCAACTCTCCTCTGGAAATGTGTCATACAAACCCCGTGTTACAGCTAAGAGACTTACACTGAGCATTTTAGAAGTGGAATGTTGACGCACACTTCTTTCCATCCCTACAATTAAGAACAATCACTATGAAAAACCCAGCAATATGCTTGATATGGCAATATCCTCCCTCCACCCTCCGCTCAAAAATGTAAAGGAGCAGTAGCCTCAAAATGCACCTTTACCTGATGTAATTTAACGGAATTGTTTTATTCTCTTTTTTAAATCAGATTTTATTTTAAATTTATATAACACAACGACATATACAAAAAAGACATATACTGTACATTTTGACAAGCCTTATCATATCAAAGCCAAAACAAACACAACCCCAAAATAAAAATAAAAAAAATAAAAATTCCCTTCCCTTCAAATATCATATCAATTGATATAGTAATTGATATAGTAAACAAAGGGAAGGGAATTTTAATTTTTTATTTTTTATTTTGGGGTTGTGTTTGTTTTGGCTTTGATATGATTATTTGTGTCAAAATGTACAGTATATGTCTTTTGTGTATATGTATATAATATTTTCCCCCTACTGTACTTCTATATCCACACAATCGTAACCCCTAACTCAATACCATACCCACATGATCTAACCACAGTGTCCAGATTAGGGATGAGCCGAACACCCCCCGGTTCGGTTCGCACCAGAACCTTCGAATGGACTGAAACTTCATACGAACTTTAGAACCCCATTAAAGTCTATGGGACTCGAACTTTCAAAGTCAAAAGTGCTAATTTTAAAGGCTAATATGCAAGATATTGTCCTAAAAAGGGTTTGGGGACCCGGCTCCTGCCCCAGGGGACAAGGATCAATGGCATATTTTTTTTTTTAAACTGGCGTTTTTTTGGGAGCACCGATTTTAATGATGATTAAAGTGAAAAAAAGTGAAATATTACTTTAAATATCGTGCTTGGGGGTGTCTATAGTATGCCTGTGAAGTGGCACGTGTTTCACGTGTTTAGAACAGTCCCTGCACAAAATGACATTTAACGGAAAAAAAAGTCATTTAAAACTGCTTGCTGTTTTAATGTAGTGTCTGGTTCCGGCAATATGGATGGAAATCATTGAGAAAAATGGCATGGGTATCTTGTATGGATATTAAGGGGAACCCCGTACCCAAATTAAAAAAAGGAAAGGCATAGGGCCCCCAGGCCCTATATATTCAGAACAGCAGTATACAGGAGGTGCAAACAAGACAGGGACTGTGTAGGTTTGTTGTGTTAAGTAGAATCTGTTTGTAATGTTGAACTGGTACATTTTTAAAGTGTAGCTCCAATCAAAAAATCAATTTTTAAGCTTTTTGGAAAACATAGGGAAGGGTTATCACCCCTGTATAATTTTTTTTGCCATCCGTCTTTTTTCATCTCCCTTCCTGTTGTCTCCTTCCATTTGCAAGTAGGAGAGGTTTGTAAGTTGGATGTTTGAAAGTAGGGGCCTGCTCTATATGCTCTGCAGAAATTTGGGCCTAAGGTGTTGGTGTTGCCACAACACTGTAAGTTCTCACAGTTACTCTCGGTGGGTGCAGGAACTGGCCCTGCTGTGAAATATTATATCAAAAATTGTAATTGCATGCCCCTGTTAAACAGGGGCTGAAAAATTGTGCCTAAGGTACTGGTGTTGGTGCCATGACACTGCAACCTCTCCCATATACTCTAGTTGGAGTGCAGGAATGAGCCCTGCTGCAAAGCCTTGCGTCAAAAACTGTAATTACACGCCCCTGTTAAACAGGGGCTGAAAAATTGTGCCTTAGGTACTGGTACTGTTGCCACGACACTGCAACCTCTCCCAGATACTCTAGTTGGAGTGCAGGAATGGGCCCTGCTGCAAAGCATTGCTTCAAAAATTGTAATTACATGACCCTGTTAAACAGGGGCTGAAAAATTGGGCCTAAGGCACTGGTGCTGGTGCCTCAACACTGCAATCTGTCCCAGATACTCTAGTTGGAGTGCAGGGATGAGCCCTGCTGCAAAGCATTGCATCAAAAATTGTAATTACATGCCCCTGTTAAACAGGGGCTGAAAAATTGGGCCTTAGGCACTGGTGTTGGTGCCATGACACTGCAACCTCTCCCATATACTCTAGTTGGAGTGCAGGAATGAGCCCTGCTGCAAAGCCTTGCATCAAAAATTGTAATTACACGCCCCTGTTAAACAGAGGCTGAAAAATTGGGCCATAGCCACTGGTGGTGCCAGAACCAAAAATGTTCTTCCAAGTTATCAGCGGGATCATTGAGGAGGAAGAGGATAGTCAGTCAACATAACAGGACAGTCACTCAGCATCAGCATAGGCAGTCTTGAAGGGATGTGACATTTTAAAAAAAAATTATTTGGTTACATCAGCTTCAGGTGCTTGGTAGCTGGTGGTGATCCAAGACTGATGCATCTTTATGAAGGTCAGTCGATCAACCGAGTCGGTGGACAGGCGCACCCTGTGATCGGTTACAAAGCCTTAAGTAGCACTGAAGGTGCGTTCCGAAAGAACGCTGGATGCAGGACAGGCCAGTAGCTCAACTGCATACTGTGCAAGCTCTGGCCAGTGATCCATCCTCAAGACCCAGTAAGCCAGAGGATTTTCAGTGGGAAAGGTGTTCAAGTCTGACCTTGCCCCTAGGTATTCCTGCACCATGTAAATCAGACGATGGCGATGGTTGCTGGAACCGATCATACTTTGGGGCTGTAAGTGAAAAGTGGTGTTGCGCTCCACTGAAATTACTAAATTAATTCAATAAATACATAAATAGTGATAAAAAAAAATAATACCATACAGGATCTAAAATACACTATATGCGACTATTTAAGATCAAACAAAAATGTGCAACCTATTAAAAGTGTATCAATGCCAATTAAACATTATACAAACCATTATAATGTGACCAATTATATAATCCAAATCAAAATAATAAAGATATTCCTAATAAGGTGCAAACAAAATAGGTGATAAAATCACAAATATGATTCGACCAGTGATAATAGAAATAAAAAACAATCGGATCCAAGATGTGTCTTAATCCATAAAGTGCATCCAGTGAAACAAATATATAAAAATAAAAATAAAAAGCACAATCCAAAAAGCAAAATTCTTAGAGTGTCTCTATTTATAGAAAACAAGGCAATCCATATCAAGTCATGCAATAGGTGGGTCCACACTGTGCTATGTAGCAGACTAATTCCGTGAATGAAAGCAGGGGATAATTCCACCCGTGATCTCCTAAATCCTCAAGACAGGTGCTCACACACTGAGTGCAGTGGGTACCTTACCTCACTGCTGTCAAGTAAACAGCAATACGTTCCAGCGGTTAAAGTGTATGCTATCAGCTGGTGCAGACACCCCAGGTAATCCCCTCTAGGTGCTCGGCCATGGACCATAGATCGTAACCAAAAAAGAGAGAAAGGGGCTCCAATAGTGAAGTACTGCTAAATAAACTTTATTAAAGAAAGGACATAGTCCTGGGTACTCACATTCAGTAGCACAGTATTAAGCAAAAGTTACAGCGAAAAGAACCGAACGAACTCCTCGTTCGTACCCCGGATGTCACTTCCAGTATCCTCCTAAGCCAATCCTAAGCGTATCGTCATTGATCACGTGACTTCATCAGGGACTAAAGCATAGGAGGTGAACAAACATTTAAATAGTATCCACAATTGGCGGCCATTTTCTTGTAGCCCGCGGTGCCTATTAATACTGGCGATCATAAACCTCGCCCGCGGCCATTTTCTTGTAGCCTATAGCACAGATGACATCGCAGCCATTTTCTTATAGGTTTTTACGAACAGCCTTAGCTACTCAGCTGCCGGCGGTCATTTTATTGTAGCCACCTCATCCACACTCATCCTAATAACAAGGTGCTACACTCGCAGCCATTTTCCCGTTGATCGTGGGTAAAAACACATCCATTGTTGTGGACTGGGTTCATTTAGACTGAATACCCTATATCATCGAACCGGCTTAAATAAATGACTAAGGGGATTCTATACTACAAATTAGTAACCTTAAACCTCCACGTTTTTTTTTTCTTTAAAAGCCAGCAGCTACAAATACTGCAGCTGCTGACTTTTAAAATAGTGACACTTACCTGTCCAGCGTGCCCGCGATGTCGGCACCCGAAGCCGATTTCTCGATTGTCTCTCGGGTGCTGCCGCCGCCATCTTGGGTATGGGAATCAGGAAGTGGAGCCTTTCGGCTTCATTTCCCGGTTCCCTACTGCGCATGCGCGAGTTGCGCTGCGCAATAAGGACGGTCCCCGCTGCCTCTGGGATCTGTGTGTTTCCCAGCAGGCAGCGGGGGACTTTCGGAAAGGGGCATAATCTACGGCCCTTTCCGCAGAGAGCTATCCCGGAAGTGGGTGCAGATACCTGTGCTGTACAGGTACCTGCACCCCCCTCCCCCCTGAAAGGTGCCAATTGTGGCACCGGAGGGGGGGAGGGTTCCGATGAGCGGAAGGCCCACTTTAGGGTGGACCTCCACTTTAAAACCAAAGGCATTATTTAAAATGATAATACTTTCTTTCGCTAGTAGCTGCAAACACAGCCACAAGCATCAATATCTAAGGCAGAGTAATTATTAGAATAATATAAACTAAAATCGCAGCCCTCCAAGTAACCAAGGATTAAAGAGCACATACCTAACAATAAATCAAACTCACACAATTAAATGCTGGCTGTGACACAGCCACACACATATCTATCATAGAATAAGCCAGTCTTATTCTAGAGCAAAAATTGCTCAGTAATGTAATTTTTGCTCTAGAATAAGACTGGTTTATTCTATGATAGATATGTGTGTGGCTGTGTCACAGCCAGCATTTAATTGTGTGAGTTTGATTTATTGTTAGGTATATGCTCTTTAATCCTTGGTTACTTGGAGGGTTGCGGTTTTAGTTTATATTATTCTAATAATTACTCTGCCTTAGATATTAATGCTTGTGGCTGTGTTTGCAACTACTAGCGAAAGAACGTATTATCATTTTAAATAATGCCTTTGGTTTTAAGCTAAAGATTATATGATTATCTTAATAAATGTCCCCTTCATTCTGACTTTTAAATTTTTAATTAATATAATAAATTAATAATATTATTCCCGCTGTTTAAGGTTACTAATTTGTAGTATAGAATCCCCTTAGTCATTTATTTAAGCCGGTTCGATGATATAGGGTGTTCAGTCTAAATGAACCCAGTCCACAACAATGGATGTGTTTTTACCCACGATCAACGGGAAAATGGCTGCGAGTGTAGAACCTTGTTATTAGGATGAGTGTGGATGAGGTGACTACAATAAAATGGCTGCCGGCAGCTGAGTAGCTAAGGCTGTTCGTAAAAATCTATAAGAAAATGGCTGTGATGTCATCTGTGCTATAGGCTACAAGAAAATGGCCGCAAGGCGAGGTTTATGATCGCCAGTATTAATAGGCACCGCGGGCTACAAGAAAATGGCCGCCAATTGTGGATACTATTTAAATGTTTGTTCACCTCCTATGCTTTAGTCCCTGATGAAGTCACGTGATCAATGACGATACGCGTAGGATTGGCTTAGGAGGATACCGGAAGTGACGTCCGGGGTACGAACGAGGAGTTTGTTCGGTTCTTTTCGCTGTAACTTCTGCTTAATACTGTGCTACTGAATGTGAGTACCCAGGACTATGTCCTTTCTTTAATAAAGTTTATTTAGCAGTACTTCACTATTGGAGCCCCTTTCTCTCTTTTTTGGTTACGATCTATGGTCCATGGCCGAGCACCTAGAGGGGATTACCTGGGGTGTCTGCACCAGCTGATAGCATACACTTTAACCGCTGGAACGTATTGCTGTTTACTTGACAGCAGTGAGGTAAGGTACCCACTGCACTCAGTGTGTGAGCACCTGTCTTGAGGATTTAGGAGATCACGGGTGGAATTATCCCCTGCTTTCATTCACGGAATTAGTCTGCTACATAGCACAGTGTGGACCCACCTATTGCATGACTTGATATGGATTGCCTTGTTTTCTATAAATAGAGACACTCTAAGAATTTTGCTTTTTGGATTGTTCTTTTTATTTTTATTTGTATATATTTGTTTCACTGGATGCACTTTATGGATTAAGACACATCTTGGATCCGATTTTTTTTTATTTCTATTATTACTGGTTGAATCATATTTGTGATTTTATCACCTATTTCGTTTGCACCTTATTAGGAATATCTTTATTATTTTGATTTGGATTATCTAATTGGTCACATTATAATGGTTTGTATAATGTTTAATTGGCATTGATACACTTTTAATAGGTTGCACATTTTTGTTTGATCTTAAATAGTCACATATAGTGTATTTTAGATCCTGTATGGTATTATTATTTTTTTATCACTATTTATGTATTTATTGAATTAATTTAGTAATTTCTGTGGACCGCAACACCACTTTTCACTTACTACCACATTTGAGGGGAGGGTTTGCACCTCTGTCGGTGTTTTGCTGCAACCATACTAGTTTTCTTGTTTAGCCATTGTAGCGCGAGGATAACCAATAATTATTAATTACATACTTTGGGGCTGCGGACTAAAAAATTGTCTGAAAGCATCAGTCAGACGGCCACCTTCTCCACCGCTCCTTCTGTGACTGACTGAAGCCTCAGCAACACGTTGTCCAGGACCAGGAGTTTGTAGCCTCCCAGTCTCTGGGAACGCGTTGCACAGACCTTTCTGCAAGGCCTCCCAGAGATGTCTCATCCTCTGCTCCCTCTGCGATGGCAAGATAAGGTCCGCAACCCTAGCATTGTACCGTGGATCAAGGAGAGTGGCCAGCCAGTAATGGTCCCTCTCCTTGATCTGAAGAATACGAGGATCCTTCCGCAGGCTTTGAAGGATCAGGGAGGCCATGCAGTTTAGGTTAGCTGAGGCATTCGGTCCAGAGTCCTCTGGGTCACTAAGGACAACATGATCCGCAGCAACCTCCCCCCAGCCACGTACAAGTCCATGGGTTTCTTGGGACTGTAAAAGACTGCTGCTGCTGATGCTGAGTGCCAGGCTCCACCTCCATGCTGACACAATCCTCCTCCTCCTCCTTCTCCTCTTCCTCCTCTTCCTGTGTGATGGGTGGGACAGCAGAAACACTGTCTGGTTAAAGGGGGCCTTGAGAGGCAAGGAAGTCATCCTCTTCCTGCCTCTGTTCTGCCTCAAGTGCTCTGTCCATTATTCCATGCAGCGTATACTCCAACAGGTGGACAAGAGGTACAGTGTCACTGATGCATGCACTGTCACTGCTCACCATCCTCATGGCCTCCTCAAATGGTGACAGGACTGAGCATGCATCCCTGATCATGCCCCATTGGCATGGTGAAAAAAAAACAAGCTCCCCTGACCCTGTCCTGGTGCCGTAGTCGCACAGGTACTCATTGATGGCCCTCTGCTGTGTGTACAGCCACTGCAGGATGGCCAACATTGAGTTCTACCTGGTGGGCATGTCACATATAAGGCGGTTCTTGGGCAGGTTCAACTCCTTTTGGAGCTCAGCCAGCCAAGCACTGGCATTATGTGATCGGCGGAAATGCCCCACAGACTTTCCTGGCCTGCCTGAGGACATCCTGTAAGCCCAGGTACCTGCCCAAGAACTGCTGCACCACCAGGTTAAGGACATGAGCCACACAGGGCATATGGGTCAGTTGTCCCTGTCGGAGGGCGGAGAGGAGGTTGGTGCCATTGTCACAAACCACCATTTCTGGCTTAAGCTGGCATGGCATCAACCTCCTCTCGGCCTGCCCCTGCAGAGCTGACAAAATATCTGCCCCAGTGTGGCTCCTGTCCCCCAAACATGCCAGCACAAGCACAGCATGGCATCTTATTGCCTGTGTACTTGTGTAGGCCCTTGAACGCCTACAGAGCACCATTGGTTTCCGAGGACAAAGCACAGGATGAGGCCATGGAGGAAGAAGAAGAGGAGGGGGTGGAGGAGAGAGGTGTGTCACAACCAGTAGTAGCATTTTGGAGGTGTGGTGGCAGAACAACCACCAACACTACTGCATCCTTCTCAGCTGCCAGAAGAGTGACCCAATGCACCCTGAAAGATAGGTAACGTCCCTGTCCATGCCTGCTGGACCATGAGTCAGCGGTAATATGCACCTTACCGCTGACCGCCCTGTCCAGCGAGGCATGGACATTGCCTTCCACATGCCGGTAGAGAGCCGGAATCACCTTCTGTGAGAAAAAGTGGCATTTGGGGACCTGCCACTGAGGACCCGCACATTGTACAAACTCACGGAAGGGGGCTGAGTCTACCAACTGAAACCTTCATTCCTCTCAGTGTAGGTTTTAGAGAGGACTGAAGGTATAGTGGGGTTGGAGATCCCAGCTGATGAGGAGCAAGGAGAGGTCCACTTTGTTCTTTGGTGTGGGTCTTTAAGGTACCCTTGCCAACGAGCTGTATGGCAGGTCAACATATGTCTGGTCAAGCATGTGGTGCCCAAGCGACTGATGTTTTGGCCATGTGAGATAAGCTTGAGACATATGTTGCAAATAGCAGCGGTGCGAACTGATGCACTCGTCTCAAAAAAGGCCCACACCAAAGAACTTTTGGAATAACGCACAGAGGCAGCGCCCTGCACAGGCGGAGCTCTGCAGTGTGATTCAGTCGTGTGCTGCCCTTAAGCTGGCCCCTGGAGGGCATCCTGCCTCGTTGGAGATGCGCCTCCTCCTCCTTCTCCTCTCTCCTATCAGGCACCCACGTGGAGTCAGTGACCTCATCATCCCCTCCCTCTTTATCACTGGAGCAAATCTGACAGTATGCTGCAGCTGGTGGAACATGACTGCCAGATTGCTGTCCTTCTTGAGCATCCTCTCTCTCTGCGCTAACGCTACTGCCTTCCTCTAGCTAGGTATCATCATCAGAGCCTTCAAAATGCTGGGCATCCTCCTGGAGCATGTACCCAACACTGTGCTCAAACAGTTCGGGGGACTCCTCAGGAAGACATGGTGGGTCTAGGGAAGGAGTGACTGATGACATTGAGAAGAGGGAAGAGGACGTGTTGGCAGCTGCTTTTCTAGTACCCTGAGCCTGGGTGAGAGAGGATGAGGAGGATGAGGAGGGCTTGGTAATTCACTCTACCAAGTCTTCGGCATTATGCGGCTCAACGCGTCCAGCTGCCAAAAATAAGGACAAGCGTGTCCCATGGCCACGTGCTGATGACGATGCACCACGTCCACGACCAGCACTGTTGTCTCTAGACACAGAACCTGCTTGCCCTCTTTTATTGGCTCCTGACTGTCTGCCTCTCCTTGTTGACATTCCAGACATAGTAATGGCCTGCAGGGAGATGGGAAAACCAGCAATTGGGGTAGCTTTAGGTGCACACCGAGCAGATGACACAGTACACTTACTGTAATTACTGTAGCTGCCTGCCTGTTTTACAGAAACAGAACAACACCAGCAATAAGGGGTAGCTTCAGGTGTATACTGTACAGGAGGCACACAACACCCACTGTAACTGCTGCAGACGCCTGTATTACAGAAACAGAACAACACCAGCAATAAGGGGTAGCTTCAGATGTATACTGTGCAGGAGGCACACAGCATCCACTCTAACTGCTGCAGATGCCTGTATTACAGAAACAGAACAACACCAGTAATAAGGGGTAGCTTCAGGTGTATACTGTGCAGGAGGCACACAACACCCACTTTAACTGCTGCAGATGCCTGTATTACAGAAACAAAACAACACCAGCAATAAGGGGTATATTCAAGTGTATACTGTGCAGGAGGCACACAACACCCACTGTAACTGCTGCAGGCGCCTGTATTACAGAAACAGAACAACATCAGCAATAAGGGGTAGCTTCAGGTGTATACTGTGCAGGAGGCACACAACACCCACTGTAACTGCTGCAGATGCTTGTATTACAGAAACAGAACAACACAAGCAATAAGGGGTAGCTTCAGGTGTATACTGTGCAGGAGGCACACAACACCCACTCTAACTGCTGCAGATGCCTGTATTACAGAAACAGAACACCAGTAATAAAGGGTAGCTTCAGGTGTATACTGTGCAGGAGGCACACAACACCCACTGAATAAGCTCTAGGTTCCCAAGCAACAAAGCCACTGTCCCTGCCTATCGTGCTCTTTCCCTGACCGCCGCAACACACTACACAAGGCTGCCGCGCTGGCGGCCTTATATAGTGTGGGGCTTGTACTAAACCCCCCTGAACTATAATTGGCCACAGGCAGGATGGTTCTCCTCGCTGCTGGCGCTGTGATTGGCCAAGCATGCGGGGTCACAGTGCATGCTTGGCCAATCATGAGCCAGCAATGCACTGCGGTGGCGCAGTGCATTGTGGGCCGTGAGCGCCACATGAATATGACGCGAACGGCCCACAAAGTTCTGGATTCGCTGAACAGATGAACAGCTGGTGTTCGAGTCGACATGCGTTCGACTTGAATATCGAGCTCATCCCTAGTCCAGATAGAGTCAAACCGCTTAGATAAATTTCTTAAAAGAGAGTATGTCTCTAATAAGAGATGTATTTATTGAGATTAAATATCCAATCAGATATAGTTGGAGGATAAAAAAAAATTAGTGGCCCCTAGTGGAATTAATGGGGAATTATACTTCCAGTTTTCCCTGTGGTGTAGTGCATTAAATGCTATAAGAGTTATTTCATGTGCTCTATACCTATTCTATATTTTGGCGGTATCCATATATTTTTTTGTAATTGTGAACCATAGAGTGTCTCCTCCATTTTTACCCATTTCTTATTCGTGCTTATATTAGCCCATTCCACTAATCTTGATAAAATATTTGCAGTATAATACCTATATGTGTCTGGGAGTGCCACCCCTCCTTTTTTTTTTCCTAGTTAATAAATTATATTTTACCCTTGATTTTTTATTTTGCCATATATATTTTAAGAATTGTGATTTTATTACCTTAAAAAAAACTTTTTGGGATATTTATCGGAAGCATTTTTAATTTATATGTAATTTTTGGTAAAATCACCATCTTCAACATAATAATTCTGCCTATCCATGAGATTGAGCCATTTCTCATGTTCCTTAACTCTGTTTTAATTTCATTTAATAGTGGTATATAGTTAGCTTGGTATAGGTCGTGGTCATTAGCTGTAATTTTTATTCCTAGATATGTTATTTCTTTTTTCTCCCATGTAAAGGGAAATTCTTGCTGTAATAATTTCTCTTCCTTTAAATCTATTCCTATATTCAATATAACCATTTTGATAGGGTTTATTTTAAAATTTGAGCGGGCACCACAGTCCTTTATTTCTTTAATTAATCAGGGAAGTGACAGTCGCGGATTGGTCATGTAAAGGAGTATGTCATCCGCATATGCCGCTATCTTGTGTTCTTCCTCTCCCAGTTTTACCCCCCTTATGTTAACATTATTTTGTATTTTTGTGAGCAATGGCTCCAGAGCAATCACATACAGGAGTGGTGAAAGCGGGCACCCCTGCCTTGTCCCGTTAAGCATGTCGAATGCAGACGACACACTCCCATTGACCCCCACTCTAGCTGATGGCTGTGTATACAAGTTGTTTATCCATCTCAGCATCTTAGGTCCTATTCCTATGTTCTGGAGGGTTTCCATCATAAAACACCAATCCACTTGATCATTTTTGGCATTGATCGATATTAATATCCTTGGAGGCTTAACTTCCTTATCCATAAGTAGCAAAGTTCTTAGACTGTTATCCCTCCCCTCTCTACCTGGTCTGGTATTAATTGGTCTTTAAATTTCTTATAATACTTCATTTATTTATTTTTTATTCCAAGTAAGGGTACACAATTAGGAAAGTATGTCACAGATATACGGGTAAAAGATATTATTACACAAGGTGAATTAATGAGAAAACAGGATTTAATAAAAAAACACGGATGGCAAAACTTGAAGGATTGGGAATATTTACAGATTCAACATTTTATAAAATCAATCCAGGCCCCATAAGAGATGAGAACACATTAACACCTATCGAAAAGCTTTGTAATTCAAAAAATATAGTAAAACATGGTATATTTCAGGTATACGAAATTCTTACAGAATAAGAGGGGCAAGGAGCTATTCCTGCTATAGTAAAATGGGAACAGAATATGGAGATTAAACTTGAGGAGTCACAAATGATAAAAGCTGTATATAATAATGCATCGGATATAAGGTCCATAGAAGTAAATTACAAGTGTCTGTGGCATTTGGCACCAGAAAAGATGCATAAAATATATCCCTCTAAATCCCCACAGTGTTGGAGAGAATGTAAATCACCTGGAACAACATATCATATATGGTGGGAATGCCCAGAGATAAAACAATATTGGGATAGAATAATAGATCTTATCGAGATAATAACAGGGGATAGGATACCATATTGTCCTTGGGCCTGTTTATTTCATGGTACAGAGAGAAACAAGAACCAATATAAAAAAACATTGACTCCATTTTTGCTTAATGCAGCAAAAGCCCTTATTCCTAAAAAATGGTTAGACATTAAAAAACCTAGTATCAGAGAATGGATACTGAGAGTTGAGTATATTAATAGTATGGAATATTTAAGCAATATAGAGGAAGATCGAATGTATAGGTATTGGCCAATATGGGAAAAGTGGAGAATGTTTAAAAAGACTGAAATTTACCTTCAAACAATGATGGAAACAATATAATGTGGATTCTAAGGGGATCAACAGACTAAAGGGGGGGGGGGGGGGGGACAATGGGCAAATTTATATGTTTTGTATGAATAATAACAAAATAAGAATGTTAAGATAAAATGTAAGGTTTGTAACAGTGATGGTATAATAAAAACTTAAATAAAAAAAAAAAAGATATAGTTGGAGGATGTGGGGAAGTCCACCTAAGAGCAATTTGTCTCTGAGCCACAAAAAGCGCACGTATAACAGTGATCCGCATTTGAGCACTGGGCTGTCAAGATAACGCAGTAAACATATTAAGGGATTCACCAAAAGATCTAAATTGAAGATCCTGTTAAGTGTGCCCACTACCTCCGCCCAATACCACTGGAGTTTTGGGCAACACCATAATAGATCAATGATCCCAATTTGCTACATCTAGAAAAAGCTGAGTCGGCTCTTAAACCAATAGTGAACAGAAATTCTGGGGTCCTATACGCTTTTTGCAATATAAAAAAATTGAGTTAATTCTGATGGCAAGTCCTGGTCATCTCTTTAGCCCTCTTTGACATAAATCTGTTGCAAGTGTAGCTCACCGTCATTGGATATTTTGTATACTTCTTATTTTGCATGTGTATGTATATTTGAAATCTGCCTTTTCACTTACTTAAATAAAAATGTGAAAACAAAATTTCAGTTAATCTGTGCAAAGGTGTAAGAGACATAAGAGGGAGGGCCCGAAGAATCTTATCCCAAGCATTATCAGGAATAGGGCCGATATCCTGCTCCCACTTCTATCTAGAGGGAAAATTAAACTTATTAAAAGAGACTTATTTGCAGCAGAAATTAAACCCTTAGTAAAGGTTGCCTGAACTACTCTCTCCAACACTAGCAGCATAGAAAACCAATCAGGGGAGAAAGAAAATTTGGCATATAGAGCATGAAGCAACTGCAAAAGTTGATAACCCACCTGGGGTTCAAAGGAAATTCCCTTAACAACTGATCAAAAGGTTTGAGTGAGCCCCTGAATAACGGAAATTTAAATGAGGGACTGCAGCCGCAAGTCAATGGAAACCGACCCAAATAAATTGAGCTTTTGTTTCTGTCATGGAGTTGCAGGCTGCACGTCTCATACAAATTATACATCAAATAAAGTTAAACCACACAACAACATTGCGGTAGAAAATTGGCTGTGGCACCTTCATCAGTTTTAAACATAATAAAATATGTACACTGCATATTGAAATCATTCATCAAAAGCCAAAAGACATAACATGAAAATTTGCTCAGTCATAGGACTTGAACGAAATATTCATTTTCTAAAACAAAGTCCCCCCTTTAGCAAGGTTGACAAACCACAAAAAGTGTCAGCAACAAGGCGGGAAGGTGAGGAGCTTAAAGAGGAAGTAAACTCTCCCACTCTGATGCTTCTCTTCATTTAGTCCATTATAATAAGTAATTATCAGACTATAGCTACTGTAATCCAGCCCAAATCGCATATTACTTACTGTTTAAAGAAACTTTAAAAAACTTGTTTCCAGGGGTTAGGCAGCACCATCTTAAGTATTGTTTTCTGAGTCCACAGTGGAGTGTATTTCTGCCCTTACATTGAGCACTTCCTGTACTGTTAACCAAGCCTCCTTCTCAATACAACTTTTCTATGGCAACGCTGCTTCCCTGTTCATAGCTGACTTGTTTTATTGAATAGTATTTACTTGTGACAATGTCTAATGTTTCCCTTTGTCAGTCTTATCAGCTTCAGCTGATAAGACTGCAGCAATGGCCAGGTTTACATTGTATGTCATGTCACATGGTCACATGGTGAGTAGGAGGAAGCTCTGAATGAGTCTGAAGTCTCCTGGGAGTTAAGTGTTGTGCCGTAGGAAGTCCTTATAACAAATAGATAAGACAGAGAGTGTGCCTTAAATCAGGGGAGATCTGGGCATGCTCAATAAAGTCATTCTAAAGAACAAAAAGGATTACAACAATACTAAGCAAGTAAGGAGATATCTACAAGCAGTGTTCATTAGGGTTTTTTATGCTGATTTACATGGGACAAAGTTATGGGTGAGGGTTTACAACCACTTTAAGTCCAGTGTACTGTTATCTGCGAGGAATCCTGCTGTGCTCTTGCCTTGTATACTGGTCCAAATGAGATGCAGAAAGTTCCAGAACGTCACATGCAGTCAGTCATCAACTTAAAGCATACCTGTGAAAAATTGAATACACCTTTACTTGATGTAATTTAAATAATCACATTTTAAATGAGGGACTGCAGCCACAAGATCATGCAAACTGACCCAAATCAAACTCCCATCTTCCAAATGTTTTAATAACACCCAGTCTAGCCGCTTCGGAGGCAGTAATTTTTAATTGTCGAAGACCTAAATGATGAAGATATTTCTTGAGAACAGAAGAAAATTGAAACTTTGTGAAAGGTAAGGTATTAAAATGAAAAAGAAGCATAATAACAGAACAGAAGAAAATTGAAACTTTGTGAAAGGTAAGGTATTAAAATGAAAAAGAAGCATAATAAGAGGCATGGAGGAGCTTAGCTATGAGGAAAGATTAGAGGAACTGAATTAATTCTCTCTTGAGAAGAGATTAAGGGGAGATATGATGAGCAACATGTTTAAATACATAAGTGGTCCTTATAGTGAACTTGGTGATGAATTATTAACTTTAAGGTCATCACAGAGGACAAGGGGATAATTTTTAGATCTGAAGAAAGAGAGATTTAATCTCCAAATATGGAAAGTTTTCTTCACAGTAAGAGCTGTGAAAATGTGGAATAGACTCCCTCAAGAGTTTGTTCTGGCTAGCTCAGTAACTTTCTTTAAAAAAGGTCCGGATTCCTTCCTATGTACATAATATAACTGGATACTAACATTTATAGGTAAAGTTGATCCTGGGAATATCCGATTGCCTCTCAGGGGATCAGGAAGGCATTTTTTCCCCTGCTTTTCTGTTTTTTTTTTCCTTCCTCTGGATCAACTGTGGGTATAGGATTGTGTAAATGGGACTGTATGTTTTTTTTGTTGTTTTTTTTTTTTTTTTTTTTATTGAACTAGATGAACTTGTGTCTTTTTTAAACCTAACTATGTAATTATGTAACTATGAATAAAAAATGTTCCTAAAGATTTATGCCTGACAGATATTAACCACCTCCCGCCTGGCCTATAGCAAAATGACAGCCAGGTGGATGTCATATGATGTCTTCCTGGAACACGCCACACTGCAGTGTGATCTGCCACCAGCTGTGTCAGCCGGACACGGTCTATGACTGATTAGTGTACTGACTCGCTGTTGGTATTATTGTGATCGCTGTGACTAATCACAGAAGATCACATGACATATGTAAACAATTGATGGCTTCCTTTCATGTCAGTCCAGGTGCCAAAGGAGGCAGAATAAGAGGGACCCCCTAGCAACAAAGATTTAGAGGTGAGTAAAAAAAATATTTTTCTACAAATGTTTTTTTTTAAGCACATTAATAATTTTTTGGGGGGTGGAACTCCACTTTAAGTAAAAATGGTCCCCAGAGTAGTACAGTGTTACTATGGTAACACTAATTTGCACTGGTCATAAACCAGTGTTTTGCTCTGGTTTCGCGCTGGTTAAAAAAAAAGTAAAAAAATAAATAAATAAATATATATATATATATATATATATATATATATATATATATATATATATATATATATAAATTATTGTTATGTTTTTTTGCATACTGTCACCAGTCAGTGTCCCTGATAACCAGCATACCAGTTATATAATAATGCTGTACTGCACTGGTGACAGTATGTAAAAAAAAATACATTTTGAAATAAGAAAAAATATTTCTTAATTTTTTTTTTTAAATGATGCCAAAAAAATACAACTTCAAAAATCTTTCTATGGCTCTTACTTAATAGCTTGGACTGTCTAATTTCCAAGGTAATTTAGGGGATATTTGCAGTGTCCTGGCTGTTTCATGCCTTTCATTTAAAAAATCTTATCAGAAGGTCTATTTGATTGCGTTACTGCTAATTTAACTCCATTTACTTCTGTGTGTGTTACTGCCAGTTTAACGCCAAATAGTTTGGCATGCGTTACTGCCAGCTTAACGCCATATCGTTTTGTGTGCGTTACTGCCAGTTTAACGCTATATAGTTTTGCGTGCGTTACTGCCAGGTTAACACCATATAGTTTTGCATGTGTTACTGCCAGTTTAACACCATATAGTTTTGTGTGCATTACTGACAGTTTAATGACATTTACTTCTGTGTGCGTTACTGCCAGTTTAACATCATATAGTTTTGCATGCGTTACTGTCAGTTTAATGCCATATAGTTTTGCGTAAATTTCTGCCAGTTTAACACCATATAGTTCTGTGTGCATTACTGCCAGTTTTACACCATTTACTTCTGTGTGCGTTACTGCCAATTTAATGCCATTTACTTCTGTGTGTGTTACTGCCAGTTTAACGCCATATAGTTTTACGTGCGTTACTGCCAGTTTAATACCATATAATTCTGTGTGTGTTACTGCCATTTTAACGTCATTTACTTCTGTGTGCATTACTGACAGTTTAACGCCATATCGTTTTGCTTGCGTTACTGCCAGTTGAACACCATATAGATCTGGGTGCGTTACAGCCAGTTAAATGCCATATAGTTCTGTATACGTTACTGCCAGTTTAACGCCATTTACTTCTGGGTGCGTTACTGTCAGTTTAAAGCCATACAGTTCTGTGTGTCACTGTACATTTGGTGCATTATATTGTAGTATATTATAGTGTATCCATGGAGTGTGTCTGTGTAGTGTGAGTACTCAAATTAAAGTGCATTGTTTACATTGTTTAAAGTGCATCGACGTACAGATTTCCACTTCTTCTTTACATTTGCTTATAAGCACCGCCCCCTCCCTCCCAATAATGTCTGGGAGGACAACAAGGAAAGGCAGATGTTCCCTTGGAACTGTAAGGGGGCCAGCAACAAATGTGTCCACAGGCAAAGGTGGATGAGGTGGTCAGTCCTCAAGCAGGGCATAATTTTCTCTGTTTAGTGAGTTTGCCCGTGCTATCCAGCCACAGCATGCAAAGGAGGTGGTAAACTTGCTTACTAAACCTTCCTCATCCTCCTCATCCTCTGTCAAGCAAGCAGAGACAAGTGTGCAGTCCCTTGCAGTTGCCAGAGTGGATAAACCTGCCTCCTTGTCCACATCCATTCCCGCCATAGCCGCAACATCAGCCATTGAGGAGTCAGCTGAGTTATTTGACCACAGCGCCAGCCACTTGCTCCTTGATGAAGCGCAGCCATTACTGGATTCAGATGTTGGTTCTGAGGTTGAGGATGACAGGAACATGAGCCTAGAGAGAGGGAGGAACACTGGTAGACAAATTGGCATTAATGTTCCCCAAGCCACAGCGTATTACCAAGTTGTCTACAGTGGTAATTATGAAGATGGAGGAGATCGAGATGATGATGATGATGATGATGAGGTCACTGATGCAACTTGGGTGCCAGATAGAGCAGAGGAGAAAACTGGAGGTGAGGCGGCACAACCCCAAGGATACCGACATCAAGAAAGAGTAGAGAGCAACCATCCTATTCCATCACATTCTGCAGCTGTTATCTCCCAGCCCAAAGCTCAGCTGTCTGGGCCTTTTTCAGCACATCTGCAGCAGATCGCACTATTGCTATCTGCGTCTCAGGCACATCAAATGTGGCAAAAAAAAACAACCATTTGGGTACCACATGCCTAACAGGGCATTTAACGTCCAACCCCTCAGCCTGCAAGACCACCTAAAAGCCACACAAAAAGGGGCACAAATCTGTCCCTCCTCCTCCTTAGCCACTTCAGTCTGCTCCTGCGATACCGAGTCATTACCTTTCAGCAGCCTCCACTGACAGGGATGATGGTGTAGCACAGGGTGTCCCAGGTCCTAGCAGCACATCTGCCAGCAGCGCACCACCAGCTGTAGACTGTAGCCAGCAAATTTCTCTGCCTCATCTGCTGCAACGGAAAAAATACAGCCCCGGTCACCCACATGCCCAGCGTCTGAATGCAAGCTTGTCAAAGTTGTTGGCTCTCCAACTTCTTCTTTTTAGCCTGGTTGATTCTGCCCCCTTCCCTGAATTCACACAATGTGCTGTACCACAATGGCAGGTTCCCAGTTGCTACTACTTTTCGCATAAGGCCGTTCCATCTCTCTACCATCACGCAGAAGGGAATGTTCTGGCATCATTGGGTAAGGGAGTCAGCCCTAAAATCCACTTTACTGCTGAGACGTGGATCAGCAAGCATGGGCATGGACAATATATTTAGTTCACAGCACACTGGGTAACGCTGCTTGCAACTCGAAAGCATACAGGACAGGGCTCGGTGCTGCAGCTTGTTGTGCCCCAACGTCTCCATACAGCTGGTGATGATGATACCAGACCTGTGAGCTCTACCCCCTCCTCCACCACCACCTCCATGCCCTCCTCTGCAGAATTATCCTATGAAGTGTTCAAAGGGCTATTCCCAGAGTCAGGCTAAAAGGTGCCATGAAGTGCTTCAGCTGGTGTTTAGGGGACAGGAACCACACCAGAGCAGAGATTCTTGCAGCTCTGCAGGGACAGGCCCAGAGGTGGTTCACACCATGCCAGCTGGAGCCAGGAATGGTGGTGTCCGATAATGGCTCAAACCTCCTGTCCACCCTTAGACTGGGAAAGTTGACACATGTGCCCTGCCTGGCACATGTCCTCAATTTGGTGGTGCAGCGTTTCCTAAGTACATACTCAGGGTTGCAAGATGTACTATAGCAGGCCAGAAGAGTATGTAGCCATTTCAGGCAGTCATACGCAGCC
The DNA here is from genome assembly GCF_037356315.1 of Lithobates pipiens. Lineage (NCBI taxonomy): Eukaryota > Metazoa > Chordata > Amphibia > Anura > Ranidae > Lithobates > Lithobates pipiens. Next base: position 246,988,454 of record NW_027507785.1, read on the forward strand.
AGTGCTTTGTTGCCTGAAATTCAGTGGGAATTCCACCTGCCCATAAACTGCCTGATTTGTGAAATGCCCAGCAGATGGAGCTCAACTTTGAGAATGCTGGAGTGGCTATACATGCAGCAGAGGGCAGTCAAATGCCGCGTACACACGATCAAATTTTCCGGCGTACTTAGTCGGGCAAACAATCCGGCGGATAGTCCGGCGGACTTTCTACCGAATGGACTTGGCCACACATGGACGCACAGAAAGTCTGGCGATTGCTAGCACGATGACGTACAGCACGTACGATGGGACTAGAAAAAGGAAGTTCAACAGCCAGTAGCCAATAGCTTCCTTTTTGTGCTTGCTTCTGAGCATGCTTCATTCTTAGTCCACCGGACTAGCATACTCACGAACGTATTGTCCACTGAAACCCAAGTCCGGCGGAAAGATTAGGCTGCAAAACTACTTTCTAAGTCCGCTGGACTTTACACTGAAAAAGTCAGCTGAAGCCCACACACGATCAGATTGTCCGGTGAAATGCGGTCCGGCGGACTAAGTACGCCAGACAATTTGATCGCGTGTATGCGGCAAAAGAGTACCTGTACCAGTATGGCACAACGACAGGCTCAGGACGCCTCAGCTTTTTTTCCCCACACCAATGGCTGATCATTAAGGATGCATGCACTGTATTGTCACCATCTGAGGAGGCCACAAGGATGGTGAACAGTGACAGTGCATGTATCAGTGACACAATCTCTGTTGTGTTCCTGCTGGAGCAGGCTCTGCATGGCATTATGGACAGGGCACTGGAGGTAGACCAGCAGGGGGAAGAGGAGGACTTCCTTTCCCGCCCACTTTATCCAGACACCATCATTCATATGTCACAGAACACACAGGAGGATAGAGGGGAGGAGGATGAGGAGGAGGATTCTGGCACTTTCATAGGCTTTGTAGAAGAGGAATACATGTGTCAATCTGTAAGCGATGCCTTTCCAACCAGAGGACCCTTGGGAGTAGTACGTGGCTGGGAGGAGGAAGTTCCAGATTCTGTCATCCTAAATGACCCAGAGGAGTCTGCTTCTCAAGCCTTGACAAATTTGAGGCACATGGGCAACCTCATGCTTCAAAGCCTGCGAAAGGACCCAAGAATACGTGGCATAAAGGAGAAGGATGATTACTGGTTGGCAACCCTTGACCACCGTTATAAGGGGGAGGTCTTAGAACTCATCCCATCCCCACAGAGAGTGCAGAAGATAAAATCTCTTGAGGACACATTATATAGGATTTTATTGAGCATTTTTCCTGACCCCAGTAGGTTACAGTGTGCTAGAAAACGTTGTTTTATGTCTTTTGTTGGTCAAGAGAGGAGCGTTGGAGAAGGCTCCCGCCTAAGTGAGGCATTTTCGGAATTTTTTTAGTGCTTGCTGTCCAGGGCTGTCAGCTTCCACATCCCATCGCCAGCATCTGCATCACATGGTGGACGATTACCGTGGGGCCAAAACAGAGATGGAGAGCTTTCCAGCTGACGATCCACTGACTTACTGGGTCATGAGAATAGACCACTGACCACTGGCCTATTGAGTTGTTGGGCTGCCCTGCATCCAGCGTGCTTTCAGAAAGGGCTTTCAGTGCTGCAGGAGGTGTCATTACTGACTCCGTAGGCCGTTTGACTTTTATAAAAATGAATCAGTCCTGGATTACCAGCTATGAAGCCCCTGATGCCAATGTCACTGATTAAGTCTTTTTGGGATGTGGAATTCTGCAGGACTTCAAGGCTGCCTAGCTTTGAGGGTTTTGAATCATTTAATCTGGAAGAATGTTTTTGGTATAGGTTTCATGGGCACAAATAACACCCAAAGACTAATTTTTCAACACCTGTTTGACAGATGCATATCATTGCAATTTTTTTTGCCTTCATCAAGAGCACCTCTATAGAGTTATGGTGGGAAGGCAACCCCGACAGTCAAAGAGTAATTTTTCTGCACCCGTTTGACAGGTGCATATCATTGCAAGTTTTAACAGCAAGGCCAATTCTTGCTTTCATCAAGATTACCTCTATAGGGTTACGGTGGGAAGGTGCCACCGACACCCACAGACCAATTTTTACACACCCGTTACTTCTATCCAAAGTCAAAGCGACACCAGAATGTATCCAAAAAATCTCTAATCTTGTTCCCAGTGCACTACATTGTGGCTTATCGTACACACTGGCTCCCCAGCTGTTGCTGAGCAAAATAAAGGCAGCTTGCAGGGAAACAGGTCAGGGATCACTGGGCACCAAATGATATCACCTGTGATGTATTTCAGTTATCTTGCAAACCTGGCCTGTTAGTGGGCCCTGAGGACTGCTTTAGTACAATGTAAAGTAGTGAGTGTACAGCTTGTATAACAGTGTAAATTTGCTGTCCGCTCAAAATAACTCAACACACAAATTGGACCCAAAGTGTGGCCACTATTAGGCTTCATGCACAGGAGACACAGATGCAAACGCTGCTGGACACATGTTGAAACCCGCGTTTAGAAACGTGCGTTTTGCCGTGATTTTTACCGCGATTTAGCGGCGTTTTACCGCGTTTGCGTCTAGAAGCGTTTAGTTAAGCTAACATCATAGACCCTCCCCAGCTCAAAAAAACAGTATTATTAACTATTTCAGCAATTTTGTGAGACCAAAGTGAGTAGCAGCAGCTGTGAGAGCTGCAGTGTACTTGTATTTAGCGTGTCACTTGCCACGGCACCTGCCACAAGTTGTGGATTGTCCACTTGCCACGTCACTTGCCACGTCACTTGCCACGTCATCTGCCACAAGTTGTGGATTGTCCAACTGCCACGTCACCTGCCACAAGTTGTGGATTGTCCACTTGCCACGTGACTTGCCACATCACCTGCCACGTCACTTGCCACGTCACCTTCCACAAGTTTTGGATTGTCCACTTGCCACGTCACTTGCCACGTCACTTGCCACAAGTTGGGGATTGTCCACTTGCCACATCACCTGCCACGTCACCTGCCACAAGTTTGGATTGTCCACTTGCCACGTCACTTGCCACATCACCTGCCACGTCACTTGCCACAAGATGTGGATTGTCCACTTTCCACATCATCTGCCATGCCACCTGCCACAAGCTGTGGATTGTCCACTTGCCACGTCACCAGCCACATCACCTGCCACAAGTTGTGGATTGTCCACTTGCCACGTCACTTGCCACATCACCTGCCACGTCACTTGCCACATCACCTGCCACAAGTTGTGGATTGTCTACTTGCCACATCACTTGCCACCTGCCATGTCACTTGCCACAAGCTGTGGATTGTCCACTTGCCACGTCACTTGCCACGTCACCTGCCACGTCACTTGCCACGTCACCTGCCACAAGTTTTGGATTGTCCACTTGCCACGTCACTTGCCACGTCAGCTGCCACGTCACTTGCCACAAGATGTGGATTGTCCACTTGTCACATCACCTGCCACATCACCTGCCACGTCACTTGCCACGTCACCTGCCACAAGTTGTGGATTGTCCACTTGCCACGTCACCTGCCACAAGTTGTGGATTGTCCACTTGCCACGTCACTTGCCACGTCACTTGCCACGTCACCTGCCACAAGTTGGGGATTGTCCACATCACCTGCCACGTCACTTGCCACAAGATGTGGATTGTCCACTTTCCATGTCACCTGCCATGCCACCTGCCACAAGCTGTGGATTGTCCACTTGCCACGTCACCAGCCACATCACCTGCCACAAGTTGTGGATTTCCACTTGCCACGTGACTTGCCACATCACCTGCCACATCACTTGCCACGTCACCTGTCACAAGTTGTGGATTGTCCACTTGCCACATCACTTGCCACCTGCCATGTCACTTGCCACAAGCTGTGGATTGTCCACTTGCCACGTCACTTGCCACGTCACCTGCCACGTCACTTGCCACGTCACCTGCCACAAGTTTTGGATTGTCCACTTGCCACGTCACTTGCCACGTCAGCTGCCACGTCACTTGCCACAAGATGTGGATTGTCCACTTGTCACATCACCTGCCACATCACTTGCCACATCACCTGCCACGTCACCTGCCACAAGTTGTGGATTGTCCACTTGCCACGTCACTTGCCACATCACCTGCCACGTCACTTGCCACGAGATGTGGATTGTCCACTTTCCACGTCATCTGCCATGCCACCTGCCACAAGATGTGGCTTGTCCACTTGCCACGTCACCAGCCACATCACCTGCCACAAGTTGTGGATTGTTCACTTGCCACGTCACTTGCCACATCACCTGCCACGTCACTTGCCACATCACCTGCCACAAGTTGTGGATTGTCTACTTGCCACGTCACTTGCCACATCACCTGCCACGTCACTTGCCACAAGATGTGGATTGTCCACTTTCCACGTCACCTGCCATGCCACCTGCCACAAGTTGTGGATTGTCCACTTGCCACGTCACCAGCCACATCACCTGCCACAAGTTGTGGATTGTCCACTTGCCACACCACTTTCCACGTCACCTGCCACGTCACCTGCCACAAGATGTGGATTGTCCACTTGCCACGTCACCAGCCACATCACCTGCCACAAGTTGTGGATTGTCCACTTGCCACGTCCCTTGCCACATCCCCTGCCACGTCACCTGCCACAAGTGGATTGTCCACTTGCCACATCACTTGCCACATCACCTGCCACGTCACCTGCCATAAGATGTGGATTGTCCACTTGCCACGTCACCAGCCACATCACCTGCCACAAGTTGTGGATTGTCCACTTGCCACACCACTTTCCACGTCACCTGCCACGTCACCTGCCACAAGATGTGGATTGTCCACTTGCCACGTCACCAGCCACATCACCTGCCACAAGTTGTGGATTGTCCACTTGCCACATCACTTTCCACGTCACCTGCCACGTCACCTGCCACAAGTTGTGGATTGTCCACTTGCCACGTCCCTTGCCACGTCCCCTGCCACGTCACCTGCCACAAGTGAATTGTCCACTTGCCACATCACTTGCCACATCACCTGCCACAAGCTGTGGATTGTCCACTTGCCACGTCACCAGCCACATCACCTGCCACAAGTTGTGGATTGTCCACTTGCCACGTGACTTGCCACATCACCTGCCACGTCACTTGCCACATCACCTGCCACAAGTTGTGGATTGTCTACTTGCCACGTCACTTGCCACATCACCTGCCACGTCACTTGCCACAAGATGTGGATTGTCCACTTTCCACATCACCTGCCATGCCACCTGCCACAAGTTGTGGATTGTCCACTTGCCACGTCACCAGCCACATCACCTGCCACAAGTTGTGGATTGTCCACTTGCCACACCACTTTCCACGTCACCTGCCACGTCACTTGCCACAAGATGTGGATTGTCCACTTGCCACGTCACCAGCCACATCACCTGCCACAAGTAGTGGATTGTCCACTTGCCACATCACTTTCCACGTCACCTGCCACGTCACCTGCCACAAGTTGTGGATTGTCCACTTGCCACGTCCCTTGCCACGTCCCCTGCCACGTCACCTGCCACAAGTGGATTGTCCACTTGCCACATCACTTGCCACATCACCTGCCACAATTTGTGGATTGTCCACTTGCCACGTCACCTGCCACAAGTTGTGGATTGTCCACTCGCCACGTCACTTGCCACATACCCTGCCACAAGTGGATTGTCCACTTGCCACGTCACTTGCCACGTCCCCTGCCACAAGTGGATTGTCCACTTGCCACGTCACTTGCCACGTCACCTGCCACAAGTTATGGATTGTCCACTTGCCACGTCACATGCCAGTCACCTGCCACAAGTTGTTGATTTTACACTTGCCACGTCACCTGCCAGGTCACTTGCCGCGTCACCTGCCAGGTCACTTGCCACGTCACCTGCCACAAGTTGTGGATTGTCCACTTTCCACGTCACTTGCCACTTCACCTGCCACGTCACTTGCCACAAGTTGTGGATTGTCCACTTGCCACATCACTTGCCACCTGCCATGTCACTTGCCACAAGTTGTGGATTGTCCACTTGCCACGTCACTTGCCACCTGCCATGTCACTTGCCACAAGTTGTGGATTGTCCACTTGCAATTGCAATTGTTTAAAATATTTTTCTAATGGTTTTTCATCATTTGCAATCATTTTTGAGATTTTTAATGTAAAAAAAAAGGTCACCTTTAAAAACGCATATAAACGCAAACGCGGCTAAACGCGGTAGCGGCGTTTTGCCGCGTATTACCGCGTTTTGCCGCGTTTTGCGTCTGAAACTTGGAAATTTTTGCTTCTGAACGCATTTTTTTGCTTCTGGAAAAACGAGATTAAACGCAGCTGCATAAAAACGGAAAAAAACGAGACTGTGTGCATGGACACATAGGATAACATTGAATGAGTTCAGGGGCAGTTGAAAAACTGTCCAACTGCATCTGAACGCGCGTTTAACTGCGTCTCGTGTGCATGAGGCCTTATTTTCCAGCACTGCCATAACTCTCTTGGGCAAGGAGTTCACCAGAGCTTCACAGGTTGCCACTGCAGTCCTCTTCCACTCCTCCTTGATGACATCACAGAGCTGGTGGATGTTAGAGGCCTTGCACTCCTCCACCTTTCGTTTGAGGATGCCCCACAGATGCTCAATAGGGTTTAGGTCTTGAGACATGCTTGGCCAGTCCATCACCTTTACCCTCAGATTCTTTATCAAGGCAGTGGTCATCTTGTAGGTCTGTTTGAGGTCATTATCATGTTAGAATACTTCCCTGCGGCCCAGTCTCTGAAGGGAGGGGATCATGCTTTGCTTCAGTATGTCACACATATTGGCATTCATGGTTCCCTCAATAAACTGCAGCTCCCCAGCGGCAGCATCATTCATGCAGTCCGAGACCATAACACTCCCACCACCATGCTTGACTGTAGGCAAGACAGACTTGTCTTTGTACTCCTCACCTGGTTGCCGCCACACAAGCTTGACACCATCTGAACCAAATACGTTTATCTTGGTCTTGGTGCTTAGTATGCTTGCTTTGCAGGCTTTCTTGTGCATTATCTTTAGAAGAGGCTTCCTTTGGGACAACAGCCATGTAGACCAATTTGATGCAGTGTACAGCGTACAGTCTGAGCACTGACAGGCTGACCCCCCACCCCTTTAACCTCTGCAGCATTGCTGGCAGCACTCAAACATCTATTTCCAAAAGACAACCTCTGGATAGCATGTGCACTTAAATTATTTGGTTAACCATGGCAAGGTCTGTTCTGAGTGGAATCTGTCCAGTTAAACCACTGTATGGTCTTGGCAATTGTGCTGCAGCTCAGTTTCAGGGTCTTGGCAATCTTCTGATAGCCAGGGCCATCTTTATGTAGAGAAATATTTATTTTCAGATCCTCAGAGAGTTTTTTTCATGAGGTGGCATGTTGAACTTACAGTGACCAGTATGAGAGAGTGAAAACCATAAAACCAAATTTAACACACCTGCTCCCCATTCATACATGAGACCTTGTAACACTAATGAGTCACATGACATGGGAAGGGAAAATGACCAATTGGGCCAAATTGGGACATTTTCACATAGGGGTGTACTCAGTTTTGTTGCCAGCGGTTTAGACATTAATGGCTGCGTGTTGAGGTAGTTTGAGGGGACAGCAAATTTACACTGTTACTGTTACGCTGTACACTCACTAATTTACATTGTAGCAAAGTGTAATTTCTTCAGTGTTGTTACATGAAAATATATAATAAAATATTTACAAAATGTGAGGGATGTATTCCCTTTTGTGAGATACTGTATTTATATACACACAGTATATACTATATATATAGTTATGCCACAATGATAAAGAAATAATAAGAATGAGCTGCAGGGTAAAGTGTTAACAAAGTAAAGTGGAGGGGATATGTTGCTGTATAAAACATAGCATTAGGTTTTCCATTGTGATTTTACTAATTATGATTTGTAAGGATAAATAGCAGTGTACGTCTGCATTTCCCAATTCTCAGTGGATGTCTCTTAGATGTAACACAAGGTTTGTATGACTCATTCCCAGAAGAGAGTTGATAGTCAGGGCAGGAGAGGATTTGACACAGACTGCAGCGTCAGGAAGGAAAAAAGGTTTGACTGCTAGTGATTTATATTAAGTTAATTGAAATTGTGAGTACACTTTAACTGTTTCTATTGTTACTGCAAAGTGAAATCGCCTAGCTGGAGGCGTATTACGCTTGATTATTCCCAGAAGAGAGTTGATATCCTCGGTAGGAAAGGATTTGACTGGGTATGTGGCAGGAAAAAGGAAAGAACGTTTATTTGTGACAACACTGAACAAATGACGCTTTGCTACAATGTAAAGTAGTCAGTGTACAGCTTGTATAACAATGTAAATTTTCTGTCCCCTAAAATAACTCTACACACAACCATTAATGTCTGAACCGCTGGCAACAAAAGTGAGTACACCCCTAAGTGAAAATGTCCCAAATGGGCCCAATTAGCCATTTTTCCCTCCACAGCGTCATGTGACTCGTTATGCCGCGTACACACGGGCAGACTGTATGGCCTACTTAGTCCGCCGAAACACATTTCAGCGGACAGTCCGCTCGTGTGTGGGCTTCAGCGGACTTTTTCAGCGTGCAGTACGGCGGACTAAGTATTTTGGAATGTTCTAAATACTGTCCGTCGTACTCGCATTTCGGCGGACAATCCGCCCGTGTGTATGCCAGTCCGCCGTACTTTTGAAATGAGCGGACTTTTCCCGCCCGGAGAAAAGTCCACTCATTTCGAGCAGGTATCCAGGTAGGTGGGGCCCGCGAAGGAGACGTCGCTGGCCCCGCCGCCTGGTATGGACTTAAAGGGGAACCCCAACGCCGAAAAAAATTGGCGTGGGGGTCCGCCCCAAGTCCACAACAGACCCTTGTCCGAGCACGCTACCCGGCCGGCCAGGAAAGGGGGGCGAGCGAGCGCCCCCCCTCCTGAGCCGTACCAGGCCGCGTGCCCTCAACATGGGGGGGTGCCTTGGGGAAGGGGGGGGCGCGCGGCCCCCCCACCCCAAAGCACCTTGTCCCCATGTTGATGAGGACAAGGGCCTCTTCCCGACAACCCTGGCCGTTGGTTGCCGGGGTCTGCGGGCGGGGGGCTTATCGGAATCCGGGAGCCCCCTTTAATAAGGGGGCCCCCGGATACCGGCCCCCCACCCTATGTGAATGAGTATGGGGTACAATGTACCCCTACCCATTCACCTGTAAAATAAAAGTACCAAAAAAAACACAACACACGAGATAAAATACTTTATTGCACAGCTCCGGGGGTCTTCCGTCTTCGGGGGGTCTTCTCGCCGGACTCCTCCGCTATCTTCTTGTAGCTCTTTTGCTAGCGGAGGAGTCCGGCTTTCTTCCTCGCCGCCGGCCTCTTCTCCCGACTTCGGGGGTCTTGTCCCCCTCTTCGGTTCTTCTGCCGGGCCACCGCGCCTTCTTATAGCTCTTTTACAGGCGGTGGCCCGGTCTTCTTCTTCTTCTTCTCCAGGAGATGTTGCCTCGACGATCTCTCCGGCCGGAATGCCAGGGACGCACTGCGCGGCCACTTATATTGGGACAAGGGGCGGTGTCACATGGCTTTATGTCACATGGCACGTGCTCAGCATTATATCCAGAGGGTGTCTTTGGAAAATAAACGTATGAGTGCTGCCAGCATTGCTGCAGAGGTTGAAGGGGTGGGGGGTCAACCTGTCAGTTCTCAGACCATACGCCACACACTGGTTAAAATAAAATTGGTGGGCATGGATGTCTTCCCAGAAGGAAGCCTCTTCTAAAGATGGTGCACAAGGAAGCCTGCATTTTTCTGAAGACAAGCACATGGACATGGATTACTGGAACCATGACCTGTGGTCTGATGAGACCAAGATACGTTTATTTGGTTGAGGTGGTGTCAAGCTTGTGTGGTGGCAACCAGGTGAGGGGTACAAAGACAAATGTCTTACCTACAGTCAAGCATGGTGGTGGGAGTGTCATGGTCTGGGACTGCATTAGTGCTGCCGCCACTGGGGAGCTACAGTTCATTGAGGGAACCATGAATCACAACATGTACTGTGACATACTGAAGCAGAGCATGATTCCATCCCTTTGGAGACTGTGCCGCAGGGCAATATTGCAACATGATAACGACCTCAAACACACCTCCAAGACAACCACTGCCTTGCTAAAGAATCTGAGGGTAAAGGTGATGGACTGGCTAAGCATGTCTCTAGACCTAAACCCTATTGAGCATCTGTGGGGCATCCTCAAACAGAAGGTGGAGAAGCGCAAGGTCTCTAGCATCCACCAGCTCTCTGATGTCGTCATGGAGGAGTGGAAGAGGACGCCAATGGCAACTCATGAAGCTCTAGTGAACTCCATACCCAAGAGTGTTAAGGCAGTGCTGGAAAATAATGGTGGCCAAACAATATATTGAAATTTTGGGCCCAATTTGGACATTTTCACTTAAGGGTTACACACTTTTGTTGCCAGCGGTTTAGACATTAAAGGCTGTGTGTTGAGTTATTTTGAGTGGACAGCATATTTACACTGTTATACAAGCTGTACACTAACTACTTTACATTGTAGCAAAGTGTAATTTCTTCGGTGTTGTCACATGAAAAGATATAATGAAATATTTACAAAAATGGGAGGGGTGTACTCTTGTGTGTACTTTTGTGAGATACTGTATATACAGGCAGTGGTCTTCTTGGAGGTGTGTTTGGGATCGTTATCATGTTGGAATACTGCCCTGCGACCCACGGAGGGAATCATGTTTGATCAGTATGTGACCTACAAGAGAAGAAGGGTCTGGGCCTACTTCTCCTTTAAACAGTTAGAAATATGATGAATTAGATAGAGCAATAAAAATGAGTCTTTAAGAGATAGGTGGATGGGTGAGGGGCTTATGTATGTATATTCTTCTTCAATACATTTATGTAACTATGCAAGAAATGAATGCTAACGAAGATGACAAATTCTACATACATTTTAGCATGTTTTCGTCCCTTGCTACAGTACACAATGGACAAATGATAATGTACCCATGAAAAGTTCTAAGTTAAAGTGAACCTGTGACCAGACAATGCACATGTAAGTGTTTATATATTCTGAACAAACCGTAAATGCACTTTAAAACAAGCTCTTGTTTACATCTGTACCTTTAAGCATTGTGGAGAAATTCATCTTCAAAATTCACAACAGAAGTAGTGACATTATACTCTTTTCTTACCACTTTTTCTTGTACCAGAATCATGGCAGCCTACTACACATATGCTAAACATAGCAGGGGTTGATAGAAATTGACCGAAACACAGCTTAGAGTCTTTATTGTGATCTTTAAGGATCTCTAATGCCATGTACACACGAGCGGAATCTCCGACAGAAAAAGGCAGACGGGATCTTTTCATTGTATATTCCAAACGTGTGTATGCCCCATCAGACTTTTTTCGTCGAAAATTCTGACAGACCTAGAAATAGAACATGTTCTAAATATTTTCAACGGAACCAATTACTATTGGAAAACTGCTCGCCTGTATGCTGTTCCGACATACCAAAAAGGACGCATGCTCTGAAGCAAGCATGAGACGGAAGCTATTGGCTACTGGCTATTGAATTTCCTTTTTCTAATCCCATCGTACGCGTTGTACATCAGTCGGACTTTGGTGTGATCATGTTTATGCAAGACAGTTTCAGCTGAATTCCGTTGGAGCTCCTTCGGAAAAAACGGTCGTGTATACACAGCATAAGAATTAATGCCTTCACAGTGCAAGCAGCTAAAGTTTAGTGTCCCTGATTTCGAGGGACTGTCCTCTGTCCCTCTTTCCTCCTCATTTGTCCCTCATTTTTGCTTCATCTATAGAGTATATAAAATGCACTTTTTATCTATCAAAAAGTGTTTTTCCCAGTACTAAACCTTTCATACATTTTCTAAATTGCTGCATTTGTAAATATCAAAAGCCAGTATAAAAGAATAGTAGCAGTAAAAAAATAAAAAATAACTTTTTTTGTATAAGTCTCCTTTAAGGGAGGCGTAGCAGGGCTGTGTCCTATGCCTACATACTTTTTCTAATAGGTGTCCTTCATTCCCATCTCAGAAAGTTAGGAGATAAGGTTTAGGGGTGGCTCTTTTGCTGTTTATTAAAAATGTGAATAGTTTATTTTCCATAGCCACTTTCCGACCACTCATATACCTGGTACGTCATTGGTCTTTAAGCGGTTGTACCAGGATGATGCCTGCTGCTGCAGGCATCACCCGGTACCATTTTTAAAGCTGTCAGCTGTCTTGTAACAGCAATTCTAGCAGCTAACTAGCAGCTGGACTGCTTTTACAAGCAGAAGGAGTGGATGTGCCCCCTCCCGCTGCCTTCTGCAGCTTGCTCGGTCTCTCTTATCCCATTGGTGATCAGCCAGTGCATCTGCCGACTAGCTAGACAGCCAAATAACTTTGACTGGCTGTTCATTATAGTAATGATCGGCATTGATCGGCTGTTCATTATAGTTACCCAGAAGTGATGAAATCACTTCCGGTTTACCTATATGTCAACGGGGGCATTTAAAGAAAATCTAAAGCATTCAAAAACACTGATTGTGGTGTATTGAGTGCTTTTAAAGGCAGAGTGATTTGGGGGTCTTATAAACCCCAGATCTCTCCATTGCTGTCACAAGGATGTTTGCAAAAAAATTTAATAAAAATAATCAATAAAAAAAAAAAATTTAAGTGCCTCTGCCCTCCCCCCCCCCCCCCCCCCATGCTTGTGCACAATGGCATACGCATTTTTTGGTACAACGATTTTCCCACACATGTGAGATATCACCATAAATGCTAGATCATGAGCAGTAAGTCTAGTACCACTTTGAAGTGTCCTGTGGCTTGAAAAAAGTATGTTGTTTTTCACCGTAGCACGAGCATGCGCAATTTTAAAGCATGATATGTTCGTTCTCTATTTACTTGGCGTATCATCATTTATATTTTACAAAAAAATTGGGTTATGTATTGTGTTTTTTTTAAATCAAAAAAGTGTATTTTTTTCCAAAAACTACGTTTGAAAAACCTCTGCGCAAATAATGTGTGACATAAAAAAATGACAAAACTCATCAATTTATTCTCTAGGGCCTCTGCTTTAAAAAAGTAAATATAAAGTTTGGAGGTTGTGAGTAATTTTCTAGCAAAAAAAAAAAAGAATTGTTACATGTAAACAAAAAGTGCCTGAAAAAGCCTGGTCCTTAAGTGGATAGTCCAGGCACACTTTAAAAGGGTTGTAAAGGCTCAAGGCTTTTTACCTTCATGCATTCTATGCATGAAGGTAAAAAAACCTTCTGTGTGCTGCTCCCCCCCCCACAGTTTCCTAATACTTATTTGAGACCCCTCTCAATCCAGCGATGTGCATGAGAGCCTCGGCTGTCCCAGGACTCCCTCTCCTCATTAGCTGACACAGGGGCGGGAGCCATTGGCTCCCACTGCTGTCAATCCCAACCAGTGAGCCAATGAGAAGAGAGCGGGGGGTGGGGCCGAGCCGCAGCTCTATGTGTCTTATACAGTAGTCGCATAGAGTAGAGCTCAGGAACAAACATGCACCAGTGCCCCCATAGCAAGTGGCTTGCTATTGGGTGCACTGGTCAAGGGGGAGGGGCTAGAAGCATCAGCAGAGAATCCGGAAAAAAAGAGGATCAGAGCTGCTCTGTGCAAAACCACTGCACGGAGCAGGTAATATGACATCTTTGTTTTTTGTTTTTTAAAGCCAAACCTTGAATACCACTTTAAGTTATCCAAGGTTTCCATGTACAAACCTAAAGTGATTTCCTTCACCTTTTGGCACATTGTTTTGGAGCATTATGGTGAACATGTTTTGGTACATTTTGATGAATCTGCCATTGTCCATGAAAAACATATATGATATTTTACTAGTATCAACACTAACAAAATTTGCAAAGGACAGGAATATGGTGAATAATAAAAAAAAAAAAAAGTAAACTTTCAATAGTGTAGTGCCAGCTCCTGAAGAGCATGTGCTATGTTTTTTTGAAATGTAAAGTTACCCTTAAACCACAGTTTGGTTTGGATTGGATTACCCTAAATTTTGACCTCAGCATTAGTCTGACTGGACTGCTGGGTGTTCTGCCTGGCCATGGGTGGCGCTGTCACTTGCAGCAGGCATGGAAACACAGTCTAGTTGGGGGCATTAAGTTTACTTTCTCTCGGAACCAGCCCAGTGGGAGTGTCACTCTTGCTGTGCCTTCTGGGAGAGGGTACTTAAGGTGCGGATGTCACGTGTTTTGGGGTCCAGAAGTATGTTCTGACTGCATGGTCCTGGTCCTCCTGACAAGCCCCCAGGACTTCCATGGCCTGGGGTGCGGATCCACATGACTTTACGTCTCTGGGCTGGCTAGCCCGAGGCGAGGAAACTGAAAAAAGGATTCTGAGGTGGTCTGGTGCTGTCTCAGTAGTGGATAGATCCAGCAACTGGGAAGTTATCCAGGGGAGGACTCTTCGGGAGAAGGTCACGCAAGGGTTGGCTTCTCAACAAGAGCCTGGCAAAAGCTGAAGGACCTAAGCGAATCCAATATCGTGCGGTATCGTTGGACCGGCTGCAAAATACTGGTAACACATGAGTGTTTCACAAGCTTTCAAGTTTCCCTCACGTGTTCTATAGCAAAGTCTGTGGCAGAGATGTATTTTTGACTCGAGTACCCTGTTGGCTGCTAGGCCTGGTGAGAGAAGGACTATCCAATTAGGGTGAGGATCCAGCTGTGAATGGCTATTCTCTGGATTTATGTAAAGTAAGAGATTACTTTTCATACTGATTTTGAAAATAAGAGTACCTGGACTTTTCACCTAAACCCTCTGATCCTATTTTGAGAGACTGTGTTGTCTATTTTGTTTTGCAAATAAAAATCCCTTTAAGTGGATGCGTCGTCAGTCTCTGCAGTTTTTGGGCCATCTACCTCGGGAAACCCCTAGACGCATACGAGGTGAAGAAGGTAACGGTAAGCCCAATAAATTCAGCCATTCCTTCGGGGGTGAGGGCTACAATAGAAACATGGCAACTGTGTTATAGGCAAACAGCTTACATACCTCTTGTTTATTATGCTATCCATTATATCAGATTCAACAGTCTTACCCAGTGTTTGCTTCTGGTAATGCTACGCTCTTTTCTTCAAGAATGTAACTACAACTATTGGAGCAGAGGTAGCTGCTATGGAAGCCATGGTGGATAAGGTCCCAGAAAGGCTGCAAGTGTGTGGAGAGAAGATGGTTGCCATTCCTAATGTAGTGCTCAACCCCAAAGGAGCCACTGTTTCCACAGGTTCCCTATTCCCAGTACCCACAAACTCAGAAAGAAGCACCACACTCCCTGACAAACCTAAACAGGTGGGGAAATGCTTCATCTGGTATGTTGTGGAAGTGGATTCAAAGGACTCAGACTTCATCTTACCACATATATTGTGTATACATACATTGCATTTATGACAGGGATAATATCCTTTCAGATTATGGAAAAAAGAAGCATGTCAGGTCACCTTGAGGCGGGGTGACAGGTGCACACCGTAGGGATCAGGAGTGCACCGCAAGGTTGTGGACCCTACGGCTGACTGCTGCAGATGGGGACAGATCCCACTGGGGTTAGAGCGTAAGATTCCCTGGGGCACGGAGTCTAAGAGCCAGCAGGTGTTCACCAGCGACTCTGGTGGTGAGGATGGACTTGGCTGCAACTGGCTCCAGGTTGCGACCCCCAGGGTCCCCCAGCTCACACCCACAGTAGGCAACAGGAGGATAGGGATGGTGAGGGACAAAGCCAAGGTTGGGGCCACAAGCAGACAAGAATAGTCGGGTACACACCAAAAGGTCAGGATCACAGGCAAACAGGGATAGTCAAGACACGCGAAAGTCGGTAACGGAAAACAGTAGCAGAGCACACGGCAGGAAACAGAAAGCTAACACACAAAGGAATACACAATGGTTGATCAGCACTGATGGCCTGCAGTGCACAGGTTAATATAGGGCTCCCTGATAGGGCCTGAGGTGGAGCCATGCTTAGAGGAGAGGTTATAAAAACAACCAGGTGGAATTGGCTGGCCTCTTAGTCTGAAGACAGGAGGGGAGGTAAGCAAACACAGGAAGATCACTGTATAACCATGACAAAGCACTGATTGGGGGATCGACAACATTCAGAGCAAACTGTCCACTCAAAGGGAGTGCTCCTCTGTGGATAACTCCAGCATGTTTGGGAAGGACAGGGCCTAACACTCGATCATTCCTGAGTACCTTCCAATGACGATTAAAGATATCTTTTATTTGATTGTGTATTACACAAAATTTAAACTTGGTATCTTATACGCATTTAGGTTGTTCAATTGTCAATTTAAGCCAATCCAACAAAGACACCCTGTCTATCTCCTCCTCTATGGTTATGGGATGACAATCTTTCTGTACAAATTTGGACTTAAGAATTAATGCCTGGTGATGAAACTCATATAAATTAGTGTAATTGCATATGATTCGCAGTAACTGACTTTGTGGGACTGACTTCCGCCAAGAGCTGTGGTGACAGCTGTCAACCGGAATGTATCCATTCCGGTCGGTGGGAGATCGATAACATTTGAAGCAAACTGTCTGCTCAAAGGGAGTGCTCCTCTGTAGGTAACTCCAGCACGTTCAGGAAGCAGGGCCTAACACAGTACCTTCCAATAATGAAACGATTAAAGATATCTGTAACGAAACACCCCACACTCCGCTTGAATGCCTTTGTCATATACCGCTTCCTCCCAGTCTGAATCTAGACATGAGCAAGTTATCTAATAATTTACCTAGACTTGGCGACTCAGAGATATGACCTTTAAGGGTAGACTTGCCATCTCCTCACTCAACTTACAATACACATACGGTAAGTATAAACACATCCCCCAATAGTTTGCTAGGAGACGAAGGTGTGTTAATGAGCACAATAACCTATTGGGAGATATTGCTTTCCAGATCTCATTAATCAGCATTCCTTTCACATACATCTGTCCCAAGCTGGCAGAGACCATCATGGCCTCCTTAATAATGTCCTTTGGCATTACATAACAGAATTTCCTCCTAAATGCTTGTAGCTTCCTCAAATGCCAGGGCCCATAGTCAGAGGCTAGCATTCAGTCCCCTCCAAAAGCCTATGTCCCAGGTGAGTCTGTCACATTTCTCCCCCATCAAAAGTTGACTAACAAGGTCCCAGACCTCCAGCTGGTCTGGACATGCATTAGTCAAGCAGAGTGAATGCACATAGTCTGTCCGCATGATCTCTATTCTTGGCTGCAAGATAGTTGCAAGATAGTTGCAATAGTTGACCTCAGTAGGTGTGAGTCATTGACTTTCTGTCCGGCTGCCAGCATTTCAGCTGGGTGGTTTTTAACATTCCGGGGCTCGGTCTGCTGCTGAGCAGAGGGGCCAAATGCCCCAGCTTCCTGAAGCTGTAGAGGAATTAACATGAGCTAATTAACTAATCATTTTCAGACTAGGTGACCCCAAGATATGACCTTTCAGGTCCTAGCCTTGTTTTCTCCTAGTTCCCTAACTATAATGTACATTATCATAAACATCAACACAGAACTCCTCCACACAATAGCAGAGTTATTTAACACACACAACACTCTTATGCCCCATACACACGGTCGGATTTTCCAAAGGAAAATGTTCAATGGGAGCTTTCTGTCAGAAATTCCGACGGTGTGTAGGCTCCATCGGACATTTTTCATCAAAATTTTTATTACACAAAATTTGAGATCTGGATCTCAAATTTTCCAACAACAAAATCCATTGTCGGAAATTCCGATCGCATGTACACAATTCCGATGCAATTTCCGACCAACTTTACATGACCGTGTGTATGCAAGACAAGTTTGAGCCAACATTCGTTGGAAAAAATCCATGGATTTTGTTGTTGGAATGTCCGATCAAAGTCCGATCCTGAGTATAGGGCATTAGAGCCCACACTAGCCTTATTTACAACAAACACATTATAGCAGATTAATGTGTACACATGTATATCGCAGGAGCTGTGACTCTCTACTATTGACCACTATTTCACTAAATGTGATAGGATCCCTGTAATCCAACAAAGGTACATTATGGATCTACTCCAATTTGCAATGAAACACAATTATTTCTGGTTTAATAACCAGTTTTACTTGCAGCAGAAGGGAGTAGCTATGGGGCTACATTTGCCCCCAGCCTCGCTAATCTCTTCATGGCCTAATGGGAGGAGGATGTTGTCTATGCCCTAAAGAAACCTGAATTGATACTCTGAGCCAGATATATAGACGTCACCCTCCTCCTGTGGAGGGGTGACAAGGAATCTTTACAGGACTTTATGGCTATATTTAACTGGTTCCCGACCGGAGCATGCCGATGTACATCGGCAGAATGGCACGGGCAGGCATATTGGCGTACAGGTACATCCAATCTTCAATGCCGCCCTGCCATCACGAGCGCGCCAGTCGGGACCCTCATGAGTCCGGTCGCGGGGCCCGCGGACTCGATCGCCGCGGGCATACCCACGATCGTCTCACGGGGGCGGCTGAATGGAGGAAATGCCGTGTAAACAGCATTTCCCCATTCTGCCTAGCAACTAGTGACGCTGATCTCTGCTCCATGTGATTGGAGCAGAGATCAGTGTTCACTAAATGAAAGCCCAGCCCCCCCACAGTTAGTAACACACTCCTAGGAACTCTTAACCCCTACACTGCCACCCCCTGGTTAACCCCTTCACTGCCAGTGTCATTTACACAGGAATCACTGCATTTATATAGCAGTGATTACTGTATAAATGACAATGGTCCCAAAAATGTGTCAAAAATGTCCGATGTGTCCGCCGCAATGTTGCAGTCACAATAAAATTTGCTGATCGCCGCCATTACTAGTAAAAAAAATAAATAAAATTATTAATAAAAATGCCATAAAACTGTCCCTATTTTGTAAACGCTATAACTTTTGCACAAACCAATCAATAATCGCTTATTGCAATTTTTTTTACCAAAAATATGTAGAAGAATACATATCAGCCTAAACTGAGGAAAAAAAAAGTTTTTTTATATATTTTTTGGGGATATTTATTATAACAAAAAGTTAAAAATAATGCGTTTTTTTCCGAAATTGTCGCTCTATTTTTGTTTATAGCGCAAAAAATAAAAACTGCAGGGGTGATAAAATACCACCAAAAGAAAGCTCTATTTGTGGGAAAAAAAAGGCGTCAATTTCGTTTGGGAGCCATGTTGCACAACCGCGCAATTGTCAGTTAAAGCGACGCAGTGACGAATCGCAAAAAGTGGTCTGGTCTTTGACCAGCAAAATGGTCTGGTCTGTAAGTGGTTAATAACGACGAGAGAGGCATTGTATTAAGTTATGAGGCTAGTTCCACTACCATCCATTTTCTTGATTCAGAAATTTCCATTTCAGATCACCAACTAGTTACTAAGACTTTCTTCAAACCCACCGGCCTGAATGGATACACTTGGCTGAAGTCAGTCCCACAAAGTCAATTACTGCGAATCATACGCAATTACACTCATTTATATGATTTTCATTACCAGGCATTAATTCTTAAGTTCATAAGTTCATATTTGTAGAGAAAGGTTATCATCCCATAACCATAGAGGAGGAGATAGACAGGGTGTCTTTGTTGGATAGTTGTACATTGACAATTGAAAACCCTTAAATGCGTACAAGATACCAAGTTTACATTTTCTGTAAAACACAAAGATATCTTTAATCGTCATTGAAAGGTACTCAGGAACGATCGAGTGTTAGACCCTGTCCTTCCTGAACATGCTGGAGTTATCTACAGAGGAGCACTCCCTTTTAGTGGACAGCTTGCTCCGAATGTTATCAATCCCCCAATCAGTGCTTCTTTTTCCATAATCTGAAAGAATATTATCCCTGTCATATATGCAATGTATGTATACACAATGTATGTGGTAGAAGGAATTCTGAGTCTTTTGAATCCACTTCCACAATATACCAGATGAAGCATTTCACCACCTGTACCACCCGATATATTATTTATTTAATAACTTGACCTTGCAAGAAGCAATATGCGGGCTGGACAATCAGATCTTTTTCGGTGAGGGTAAACAAACATATTGCCAGTATTAAAACAGGCCATAATAATCATAGTGTACCCAGACATTATCTCCACCACCACAATAAAAATCCATTAGGTACTAAATTCCAGATCATAGACAAATTTGTACCCTATTTATGAGTCTTGTTTATGGGGTGTTTCACGTTTAGAAACATTCTGGATATGCCAGCTCAAATCATACTCCTTATGGGATGAATATTGATTGGGATATAAATGCCTACATTAATAAAGCCTAAATTTTTCACTGTGGATTTATTTTCATTTTCATTTTCATTTTTTAGGGTTCTATTGTAATTTTTTAGGGTCTGTTTTTTTCAGATTTTTTGGTTTGTTTGTTTTTTATCATAATGAATACATCTAAATATTTCACTAGGTCATGTTTCCATATCAGTCCCCTACTATGAGCTGATATATCTTATTCCATGTCATTTATCATTATTGTATTTAGTTTTTCCTCTTTTTTCTATATTTAAATATTAATTTGTATATACGGTTTATTATTGGACTTTCATGAACATTAGTAATTTTAGACCCATTAACATTAGACAATGTGGTACAAAATAGTGTGAAAAGTGTCGGATCTGTCCGCCATAATGTCCCAGTCTCGATATAAAATTGCAGATCGACGCCATTACTAGTAAAAAAAAAAATTAATAATAAAAATGTCATAAATCTATCCACTATTTTGTAAACGCTATAACTTTTTGCGCAAACCAATCAGTATACACTTATTGGCCTGTGGAAGAAATAATTTTTTTATATGTTTTTTGGGGATATTTATTATTGCAAAAAGTAAAAAATATTGCTTTTTTTTTCAAAATTGTAGTTTTTTTTGTTTATAGCGCAAAAAATAAAAACCACAGAGGTGATCAAATACGACCTAAAGAGAGCTCTGTTTGTGGGAAAAAAATAACATCAATTTTGTTTGGGTATGTCACATGACTGCGCAATTGTCAACTAAAGCGAGGCAGTGCCAAATCGCCAAAAAAATGCTCTGGTCGGAAAGAAGGTAAATCCTTCTGGGGCTGAAGTGGTTAAAGGAGGTTTTCAGATTCTGATAAGCACAACCACCAGGTCAGGGTTGTGGAAAGAAGCCCTGTCCTCCTCAACTTGGAGACAAGGTAACCACTCATGTTGAGGGCATGTGGCCAAATATTTTTTTTTGTATGGAGTTTCCCCTTTAACCACTTCACTACCCAGACATATACTTACATACATAGATATATAACGTCCACAGATGGGATCTCCCATCCTGGACGGGCGTTATATGACATCCTCGGCTTCCTGGGAGTAAAGGGGGTGCACACGCACGCCGCATCACCAAAGAGTTGATGCACATGCCTGGCAGCCATGATGTCAGCCGGGCACCCACGATCGCTCGTGACAGAGCAGGAATGTGTATCTGTGTGTGTAAACACACCGATCCATGTCCTGTCATGGGATAGGATACAGATCGTGTGGTCCTAGTATATAGGAACACCGATTGGTGGTCTTCCATAGTCAGTCCCATCCCCCCACAGTTAGAATCACTCCCTAGGTAACACATTTAATCCCTTGATCGCCACCTAGTGTTAATTCCTTCCCGGCCAGTGACATTTACACAATAATCAGTGCATTTTTAAGCACTGATCACTGTATAATTGTTACTGGTCCCAAAATAGTGTCAAAAGTGTCGGATCTGTCTGCTGCAATGTCACAGTCAGGATAAAAATTGCAGCTCACCACCATTACTAGTAAAAAAAAAAAAAATTTAAATTGGGATATTCATAACAGCAATATTGTGTTTTTTCAAAATTGTCACTCTTTTTTTGTTTATAGCGCAAAAAATAGAAACTGCAGAGGTGTTTAAATACCACCAAAAGAAAGCTCTATTTGTGGGGCTATTTTGGTACAGTGTTGCATGACTGCACAATTGTCATTCAAAATCTTACAGCACTGAAAGCTGAAAATTTGCCTGGGCAGGAAGGGGGTGAAAATTCTCGGTATTGAAGTGGTTAAATTCCATTTTTTTACATTATCCCTGCTGTTTTTTACATTAACCTTTCTATTGGGAATCCCCTGCTTACAGCTAAATGTTCTGGGCGGAGATGAGTCACTGGTTGTTATGTTACAACCAAAAATGTAAATGTATTTTATTGGGATTTTATGTCATAGACCAACACAAAGTGGTACATAATTGTGAAGTGGAAAGAAAATAACAAATGGTTTTCAACATTTTTGTACAAATAAATATCTAAAAAATGTGGCGTGCATTTGTATTCAGCCCTCTTCTGATATCCCTAACTAAAAGAAGTCATCAAATTCGTAAATAGAGACCACCTCAGTTTAATTTAATATAAGTATTAAAACAGCTGTTCTGTGAAGCCCTCAGATGTTTGTTAGAGAACCTTAGTGAGCAAACATCATCATGAAGGCCAAGGAACAAACCAGACAGGTCAGGGATAAAGTTGTGGAGAAGTTTAAATCAGGGTTAAGTTACAAAAAAATATCCCAAGCTTTGAACATCTCACAGAGCACTGTTCAATCCATTAACCAAAAATGGAAAGAGTTTGGCACAACTGAAAACCTACCAAGACATGACCATCCACCTAAACTGACAGGCCAGGCAAGGAGAGAATTATTCAGAGAAGCAGCTAAGAGGTAACTTTGGAGGAGCTGCAGAGATCCACAGCTCAGGTGGGAGGACCTATCCACAGGACAACTATTAGCCGTGCACTCCACAAATCTGGCCTTTATGGAAGAGTGGCAAGAAGAAAGCCATTGTTGAAAGAAAGCCATAAGAAGTCACATTTGCAGTTTGTGAGAAGCCATGTGGGAGACACAGAAAACATGTGAAAGAAGGTGGTCTGGTCAGATTAGACCAAAATTGAATTTTTTGGACTAAAAGTAAAACGCTATGTGTGGTGGAAAACTAACACTGCACATCACCCTGAACAAACCATCCCCACCGTGAAACATGGTGGTGGCAGTATCATGTTGTGGTAATTCTTTTCTTCAGCAGGGACAGGGAAGCTGGTCAGAGTTGATGGGAAAATGAATGAAGCCAAATACAGGGCAATCTTAGAAGAAAACCTGTTATGCCATGTACACACAATCGGAATTTCAGCCAGCAAAAGACCGATGAGAGCTTTTCATCGGAAAATGGGACCTTGTGTATGCTCCATTAGGATTTAACTGGCCGAATTCCCATCAGCAAAAATTTGAGAGCATGTTCTTAATTTTTCAGACGGAAAAACTTTCTATCGGAAATTCCGATCATGCAATTCCAACACGCAAGAACTCACGCATGCTCAGATTCAACTAGGAGATGGAAGCTATTGGCTACTGGGTATTGAACTTCCTTTTTCTAGTCCCGTCATACGTGTTGTACATCACCGCATTCTTGGCGGTCGGAATTTGGTGTGACTGTGTGTATGCAAGGCAGATTGAGCGAAATCCCGTCGGAATTCCATCGGGAAAACCATCAGAGCTTTTTCTGACCAAAATTCAGATTGTGTGTACATGGCATTAGAGTCTGCTAAAGACTTGAGACTGGGGCGGAGGTTCACCTTCAAGCAGGACAACGACCCTAAGCATACAGCATCAGAGCTACAATGGAATGATTTCAATCAATACATATTCATGTGTTAGAATATGGCCCAATCAAAGTCCAGACCTAAATCCAACTGAGAATCTGAGACAAGACTTGAAAATTGCTGTTCACAGATGCTCCGGATCGTACCCCTCCGGATCGTACCCCTTCCAATGCACAAGGTACTGTATGCGCCCACGGAACCTACGGGAGTCAACAATGGATTGTACCTCATACTCCTCATGGTTCTCAACCTGAATAGGGTGAGGATGTGGCACCGAGGTGGTAAATCGGTTACAGACCAACGGTTTCAATAAGGAGACATGAAACACATTTGAGATGCACATACTAGGAGGAAGGTCCAACGCGTAAGCCACTGGGTTAATGCTGCGAAGGATACGGAAAGGCCCAATAAACCGAGGTGCAAACTTCAGTGAGGGAACACGAAGCCAGAGCTTGCGAGATGACAGCCAAACCCTGACCCCAACCAGGTAGGTAGGAGCAGGTAGGAAGGAGCAGGCAGGCATTTGCGGTCAGCCTAGAGTTTGTACCTATCATTAGCATGACTCAAAGCCTCCTGGACTTGTATCCAAATAGAACAAAGACCACGGAGATGCTCCTCTAACGCAGGAATACTCTGCGGAACAAACAAATCAGGTGTTCCGCAGAGTAGTCCTGCGTTAGAGGAGCATCTCTGTGGTCTTCGTTCACTTGGGTACAAGTCCAGGAGGCTTTGCGTCATGCTAATGATAGGTACAGACTCCATGCTGACCGCAGACGCCTGCCTGCTCCTTCCTACCTGCTCCTACCTACCTGGTTAGGGTCAGGGTCTGGCTGTCATCTCGCAACCTCTGGCTTCGTGTTCCCTTACTGAAGTTTGCACCTCGGTTTATTGGGCCTTTCCGTATCCTTCGCAGCATTAACCCAGTGGCTTACGCATTGGACCTTCCTCCTAGTATGCGCATCTCAAATGTGTTTCATGTCTCCTTATTGAAACCGTTGGTCTGTAACCAATTTACAACCTCAGTGCCACATCCTCACCCTATTCAGGTTGAGAACCATGAGGAGTATGAGGTACAATCCATTGTTGACTCCCGTAGGTTCCGTGGGCACATACAGTACCTTGTGCATTGGAAGGGGTACGATCCGGAGGAACACTCCTGGGTTTCATCCCCGGGCGTACATCCCCCTGTCCTCCTCCGTGAGTTCCATAGATGTTTTCCCCTCAAGCCCGGAGGCCCTCCGAGGGAGAGGGGTCATTGAGGAGGGGGTAGTGTCAGGGCTGGCTTAGCCCTTCCTTCTCTGGGCTGGCTGCTCAGCTGTCGGCTAATTGCCAGCTCTCATCTCTCTCCACAGTTACCAGCTGTTCCTTATCCAGCTCGTCTGACCTGCCTACTTAAAGCTGTCCAGCTCACTTCATATCTGCCTTCGCCTTGGTCACATTACAAGAAACCCTCTCCTGCGGTTCTGTTTTAAAACTGGATTGCTGACATCCTTTCTGGCTCCTTATCCTGCTCGCTGTTGCTCCACTTGGATCCCTGACTTCTGGCCTGGGTGATTACCCGCTCTGGTTATTGAACTCTGAACTGGCTGATTGCTCTATTTACCTTTTTATTTTTATTAATAAACAAGTGTAATTTAATTGTACTTCTGTCTTGGTCTGATTCATGGTTTCTGACAGAAGGCTTATGTTAGTATCCAGAACATATTAAAGAAAAGAAAATATATGATCAATCAGCACAAACCTCAATATAACAATCTAAATAAAGAATGATATACGCCAGCTGAAAACCTGGGAAATTCTGAAGCCCAAAAAAAAATAAACTAAAAATGTCCATAGCAGAAAATTACATATAAGGAAAGTCCTGGAAGTTTCTGTGTGCTTGAAATCCCAGAGATGCCAAAACACCAATCTCCTTGTGACAATGATCCCACCACCAACACAGTGCTTTGCTCTCCTCCAACAATTGACCTCTGTTCTCACACACAGGTCAAAAGCGTAGCTTACCCACTCATAAGGGGAGACAGAACAGTAGATGGGAAGTGGACAGGTCCAGATATCTCAGAGGATAGGGATCTAAGAGTCATCGGGTGTTCACCGGAGGCCCCTAGTGGTGTGAATGGATTTAGCTGCAGTCTGGCTCCAGGTTGCGACCCCTAGGGCCTCCAAGCTCATGCTCACAGTAGACTACAGTGAGGTAGAGTGGTCAGGAGATAGCCAAAAGTCAGGGCAACAAGCAGGTAAGGATAGTCAGGAACTGACTGAGCCAAGTTGGACATAGGTTTACTAATAAGGGACAAAACTAATTGAGTAGAGATCAGAGCTAGAGGAGGAATAGGATCACTAACAGTCATAGCTGGCAGATTAGACTGCCACCTAAAAACATCTTTACTCTCAAAATCTCCTTAATCTCTGATAAATTTGTCTCTTTTCCAATCAGAGGACTCATTATACAATTTTTGAAGTTTACTTTTAAGTTCTCAGAATAACCTAGATAATTCAGTAGGGTCCTTCAAAGGTTCAATGCTATTCTGTATCTTTTTAATCTGATTCTCAAGGTTACACATTCTCTTTTGTTTGGGTTTAAGGAGAAAATCTACAACTTCTAAACCTTTTTTGTTAAAAAAATCAAACCACTCTTTTAAGGATTCCTCATCAAGTAAACCATCCCTTGGAGGATGTTCCCACATAAGCCATCTAGGAACAAGCTTTGAAGAGATATACTGCTAAAAAAAAGGAATATCCCACCATGTTTTGATCTTCTTCTCAAAGACATGTCCTGGTTTTTTAAAAGTTTGAGCTAGGTCATCGGAAGAGTTTGATGATTTACTACCAGAGAAAACCTCATTCAATTTCACTTCTCTCTGTCCTACGTAATGGAAAATCTCCATCTGAAGTGTAACTGAAGGTAACACAATTAAAATAATATAATACAATTAAAAGATATAATCAGTGCAAACCTCAATACAACAATCTAGATAAAGAATGGTATACGGCAGCTGAACACCTGGGAAATTCTAAAGCCCAAAAACATTAAAGAAACCTTGCAGATATTTGGATTTATGAGTAATTTGACCATGCCTGGGAAGCATCTATCAGACCTCCAGTGTTAGATTAATAAGCAGTGGTAATAATTATAACATGGTTGATATCTACTGTATAAAGTGTTAAGATAAGAGTGTCCACTTTAAACAAATGTTTAATCTCACAAGGGAACCTATAGGATTCACACTTTGAAAATACTGTATCTTCTGGGAGTATCAATGGGGGTTTTACCTCCAATTCAAGCTCCTCAAATCCATGCCAATCAGCCATGAACCTAGGCATTATTAAGCCTTTGCAGCTGTGGCTTAGTGTTTGAGCAACGGGTTTCCCTACTGAAGCCGGACCATCCTGTTCCTCTGGTGTTGTTGTTTTTGAGTATTCCCAAATCTTGTGTGTTGTTTGAATTTTTTTCAGTGTTTTCCTCCGGCTGTGCAATTATACTCCCTTTGGTTTCTGTCCATGGATCCATTAATTCCCTGTGGCTGTGTGTGTGTCTCTCTTGGTATAGTCTCTGTGTACACTTCCAGTGTGCTATTTGGTTAAACTGTGTCTGCACAGGTGTGCTAGATAGCTGCACCCTGGGGGCTTCATTGTAGCACAACAGCCACACCTCCAATGGCTCTGTTGAATACTGGTTGGCTCCTTACTCCCTTTACTTTAGGGATATCTTAAAGGCGTGCAATTTGTTTTGTAATGATTAAGAAAGCAAATTGGAGAATTCCTTATTTTTCCCATTACAGGGAACCCAAGATTCATGCCAGAAACAAGTTATAAAATATTTGATAAATGGAGAAAGATGGGATGAGATCTCTGTTCACTGTGAGATTCCCTGATGGAAAAATGTATCCCATTTGAGAATCCCTTGAAATTACCAGTGATTTTTATTTTTCTTATCGATAGATCATTGATTTTATAGATATAATAATCTTACTAGATCTTACTAGTCAGGTCAAGTTAGGTTCTGTCTTGGAAAAACTCCCTGTTTCATCAGAACTTAATTAGCACCTTTAACGATCAATAGATTAAAGATATCTCTAAAAAAGAAATGGAGGAATACTTTCCTTGAGTTGGGGATTTAGGAAATTGTTTGAAGGAGGGTTTTAACACAGTACATAAGTGAATTATGAAAAACAATCTAAGAGAAATATATTTCAAATTAATTAATAGTGATCTAATTTCTACTGCAAGATACTGTGGGTGGATGGGAGAACGGTATCCACGTTGTTTAAAATATGGTTCACTGTCCAAATATAAATGTTGTTTCACTGTAAAAAGGTCAAGTATATGTGGAATAGAATTGTGGAATTGTTATGTAGCCTGTTTAGAGATGTAGCAGCTTGACATTTAGAATGGTCATTTTTTTTGCCAAACCTTAGGAAAAGGGATGGGGAACTAATAAACTTTTGTCAAATTAATTACATTAAAGAAATTGCTCAGAAAATGGATGGAGAAGGGATTACCCTGAAAACGTAATATCATGCATCAGACTTCTAGATTAACAGTGGAATTCTTTGGGCATTGAGAATTAGGCCTGGCAAAAAGAGATACATTTGGAGTATTTCAGCTACTGGGCTAGGGTACCATGTTAAGATACACTGCTTAATTTGTGGTATGTCACTTCTTTGGGTTTGATTCTAGTATCATTGCTATACCGCCATCGCAGCGGCATTTTGCTGGCGGTATACCAGCGCTGCCCCATTGATTTCAATGAGGAGGAGGGGTGAGTTCACCGCACCTAATACGCTCCAAAGAAGCTGCTGACAGGACTTTTTCCTGATGCCCTGCCAGTGCACCGCTCCAGTGTGAAAGCCCTCGGGCTTTCTCACTGGAGTGAATGGAACCGCTGTTTCAGGGCATTTTGCAGGCACTATTTTTAACTCTACAGTGCCTGCAAAGCGCCTCAGTGTGAAAGGGGTTGTCATGGTTATGCAATAGTTTGTCTGCTTACCTGTTTCCATGTGTTCATCTAGAGACCAGCCGACCCTCACCTGTCTGCTTTTGTAATCCATCCTCTGGCATGGCTCCACCCTAGCTCCTATCAGGGAGCTCTATATTAACCTGTGTACTGCAGGCCAGCCCTTATGAGAAACCTTTGTGTGTTAGCTTCCTGTTACCTGCCGTGTGCTCTTCTGTTGTTCCATTACCGAATTTGGCGTGTCCTTGACTATCTCTGTTTACCTGTGATCCTGACCTTTTGGCATGTCCCTGACTATTCCTGTCTGCTTGTGGCCCCGACCTTGGCTTTGTCCCTCACTATCCCTATCCTCCTGTTTCCTACTGTGGGTGTGAGCTGGGGGACCCTGGGGGTCGCGACCTGGAGCCAGTTGCAGCCAAGTCCATTCTTACCACTAGAGGCGCTGGTGAACACCTGCTGGCTCTTAGACTCCGCACCCCAGGGAATCTTACGCTCTAACCCCAGTGGGATCTGTCTCCCATCCGCAGCAGTCAGCCATAGGGTCCACATTCTTGCTGTGCACTCCTGATCCCTACGATGTTCATCTGTCACCTCGCCTCAAGGTGACCTGAAGGGGTCTAAAACCTGAGATTGGAAATTAAAGTTTCTTTTCCAATCAGAGGACTCCTTATACCATTTTTGAAGTTTATTTTTAAGTTCTCTGGATAACCTAGAGAATTCAGGAGTATCCTTCAAAGGTTCAATCCTATTCTATATCTTCTTAATCTGATTCTCAAAGTTACACATTCTCTTTTGTTTGGTTGCCTTTATATTTGTTCTTTGAGCCATATTGGAGCATACTGATGGAGGTTATATGGACGGAGATCTGAGAGTGGTTCCTTGAAGTTCCCCCCTCACCCCTCCTGATTCCTGGTGTATCTTTGAGGAGGCTACATACACGCTGTATTTTATACAGCTGGGAGGTAATTACCCAGTGTGTACACTAACACGTGGAATCACCTGTGTGGAGGAAGATTCGCTATGCACTTTACAAGCATGGAGTCACTTTATATTGATATTTGATATTCTCACTGGACTTTGTTCACCCAGTCAGTTTACTGTGTGTGTGTTCCAATCGTTGTATGTTTACTAAATGCACTCAGCAGTTTTTTCAAATTTGTTTCACAGTTAGATTCCTGTGTGTGTTTGAATTGATTTACGTTTATTATATGCACTTAGCACTTTTTAATATAAATCTGTTTCACAGTTATAAGATGCACTTAGCACTTTGATATCGAATTCTGTTTGATTATACACAGCTTAACCCATACGAGCACTTTAGGTGTGGACCATATTATTTCCCACGCTGTGCTTGGCTTTTTACATATATCTGAGTTTAACTTTAACAAAATAGCTTTTTTGGGGCTGGTTCTAAGCTTTTTAAGGTGATTACACACAATCAGGTTACACTCTACTAACTTCTAATAATCAAGTTTCCTTTTAGCTCTAATTTAGTGCTCCACTTCTCTTGGAAGCGCAACACCACTCCCCCTTTTCTTTAGGCCAGCAGGAACACTGTCTGGATAAAGGGGGCCTTGAGAGGTAAGGAAGTCCTTCTCTTCCTGCCTCTGTTCTGCCCCAAGTGCCCTGTCCATTATTCCACGCAGAGTGTGCTCCAACAAGTAGACAAGAGGGACAGTGTCACTGATGCATGCACTGTCACTGCTCACCATCCTCATGGCCTCCTCAAATAGTGACAGGACAGTGCATGCATCCCTGATCATGGCCCACTGGCGTGGGGAAAAAAAGAAGCTCCCCTGACCCTGCCCTGGTGCCATAGTCGCACAGGTACTCATTGATGGCCCTCTGCTGCATGTGCAGCCGCTGCAGCATGGCCAACATTGAGTTCCACCTGGTGGGCATGTCACAGATTAGGCGGTTCTTGGGCAGGTTAAATTCCTTTTGGAGGCCAGCCAGCCGAGCACTGGCATTATATGACCAGAGGAAATGCACACAGATTTTCCTGGCCTGCTTCAGGACATCCTATAAGCCTGGGTACCTGCCCAAGAACCACTGCATCACCAAGTTAAGGACGTGAACCAAACAGGGCACATGGGTCGGTTGTCACTGTTGGGGGGCGGAGAGGAGGTTGGTGCCATTGTTGCAAACCACCATTTCTGGCTTAAGCTGGCATGGCATCAACCACCTCTCAGCCTGCCCCAGTGTGGCCTCAGCTGACAGAATCTCTGCCCCAGTGTGGCTCCTGTGCCTCAAGCACCGCATGGCATATTTTCGCCTGCGTAGTTGTGTAGCCCCTTGAACGCCTACAGAGCACCGCTGATTCTGAGGACAAAGCATAGGAAGAGGCCATGGAGGAAGAAGAAGAGGAGGGGGTGGAGGAGAGAGGTGTGTCAGAATTACCAGTAGTAGCATTTTGGAGGCGTGGTGGCGGAACAACCTCCAACACTACTGCACCTTGTCCTGCATCCTTCCCAGCTGACAGCAGAGTCCCCCAATGCCCCGTGAAAGATAGGTAACATCCCTGTCCATGCCTGTTGGACCATTAGTCAGCAGTAATATGCACCTTACTGCTGACCGCCCTGTCCAGCGAGGCCAAGACATTTCCTTCCACATGCCGGTAGAGAGCCAGAATCGCCTTTTGTGAGAAAAAAGGGCGTTAGGGAACCTGCCACTGAGGAACCGCACATTCCACAAACTCACAGAAGGGGGCAGAGTCTACCAACTGAAAAGGCAGCAGTTGAAGTGCTAGCAATTTAGCCAAGCTAGCATTCAACCGCTGGGCATGTGAATGGCGGGGAGTGAACTTCTTTTGGCGGTGCAGCAGCTGGGGCAGGGAAATTTGCCTTTGTACAATCTGACGCCGGTGTACCGATAGCAGATTGCCTGCAAGTACTTGGCTGTGACACACCTAATTCTACAAAACAGCAACAGTGGCCTTCGCGCTACTATATATAAACAAATATGGATAAACCATCATATAATGAATAAAAAATTAAATAATGAAAAAGGATAATCACAAACCACAGTGCAAAAAATCTTTCACTAAAGTGTTGTGATAATCGCAGAAACCAGTGCAAAAAAAATTATTTGTTACAGAGCTATAATAAATGCAGTGCAATGAAAGTGTCAGAAAATGCTAGCAACCAAAAAATTCACCCAGCCTTACAAATATATATATATATATATATATATATATATATATATATATATATATATATATATATACCTGGATGACACAAGTGCAAAATAAATGCAATAAAGTGCAACACAGTGCTATGAAAATGAACCTGCAGCAGAATCTAATATCGTTCACATAACACTAAAAAATAAATAAATAGAAAGTGATCCTGCGCAATGGTATACAATGCATAAACTAAAATAACCTATAATAATAAAAACAGATGAATGTAGAAAAATAATATACAAATGTGTATAAATAAATATGTATATAAATAAATAGTACCCGTATATACTCGAGTATAGGCCGACCCGAATATAAGCCGAGGCCCCCAATTTACCCCCAAAAAACTGGGAAACTTATTGACTCGTGTATAAGCCGAGGGTGAGACATGCCTGTCCATCCCTGTGTGTCCGTCCATCCCTGTGTGTCCGTCCATCCCTGTGTGTCCGTCCATCCCTGTGTGTGTGTCCATCCATCCCTGTGTGTGTGTCCATCTATCCCTGTGTGTGTGTCCATCCATGGCTGTGTGTGTGCCCATCCATGCCTGTGTGTGTGTTCATCCATGCCTGTGTGTGTGTCCATCCATGCCTGTGTGTGTGTCCATCCATGCCTGTGTGTGTGTCCATCCATGCCTGTGTGTGTGTCCATCCATGCCTGTGTGTGTGTCCATCCATCCCTGTGTGTGTGTCCGTGCAGCCGTGTGTGTCCGTGCAGCCTTGTGTGTCCCGTCCCGAGCCGAGCCTCCGTCCCGTCCCCAGCCGAGCCTCCGTTCCGTCCCGTCCCGTCCCGAGCCGAGCCGAGCCTCCGTTCCGTCCCGAGCCTCCGTCCTTCTGCCATGCCAGGATCGCCGCTCTTCGTCGGCGCCTCGGCGGCCATTCCACTGTTCAAAAGCCGTGCCTCCGTCTGTGATAGGCGGAACACTCAATTTCCCAGCAGTCTGTGTTCCGCCTATCACGGACATCCTCTCATCCTTGTCCGTAGTATGAGGATGAGCGGATGTCCGTGATAGGCGGACCACTGACTGCTGGGAAATTGAGTGTTCCGCCTATCACAGACGGAGGTGCGGCTTTTGAATAGTAGAATGGCCGCCATCTGTCTGCTCGACACGCTGATCGAGCAGGCAGACGGCGATGACTCGAGTATAAGCCGAGGGGGGCACTTTCAGCCTCAAAAAAGAGGCTGAAAATCTCGGCTTATACTCGAGTATATACGGTATTATGAAATTTTTAAAGGCACTCAATAAATGTCCATGAATGAGAGAAATATGTCCTTAAAATATTAAATGAAAAACGAATTAAATAAAATTGTATCAAAAAAATCTCTAGAATGGTGTTCTTATGCTCCCCTATATAACTATCCCGCAGAAGTGAAGAAAGCACACTGATAGAAATGTGTAATCCAATAATGAGCTCACAGAACTCTCACCTCCACTCCTTAGTTATGTCAGCATAATATTGGATAGCCTCCTCGCTTACCTCGATATCTTCCACCAGGGGGCCTTCTGTCCCTATTGCTCCACTGATTGGTTGTGTCAGCATAAGGTTGTGCTGGATAGCCTCCTCACCTATTCCGGTCTCTGCCACCAGGGGGCCCTCCGTCCCTATAGCTGTTTCAATATATGCCGAGGCTATCCACCACGACCTTATGCTGACACAACCAAGCAGTGGAGATATAGGGACGGAAGGCCCCCTGGTGGCAGATATCGAGATGAGCGAGGAGGCTATCCAATATTATGCTGACATAACTAAGGAGTGGAGGTGAGAGTTCTGTGAGCTCATTATTGGATTACACATTAATATCAGTGTGCTTTCTTCACTTCTGCGGGATAGTTATATATGGAAGCATAAGACCACCATTCTAGAGACTTTTTTAATAAAATTTTATTTAATCAGTTTTTCATTTAATATTTTACAGACATATATCTCTCATTCATGACATTTATTGAGTGCCTTTTAAACAATGTCATATCACTATTTATTTATATACATATTTATACACATTTGTATATTATTTTTCTACATTCACCTGTTTTTATTATTACAATTTATTTTAGTTTATGCATTGTATACCATTGCTCATGATCACTTTCTATTTATTTACCTAATTCTACACCTTCATTCCTCTCAGTGCAGGTTTCAGAGAGGACTGAAGGTATAGTGGAGTTGGAGATCCCAGCTGATGAGGAGCAAGGAGAGGTCTTCTTTGTTCTTTTAGGTAGGCTTACCAACGAATTGCATGGCAGGTCGATATATGTCTGGTCAAGCGCGTGGTGCCCAAGCGGGTGATGTTTTGGCCATGCTAGACACGCTTGATACTTAGGTTGCAAATAGCAGTGGTGCAATCTGATGCACTCGTCTCAAAAAAGGCCCACACCAAAGAACTTTTGGAATAACGTGCAGAGACCGCAGCGCCCTGCACAATCGGAGCTCTGCGGTGTGATGCAGTTGGCGTGCTGCCCTTAAGCTGGCCCCTGGAGGGCATCCTGTCTTGTTGGAGATGTGCCTCCTCCTCCTCTCCCCTATCAGGCACCCACGTGGAGTCAGTGACCTCATCATCCCCTCCCTCCTCATCACTGGAGCAAACCTGGCAGTATGCTGCAGCTGGGGGAACCTGACTGACAGATTGCTGTACTTCTTGGGTACCCCCTCTCTCTGTATTCACGTTACTGCCTTCCTCTATCTGGGTACCATCATCAGAGCCTTAAAAATGCTGAGCATCCTCCTAGAGCCTGTACAAAACACTGTGGTCAAACAGTTCAGGGGACTCCTCAGGAGGACATGGTGGGGCTAGGGAAGGAGTGACTGATGCAATTGAGCTGAGGGAAGAGGCCACATTGGCAGCTGCTTTGCCAAGCAAAGTACCCTGAGCCTGGGTGAGAGAGGATAAGGAGGATGTGGACTGCTTGGTCGTCCACTCTACCAAGTCTGATGCATGTTGCAGCTCAACGTGGCCAGCTGCCGGAAAAAAGGACAATCGTGTCCCACGGCCACGTGCTGTCGAGGGTGCACCATGTCCATGACCAGCACTGTTGCCTCTACACACAGAGCCTGCTTGCCCTCTTTTATTGGCTCGTGACTGTCTGCCTCTCCTTGTTGTCCTTCCAGACATACTAATGGCCTGCAGGGAGATGTAGCTGCACAAAGCTGGGATGTATATATATACTGATTATACTGCAGCTAGCAGAATCAACTACCTGCCTGTAGTATTATTGGTATGAGAATACAAGCAATTGTCTTCTGTTAGCTTTAATTGCACACTGTACAGAGGACACAGTACACTAATTGAAAATACTGCCGCTCCCTGCCTGTGGTATTAGTATGAGAACACCAGCAATTGTATTTAGGTAAGCTTTAGATGCACACTGTGCAAAGGACACTAAATCAAAATACTGCAGCTCCTTGCCTGTATTTGTATGAGAACACCAGCAATTGTATTTCGGTAAGCTTTAGGTGCACACTGTGCAAAGGACACTAAATCAAAACACTGTAGCCCCCTGCCTGCATTTGTATAAGAACACCAACAATTGTATTCAGGTAAGCTTTAGGTGTACACTGTGCAAAGGACACTAAATCAGAATACTACAGCTCCCTGCCTGTAGTTGTATGAGAATGCCAGCAATTATATTCAGGTAAGCTTTAGGTGTACACTGTGCAAAGGACACTAAATCAAAACACTGTAGCCCCCTGCCTGCATTTGTATAAGAACACCAACAATTGTATTCAGGTAAGCTTTAGGTGTACACTGTGCAAAGGACACTAAATCAGAATACTGCAGCTCCCTGCCTGTAGTTGTATGAGAATGCCAGCAATTATATTCAGGTAAGCTTTAGGTGTACACTGTGCAAAGGACACTAAATCAAAATACTGTAGCTCCCTACCTGCATTTGTATGAGAACACCAACAATTGTATTCAGGTAAGCTTTAGGTGCACACTGTGCAAAGGACACTAAAGCAAAATACTGCAGCCCCCTGCCTGTATTTGTATGAGAACACCAGCAATTGTATTTAGGTAAGCTTTAGGTGTACACTGTGCAAAGGACACTAAAACAAAATACTGCAGCTCCCTGCCTGTAGTTGTATGAGAATACCAGCAATTGTATTCAGGTAAGCTTTAAGTGCACACTGTGCAAAGGATACTAAAACTATATACTGCAGCTCCCTGTCTGTATTTGTATGAGAACACCAGCAATTGTATTCAGGTAAGTTTTAGGTGCACACTGTGCAAAGGACAATCAATCAAAATACTACAGCTCCCTGCCTGTAGTTGTATGAGAACACCAGCAATTGTATTCAGGTAAGCTTTAGGTGCACACTGTGCAAAGGACACTAAATCAAAATACTGCAGCTCCCTGCCTGTATTTGTATGAGAACATTAGCAATTGTATTCAGGTAAGCATTAGGTGCGCACTGTGCAAAGGACACTAAAACAAAATACTGCAGCTCCCTGCCTGTATTTGTATGAGAACACCAGCAATTGTATTTAGGTAAGCTTTATGTGTACACTGTGCAAAGGACACTAAAACAAAATACTGCAGCTCCCTGCCTGTAGTTGTATGAGAATACCAGCAATTGTATTCAGGTAAGCTTTAGGTGCACACTGTGCAAAGGACACTAAATCCCAATACTGCAGCTCCCTGCCTGTATTTGTATGAGAATACCAGCAATTGTATTCAGGTAAGCTTTAGGTGCACATTGTGCAAAGGACACAGTACACTAAGTGAAACTACTGAAGCTCCCTGCCTGTCAGTATATTATGAAGAGAATAACAGGAACAGTTTCTAGCTAAACTGAATGCAGTATATAAATATATATATATACAACACCTAGGATGCATATATACTCAACACACTGTAACTGAAGCCAACTGGCTCGCCTGCCTACTCTAACTCAAATTAAATGTCACTGTCTCTCTCTGTCTGTCTTTAACCACCACCGCAACACACTACACAAGGCTGCCACGCAGGCGGCCTTATATAGTGTGGGGAGTGTACTAAACCCTCATAGACATCATTAGCTTTGGCCAATTATGGCTCTCCGTTTTTTCTGCGCTGTGATTGGCCAAAGCATGTGGGTCATAGTGCATGCTTGGCCAATCATCAGCCAGCAATGCACTGCGATGCCGCAGTGAATTATGGACTGTGACGCGCCACTCGAATTTGGCGTGAAGGGCCCATAATGTTCAAAATTTGCCGAACGGCCAAATAGACGATGTTCGAGTCGAACATGGGTTTGACTCGAACTTGAAGCTCATCCCTACTTGTAAGGATTCCTCATCAAGTAAACCATCACTTGGAGGAGGATGCCACATAAGCCATCTAGGAACAAGCTTTGAAGAGATATACTGCTCAAAAAAAGCAATATCCCACCATGATTTGATCTTCTTCTCAAAGACATGTCCCAGTTTTTTAAAAGTTTGGGCTAGGTCATCTTAAGAGATTGATGATTTACTGCCAGAGAAAACCTCATTCAAGTTCACTTCTCTCTGTCCTACGTAATGGAAAATCTTTATCTGAAGTGTAACTGAAGGTAACAGAATTAGGCCGCGTACACACGGGCGGACTGTTCGCCCAACTTTGTCCGCTGAACAGTGTTTCGGCGGACAGTCCGCTCGTGTGTGGGCTTCAGCGGACAGTTTCAGCGGACAGTCTGACGAACAAAGTTTTTCGGAAATCCCGTAAAAATGTCTGCTGAAACTTGGTTTGAGCGGACAGTCCGCCCGTGTGTAGGCTTGTTCGTCAAACTAAGTTCCGCGCATGCTCAGAAAGGATTTACACGCCGAAGGTTGCATTGCAGTGTATAGGACGTCGTTTTTCTAGTCCCGTCGTACGTGCCGTTCACGTCATCGCGCGCGGTTTCAGCGGACTGTTCGTTCATCGTGTGTGGTCAAGTCCGCTCATGCTAATTTTGAGCGGACTGTTTGTCAAACTGTTTGACGAACAAGGTTGGGCGAACAGTCCGCGCGTGTGTACGCGGCCTTAGAATAATATAATATAATTAAAAGATATAATCAATCAACGCAAACCTCAAGAAAAAAATCTAGATAAAGAATGGCATACGCCAGCTGAAAACCTGGGAAATTCTAAAGCCCAAAAAACATATTAAAGAAACCTTGCAGATATTTGGATTTATGAGTAATTTTACCATGCCTGAGATGCATCTATCAGACCTCCAATGTTAAATTAATAAGCAGTGGTAATAATTATAACATGGTTGATATCTACTGTATAAAGTGTTAAGATAAGAGTGTCCACTTTAAACAAATTTTTAATCTCACAAGGGAACCTATAGGATTCACACTTTGAAAATACTGTATCTTCTGGGAGTATCAGTGGGGGTTTTACCTCCTTTTCAAGCTCCTCAAATTCCTGTCAATCAGCCATGAACCTAGGCATTATTAAGTCTTTGCAGCTGTGGCTTAGTGTTTAAGCAACGGGTTTCCCTGCTGAAGCCGGATCGTCCTGTTCCTCTGGTGTTGCTGTTTCTGAGAATTTCCAAATCGTGTGTTTTGTTTGATACCATCTTTTTTTTCAGTGTTTTCCTCTGGCTGTGCAGTTATACTCCCTTTGGTTTCTGTCCATGGATCCCTTAATTTCCTGTGGCTGTGTGTGTGTGTCTCTCGGTATAGT
This sequence comes from Lithobates pipiens, assembly GCF_037356315.1. NCBI lineage: Eukaryota > Metazoa > Chordata > Amphibia > Anura > Ranidae > Lithobates > Lithobates pipiens. The sequence goes on from NW_027507785.1 coordinate 247,026,873, forward strand.
CTCTGTGTGTATCCTTCCAGTGTGCCATTTGGTTAAACACAGGTGTGCTAGATAGCTGCACCCTGGGGGCTTCATTGTAGCACAACAGCCACACCTCCAATGGCTCTGGTGAATACTGGTTGGCTCCTTACTCCCTTTACTTTAAGGATATCTTAAAGGCGTGCAATTTGTTTTGTAATGATTAAGAAAGCAAATTGGAGAATTCCTTATTTTCCCCATTACAGGGAACCCAAGATTCATGCCAGAAACAAATTATAAAATATTTGATAAATGGAGAAAGATGGGATGAGATCTCTGTTCACTGAGAGATTTCCTGATGGGACAATGTGAATGTATCCCATTTGAGACACTTGGAGAATCCAATAAAATTACCAGTGATTTTTATTTTTCTTATCAATAGATCATTGATTTTATAGATATAATAAAGGAGATCTTACCAGTCAGGTCAAGTTAGGTCTTGTCTTCCTGTTTCAGTAACAACTTGATTAGCACCCTTAACCATCAACAGATTAAATATATCTCTAAAAAAGAAATGGAGGAATACTTTCCTTGAGCTGGGGATTTAGGAAATTGTTTGAAGGAGGGTTTTAACGCAGTACATAAGTGAATTATGAAAAACAATCTTAGAGAAATATATTTCAAATTAATTAATAGTGATCTAATTTCTACTGCAAGATACTGTGGGTGGATGGGAGAACGATATCTACGTTGTTTAAAATATGGTTTACTGTCCAAATATAAATGTTGTTTCATTGTAAAAAGGTCAAGTATACGTGGAATAGAATTGTGGAATTGTTATGTAGCCTGTTTAGAGATGTAGCAGCTTGACATTTAGAATGGTAATTTTTTTGCCAAACCCCAGGAAAAGGGATTGAGAACTAATAAACTTTTGTCAAATTAATTACATTAAAGAAATTGCTTAGAAAATGAAAGATGAAGAAGGGATTACCCTGAAAACGCATATCATGCATCAGACTTCTAGATTCTTAACAGTGGAATTCTTTTGGCAATGAGAATTAGGCCTGGCAAAAAGAGATACATTTGGAGTGTTTCAGCTACTGGGCTAGGATACTATGTTAAGATACACTGCTTATGTCGTGGTATGTCACTTCTTTGGGTTTGATTCTAGGGTCTTTGCGGGTGTTGCATATTGTTGTAGCCTCTGTTGTACATCTCCTCCTTAAACCATAGGTATATAGTTTTCTTCAGTACTGAAGTCTGCATGCCCTTATAAGCATGGTTTTTGTTAGTCGGGCTGGTACTATGCTTCAGATTGGCGTACCTTGGCTTCTTTTTATGTACCGGTATTCTTTGTGTAGCAGGCATGTTGTAATGCAACTTCTACTTTTGGCCACAAGATGAAGATAGGGAAATGTTGACTTGTCCTTCCACAAAACTTAGAGACACAACACACAATAAAATAAAAGGGGAGTGTCAGGAAGTGCTGACAAAAGAGTGAAGAGAGGGAAGGCTGAGGTGATTGAATATAAAGACACAGGTTTCCACACAGCATTACAGAGGGAGGGCTGTCAGCAGAAGAAGAGAGAGTGGAGGAGAGGTGACAGGACTATGTGGGGAAACTCCATCTGAAAGAGAGAGAGAGACACACACTGTCTTTTCCTGAGACTACTGTGAGAGTGCTCACAGGTGGCTGAGGGGAGCCAAGAACAATGACAGCTACACGGTTTGCTGCTGTTCAGCCCAGGCACCCTGCTCAGCAACCCAGTGCCACCCAGCAGAGACAACCTACACCGCTTCAGAGATCGCAATATCCATCCAGGTGTCCAGTCGGCCGCTGTCTGGTCACCTTGCCAGTTTAGCTACCAGCCATCCTGGTCGGCCGACTGAAGGCGATCTGGTAAAAATATGAATGTAGGTAGTAAGGGCGCTCTACTCTAATTCTAAATGCCCTGTGATTCCAAGGGCTAAACAAAAGGAAATTAATGAGCGTTTCATCTAAAAATCTGTGCAAAAAAATATGTAAAGTGTGATGTGCAAATTTGGTGAGTTCCGATAAAGTGCATGTGTTGGGAAGGAAAAAAAAAGGACCAAAACGTTTCACAGTATATAAAAAATTGACCAAACCCTTAATTATCTAATGAATACTAGTACTTGTGAATATCAATAATACAATTGAATTATACCTCGTGATAAAAAATAAAAAAGGAAAAAATAAAAATAATTACCGCAATTAAATTTAAAATGACAAGTGCATAATACTACACAAATTAGGTGATACAAATGCTATCCTTATAACCAGTGTCCATAACCAGCAGTGCTAAAAAAAATGTGAGAAACAGTCCAAAAGTGCAAAGTGCCTGGTGCAAATAATCCTTGGGGGGGTAAAAACCCGGTTCGATTTTCGCGTAAAGGACGATTTTTGCACTCACCGACTTCCCTGCCCCTGCAGGGGTAGAAGCGCCTCCACAAGATTAAAATCGCAGTATATAGATATGTTCAAGTACTTTTAATCTTCACCTTTGTGAGTAGTTTTCTTGTTTTATTAAATAAAAATTGGATGCCTGTTACATTATCACACTATGGGGGGTTTTCTTTCCTCACAGTCATTGAAAACAATACATCCCTGAGGTGACAAGCAGATTATTTGGGACCGGCAGACAGCAGAATACCAGGATCAGTGTATAGCAACACAGTGGCTAATACTGTGGAGGCGCTTCTACCCCTGCAGGGGCAGGGAAGTCGGTGAGTGCAAAATTCATCCTTTGCACGAAAATCGCACTGGGTTTTTACCCCCCCCCCCCCCCCAAGGATTATTTGCACCAGGCACTTTGCACTTTTGGACTGTTTCTCACATTTTTTTTAGCACTGCTGGTTATGGACACTGGTTATAAGGATAGCATTTGTATCACCTAATTTGTGTAATATTATGCACTTGTCATTTTAAATTTAATTGCGGTAATTATTTTTATTTTTTCCTTTTCTATTTTTTATCACGAGGTATAATTCAATTGTATTATTAATATTCACAAGTACTAGTATTTATTAGATAATTAAGGGTTTGGTCAATTTTTTATATACTGTGAAACGTTTTGGTCCTTTTTTTTTTTTCCTTCCCAACACATGCACTTTATCGTAACTCACCAAATTTGCACATCGCACTTTACATATTTTTTTGCACAGATTTTTAGATGAAACACTCATTCATTTCCTGTGTGTTTACCCCTTGGAATCACAGGGCATTTAGGATTAGAGTAGAGCGCCCTTACTACCTACATTCTAATTTTTATTGTATATTGTTCCAACCGTTGATTGTGAACCTTGGGTAGTGGCAGCCTTCTTGTTTTCATAGTATTTTTCTGTAGTTCATCCATAGCGCAAACCTATCATTTCTTGTCATTTGAAGGCGATCTGGTGCCTTACAAAATTGCCAGGAGCCTGAACCAACATTGGGAATCTCCGTTGTGTCATCGTACAGAGGATTAGTGAGCCGGTGTAAACCCAAACATCCTTCTTAACTCAGTACAGACAGTACATGCAGACACCTATTTCCCTCTCTAGTGTCAGAGGATGATTGTTTGGATGATTATACCATCTCCATTTTGCTTGATTAATCCTACTCTCTTTACAAAGGGCCCCAACATTTGATAGCAGAAGATAGTAGTACTCTTCACCCCAGGACCTGTACATTACAAAAATATGCTTACTTACTGTACCTGTTAACCCATTTCTTCATATTTTTTTGTGTTGTTACTTTCAAAGGTGGTTATGGCCCAAAAGGTGCTGAGAAGTTGATAAACCCTTTCTCCTCCCTCTCAGTGCCCGTGCAATGGACATGTAGATTATTGTGCTTTGTTTTCTATATTTACAGGTGCTAAATATTAAATGTTGCAATTTCTATTGTATTGATACACTGCAACAAGGTTTAACAGTGCTGTATGTTTCCACATTTTTTTCCATGATAATGTACTCAACGTATTTATCACTATCAGGTGTGTCTGTCTGTTTCTGGTTTACTACTTGCATTCTCAAAAGTGTTTGTAGTGATTTTATATCTAACCAGGTGTGCCAGAGGGGCTGAGGTCATTCTTGGAGTTGAGGCAGAGATCAGAGAACCCAAATTCACCAAGTGGCACCTTCGGGAGGGGGGGGGGGGTCTGGGGTGGCTATATTTTGGATTTGTAACACTATGGTTTTTGTGCTTGAATATAGTATTTGCATACTTTAACCCCTAGGGGTTCTATATAGGTGTAGCGCCGGTACTACTGATGAGTACGCGCTATGTCTGTAAATATTTGTTTTTTCCCAAGACTGTAGTTGAGTCTTGGGGTTAATTGTGTAAAATTGTATTTTGGCATCAGTTTGACTGGGCTGTACTAATGTTCTGCCTGGTCATAGGTGGGGTTTGCACCTGTGAGAGGCATTAGAATGCAGTCTTGTTGGACGCATTGGGTACCAATCTCTCTCTTGGAGCCAATCAGTGGGTGCATTTGTTTCACTGTGCATTCCTCCTGACCAGCTCCCAGAGGCCCTCATGGCCTGGGGTGCGGATCCATCTGTTTTTGAGCCTCGGAACTGGTTAGTCCGAGGCACAGTAACTGGAGGGAGGATTCTAAGTTGTTCCGGTGCCGTCTCGGGTTTGGAGAGGCCCAGCAACTCTACATGCAACCAGGGGAGGACTCTTCAGTAAGAGGGCCACGCACGAGGCTGGCTGCTCGGTAAGAACCTGGAAGCTGAGCTGTTATGGACACTAATTGAATCTGCATTTCTTACAGTATCGCCAGTCCAACTGCAAGATACTGGTACAGTAATAAAGTTCCTACCTCTATCCTTCCGTTTGCAACTAAGTTACTGTGAGCATGTAAAGTTTTACAACCAAGTCTGTGGCAGAGACTTTGCTAATCTAAAATCACTTGTTGGCTGATAGTATCCACAAACAAGGATTTATCCAACAGTTAAAGAATCCAGTTGCGAGTAGCTATTCCCTGGATTATGTAAAGAGTGACTTTTATTAAGGTCAGCAGTTCTAAAGTACCTGAGCTATACTTTATCCTTATACCCTCTATTCCTAACTGAGAGACTGAGTTTTGTTCAACTGTTTTATGCAAATAAGAACCCTAAAAAGCAATTTAAGTGTTGGTCTCTGCAGTTACTGGGCCATCAACCTCGGGAACGTCTAGACAAGAACGACGAATTACGAGCTGGAGGAGGTAATCGGTAAGCCCAGAAAAAAACAGCCAATCCTTCGGAGGTCAGTGCTATATAGGGATTGATGCTGCATATTTACACAATGGACTCTTATATGGTGTTTATTACCGACATATACATCTCCTATGTATCGTATCTGTTTAGGATCTTTACTGACTGCATCCATTTGTTGGGTAAGTTTGGGGGATGTGGTTTTGTAATCTTCTTCTGCCTAAATCCCCCCTTAGTGTAAACTTTGGCCACCCCTGAGGGTCAGTCTAGTTCTGTTTAGATGTGTGTTGTTTTTTTGTGTATGTTCTACTGTTCCTTTCCCCTTCTTTTTCTTTCCCGTCAAAATTTCAACAGCTGCATGTATTAATTACATACATCTTTGGATTCTATTTAATAGACATTTGTTATGTGATGTTAATGAGGTGTTGTATTTTTGTTATGACTAATTTATTGTGTTATTTGTCAGCTATGATGTTTTAAAGAGTGAACAACGAAGTTAATCCTGGGGATTCGGGAAGCTATTTTCAAGTGAAACACAGCAAACCCCCTATCTTCTTTTATGTCTTAATGCATATTCCTTAAACCAGATTGTAGCTGATGATACATGTTTTTAGGTTTTGCTCATTTTAATGTGGAAATAAAAATGTAATTTTATGTACCATGGCTTTTTTTATTTTTGTTTTGACACTTTTTTCCCATTGCCCCCTGTTGGGAGTACAGTATATGGGAAGTTTCTATTCTTCCAGGGGACTATGCTAATCATGACTAAATGTAATTTTTATAATTCTTATGAATATTGGATATGTATATTGAGTGTATGTATAGGTGGGCACACCTTAATCAACTCAGCGCAATGTTGAGAGGGGACACTGAGAGCTTCAGGGTTCAGGTTTCTCCTGTGCCTACTGAGGCATAGCAATTGTCCAGATGCCACCAAGGAAGCTTTTTGTCTCTGCCAGCCAACCCTCTACCTGTAGTACAGAGCTGCTCAGCTGACAGAACCAGCGCTGACGGCCCCCCTCCCCCACATGGACAGGAGAGAGATCTGCTTCTGCTTCTCCTTCTACCACCCTCTCCTCCTGTTTATGCATCACCCACACTCACCTGCAGTGTTGTGCCTAAGATAAGGAGTTGTGGAGGGAGTAAAGTTTTAAGCCTAGCAGCCAGAAGGGCGAACTTAAGTTAAACTCTTTCTTGATAGAGGCATTGGACTGTATTCTAACACATAACAATTTTTCCTTTGATGGGTCCCACTACCTCCAGGTGCAGGGGGTTGCGATGGGGACTTGTTGTGCCCCATCGTATGCTTACCTGTACCAGGGGGAGTGGGAGCGTTCTCCCTTGTCCAGCGACAGTTTATCATCATATATCACCCGTGTTTTATCATGGTTCAGGTATATAGATGATAATCTGATGAGATGGGACAGTACACCAGACAATTTACAAGCTTTTATGTGTGCAATGAACAAGAATACCTCCAATCTCTATTTTAAAATGATGTTCCGTGATACCTCTATCACATTCCTTGATTTAAAAATTACCAAATTAGTGGATGGTTCAATTCCCAGCAGTTTATACCGTAAAGAGATCACTGGAAACACCATTCTACATGCGTCCAGTTCGCACACTGAGCCCCTGGTTCAGTCCATTCTATATGAACAGTACCTGAGGCTCAAACGCAATTGCTCTACAGATGCAGAGTTCATCCGGCAGGCTAACTCTCTCAAGAATAACCTCCTAGATCGAGGCTACTCATCTACATGCCTCAAAAGGGCCTTTAGACAAGCTAATGGACAAATGAGACAAGATTTACTCTTTTCCAAAAAAACATCTGATGCTTCAAAATCAGTCACTAGACTGATAACAACCTATAACAAGCAACACAAAGCTATTAAACAAATATTACAAAAACATTGGCACTTATAACAAATTGACCCAACTCTAAGTCCACATATATCCGCAACTCCCACCATTACTTTTAGAAGAGCACAATCACTAAAAGACCAATTGGTCAAAAGTGAGTATGTTGGAACCTTTCAGCCCGACACATGTAGAAGATTTAGTACTTTTACCTGCAGTGGATGTACATGTTGTCAGTACATGAATACACAATCTAAATTCATGTTACTAAACGGCAAAATGTATAAATTGAGGCACTATGCAAATTGCAAAATGCCTGGGGTCTTTTATTTATTAATGTGTCAGTGCCAATGCTTTTATATAGGCAAAACCAAATTAGAGTTCTACAAGAGAGCAGCACGATACATTACAAGCATTAAATGTACCAATTTCGACCTCCCATTGGGAAGGCATGTACGAGACCATCATGCAGGCATAACCCCTGTGTTCTATTCACCATCCTTGACCGAGTCCATCCGGATGGCAGGGGTGGTGATTGTAACAAAGTCTTGCTCCAGAGGGAGGTTCGTTGGATTGCTGACCTCAGTGCAACTTTGTTTCCAGGTCTTTACTCCCAATTAAGTTTCCGCCCTTTCCTGGACAGTTTTACTTCAGGAGGATGTGAAAAAGAATAACTAAATATATATATAATTTATTTATTTATTTTTTTGCTGTTATGTTTTCATGTTTTTGCAATTGCTTTCCTAATTGGCCCCATTGAATGCAATTGATCATGTCTATACATCTATCTTTATATCATCACCTGTATGATGCCATCATTCTTTGGCTTTCACGTGGGACTATTCAACAAATTTGTTCTTTATTTTGTACCGATCAAGCCATTAGAATAAATTATCATTGCTGCTGCATATATATTCCCATTCCCTGGGCTTGTTTCATCCCTGCCCGGTGCACGCGGGCCTGTTTCTTCCTCTTGGGAGGATGGGCACCTGTTATATGCGGCATGCCTGGATGTCCCTGGATTATCTTTGGGATACCCGGACTTTTGCCACTATTCTGCACCGGTGGGCTCGATCTGCATGACATTCTCCCTTGTTCGTTAACAATGGGTTGACACCGTGCAGCTCCCGTTCTGAGGATCTCATTTACATGCCTCTCAATGCTCCTTTTTTTATATACTCAGATCCTCCCCTTTTTTGTTGTAGTGCTCATTTTTTTATTTTTGTTTTCAAATTCTTTGACATCTAATTAGCATTGCAGCACTCAGCAGTTGCCATGGTGACCGCTGAGGATATCTATCAGCTACTGCCCATGTGCTGGCGTCTTATATAAGCTTGCAGATAGCACGCTGGCCATTGCAGACCTTTTCCCTAGGAAGCAACAACATTTGAGCCACATATACGCATATATCCACTTCGGTAAGCTAAAATACATGTACCCTTTTTTGCCATTGTTTATATCTTTATTTATATACTCAAACATTACCTGGAGATGGGGGAAGAGAAACGTTTCCAGTTTTCCTTTCCCCTCTCCTTATTTACTTCATAATAATAGTGTGCATTATTTATACACTATTTATTGTATGCTACACATATTTTGGCCACCCAGCTGTATATCGTTAAAACGATTTCATTTTTCTGTATATTTACACATACATTTCTGATTTATTTCATTCATTATATCAGGATTTTTTGACCATCTACCGCAATTTGTGGCTGAACTGTGAGGGCTGTTGCGTGGGGACCTTTGCGGGGGCTGTGCGAGCCCAAACAGGGTTCATCGTTTTTCTCGATGGACAAGCAGCAGCACTCTTTCATGAAATTTTGATTTTAAAATATCTCTTCCAAAATCATTTACAATTCCATATCGGTATGTATGTTGGACATACTCATGTGCTACAATGTTGATATCACTTGGAAATGTCATGTTAAAACTATTATTCCTGTTCTTTTTCAGAATGTATTTGCACTCTCTCCTATAATGTCTGAGGAAGGGATACAATTCCTGAAACATGTCTGTCCAAAGGAGAAAAATGTATACTCATTGGAATTTGTATTAGCTTATTATAAGCATAATGTTTTGTTGTTTATACAAATGTACGATATAAATTATTGAGATGTTTGTTACTAACACATGTGTTTTTAAATCATTTTTTCGAATAAATAATATTTTATGATCTATGATTTCCTTATTGTTCACCCATAAAGTCCTAGTGTACCGGGGGGTACTTGTGCCCCTTTTTTGGCATTCCTACTTAATGAACAGGAAAGATGCAGCCCACAAATCCATCCATCCATTCACTCCCTTCTCTCTCCTGCCTCCCAGTGAGTGCTCTAATGTCGGGAGGACACTTGGTACATGTCAGTGGATTCTATGTTTTAATAAAAGTCTGTTTTTAATTATTTCACAATGCGTAAGCTTGCTTCTTTTTATCCTTCCTCTATGTATGGCGATGATCTATGGGCGAGTAGTTATTATAAAAAGCCATGTTTGGAGTCAGTAATAATATAGTGAATCTGTTTGGCACAATAGCTGGTTTATAATTTGACCAGCCTGTGCTTCCGGTGAATTAAATTTAGTTTGAATGGTGAAGGATCACACTTGGTGATGCACAGTGATACAAGAAGCACTTTTGTGAAGTTATATCACACTTGATACAACATAACATTGGATGGTTCTGGAACTTTTTTATTGGAAACCACACAGACTTTTTTGTTTGTTTTCTTTTCTGCCTTCTTGAAATTCCTTAAAGTGATGGTTGATTTGATCATGGCACTATAGCACTTTATGTATTTGAATTATTTGCCCTTTTATACTGTGTTTGCACATTATATGTTATGTAATAATTGCACTAGCACCTTTTTGCATTGTGAAGTATTATATTATGAGACACACGTGGGAGGCAAGAATGTTGTATAAAGTGTTGGTCAGACCAGTGCTGCTCATTTCTCAATACTAAAATTATATGGCTCCCTAACTGCTTTTAATTGCCTTTTGCTGTTACTATCTTACGCCCACAGAAGCTTTTTCATAAATCATATATATTTATCCCCCAATAGACAGTGCTATTTTGTGTCAGTTATACCTTAATGCCCAAATATACTGTATAGCATACCGTATATACTCGAGTATAAGCCGAGATTTTCAGCCTCTTTTTTGAGGCTGAAAGTGCCCCCCTCGGCTTATACTCGAGTCATCGCTGTCTGCCCGCTCGATCAGCGTGTCGAGCAGACAGACAGCGGCCATTCTATAATTCAAAAGCCGCGCCTCCGGCTCCGCCTTCGCCTGTGATAGGCGGAACACTGAATTTCCCAGCAGCCTGTGTTCCGCCTATCACGGACATCGTATCATCCTCGTACTACGGACGAGGATGATACGATGTACGTGATAGGCGGAACACAGGCTGCTGGGAAATTCAGTGTTCCGCCTATCACAGGCGAAGGCGGCGGCGCAGCTTTTGAATTTTACAATGGCCGCCGAGGCGCCGACGAAGAGGGCACGGGACGGAGGCAAGGCAAGGCAAGGCACGGCACGGGACGGGACGGGACGGAGGCAAGGCGGCGAGGCACGGAGGCAAGGAGGCAAGGCACGGGACGGAGGCTCGGGACAAAGGCTCGGGACACAGGTAGGCTGGACACACACACACACACACACACACACACACACACACACACACACGGATGGATACACACACACACAGGGATGGATGGATGGATGGAGACACACACACACAGGGATGGATGGATGGATGGATGGAGACACACACACACAGGGATGGATGGATGGATGGACACACACACACACAGGGATGGATGGACGGACACACAGGGGTGGACGGACACACAGGGATGGACGGACACACAGGGATGGACGGACACACACACAGGCATGTCTTACCCTCGGCTTATACACGAGTCAATAAGTTTGCCAGTTTTTTTGGGGGTAAATTGGGGGCCTCGGCTTATATTCGGGTCGGCCTATACTCGAGTATATACGGTACATTTTTAAATATTTAAACTGCGCTCCACAAAAATATAATGTGCAATAACCATTTGATGAAATGTCCAGGAAACTATCTGCTTTGTTTTGCCCAGATTTCAGTCCATAAATTTAAATCCTTCAGTGCTCCAAATTCAGCATATAATTAATAAGTGTTTCTTCTTCCACAAAGACCTCAAATTCTCCACAAATCCATGCACACACCTTAGTGGAAATAAACCCACTGGATCAAAATGTCCAGTTATATCTATTAACTGATCTCAAGGCGCTTTTACTACAAACTCAGTGATATCCTAAGCAAGTAGTTTGGAGGTATTCATATTGCCCTCATCCCTGATATTAGTATACACAAAAAACAATACTCTGTATAAGACTATAAAGGGCATGAATGTAGAGAATTTTTTTTATAAAAATATGTAACAAGCTTTATTTATACAAATGCAGAATAAAAAGAATAAAATCAAGCAAGTATGGCTACAAAATAAACATTACTACATAAGGAAAATCTCTTTATTCTGTCTATCATTACACTGGAAAGACATAAATACCCAAAGTGTATTTTCTTTCTCTTTTCTGGTTTAGGGGTAAACAATTGCAGGGTAAATTTGTCTATAACAGAAAATCATGGTTAAATGCCATGTAGGTACATGTAATGCAAAGCATAACAAAGTATATATACATCACTGACCCTTATAGAGTAGCTGTAGTCTATTATATGAAGAGCCACGTCATTTTAAAACCAACAGGAAACTTGCTGCTGTCTGGTCCATTAAATTCTATCTGCAAAAATACTTAAGGGGGGCAGGCGCCTGATATTCACGCCCCCCCCCCCCCCCAGCCACTGGGACTACCCAGGACAACCCAAATTGCCCACACTGACTCCACAAATTGGAAGAGCAGAGCTGCCAAGAAATATAGAGAGCTATGAGTACCTAAAATCTTCAAAATACGTGGATGGAGGTATTAGCTCCTTAAAGGTAATCTGTATATGGCTTACTTACATTTTATTGGGTTACATAAATGTGTCTTATAAACCCCAAACCAGTACAAAGTTTTAATAGTCACAGTTGTCAAAATGGAGTACTGGTATATATGTATTCATTTGTCCAACCCCAAGAGCAGACAAGGCCAGGATGCATCTAAAAAGAAAGGTATAAGTATATAGAACAATTACCTGGAGTCCCATCACGAGAAGTATCCCATAAAGGAAGACTTTGTTCCTAAAAATATATCCTACCTGGTTTGCTCTGGGTAGGGTTTTTGGATGGCCTGGAGTGCAGCAGGGACTGACCAAAGGTTTTCCCCGCTTATATGCACAGCTTGTACATAGTTCGGCCAATCAAAAGGCTCACAATGGTGTCACGCATTGTGTGCAAACTGGTGCACAACAGGGTACAATGTTGACCGGGAGTTCACCTTGTGGCAGAGGGCGGGGATTGAAAATATAGAACTTGATAAAAAAAGAGAAAATGATACTGATTCATTCAGGCCAGGAGGAGAAATAGCATTCAATTTAAAAATCCATCTTTTGCTCATGCAGATATTTGTTACAATCTCCATCGCATGGGCTTGGACGAACACGGCCCAAAATCACAAATGAAATCCGAGGACAGACACCACCATTCAGGACAGCCACATGTCTTCCAAAATGAAGTTCTGTGTTGCATGATTTCTTGCTAACTATAGTATGGTAATCTGCCAAGGTTCAAGTTTTGTTTTACCAACATAAAAACAATGTCACTCACAGAGGAGGAGGTATACTACGCCTTTGGTTTTACAATTTGCAAAGTGTCTTGGCTTGAACATTTCTCCATTTGGCAGATTAATTCAGCAATTGGTGTTCATGTATAGTATCTCACAAAAGTGAGTACACTCCTCACATTTTTGTAAAAATGTTATTATATGTTTTCATGTGACAACACTGAATAAATTACACTTTGCTACAATGCAAAGTAGTGAGTGTACAGCTTTTATAAAAGTGTAAATTTTCTGTCCCCTCAAAATAACTCAACACACAGCCATTAATGTCTAAACCGCTGGCAACAAAAGTGAGTACACCCCTAAGTGAAAATGTCCAAATTGGGCACAATTAGCCATTTTCCCTCCCGGGTGTCATGTGACTCATTAGTGTTACAAGATCTCAGGTGTGAATGGGGAGCAGGTTTGTTCAATTCTGTGTTATCGCTTTCAATCTCTCATACATGTCACTAGAAATTCAACATGGAACATCATGGCAAAGAACTCTCTGAGGATCTGAAAAAAATAATTGTTGCTCTATATAAAGATGGCCTAGGGTATAAGAAGTTTACCAAGACCCTGAAACTGAGCTGCATCATGGTGGCCAAGACCATACAGCAGTTTAACAGGACAGGTTTCACTCAGAACAGGCCAGGTCTATTATGATGTCACAGTCCCAGAAGAGGGAAGACCCCCGGAGCTGTGCAATAAATTATTTTAACCCTTGTGTGTTGTGTTTTTTTTTACTTTTTTCCACAGGTGAATGGGTAGGGGTACATTGTACCCCATACTCATTCACATAGGGTGGGGGGCGGTATTATTAAACGGGGCTCCCGGATTCCGATAAGCCCCCCACCCGCAGACCCCAACAACCAACGGCCAGGGTTGTCGGGAAGAGGCCCTTGTCCTCATCAACATTGGGACAAGGTGCTTTGGGGTGGCGGCACCCCTTCCCCAAGGCACCCCCCATGTTGAGGGCACGCGGCCTGGTACAGCTCAGGGGGGGGCGCTCGCTTGTCCCCCCCTTTCCTGGCCAGCTGGGTAGCGTGCTCGGACAAGGGTCTGATGTGGACCTAGGGGGGACCCCCACGCCGATTTTTCGGCATAGGGATTTCCCTTTTAGTCCATACCAGGTGACGGGGCCAGCGACGCCTCCTTCGCTGGCCCCGGCTACCTGGAGACACGCTCAAAATGAACAGACTTTCCTCCGCATGTGTGGGCGAGTCCGTTCATTTCAAAAGTACGGCGGATAGTCCAGCGGACTTAGTACGCCGTATCAATCCACTGAAAAAGTGCCGTGTGTGGGCAAGTAGCCCGTTTGGAAAGTCCAGTGGACTAAGTCCGCCGGATAGTCCGCTACGTGTGTACGCGGCATAAGGGATTTTGCTCACCTAAATGTGAATGCAGGTGTATAGGGAAGCAATGGCTCAACTTGAGTATATGCCACTGTTTTTGGACAAATTTTCTTATCTCAGAGTTTTGGTTATAGAATTTATTTTTGTTTGTGACTGTATAATAAATCCTGTCATGTTTTGACCACTTCCTTTTTATAAGCCTTCTTAAGACACGTAGAGGAATAGCACCATGAAAGGAGTCTGTTCCTTAACTTGTCTGCCTCTTGTTTGAAAGTAATTTCATCAGGGCAGTTTCATCTGACTGTTAAATATTGTCTAAATGGTATTGATGAGATTAATGTTGGGGATTAAAACTGCTAGCATGCAGAATTGAATTTACTGCTGTTTGCTTTCTAAGAAGATTACTCACTAGTTGTTCATCTGGGCCTTTCTTGATTTTGACATCAAAGAAAGTGATGGATTCCATACTATGTTTCCATACTATGGTGAAATTGAGATAAAAATTTTTGTTATTAACCACTTCAGCCCCAGACCATTTTGCTGGCCAAAGACCAGACCACTTTTTGCGATTCGGCATTGCGTCGATTTAACTAATAATTGCGCGTTCATCTATCAGTGGTACCTATCAGTGCCCATCCGTGCCATCCATCTGTGCCATCTTATCTGTGCCCATCTTTGCCCATCAGTGCCGCCTTATCTGTGCCCATCAGTACTGCCTTATCTATGCCTATTAGTGCTGCCTTAACTGTGCCTATCAGTGCCCACCAGTGCCGCCTTATCAGTGCATTTCAATGAAGGAGAAAAATGACCTGTTTGCAAAATTTTATAACAAACTATTAAACATGATTTTTTTTTTTTTTTGCATCTTTTTTTGTTTGTTTAGCAAAAGAAAAAACTCCCAGCTGTAATTAAATACCAAGCTCTATTTGTGGGGAAAAAATTATAAAAATATAATTTGGGTACAGTGTTGTATGGCCGCGCAATTGTCATTCAAAGTACATCAGCGCTGAAAGCTGAAAATTGGTCTGGGCAGGAGGGGGTTTAAGTGCCCAGTAAGCAAGTGGTTAAACTGCAGTATGTGTAATCCAACAAGGCAAAAGAAGGAAAGCAAACTGTAGCATAAATAGTACGGTGGTAACAGTGTGACTGAAATAATATGACATTTGTAACTTCCTCTTTATGTGTGAGTGCAATACGGTACTGACTTTACAGCACAGGGTATAACAAACCCCAGAGTTCAGCTGTATATAGCCTGTGATCGTAGAATCCTTCTGTGGAACTACAAGTCTCACCAGCAGTCTGTAAATAACTCACTCAGCAAACAGTGCGCTTTACTGAAATGGGCAGGTGCCCTCTCACCACAATAGACTCAGAGGCTGTGAGGCTCTGTCTGAATTCCCCTCCTGATGAAAAGATGGCGCCGCCACGCTGTATCGTTCCTCCGGATGGCTGAGATGCAGGAAACTTCCAGATGTCCTGGCACTGCACATCGATCCGCTTGCAATGCTGGCAGAGCTGTACTCTGAAGTCCCTCAGAGGCTGGCGATCCTGCTCCGCACTGTCTATGCCGCAGTATTCTGGTCACACACACAGACCTCCTGCTGGCAGGTATTAAATGGCGCCCAAAGAGGCTGAAACATGGCCATGCTGGTCCTTTTATTACTGCCGCCAGCATGCAGTGCTGCGTGCTTTGAATTGTCTGAATTGTAGTTCAGGGCTGATCCAGCAAACAGAGTCACTTCCTCTTCCTGACCACATCACCCACAATGCTTTGCAGCGTTGCTTCTCAGGTATTAAACGAAAGTCCTAACAGCATTAAGCGGACACTAGAGGGAGCCAAACTCATTTGCTAACCATAACAATTGTAATGCCTTATATTAGCAATCACTTGGCTACATTGATGACACTCGCTACTGTCCGAAGAGTCAGCAGTGGCTTTGTAAGTCCTTTAGATGCCGTTCATGCTTTGTTTATGCATGTTGTTTTAGTAATAAAGCTTTTAATACTACACAATGAGGGTCCTCTTCTTGTCCTTCATGTACATTGTGTTACCAAGAAGCATACAGCCATCTTAGTAAGGATTTATTTGAGGGGTTGCTGTGCAGGATCCACTGTGGATCAGGTTGCAGTTTGATTGAAGCATATAAATATCCAACCATCCCAAGAATTATAACACATTTGTTGTCTGCCTCTGTCTGGAAGGTGTAGAGGTTCTGGTTAGTTACAATACTTACCTGCGGCTCCAGGTCCTCTTTCATCAATTTTAATCTGCAGATCCAGGGATTAGATCACATTTTGTGCATTCACTCTTATTCTGGCACACATCGCACTTTAATTTTTAACGTTATAAAGATGTATTTATAAAGTTAACTTTTACTTATGAGCTGTATAATTTTGTATGGATATTTCATTGATTATATGTTTATTTTCAGCACACTATATAACATGATTTAGTTTGTTGGCATTGGTTCTAGGGCTGCCATACATGCAAAAAATTCCTTTCTATTTAAAAAAGTTAAATTGATTGTGGGTTCCTAATGAGATAAGGGGAGATTCTGAAGTGTGATGAAAGATCCAGGTGCAGAGTTAGGAGAGGGAATCTAAGTAACCTCATATTGGCCCTGTACATAGTGTGCGTTGGCCCACCCCCTCATTCCATTTCCCTTCTGTAGGACATCCATCATTACAGTTAGTGGATCCCCTGAGGGTTACTGACAACAATGAGAAAACCAGAGATTGCTGCTTGTGAAGCAACCAAACTGTGTCCACTGAATGAAGACTGCCGGACATCCTGATGAAGGCTATGCAGAGACCTAAACCACAATCCAAAGCAGTGATGCAGGGAAGCTGCTGGAGGTGCAATGTGGTAAGGAGTAGAACTAGGGATAGTCTGTGTACCTCCTACAAAGGGCAGGGCTGTGCATACAGGGCTCCACTGATTTACATAGAAATTAGCCCTATACGAGATATGTGTGTAGCGCCGGCTCCTAAAGAGCATGCCCTATATTTTTGAAATTTAAGGTTACACCTGAACTGCAGTTTGGTTTGGGTATAATTGTTCCAATTTTGACCTCAGCATCAGTCTGACTGGACTATAGGGTGTTCAGCCTGGCCACACCTGGCTCTTCTGGCAGGCATGGAACCACAGTCTGGTTGGGTGCTTTGCTTTCTTTCGGGGCCCGCCCAGTGGGAGTATCACTCTTGCTGTGCTTTCTGGGAGAGGGTACTTAAGATGCGGATGTCACGTGGTTCGGGGTTCCGGTCCAGAAAGTATGTTCTGACTCAATGGTCTTGGTCCTCCTAACCAGCCCCCAGGAAGGCTATGGCCTTGGGTGCAGGTCCACCCGACTTTATGTCTCGGGGCTGGCTAGCCCGAGGCAAGGAAACTAAAGAAAGGATTCCAAGGTGGTCCGGTGCTGTCTCCGGTTTTGGAGAGGCCCAGTGGCTTCGTAGCTATTGTTAGGTACCTGGTGTTGAAGCCCGACTTGTAGAAGGAGACCTCTCTTACAATGCTGGTTCAGGAGCCACTGGAATGGGAACAGCGGTCTCGAGAGCACAGTGGGTAGGAGTGCCTGCTGGATAGGGCCGCTGGGACTGATAGCAGAGAAGAGATCCCTCTGGATGGCTGGATGGCTGGAAGTTGATATAAGAGCTGATGGATGCAAGCAGCAGCTACAGGAGCCGATGAGAGGAACCACAGGTACAACAGAACACTGAACAGGCAGCAGGTTGGAGCAGGGTCGGACAGCCCGGGTCAGTAGGCGAGCAGACCGGTGATAGCAGCAGGCAAGGAAGCGTCGGTAAAACTGGCAGAGTTCGGCAATGGAATCACAGGCAGAAGTGGTGGCAAGGTCAGGCAGGCCGGTTCAGGTTTGGAGAAGGCAGAGAAGTCAGACGAAGCCGGGTCGGTAACAATAGCAGATAATCAGGTTCAGGTTCAGGTAGTCAGATGCACAGGAGCTGAGACGAAACAGCACCACACCAGCGCACTAGGAGAACCTTTAAGCGTTCAGTTGCGGCAAACAGCGCTATCGCACGCCCGCGCACCACTCGCGAACGCGTACGCAAACTCGTACGCGAACGCGCGCAGGAAGCACGCGCCGATGCCTGCCAGTGTGAACACGCTGAGGCTCAGTTTGAGAAGAAGTACGCGTGCGCATGTGTGCACGCAGCTGTGCCTGTCCATCGCTGGTAAGTCCCTGACATTGCCCCCTCCCAAGGGGCAGCCTCCGGATGCCCAACAAGTCCCTCTTTTCTGGATGGGCAGATAAGTAGGCACGAATTAACCGCCTGGCATGGATATTGCTATCAGGTTCCCAGGAATTGTTTTCTGGACCAAACCCCTTCCACTTAATCAAAAACTGAATACGTCCCTGTCTTCTTCTGCTATCAAGGATGGCTTCCACCTCATACTCCTCGTTTCCATCCACTAAGATGGGTTCTGGAGGTCTAGTTCCTCTATCAGGGAAAGGATCAGGGACGGCAGGTTTCAGCAGTGACACATGAAACACAGGGTGAATCTTAAGCGACTCGGGCAGGGCTAACTCATAGGAAACTTCATTGATTTTCCTCTTTACCGGAAATGGTCCCATAAATTAAGGTGCAAGTTTCCTGGAAGGACAAGCCAATTTAATGTTATCGGTAGAAAGCCATACCTGGTCGCCAAGCTGTAGGGTCAGTTCCCCTCTTCTTCTCCGGTCAAAGGCTCTCTTGCTGTCTGCCTGGGCTTTAGCCACTGCCTCCTGCAACACCCGGTTATTATGGCTGAGGAACTCCACTGTCTCCTGGACCGCCGGAACTGAGGTTTCTGAAAGAAAGTCAGACAGAAAAGTTAAATGAAAGCCATAATTGGCGAAAAAAGGGGACTGACCGGTGGCTGAATGACAAGCATTATTGTAGGCAAATTCTGCTAAGGGAAGCAGGGACACCCAATCATTCTGTACAAAAGATGTGAAACACCTAATGTACTGTTCAAGAGTCTGGTTGGTCCTTTCCGTTTGTCCGTTGGTTTGGGGATGATAGGCCGAGGACAGGGCCAGCTCAATTTTCAGGATCTCACACAGGGCCCTCCAGAAACGTGAGGTGAACTGAACTCCTCTGTCGGAAACTATATTTGCTGGAATTCCATGTAACCTCACAATTTCTTTAATGAATATGCGGGCAGTCTCCACAGCACATGGGGTCCCTTTTAAGGGTAAAAAATGGGCCATTTTGGACAGCCGGTCTACAACCACAAAGATAGCCGAGCACCCCTCAGAGAATGGAAGCTCGACTATAAAGTCCATGGTAATCATTCTCCAGGGTCTGTCGGGCACAGGTAAGGGTTTCAGCAGTCTCCAAGCCCGAATTCTTGGCGTCTTGTTCTGGATACAAACAGGACAGGAGCTGACGTACTTCTCACAAAAGTCCTTCAAATTGGGCCACCAGAACGTGCGTCGTACGAGCTCAAGGGTCTTACGGACCCCAAAGTGGCCTGCCAGCGGATGATCTTGAAGAAGGGACAACACTTTGACTCGAACATTCTTAGGAACAAAGATTTGACTTCCCCTCCAGAACAAGCCATCCCTGGACGTTAAAGTGATCCCGGGGGGTTTTGAGGAGTCAGAGGATGCTTCTTTGATCAAAGAGAGGAGATCTGACTGTAAGAGTAAAACATTTCCGGCAGGCAGGATGGTATCAGGAACAGATGAGTCCTTTGGATTGTCATACATGCGTGACAGCGCATCCGGTTTCACGTTCTTCGATCCGGGCCGGTATATTATATGGAAGGAGAAGCGTGAGAAGAACAGGGCCCAGCGAGCTTGTCGGGGTCTCAGTCGTTTGGCAGACCTTAGGTACTCTAAAGCCGCGTACACACGTAGCGGCATGTCCGACGTGCTTAGTCTGGCGGACTTCCCGCCAGACTGTCCGTCGGACTTTCCGAACGGGCTACTTGCCCAAACATGGCACTTTTTGAGCGGACTAATACGGCGTACTAAGTCCGCCGTACTATCCGCCCTACTTTTGAAATGAACGGACTCGCCCACACACGCGGAGGAAAGTCCGCTCATTTCGAGCGCGTCTCCAGGTAGGCGGAGCCCGCAAAGGAGACGTCGCTGGCCCCGCCGCCTGGTATGGACTTAAAGGGGAACCCCCAACGCTGAAAAAAATCGGCGTGGGGGTTCCCCCCAAGTCCACAACAGACCCTTGTCCGAGCACGCTACCCGGCCGGCCAAGAAAGGGGGGCGAGCGCCCCCCCCTCCTGAGCCGTACCAGGCCACGTGCCCTCAACATGGGGGGTGCCTTGGGGAAGGGGGGCCGTGCGGCCCCCCCACCCCAAAGCACCTTGTCCCCATGTTGATGAGGACAAGGGCCTCTTCCCGACAACCCTGGCCGTTGGTTGTCGGGGTCTGCGGGCGGGGGGCTTATCGGAATCCGGGAGCCCCCTTTAATAAGGGGGCCCCCAGATACCAGCCCCCCACCCTATGTGAATGAGTATGGGGTACAATGTACCCCTACCCATTTACCTGTAAAATAAAAGTACAAAAAACACAACACACGAGATAAAATACTTTATTGCACAGCTCCGGGGGTCTTCCGTCTTCGGGGGTCTTCTCGCCGGACTCCCCTGCTATCTTCTTGTAGCTCTTTTACTAGCGGAGGAGTCCGGCTTTCTTCCTCGCCGCCGGCCTCTTCTTCCGACTTCGGGGGTCTTGTCCCCCTCTTCGGTTCTTCTGCCGGCCACCGCGCCTTCTTATAGCTCTTTTACAGGCGGTGGCCCGGTCTTCTGTCGCCGCCGCTGCCGCCGCCTTCCGTTCTTCTTCTTCTTCTTCTTCTCCTTCTTCTCCAGGAGATGTTGACTCGACAATCTCTCTGGCCGCAATGCCAGGGACGCGCTGCGCGGCCACTTATATAGGGACAAGGGGCGGTGTCACATGGGTTGGTGTCACATGGTGACCCCGCCCCCTTACGATGTCACAGTCTCCATGTGACATCAACCCATGTGACCAACCCATGTGACATAAAGCCATGTGACACCGCCCCTTGTCCCTATATAAGTGGCAGCGCAGCGCGTCCCTGGCATTGCGGCCGGAGAGATCGTCGAGTCAACATCTCCTAGAGAAGAAGGAGAAGAAGAAGAAGAACGGAAGGCGGCGGCGACAGAAGACCGGGCCACCGCCTGTAAAAGAGCTATAAGAAGGCGCGGTGGCCCGGCAGAAGAACCGAAGAGGGGGACAAGACCCCCGAAGTCGGAAGAAGAGGCCGGCGGCGAGGAAGAAAGCCGGACTCCTCCGCTAGCAAAAGAGCTACAAGAAGATAGTGGAGGAGTCCGGCGAGAAGACCCCCGAAGACTGAAGACCCCCGGAGCTGTGCAATAAAGTATTTTTATCTCGTTTGTTGTGTTTTTTTGTACTTTTATTTTACAGGTGAATGGGTAGGGGTACATTGTACCCCATACTCATTCACATAGGGTGGGGGGCCGGTATCCGGGGGCCCCCTTATTAAAGGGGGCTCCCGGATTCCGATAAGCCCCCCGCCCGCAGACCCCGACAACCAACGGCCAGGGTTGTCGGGAAGAGGCCCTTGTCCTCATCAACATGGGGACAAGGTGCTTTGGGGTGGGGGGCCGCGCGGCCCCCCCTTCCCCAAGGCACCCCCCATGTTGAGGGCACGCGGCCTGGTACGGCTCAGGAGGGGGGGCGCTCGCTCGCCCCCCTTTCCTGGCCAGCTGGGTAGCGTGCTCGGACAAGGGTCTGTTGTGGACTTGGGGGGGACCCCCATGCCGATTTTTTTCGGCGTTGGGGTTCCCCTTTGAGTTCATACCAGGCGGCGGGGCCAGCAACGTCTCCTTCGCAGGCCCCGCCTACCTGGAGACCCGCTCGAAATGAGCGGACTTTTCTCCGGGCGGGAAAAGTCCGCTCATTTCAAAAGTACGGCGGACTGGCATACACACGGCCGGATTGTTCGCCGAAATGCGAGTCCGCCGGGAAGATTGGTGTGCAACACGGCATTCTAAGTCCGCCGTACTTTCGGGTCAAAAAAGTATGCCGGAGGCTACACACGGGGGGATTGTTTGGCGGACTTGAGTTTGCCGGACTTTTCCACCGGATTGTTTGATCGTGTGAGTTCTTATGATCGGTATATATTAGTACCGGATGAGCAGCGCCCTCCAACAGATACCTGCACTCCTCCAAGGCAGCTCTAATATCGAGCAGTTCTCGGTCGCCAACGTCATGATTCCTCTCTGCAGAAGAGAGTTTCCTAGAGAAGAACCCCACAGGGTGCATTAGGTCCTTGTTACCTCGACGTTGAGAGATGACTGCTCCTACGGCCACTTCAGAAGCGTCTACTTCGAGAATGAAGGGTAAGGACGGGTCCGGATGACTGAGGATTGGGGCAGACGTGAAAAGTCTTTTAAGCTGTTCAAAGGCACTCTGGGCCTCCTGAGTCCAGCAGAAACGAGAGCTTTGTTTGGTTAGTTGCGTGATGGGCGCAATTATAGCTGAAAAGCCTCTTATGAATTTCCTATAGAAGTTCGCAAAGCCGATGAAGCGTTGTACGCCCTTCTTATCCAGAGGTGCCGGCCAGTCTAACACAGCAGACACTTTTTGGGGATCCATCTTAATGCCCGTTGGGGAGATCACTAGCCCCAAGAATTGGATGCTCCGTAATTCGAATTCGCATTTCTCAGCCTTTGCATAAAGTCTGTGCTGACGAAGACGGCTTAGGACCTTGCGGACATGCTCCCGATGCTGATCGAGTGATCCAGAGAATATTAAGATGTCGTCCAGGTAGACAATCACGAATACATCAAGAAAGTCTCTGAATACATTGTTAATGAGATGTTGGAAAGTGGCCGGAGCGTTGCAGAGCCCGAAGGGCATTACCAAGTATTCATAATGCCCGGATCGGGTCCGGAAGGCTGTCTTCGATTCATGCCCGGCCTGAATGCGGACTAGATTATACACCCCTCTTAGGTCAAGCTTAGTAAATATAACAGCAGACCTCAGTCTCTGGAAGAGTTCGGGTATCAAAGGTAAGGGGTAGCGGTTCTTAACCGTAATCTTGTTTAGCTCTCTATAGTCCACACATGGTCGGAGGGTCTGATCTTTTTTGGTGACGAAGAAAATTCCGGCTCCCACTGAGGAAGTTGAAGGGCGAATGAACCCCTTTTCTAGGTTCTCATCTAAGTAGATCTTAAGTGCCTCCTGCTCCTTTTCTGACAGAGGAAAGATGCGTCCAAAAGGAATCTCGGCCCCAGGGAGCAGTTCAATCGGACAATCGTAGGGGCGATGAGGAGGTAGAGAGTCTGCTCCTTTCTTACTGAAGACATCAATAAACTCGTGATAATGCTTGGGTACAGTCTGCATTAGATTCTGGTCAGATTCTACACATAAAGGGGTGGCAGAAGACTTGGTGGAGTCTGTTAGGCAGTGCTTCAGACAATAGGGAGAAGGAAACTTGACTTCTCTAGTAACCCAATTGATGTGAGGGTTATGGGCTTGGAGCCAGGGTATGCCCAGGATGATCGGAAACATCGGAGAGGAGATTACATCAAGGGTCAGGAATTCTTTATGCTGAGAGGAGATGACAGGCAGGGGAAGAGTCTCTTGAGTTACCTTCCCAGAACTGATGCTAGATCCATTAGCCAGGAAAACTGAAAGTCCATGAATCTTGTCTTGTAACGGGATGCCCTGTTGGCCAGCAAAGATGGAATCAATAAAGCAGCTGCACACCCCGGAGTCAATGATAGCGTTGACTGTCACCGTCCTTCCTTGGAGCTGTAGCAAAAGAGGAATAGCAAGGTGGATTGAGTTGGCAGACAATGCAGAGAGACTGGTAGAAGCAGAAGATAGGCATTTACTTGTCTTGACAGGGCAGTTATAGACATAGTGACCTGTACCACCACAGTAGAGGCAGAGATTCTGCTGCCGGCGACGTGCACATTCTTCTGGGGGTAAAGCAGGGCGCATTAGTCCCAATTGCATGGGCTCGGAGGTGTCAGGAGCCGAGCAGGCCGGACAAGAGCTGGGCGGAGGTAAGTAGCGGGAAGCAGGCGTTGGGGCCTTCGCTGTCATCCAAACCGGGCGGGTTTGCTGAGCAGAGCGCTCTGATCGTCGCTCCCAGAGACGACAGTCAATCTGGATTGCCAAGGAGATCAAGGCCTCCAGGGTTTCTGGTATGCCGACTCGAGCAAGTTCGTCCTTAAGCCCTTCGGATAACCCCATGTGGAACTGATGCCTCAAAGCCGCATCATTCCACTGAGTGTCTGCGCTCCAGCGTCTAAAGTCCGTGACATAGTCCTCGGCCGGTCTGCGGCCCTGCTGGAGAGTAAACAGGGCAAATTCAGCTGTGGCAGTCCTTTGGGGGTCCTCATAAAGCTGAGCCATGGCTTCAAAGAAGGATTGCAGAGAGTGAGTCAGGACTGAGTCTCCTTCAAGTAATCGGTGGGCCCAGGTCTGGGGTTCTCCTTGTAAAAGGGAGAGCACAAATCCTACTTTAGTGGCTTCCAGGGAGAAAGTCTGTGGTTGTAGGGCAAAATAGAGCTGACAGGCATTCCGAGATGCCCGAAATTTGGTTCGATCCCCAGAGAACCTCTCTGGAATGGGCACCCTTGGCTCAGGTGGAAGCATAACAGATGGGGAGGCAACAGACTGTACTGGTGTGGAGGATGGAGCAGAAGCTGCGTGACCAGCATCAGTAAGGTTCTGGACCTGTCCTTCAAGTCTGGTGTAGCCATCCTGCAGTGACTTTACAGCTTGGGTAAGGGCCGCCAGATGCGTACAGATCTCCTTCATGGGAGAGGTCTCTCCTGCGGGCTCAGTCATGGCTGTTTCGTACTGTTAGGTACCTGGTGTTGAAGCCCGACTTGTAGAAGGAGACCTCTCTTACAATGCTGGTTCAGGAGCCACTGGAATGGGAACAGCGGTCTCGAGAGCACAGTGGGTAGGAGTGCCTGCTGGATAGGGCCGCTGGGACTGATAGCGGAGAAGAGATCCCACTGGATGGCTGGACGGCTGGAAGTTAATAGAAGAGCTGATGGATGCAAGCAGCAGCTACAGGAGCCGATGAGAGGAACCACAGGCACAGCAGAACACTGAACAGGCAGCAGGTTGGAGCAGGGTCGGACGGCCCGGGTCAGTAGGCGAGCAGACAGGTGATAGCAGCAGGCAAGGAAGCGTCGGTAAAACTGGCAGAGGTCGGCAACAGAATCACAGGCAGAAGTGGTAGCAAGGTCAGGCAGGCCGGGTCAGGTTTGGAGAAGGCAGAGAAGTCAGACGAAGCCGGGTCGGTAACAATAGCAGATAATCAGGTTCAGGTTCAGGTAGTCAGATGCACAGGAGCTGAGACGAAACAGCGCCGCACCAGCGCACTAGGAGAACCTTTAAGCGTTCAGTGGCGCCAAACAGCGCTATCGCGCACACGCGCGCGCCCAACGCACGCACGCATGCCTGCGCACCATTCGCGAACGCGTACGTGAACGTGCGCCGGAAGCACGTGCCGACGCCTGCCAGTGTGAACACGCTGAGGCTCAGTTTGAGAAGAAGCACGCATGCGCATGCGTGCACGCAGCTGTGCCTGTCCATCGCTGGTAAGTCCCTGACAGCTATCCAGGGGAGGACTGTTCAGAAGAGGGCTAGGTATGGGTTGGCTTCTTAGCAAGAGCCTGATGAGGTTGAGGGACCTAAGTGAATCCAATCTCGTGTGTATCACCAAACCGGCTGAAAGATCCAGGTATTACATGAGTGTTCTACAAGTTCTAGTTTCCTACATGTTCTACAACGTCTGTGGCAGAGACTTATTCTTACATGTTCTACAACAACGTCTGTGGCAGAGACTTGTTCCTGATTTAAGCACCTTGTTGGCTGCTAGGCCTTGTGAGAGAGGGACTGTCCAACTTGAGTGAACATCCAGCTGTGAGTGGCTATTCTCTGGATTTAGTCAAAGTAAGAGAGTTCTTATTATTGACTTTGACACTAAGAGTACCTGAACTTGTCCTCCTAACCCTCTGATCCTATAATAAGAGACTGTTCATTAACTAAAGTTTTTTGCAAATAAAAATCCCTTTAAGCGGATCTGTTGTCAGTCTCTAAAGTTTCTGGGCCATCTACCACAGGAACCCCTAGACACAAATTGAGATGAAGAAGGTAACGGTAAGTCCAATCAAACCAGCAGCTCCTTCGGGGGTTAGTACTACACGTGTAAAGTGTATGAGGTTGATTTTCATAGAAACCAGTCGAGCTCTGGACTCAACACGTGGGTTCATTCATCACGACAATACATTATCCATGCTGTTTATGACCACTCAAGCATTGGGGGTCATTACTTTATGTTAACTTCTGATTCACTCCTAGCATTGAGGTGGCGTGGAGATAACTGGGAGGATTTCACTTATTGGAAGAATATTTTGGATTTCACTTGCACAGGAGAGTTGAATTGTGACTTTTGTATTCACGCTTTCATTTGATTGTTCATATCAGTTCACTGTATGACACGTTTTATTTCACACGTGTTTATGTGAACATTAAGCAATATTGGGTGCTATTGTTTTTTTCTTTTTGGTTTGCAGTGACTGTACATTATACACCAAAATAATTTTGTGAAGGGATTAGTGCAGCACTTACATTATTAATTTGGGGAATAATGTATCAAAATTATGTGCAAGGTGAGTTTTTCCAAATATTTTGCTCGGAAGCCCAGTTTCATGAGTTAATATTTCATATGATAGTTGGCTTCCTCACTAGTGTCCAAAATGCAGTATATTTTCTCATTAAGGTAGTTCAAAAACGATACCACATTGTGGCCACTGGATGGCACTAAATACGCAGTTCAATTTTGCCACTAGTTCACAAAAAAGGATACGGGCAGTCCCTGAGTTATGAACACAATAATGCCGCGTACACACGATCAAACAATCGGGTGGAAAAGTCCGGCAAACTCAAGTCCGCCAGACAATCCCCCCGTGTGTAGCCTCCGGCGGACTTTTTTGACCCGAAAGTACGGCGGACTTAGAAAGTAATTTTGCACTCCAATATTCCCGCCGGACTTGCATTTCGGCGGACAATCCGGTCGTGCGTATGCCAGTCCGCCGTACTTTTGAAATGAACGGACTTTTCCCGCCTGGAGAAAAGTCCGCTAATTTTGAGCACGTCTCCAGGTAGGCGTGGCCCACGAAGGATGCGTCGCTGGCCCCGCCACCTGGTATGGACTTAAAGGGGAACCCCAAAGCCGAAAAAAATCAGCGTGGGTCCCCCCCAGGTCCACATCAGACCCTTGTCCGAGCGAGCGCCCCCCCCCCTCCTGAGCCGTACCAGGCCGGGTGCCCTCAACATGGGGGGCCCCCCACCCCAAAGCACATTGTCCCCATGTTGATGAGGACAAGGGCCTCTTCCCGACAACCCTGGCCGTTGGTTGTCGGGGTCTGCGGGCGGGGGGCTTATCGGAATCAGGGAGCCCCCTTTAATAAGGGGGCCCCCCGGATACCGGCCCCCCACCCTATGTGAATGAGTATGGGGTACAATGTACCCCTACCCATTCACCTGTAAAAAAAAGTAAAAAAAAAAACACAACACACAAGGGTTAAAAGAGTTTATTGCACAGCTCCGGGGGTCTTCCGTCTTTGGGGGTCTTCTCGCCGGACTCCTCTGCTATCTTCTGCTAGCTCTTTTACTAGTGGAGGAGTCCGGCTTTCTTCCTCCCCGCCGCCGCCGCCCTCTTCTTCCGATTTCGGGGGTCTTGCCCCCCTCTTTGGGGGTCTTGTCCCCCTCTTCGGTTCTTCTTGCCGGGCCACCGCGCCTTCTTCCAGCTCTTTTACAGGCGGTGGCCCGGTCTTCTGTCGCTGCTGTCGCCACCTTCTGTTCTTCTCTTCTTCTCTTCTGGAGATGTTGCCTCGTCGCATCCTCCGCTCACAATGGCACCGACGCGACGCCCGGCGACTTATATAGGGACATCACCGGATGATGTCCCCGCCCATTATGGTGTCACAGTCCTAGAGGATGCTGGGACTGTGACATCATAATAGGCGGGTACATCATCCGGTGATGTCCCTATATAAGTCGCCGCGCGTCGCGTCGGTGCCATTGTGAGCGGAGGATGCGACGAGGCAACATCTCCAGAAGAGAAGAACAGAAGGCGGCGACAGCGGCGACAGAAGACCGGGCCACCGCCTGTAAAAGAGCTGGAAGATGGCGCGGTGGCCCGGCAAGAAGAACCGAAGAGGGGGACAAGACCCCCGAAGTCGGAAGAAGAGGGTGGCTGCGAAGAAGAAAGCCGGGCTCCTCTGCTAGTAAAAGAGCTAGCAGAAGATAGCGGAGGAGTCCGGCGAGAAGACCCCCGAAGACGGAAGACCCCCGGA
The DNA here is from genome assembly GCF_037356315.1 of Lithobates pipiens. NCBI lineage: Eukaryota > Metazoa > Chordata > Amphibia > Anura > Ranidae > Lithobates > Lithobates pipiens. The sequence continues at coordinate 247,055,316 of NW_027507785.1, forward strand.
AGCTGTGCAATAAACTCTTTTAACCCTTGTGTGTTGTGTTTTTTTTTACTTTTTTTTACAGGTGAATGAGTAGGGGTACATTGTACCCCATACTCATTCACATAGGGTGGAGGGCCGGTATCCGGGGGCCTCCTTATTAAAGGGGGCTCCCGGATTCCGATAAGCCCCCCGCCCGCAGACCCCGACAACCAACGGCCAGGGTTGTCAGGAAGATGCCCTTGTCCTCATCAACATGGGGACAAGGTGCTTTGGGGTGTGGGGGCCGCGTGGCCCCCCCTTCCCCAAGGCACCCCCCATGTTTAGAGCACGTGGCCTGGTACGGCTCAGGAGGGGGGAACGCGTGCTCATCCCCCCCTTTCCTGGCCAGGCCGGGTAGCGTGCTCAGATAAGGGTCTGATGTGGACCTGGGGGGGACCCCCACGCCGATTTTTTCGGCGTTGGGGTTCCCCTTTAAGTCCATACCAGGTGGCGGGCCAGCGACGTCTCCTTCGCGGGCCCCACCTACCTGGAGACGCGCTCAAAATGAGCAGACTTTCCTCCGCGTGTGTGGGCGAGTCCATTCATTTCAAAAGTAGGGCGGATAGTACGGCGAACTTAGTACGCCGTATTAGTCCGCTGAAAAAGTGCCGTGTGTGGGCAAGTAGCCCGTTCGGAAAGTCCGCCGGATAGTTGGCTACGTGTGTACGCGGCATAAGGACTGTAGGTTTGTTCGTAGGTGGAATTTGTGTGTAAGTCGGAACACTGCGTTTTTAAGTCTAACTTCCACCTGTGCATGGATGTGGGATATCTCGGGCGGTTCTGGGCATGCAGTTGTGTTATCTGGGTCTCTTCTGGCCATACAGTATATGTAGTACTGCATTGTGGGATGTGTCCGGCGCTGCAAGATAGCTGCTCGGTTGTATCCAGGACCAGCGTGGAGCACAAGCAGCTGCCATTGAGACCGTTCGTAAGTAGGAGTCGTTCGTAACTCAGGTGTTCGTAACTCGGGGACTGCTTGTATTGGGGAACTGCAGAAAAGGGCAACCAAACTGGTAAGAGGCATGGAGGAGTTTAGCTATGAGGAATGATTAGCTGAACTGAATGTATTCTCTCTTGAGAAGAGGAGATTAAGGGGGGTGTGTTCAACATGCATAAATACATAAGTGGTCCATATAGTGAACTTGGTGCAGAGTTATTTACTTTTAGATCATTACAGAGGACAAGGGTGCACTCTTTACGTCAGGAGGAAAAGAGGTTTAAATTCACATACAGAAAGCCTTCTTCACAGTAAAAATGTGGAGTAGATTCCCTCAAGAATTATTTCTGTCCAGCTCAGTAGATTGCTTTAAAAAAGAGCAGGATGTGTTTCCAAAGGCAAATATATCTAGATAACCTTTAGAGGTAATAACACCAGGTGTAGTTGATCCAGGGACTATCCAATTGCCTTCTGTAGAGAATTCACCACTGATACAAATTGGTTTATTGGGGTTTCTTGCCTTCCTCTGGATCAACTATGGCTATTGGATAGTGTATATGGAGGCTTCCTATTAGTTTTTTTTTCTACTGGTTGAACTAAATGTCTTTTTCAACCTAACGATGATGGAGCTGACAATCATGAAAAATAATCTATCTTGTTTCAGAGACTGTTGGGGGACAAAGTGGTCAAAGGGGTCAAGCACTTTCTTTTTGCTGGCTATAAACTAGTCGCTTTTCGAACATTCGTGCAAAAATTCTCAGTGCATTTGATGACTTGACAAATGTTGCTCGAATGTACCTCAAAGTTGTGTTGCCTTTAACATTCAACTTTGGAATAAAAATATTTTCCTAAATGAAAATCACAATTGCTAGAAATTATTTTTTAGGAGAAAAAATTTCCATCCTGGTACTTTCAATTTTCTCATCACTGAAGTCAAAAACAAAGGTCACTTTGACCCCACTAATGATTTAAAAATCGAACAAACATTCTTAAGCGGCTCACGCACACATATTGCAGCACAATGGCACTGCTGCGCGAAACCCTGTACGGGTACAGGATTCCCTTTAAGAGCCATCAGAGGGCACCGCTGCACAGTGGGGGACCCGATGCATGTGGCTGGCGGTCGTGATCGCCTCCGGCCATGCGTTCGTGTGCATGAGAGCCAGCACAGGGATTTGTGTGTGTAAACTAAGTAGCAACAATGATATGTCTCCTCCCCTAGTCAGTTCTATCCCCATACAGTTAGAACACACCTAGGGAACACACATTTAATCCCTTGATCGCCCCCTAGTGTTAACCCCTTCCCCTCCAGTGACATTTATACAGTAATCAGTGCATATTTACAGCACTGATCGATGTATAAATGTCAATGGTCCCAAAAATGTGTCAAAAGTGTCTGATCTGTCCATCACAATGTCGCAGTACTGCTAAAAATCCCAGATCACCACCATTACCAGTAAAAAAAAAAATAATAATAAAAATGCCATGTACCGTAAATACCATAAATCTTTCCCATAGTTTGTAGATGCTATAACTTTTGCGCAAACCAATCAATTATTGCGATTTTTTTTTTACCAAATAGTAGAAGAAAACATATAAGCCTAAACTGATGAAGAAATTCAATAAAAAAAAAAAATGGGGGGATATTTATTATAATAAGTAAGTAATATATAAATATTGTTTTCTTTTTAAAAAATGACACTTTTTTTGTTATAGTGCAAAAAAATTTAATAACGCAGAGGAGATCAAATACCTTGAAAAGAAAGCTCTATTTGTGGGGTAAAAAAGGACGCAAATTTAATTTGAGTACAGCGACGCATGACTGCGCAATTGTCAGTGCCAAATTGTAAAAGTGCTCTGGTCAGGAAGGGGGTAAAATCTTGAAGTGGTTAAAGGAAAATATTTAAAAAAAAATTCTACTAGGGTATGACCAGCTCAAAGTATTACCCAGTGTGCTGTGCCTGTTGGTGTAGTGCTACCCCCAAAAGGAGCTGCTTTGGAGTAAACAGGTTCTATCCCAAAACAGTGCAGAGGCAGCCACAGCAGCATTCCATTCACTTCTAAGCTCTAGAAATGTCTTCTAGAAGCAGGGTAAGTTATCAAATTCTCAGCTTGTGAAGCTCTGTGTAGACCAAACCAAAAAAAATCACTATTCCTCTTTAAAAGTCAAAAACTAAATTTGCCTAGGAGCCTAACTAGGAGGTTGCTACATAAGATATATATGAATTGTAAATTTGTAAATAAAGGAATGAAAGGGATGGGCCAAGGACAGTAAGACCTGGGAGTAAAGGGCTAGATAATGCTGGACATCTTCCAGCTAGGAAACACAGTGGCTTTATTTGACTTGTTTCGGCTTCTAATAAACATGGTAAGAAGCTCACAATGTGCAGTGAAATCAATTTTAGTACAGAAAGGAGCCTGTAAAACTGGGCAAGACTAAATATACAGCTGAAGTTAAGCTTAAAAAAATATATGGTTGGATTCGATTTTATTTATTTTTTTGTTTTTTTTCTTTTGTTTTAGGTAGCAAAGTCTCTGGCCTTGTCCAATTTAATGAGAACTTTCCAGACCAAAGATGGCTGACATCCTTCTGTATGTGGTGGGTTGTGAAGCATAGTGGGTGCAAAGGTGGACAAAGTTATTGGGCGCCAGACACTTCTTGGATGTAAAATAGGTTTTATTTCTCTTAACAGTTTTCTTTATATTTTTGGGGGAAAGAGGGTTAGGCCCAGGACACCCTTAAGTAGTTGTAGATTCAATTGGCAGACTCAGGGACTCCAATAGGAGGACAGCCGTGCAGGGAAAGGCCCCAGCAAGGCACCACATCTGCACATGCAGGAATGCTGTCTCCTATGGCAACAGTTTTTAACAGTTCTTAACTCAAACGTTGTAGAGATATCCCAGAGAAAGTCACAAGGACAGCGACGAAACCGGACGGATTTTGACTGCCTGACACAGAGAAAGAAGGAGGTAGCGCGGGGAGGCAGTGTAGGAGCATCTGAACGCAACACCACCAGGGCTGCAGATCCGGGAACAGGTGACCCTATCCCCCTTACCACTACAGCACTATAAACACCTTATGCAGCGTTTTTTATTTATTTAAATGTGAGTTTGATGGATTATATGTTTTAAAGTGAATAAATATTACTTAAGCTGTATTACAGTATTGTGTGCCCTTATTACTCTGCCTATGGGATATGTGAGGAGGCTTGGAGGAGATTTCTTGGAGGAAGGTGTACAGCCAGAGTGTGGAGGAGGCTTGCATTGAGAGGTGTCTATAGCAGCCACTACCTGAATAAAACAAAGCATCAAGATCCCCCGGCTGATACCAATCATTTCTTGAGGTGAGGGCACACCTGACGGGGGAGGAGAACACAATTTTGCATGAAATCACTGGGCACTTTAAAGAAGGATTGTTTGCTTTTATGTTCATTCCAATTTAGTTTTTTTAATTTTAAAATATTAAAAAAAAAAAAAAAAAAAAAAAAAAATGATGGACTTGATGGCATCTTATTGATTTCATTCACGTTATATTCACTGAGCACGAGCACTTTATTATTGGAAATTGGATATTAGAGATATATATAAACTTTATATCATCAGGCACTGGATATATATGCATTTCATGTGATTATATATTATTCGATATTTTGTTTTTTGCTTTTTTTTTTTCATGTATTTATATGTATATTCATATATGGATTTGTAACCTTATTGATTAGCACCTTATGGGGATAGGAATATTTTCATAATAAGTTTATAATATTAGAAGGTTGCATCGCAGTTAGTTACTCTGCGATACATAGCGCGCCACATTTATATATGTCAGTGCATGTGCACAAGACATATATAATAATATATAGAGTTAACTCAAACATAACAGTTCCTTCAGCTTCACTACAACTGCCTCTTGTAGTTCTTTCAACACTGAGCTCCCGGTCTCTCACTAGAACCTATGATTCACTGACTCTGAATCCCTTGAGCTTCTCCAATCTTTTGCGGTCCCCCAGACTTCCCTGCTGAGTCCCTAGCTTGGCACTCTAGATAATTCTCAAGCTTCACCCCTGCTGAACGGCTCGGTCCCTGGCTTGACTCACAAGGCTGCTCTGTAAGCGTCACCTCCGCTGGTTGGGTCCCTAAGTTGATCACCGCCTGAATTTTTCCGATTCACCACCATGTCCGTTCGGTGAGAATTTTACTCTGGTATTTGCTCCAGTTACTCACTGTCGTCCCTGGTAATAAGGTTGGTCCCTTTGTGGCGACAGCTTCCTTCTACCTCCGACCATTGACAGGTTCTCCGGCCAGAAGAACTGTCACTTCTGGTTGGACTGCAAGCCGCAATCCCAATCCTGCGCTGTTCTCTTACTTATGGATAGGCCCTCACACAGCCTAGCAGCCAGATGCCCCCAGGATAAGCCCAATCTCTGGTCTATCAGCCTGGGGTGCATGACACACATCCACCCAGACAGCCATCCAGGTGGCACAGAACATAAATCACCTAAATTAGGGATCCTCAAACTACAGCCCTCCAGCTGTTGCAAAACTACACATCCCATGAGGCATTGTAAAGCTCTGACTTTCACAGACATTACTAGGCATGATGGGAATTGTAGTTCCTGAAGAAATGGAGGGCCGTAGTTTGAAGACCCATGACCTAAATCCACCGAATATATAGGCTCTACCAGCAGGCCAAGAGATTCAAAAAGCCCCTGCCTATTGGCTGAGATACCCCATATTCCCTATAACCTGACCTTGAGTTGTCCTTCTCATATCTAGTACTGCCAAGTGCCCGGCCACCTAGTGGCAGAAGATAAAAGTACAACCAGGCCAAGCTTAGGGAGAAATCAATGGATCTCTAACAATTGACCAGGGTAACTACTCCTGGCAAGTAAATTTGTGAGGAGCATCCCTGACTAAACCCCAGGATGCTACACTAAGAATTGTGTAATTAAATGTCTGTACATTCTGTGTTACAATATATTATATGATCACACAATTAGCCTTTTTTGGTTAGATGAGGATGTTTTTTGGCAATTTAAATAATTTTATGGAAAGGGGGATATAACTTATTTTTTTTAACTCAAACATTAACACAAAAATACATTTTATTCCACTGACATTTGATTACGGTAAGTAATTGTGAATATATTAAACATTATTCATTTATTTTCCCAAGGAATCTTTGGCAGCCTATTTAGATGAGCGATCTCTGTATAAAAACGAACTATAAATAAAATAAAATACCATCTGGTTTTACTGATGGCGATTATTTTGTTTCCGGATTGTTATGAGCATTCATACTGTGTTGATGCCAGTAGATGGCTGCTGATCGTTGAATACATCTACAGTCTCCACTGTAGATGTAATGAACCGGTTCATCGGTTACAGTAGGTGCTGGGAGGATTAAAGGCCCTGGCTGGATATTAGCCACAAGCTCAAAAAGCTTGTGCAGCTGGTAAGCTTGCATTCTATGGGGGCGGTGGATTCACATTGTCTCTCAAAAGTCACAGAAGATTTCACTATACTGTTTTGCTACAATCACTCATTTATTTACCATTGGAGGACTAGGACTGTTGATTTACTTTTATTGGCTTATTCACTATAATATATTATTTCTATATATTTATATATCAATTTTTATTTGACTATTTATTTACTTTATCTTTTTGGACTCATTTACCAGATTGATTCACTCACTTGAACACCATTTGTTCACTTATCAAATTCGCAGATCCTTATGTTTTGTTGTTATACTATCTATATTTGTGGTCTAACTCAACGGACGTTGGGACAAATATGTGCATTTGAACCTCTTTGGAGGATTATCTTCGCATAGATAGTGCTCCAAGGGTCATCTTGCTAAAAGTGTTTCTAACTTCTTTTTCTCTCCTAGGGGTCCAACACAGGAGCTACAGTACTATGTGAATGCATTAATTCTTTGCAACTAGGTAGTAATAGGATCCTGTTCAGTCGGGTTGTACTATTTGTATATATACTATATTCCCAAAAGTATTGGGACATCTTCCCCAATCTGCCCGCGCACATAAACTTTAATGGCATCCCAGCCTTAGACCATAGGGTTCAATATTGTGTAGACCCACCCTTTGCAGCTATAAGAGCTTCAACTCTTCTGGGAAGGCTGTCCACAAGGTTTAGGAGTGAGTCTATTGGAATATTTGACCATTCTTCCAGAAGCACCTGGCTCACAGTCTCCGCTCTAATTCATCCCAAAGATGTTCTAAAGGTCAGGACTCTGTGTAGGCCATTCAAGTTCCTCCACCCCAAACACGCTCATGCATGTCTATATGGACCTTGCTTTCTGCACTGGTGCGCAGTCATGTTAAAACAGGAAGGTTCCACCCCCAAACGTCTCCCCCAAAATTGGGAGCATGAAATTGTCCAAAATGTCTTGGTATGCTGATGCCTTAAGAGATCCCTTCACTAGAAATAAGGTGCCAAGCCTAATCCCTGAAAAACCACCCCACACCATAATCCCCCCTCCACCAAACTTTACACTTGGCACAATGAAGCCAGGCAAGTACCATTCTCCTGGCAGACACCAAACCCAGACACGTCCATCAGATTGGCAAACAGAGGTGTGTGATTCGTCACTCCAGGGAACACATGCTCTAGAGTGCAATAGTGGCGTACTTTACACCACTGCATCAACGCTTTGCATTACATTGCGCATGTAAATGTACAGCTTGGATGCATCTGCTAGGCCATAGAAACGTATTCCATGAAGCTGTCTCTGCACTGTTATTGTGCTAAACTGAAGGCCACACAAAGTTTGGAGGTCTGTAGCTATTGACTCTGCAGACAGTTGGCGACTTCTACGCACTGTGAGCTTCAGCATGCGCTGACACTGCTCTGTCATTTAATGTGGCCTAACACTTCATGGATAAGTTTCTGTTATTCCCAGTTGCTTCCACTTTGTTATAATACCACTAACAATTGAACATGGAATATTTAGTAGCAAGGATGGACTTTGCACAAGTGGCAACCTATGATGGTACCACACTTAAATTCACTGAGCTCCTGGGAGCAACCTATTCTACCACAAATGTTTGTAGAAGCAGTCTGCATGCCTAGGTGCTTGATTTTATACACATGTGGCCACGGAGGTGATTGGAACACCTGAATCCAATGATTTGAAGGGTGTGTCCAAATACTTTTGGCATCATAGTGTACAGTATCTCACAAAAGTGAGTACACCCCTCACATTTTTGTAAATATTTTATTATCTCTTTTCATGTGACAACACTGAAGAAATAACAAGGAAAATGTTTGCCATTACATCATGGATCAACAAGGAAGCGTCCAAGCAAATTATTTAATGCATGATCACATCAAAAGTGTACTGTAACATTTCAGAGTCACTCTTGACGAAGGGGTCATGCGTGACTCTGAAACGTTGTGCTACTCTTTTGATGTGATCATGCATTAAATATTTTTTTTGGACGCTTCCTTGTTGATCCATGGTGTGCTGGCAAACATTTTCCTTGTGACCTCTGAACCAGTTCCCAGCTGGTTGTTGCTGTAGCACCCAATACCTTGAGAGCTTTTCCAGGAACATGTGCAATGAGAATATGGAGTACTAACACTGAAGAAATTACACTTTGTTACAACGTAAAGTAGTGAATGTACAGCTTGTATAACAGTGTAAATTTGCTGTCCCCTCAAAATAATTCAACACCCAGCCATTAACGTCTAAACCGCTGGCAACAAAATTGAGTACAGCCCTAAGTGAAAAGGTCCAAATTGGGTCCAATTATCCTTTTTCCTTCCTCGGTGTCATGTGGCTCATTAGTGTTACAAGGTGTCAGGTGTAAATGGGGAACAGGGTTGTTAAATTTGGTGTTATCGCTCTCACTCTCTCATACTGGTCACTGGAAGTTCAACAGAGTACCTCATGGCAAAGAACTGTCTGAAGATCTGAAAAAAAAAGAAATGTTGCCTACATAAAGATGGCCTAGGCTATAAGAAGATTGCCAATACCCTTAAACTGAGCTGCAGCATGGTGGCCAAGACAATACAGCGGTTTAGCAGGACAAATTCCACTCAGAACAGGTCTCTCCATGGTCGACCAAAGAAGTAGAGTGCATGTACACAGCGTCATATCCATAGGTTGTCTTTGGGAAATAGACGTATGAGTACTGCCAGCATTGCTGCAGAGGTTGAAGGGGTGGGGGGGTCAGCCTGTCAGTGCTCAGACCATACGCCACACACTTCACCAAATTGGTCTGCATGGCTGTCATCCCAGAAGGAAGCCTCTTCTTAAGATGATTCACAAGAAAGTCTGCTTGTCTTCAGCAAACTGCAGGCTAAGGACAAGGATTACTGGAACCATGTCCGGTGTTCTGATGAGACCAAGATAAACGTATTTGGTTCAGATGGTGTCAAGTGTGTGTGGTGGCAACAAGGTAAGAAATACAAAGCAAAGTGTGTCTTGCCTACAGTCAAGCATGATGATGGGAGTGTTATGGTCTGGGGCTGCATGAGTGCCGCCGACACTGGGGAGCTACAGTTCATTGAGGGAACCATGAATGCCAACATGTACTGTGACATACTGAAGCAGAGCATGATCCCCTCCCTTCAGAGACTGGGCATAATTCCAACATGATAACGACTCCAAACACACCTCCAAGACGACCACTGCCTTGTTAAAGAAGCTGAGGGTAAAGATGATGGACTGACCAAGCATGTATCCAGACCTAAACCCTATCGAGCATCTGTGAGACATCCTTAACCACTAGAGATCCGTGCTATAGCCGAATGACGGCTACAACGCAGACCTGCTTTGCCGGAAAAGACTTCAATAGACTGAGGGGCGCACTCTGCGCGCTCTGTGAACAGCGAGTCTATGAGACTCGCCTGATCACGGATCCGAGCAAGGGGTCGATCCCGACCCCTTACCACGTGATCAGCTGTCAGCCAATGACAGCTGATCATGTGACAAAACAGAGCCGGTAATCGGCCGATCACCGGCGGCCGTGATCGTGACATCAGTCTCGATCATGGCCAGCTTATCAGTGCCCACCTGCCCCCTGCCAGTACCACCCAGATATTAAAAAAGTGCCACCCAGCAGTGCCACCCATCAGTGCCCATAGTGTCATACATCAGTGCCATACATCAGTGCCCACAGTGCCATATATGAGTGCCCACAGTGCCATACATCAGTACCCACAGTGCCACCTATCAGTGCCCACAGTGCCACCTATCAGTGTCCACAATCTGCCTCAACAACATTGCTGCACCTCAGTGCCACATATCCGTGCCCATCAGTGTCATCTACCAGTGCCCATCAGTGCCGCCCATCAGTGCCCAGCAGTGCCACCTATCAGAGCCACCTATCAGTGCCCATCAGTCCCATCTATCAGTGGTACCTATCAGTGCCCCTTAGTGCCACCCATCCGTGCCACCCATCCGTGCCACCCAGCAGTGCCACCTATCAGTGCCATCTTATCTGTGCCCATCTTTGCCCATCAGTGCTGCCTTATCTGTGCCCATCAGTACTGCCTTATCTGTGCCTATCGGTGCCACCTTATCTGTGCCTATTAGTGTCGCCTTAACTGTGCCTATCAGTGCCCACCAGTGCAGCCTATCAGTTCTCACCAGTGCCGCCTATAAGTGCCCACCAGTGCCGCCTCATCAGCACATTTCAATGAAGGAGAAAAATTACCTGTTTGCAAAATTTTATAACAAACTATTAAACATGATTTTTTTATTTTTTTTATTTTGCATCTTTTTTTGTTTGTTTAGCAAAAAATAAAACTCTCAGCTGTAATTAAAAACCACCAAAAGAAAGCTCTATTTGTGGGGAAAAAAATTATAAAAATTCATTTGGGTACAGTGTTGTATGACCACGCAATTGTCATTCAAAGTGCATCAGCGCTGAAAGCTGAAAATTGGTCTGGGCAGGAGGGGGGTTAAAGTGCCCAGCAAGCAAGTGGTTAAACGCAAGGTGGAGGAGTGCAAGGTCTCTAACATCCACCGGTTTCATAATGTCATTATGGAGGAGTGCAAGAGGACTCCAGTGCAACCTGTGAAGCTCTGGTGAATTCATGCCCAATAGGGTTAAGGCAGTGCTGGAAAATAATGGTAGCCGCACAAAATGTTGACACTTTGGGCCCAATTTGGACATTTTCACTTAGGGGTGTACTCACTTTTGTTGCCAGCAGTTTAGACATTAATGGATGTGTGTTAAGTTATTTAGATAGTATCTATAGTATTAATTGTGTTTGGGAGTTAACATTTTACACCTTGCTCTTAAAGAGGAAGTAAACCCTGATGGGTTTACTTCCTCTTTTTTTCCCTGCAAAGGTAAAGCATAATGGACTACTATGCATCGCATAGTAGCTCATTATGTGTCACTTACCTGACACAGGAGCCAGCGAAGTCGCCGCTGTCCCCTGTAGTCCGCCGCATCCATGTTGCTTGTGGCGTCTCGCAGCTCCGACGAATCACAGCGGCGCAACCGCGATGACGTCACTCCCGCGCATGCGCACGGGAGTCGCGCCTCGCAGCTCCGCCGCTGTCATACGGCGAAGCCGCGATGACGTCACTCCCGCGCATGCGCGTCGACAAATTTGGCAAATCCATTCTTGGATTTGCCGCATTTAGTGCGCCTGCGCGCCGCTGTCTACGGCGCATGCGCCGTAGACAGCGGTGCCCATTTTCGGGCAAATATCTCCTAAACCATATAGGTTTAGGAGATATTGCTTGGACCTACAGGTAAGCCTTAATCTAGGCTTACCTATAGGTCCAAGTTGTTTGGAAGAGTTTACTTCCTCTTTAATGTTTTTCATCATATGGAATGCCACATGTTTCTATTGTTATTCTGTTTACTTCCCCTTTCCCCTCCCTGTTTGTTGTAGGATTTCTGCCAAGTGTTTTTGGGGTTGGCTCATGAAGACAGTGCCTCATTTTTGGTGGGGGATGAATGTAGCACCCTCCTGCTAGGTTGCTATGTTTTGGTTAGGCAAATTTTGTTTTTGGTTCTCCTGTAATCAGCAGAGATGCTTTGGGCTGCTCTGGGTTTTGCAGGTTTCACTCCTTCCCCTGTTTTTTAAGATTTCTAGAACATACTGGATGGGAGAGTCAAATAGGCAGCCTGAATATTTATGCAGCTCCGAACAGTCCCTGCCCTCCCTGAACATCCTATTCAAAATTCCACCTGTTCATCAGGGCCTCAACCATGCTTATCTTAGCCCTTGTACACACGGTCGGACATTCCGACAACAAAATCCGTCGGATTTTGTCAGACGAATTTTGTCCGAAACTGTTGCATACATACAGTCGGACAAAGTTGTCAGAAAATCCGATCGTACTTAACGTGATGACGTTATTTCGCTAGGATGAGACTACGTTCAGGCTAATAGCCAATAGCTTTGGTCTAGGAATTTGATCTGAGCATGCGTGGCACTTTGTCCGATCGGAATTCTCTACACATGATCGGACAAAGTCCGATCGGATCATGTTGTCGGAAAATTTTATAGCCCAGCTGGAAAACTTGGTGGAGCCCACACACTGTCGGATTATCTGACAACACGGTCCTATCGGACATTGTCCATCGGAATGTCCGACCGTGTGTACAAGGGCTAAGAGGACACATCTGCCTACCAGCTCTTAGGGTAACCAAAAGAGGGTTGCCACTAAGGATTTCATCTTGAGGTATAACAAAGGAGTCAATCGGCTTGAGTCTGAGAGAGACATCCAAGCCCAGGGGACACTGTGAGTACCGACCCCCAGAAGAGGGGATCTCAGTGCCTGTGTGGTTGCAACCTTTGCTTCATTCAGTTAAGGCTTGCCTGGCCTAGGACATTGCAAATGGTGTACCAGTGCTGCCCACTTCATGTCCTAAAGTTTGGAGGACTGTGCTAAGAAGTTACTGCTAATGGGATAGTGTCCTCATATTCCTGTGCAAAATTCTGGAGTATCCCACAACTCCCTAGTCCCCATCCATGTTAACTTGCAATAAACTGTTAAGAGATGTGGAAGTTGATGTTTGCCTCGGTGCTATACTAGCAGGAACAAAAACTTGGGACATCAAACAGCAGTCCTTTTTTGGGGTATTGCTACATATATTTATTTATTTTTTATTAAATTCTTTTAAATATACACAAACACAATATGATCCTCTAAAATGTAATTTGATGATAAAAAACAAAACTGTGTTAAGTTAAACTCAGATCCTGTAAATTCCAAGTTTTAATCTATTACACGACTATAGATGTAATCTTATTTGGTGGGAGGACAGTAAGAAGGCCAATATAACTTCCCTTTCTTTGATCCCACACAAAAATTAAGAATATTTCATGAACATTTTCCAAAATTTTCCACACCCTAAAGTCCTAAATTAATACCGTTTTCTTAAACTGTTTGGCTTTCTTATAAACATAAGCCATCTGGAAAAATGTAAGTCTTGTGCTTGTGACTACGACACAGTACATTTTTTACTCACATAAATTCCTTAAGTTCTTGTAAAATAATTAATAGAGGGCGTATCAAAATTATTTCTGTTTTTTTAGCAAATCATGCTAAATGTTTTCATTCCAAATCTTTTGAACATTAAAAATTTTTTTTTTTAAATCACGTAACACCTCCTGCACTGATATGAAAAAATTAAGTTAGAACACTCAGCCCTGTAGTTTAACAAGAACTCCAATGTGTTTCACACATCAACATGGACACTGAGTGCAGGGCTAATACTCCCTTATTCCACAGTATGTAATTAAAGTGGTAGTAAAGTCGGATCTTTTTATTTTTTATTTTTTATTACAGAAGAGACCCTAGAGGTCTCTTCTGTCATAAACCTCCCGCCTGCCAGCCAGTAATGTGATCTGAGCTGCAAATGCGACCACATTTACAGCCCGCTGCATGTGCCGCTGCGATGTGACTCCTGTGCGCATGCGCAAGAATGACGTTGCTCTGGCACAGCCAATCAAGCAGCTGAAAATCGCATACCTGGAAGAAAGACCAGGGGAAGATGGAAGGGGCCCGGGTACCAGGGAGAGCGGTGAGAGTGCAGCGCTGGAGGGCTGCGGTTGTAGGTAAGTATGTCATAATATACTGGTATGCACTGCATACTATTACATTGTGGCTTAAAGCTGCCAGGGGATCCATTTTTTTAAAAGAGTGTAGACTTTACTACTGCTTTAAATATATATAGTATCTAAAAATACCCCAAATTCCTCTATAAATGCATTACCCTTAAATAGTGCTGAAAATTCTTGCATTATCTTTATACAATCTATTAATAAAGTGCTTCTGTGTTCACAGTGAAAAAATACAATTCCTTAGAATACACTCTGTCTTTAAAGTGCCACAATGCTCTCTGTACAAAAAATATATAAAAACGCAACTGTTATTTCTACATAACAATTATAAAAGTGCACTCTATACATAAACAGGGCCAGATTCAGCTTGTCTGATGGGACGGGTGCCGTAAAACAAATGTCAGGGGGGCAGGGGATGCAAGGTCAGCAGGTCAGTGTGTCACATATATTTTGCTATTAAATAACATTTCTTTTTTTTTTTTTTTAACTAATTCTTCTTTATTATAATTTTTTAAACACAGATTAACAATAATTTCCACAGTTCACAAAGATCTTCATTTCATACATAAGTAATACAAAGGCAAAACTGCACACAACCCACAAGTTGCCACAGGCTCGCCTTACAATTTTTCCCCCAACCCCCGCCCAGCCCACCCCCCTCTTCGAACACTCACTGCTAGTACCAGCCACCCCAATCATGGTTGGCTGGTTGGAGGGTGAAGGACGCCGGCCGATGCAGAGAAAGAAAAAAGGAATAAAAGGCGGACAAGAGGTCCCCCCATCCCCCCCCGAGGGCATCCCCATGAGGAGGGCAAGAAAGGCCCCCCGCCACAAGCCAACCAGGCAGGTACTAGGACCCCCCCTCAGCAGCCTCGCCCAGGGGGTAGCCCATGTCGATCATCCAAGGTTTCCATAGTGCCCCGAATTTTTTTCAATTGTTTTGTTTTATAAACATTGCTCTTTCACAGCAAATTGTGTAATTGATTGCATTAACCCATTGTTCAAGTACAGGGGGATTTTTGGCTTGCCAATTTATTGCTATCAGCCGTCTAGCCTGGTACAAGCACCTTAGTACGGACATCTTAGTTGGAGGGGAGATTCTGCCCTCCTCCAAGATCCCCAGTAAGCAAGTCCTGGCCTCTGGTTTCAGGGTGGTCTTAAAAATCCTATTTATTCTATGTACAATTCCTATCCAATACCTATACAGTTTTGGGCATTTCCATACCATATGGAAAAGATCACCCGATGCCCCACATCTGGGGCAATCGTGTCTAGGTTTTCTACCCATTTTCCACATCTTGTTGGGGGTGTAGTATGCCCTATATATAAGGCACAAGTGGGACACTCGCTGTGATGGAGATATAGATACTAAACTCCCCTGTTTGAGGGTCTCATCTCATTGCTCCTGGGTTATCGGCCCCAGATCCCCTGTCCACCCCCTCCTACTCTTGTCAGGGCCCTCTCCCTTCAGGATCCTTTCCCTAATCTTTATGTATAACCTAGAGATCTGGCCTTTTGCTTGCCTTCGATCCAAAAGTCCCTGGAGCAAGGGGATTTCAGTCCTCTCAATAACAAGTGACCCATATTGAGCTTGAATTCCATGTCTCAACTGTAAATATTTGTAAAATGACTTGTTGGAGATACCAAATTCCTGTCTAAGGTCTTCGAAGGATTTCATAACATTCCCTTCATATAGTTGCACCAACCTGTTAATCCCTTGCCTTTCCCATTCTAGAGATCTATCTATATTGTTTAATTCACCCAGGTTTCCATTATGCCATAGAGGAGTGTAAACGGTCGCTCCCACATATCCCATTGATTGCTTTACTATCTGCCACACCTTCCTCATTAATGCGTTGGTAGGGCATCTATGGGCAAATGGCCTCCACAACCTCAGCCAGTGACTTATGGGGTGCCCCAACTATCATCAATTTATGATTTGGGGACCCTCCCTCTTGGAGCCCTGCCCCAGCTAAGTGCTGGAGTTGGGCGGCCAGAAAATATGATCTCAAATGTGGTATGGCCATTCCTCCCCTCGCGACGGGGAGCTGCATCGTCTGCATAACATTTCTAATCGTATGAAGTTAAGAACAAGAGTCCCCTTTACATCAGAGTCCACAGCATTCCCCTTTTACAACTGAATTCGCAGAGTTCCCTTTCACTGTAAGAGGGGACTCTGCAGACTCTGATGTAAGGGAGAACTCTAACATAAGGGATCCTCTGGGAACCCTGATTCATGGGGGAACACTGGGAACTCTGATGTACGGAGAAGACTCTGATGTAAGGGGAAACACTGTGGCCTCTGGTGTAAAGGGGAAATCTGATGTAAGGGGTGCTCTGAAAACCCTAATTTGCCATAGTGTACTTACTCAAAAGCAAGAGATAGAAGGGGAGACTTCAGTCACAGACAGGGATGGATGGTCACTCACCCCTTGGCAGTCAACACTTCTCATCCAGATGTATCTGAGGCTGCTGGACTTCACATTTCCAGCCCCCACTTACTTCTCTATTCTGAGGCAAAGCACCGGGGATTGGAGTGTGGGCAGACACAGAGGGGTTGGGGTGGTGGGAAGAGGTGCAGATTGCGCCCTCTCTCCTCTCCTGTCTGTGTGTGTGTCAGGGGGGTTCTTAATGTTGGCTTTGGGCAGTGTTAAAGAGTGTAAGAGCCGGTTCACATTGGGACAACTTGTCACGTGACTTCGGTACAATGGAACCGTTCTAATCGGAGCGACACAAGTCGCTCCGACTTAGAAAAAAGTTCCTGTATGACTTTGGGGGGCGACTTGAGGCGACTTCTATAGAGAAGTCATTTTGCAAGTAGACCCTGCTGAGAAGCCATACTCCAGTCTAAATAGTGTGTGCGGGTTTCAGGCAGTCTGAAACTTGGATGCATGATTCCAAACCCAAACTGTCCGGGTGAATCCTGGACAGGTGGCAGCCCTACCTCCACCTTGTCCGGGGATGGGGGAAGGGGCTCAGTGGTAGGGATATGCACAACAAAATTTTGTTTTGTTTTCAAATCCATTCATTAAGTAAATAAAAAAATTTTCGTCATATTTATTATGTTAAAATAATCTGTTTTTCAGAATTTGTTTAGTATACTTAGATTTGTTTTTTATGAACAATTTGTAATTTTTGGAAGTTTTTTTGGATTCATTCATTATGGCGTTTGAAAAAAAAAAACAGCTGCTTATTAACTGCTTGTTGCCCGCCCACTGTAAAATGACGGCGAGGCAGTGTAGCTCTCGTTCTGGGACGCCGTCATATGACTGCGTCCCAGAAAGGCAGCTCTCATGCACCCAGGGGGGCACGCAGCACGACGATCGCTGCTCCGCTGTGTTTCTAGTACACGGCGAGACCCCGATCTCTGTAAAGAGCCACTTCTGCAATCACAGCCGGTCACATGTAAACAAGCTAGTGCTGGTAATCGGTTCTCCTCACCTCACACTGACAGTGTGAGGAGAGGAGAGCCGATCAACACCATCTCCTCACAGGGAGACATGTAGGAATGTAATCAGGGCACTGATCATCAGTGCCCTGATTACAATAGTGCAATACACTGTCACCAATCAGCGCCCAACATTGCCCAGCAATGCCAGCTATCAGTGCCCACCAGTGGCAGCAATCAATGCCCACAAGTGCCACCAATCAGTGCCCACAAGTGCCACCAATCAGTGCACATTAACAATGCCAGTCAGTGCTGGCAATCAGTGCCACCTATCAGTGCTGCCCATTATTGCCCATCACTGCTGTCAATCAATGCCCATCAGTATCGCCCATCAATGCCCACCAGTGCCCATCAATACCACCTATCCGTGCTGCCTATCAGTGCCCACCAGTGCCGCCTATTAGTGCCCACCCGTGCCACATAAAAATGTCCATGAGTTCCGCCTATAAGTGCCACCTATCAGTGCCCATAAGTGTGGCATTTTAGTGCCTCCTCATCAGTGCCACCTAATCTGTGCCCATAAGTCCTGCCTCATCAATGACCACCAGTTCAGCCTATCAGTGCCCATCAGTGCTGCCTCATCAGCGCACATCAGTGAAGGGGAAAAATTACTTAGTTACAAAATTTACTGACAGAAAAAAAAGTAAAAAACTTTTTTTTTTCAAACTTTTTGGTCTTTTTTATTTTTTTTGTAAGAAATAAAAAAAACAGCAGTGATTAACCACTTGCTTACTGGGAACTTAAACCCCCCTCCTGCCCAGACCAATTTTCAGCTTTCAGCGCTGATGCACTTTGAATGACAATTGCGCGGCCATACAACACTGTACCCAAATTAAATTTTTATCATTTTTTTCCCACAAATGGAGCTTTGTTTTGGTGGTATTTAATTACAGCTGGGAGTTTTATTTTTTGCTAAACAAACAAAAAAAGATGCAAAATAAAAAAAATAAAAAATCATGTTTAACCACTTACAGACCGGACCATTTTGCTGGTCAAAGACCAGACCACTTTTTGCGATTCGGCACTGCGTCGCTTTAACTGACAATTGCGGTCGTGCGACGTGGCTCCCAAACAAAATTGACATCCTTTTTTTCCCATAAATAGAGCTTTCTTTTGGTGGTATTTGATCACCTCTGCGTTTTTTATTTTTTGCGCTATAAACAAAAATAGAGCAACAATTTTGAAAAAACGCATTATTTTTTACTTTTTGTTATAATAAATATCCCCCAAAAATATATTAAAAAAATGTTTTCCCTCAGTTTAGGCCGATACGTATTCTTCTACATATTTTTGGTAAAAATAAAAAATCACAATAAGCGATTATTGATTGGTTTGCGCAAAAGTTATAGCGTTTACAAAATAGGGATAGTTTTATGGCATTTTTATTAATAATTTTTTATTATTTTTTTTTTTTACTAGTAATGGCGGCGATCATCGATTTTTATTGTGACTGCGACATTATGGCGGACACATCGGACATTTTTGACACATTTTTGGGACCATTGTCAGTTATACAGCATTCCCTGCTATATAAATGCAGTGATTCCTGTGTAAATTACACTGGCAGTGAAGGGGTTAACCAGTGGGTGGCAGTGTAGGGGTTAAGTGTTCCTAGGGGTGTGTTACTAACTGTGGGGGGGGGCTGGGCTTTCATTTAGTAAACACTGATCTCTGTTCCAATCACATGTTGCTAGGCAGAATGGAGAAATGCTGTTTACAACGGCACTTCTCCATTCACCCGTCCTGTGAGACAATCGCAGGTATGCCCACGACGATCGAGTCCGCGGGACCTACGACCGGACTCACGGGGTCCTGACCGGCACGCGAGCATTGAAGATTGGACGTACCTGTTCACCAATATGCCTGCCCGTGCCATTCTGCCGACGTACATCGGCGTGCGCTGGTCGGGAACCGGTTAATAGTTTGTTATAAAGTTTGCAAACAGGTAATTTTTCTCCTTCATTGAAATGCGCTGATGGGGCGGCACTGGTGGGCACTGATAGGCTGCACTGGTGGGCACTGATAGGCACAGTTAAGGTGGCACTGATAGGCACAGATAAGGTGGCACCGATAGGCACAGATAAGGCAGTACTGATGGGCACAGATAAGGCTGCACTGATGGGCAAAGATGGGCACAGATAAAATGGCACTGATGGGTGGCACTGCTGGGTGGCACGGATGGGTGGCACTAAGGGGCACTGATAGGTACCACTGATAGATGGGACTGATGGGCACTGATAGGTGGCTCTGATAGGTGGCACTGCTGGGCACTGATGGGCGGCACTGATGGGCACTGGTAGATGACACTGATGGGCACGGATATGTGGCACTGAGGTTCAGCACTGTTGTTGAGGCAGATTGTGAGCATTGATAGGTGGCACTGTGGGCACTGATGGGTGGCACTTTTGCCTGTCCTTAGGTGGCACTGGCAGGGGGCAGGTGGGCACTGATGAGCTGGTGCCAGCTCGCCATGATCGGGACTGAAGTGGGCACTGATCACCCGTCGGTGATCGGCTTTTTTTGACAGCGCAAGGTGGAAAAATAGCCAATTACCGGCTTTGTTGTCATCACATGATCAGCTGTCATTGGCTGACAGCTGATCATGTGGTAAGGGGTCAGGATCGACCCCTTACTCTGATCTGTGATCAGGCGAATCTCTTAGACTCGCTGATCACAGAGTGCGCCGCACGTGCCCCTCAGGGAGAGCGTGCCGCACGCGCCCCTCAGGAAGAGCGCGCCGCACGCGCCCCTCAGGGGGCACGCAGGCTGCTCATGCACAGGACTACATCAATAGACGTAGTCCCGGAAAAGCAGGTCAGTGCTGTAGCCGTCATTCGGCTATAGCGCGGATCTCTAGCGGTTAAATATCACCAAAAGAAAGCTATATTTGTGTGAGGAAAATGCTAAAAAAAATTTGTTCGAGTACAGCGTAGCATGACCACGCAATTGTCATTCAAAGTGCGACAGCGCTGAAAGCTGAAAAATGGCCGGGGCAGGGTAGGGGTTTAAGGGCCTGGTAGGTAAGTGGTTAAGGAGCAGGCAGCAAGAGTGGCTGCCCGATGACAGCAAAATATAAAATAACTGCTGCGGAATAGCTGGTTGTAAAGGAATGGGTGGCCACCGCATCCTTAACAACTAAACAACTATGACTCATGTGTAAGGATGAGCCGAACACCCCCGGGTTCGGTTCACACCAGAACCTTCGAACAGACCTAAACTTTGTGAACTTTAGAACCCTATTAAAGTCTATGGGACTCGAACGTTCTAAATCTAAAGTGCTAATTTTAAAGGCTAATATGCAAGTTACTGTCCTAAAAAGTGTTTGGGGACCTGGGTCCTGCCCAGGGGACATGTATCAATGCAAAAAAAAAGTTTTAAAAAACTGCCATTTTTTCGGAAGCAGTGATTTTAATAATGCTTAAAGTGAAACAATAAAAGTGTAATATTCCTTTAAATTTCGTACCTGGGGGGTGTGTATAGTATGACTGCAAAAGGGCGCATGTTTCCCGTGCTTAGAACTGTCCCTGCACAAAGTGTCATTTCTGCAAGAAAAAAAATCATTTAAAATCACTCGCGGCTATAATGAATTGTCGGCTCCCCATAATACGGTGTGTGGGGTTCCCCCAAATTCAATTACCAGGCCCTTCAGGTCTGGTATGGATATTAACCGCTTCGCGCCCGCCCTATTGCCGAAATACAGCTGCAAAGCGGACGCTAACTGCTGGGAGGCCGTTCCTGAACGGCCTCCTGTTTACTTCCACAATGCGCGCTCCCGCAAGCACGCATCGGGGAAGTTCTGTGTTGGCCGTGTCCCTCAGACACGGCCAGTCACAGATCGCTGTAAACGGCCAATCACAGCGGCCGTTTACAGCGCGAACGGCGTGTCCAATGTGAGATGATCTCATATGTAAACATATGAGATCATCTCTCAGCGCCGCTCTCCCTCCTCACACAGGCAGCGTGTGAGAAGGGAGAGATCAACGGCTGCAGCAGCCGTAAGTTAAAAAAAAAAGGAAAAAAAGTGCCATCCACCCCAGTGCCATCCTCCCCCAGTGCCATCCGCCCTAGTGCCATCCGCCCCAGTGCCATCCTCGCCAGTGCCATCCGCCCAGTGCCATCCTCCCCAGAGCAACCTGCCCCCAGTGCCACCTGTTAGTGCTATCTGTTCCCAGTGCCACCTGTTAGTGCTATCTGTCCCCAGTGCCACCTGTTGTCAGTGCCATTTGTCCCCAGTGCCATCTGTCATCAATGCTACGTATAAGTGCCATCTGTCATCAGTGCCACATAGTGCCATCTGTCATCAGTGCCACATATTAGTGCCATCTGTCATCAGTGCCACGTATCAGTGCCATTTGTCACCTGTCAGTGTCACGTTCCATCTGTTGTCAGTGTCACGTGTCATCGATGCCACTTATCAGTGCCATCTGTCATCAGTGTCACGCGTCATCGGTGCCACGTATTAGTGCCATCTGTCATCGGTGCCACGTATTAGTGCCATGTATTAGTGCCATCTGTCATCAGTGCCACGTATTAGTGCCATCTGTCATCAGTGCCACGTATTAGTGCCACTTGTCATCAGTGCCACGTATAAGTGCCATCTGTCATCAGTGCCACATATTAGTGCCATCTGTCATCAGTGCCACGTGTCATCAGTGCCACGTATAAGTGTCATCAGTGCCACATATCAGTGCCATCTTTCATCAGTGCCACTTGTCATTGTCCTGGTGCTCCAGGGCCTTCAAAAGTGTAATAGGTAGTCAACAAGTAATTTATGCTCCTAGAACACCTGATGGCGCTCCCTGCATGTTGGGCCTCTCTATGTGGCCAGGCTGTGAAAAAGTCCCACACATGTGGTATTGTAATACTCAGGAGGAGTAGCAGAATTTTTTGGGGGTGTCATTTGTGGTATACACATGCCACGTGAGAGAAATAACCTATTACAATGACAATTTTGTGGAAAAATAAATAAATAAATAAAAAATCTTAATTTTGCAAAGAATTGTGGGAAAAAATGACAACATCAAAAAGCTCACCATGCCTCTTACTAAATACCTTGGAATGTCTACTTTCCAAAAAGGGGTCATTTGGGGGGTATTTGTACTTTCCTGACTTGTTCGGGTCGCAAGAAGTGAGATAGTCCACCAGTACATCAGATGTGATCAATTTTGTGCGATTCGCACCACAGTTTGTAGACTCTCTAACTTTCTCAAAGACCAAATAATATCCACTAATCTGGGTTATTTTTACCAAAGACATGTAGCAGTATAAATAGTGGCCAAAATTTATGCCGAAAAATTTATAATTTGCATAATTTTGTCACAGAAACAAAGAAATATGCGTATTTTTTTCAAAATTTTCGGTCTTTTTTCATTTATATCGCAAAAAATAAAAACCCCAGAGGTGATCAAATACCACCAAAAGAAAACTCTATTTGTGAGAAAAAAAGGACAAAAAATTCATTTGGGTACAGTGTTGCATGACTGAGTAATTGTCATTCAAAGTGTGAGAGCACCGAAAGCTGAAAATTGCTCTGGGCAGGAAGTGCCCAGTAAGCAAGTGGTTAAGGGGAACCCCGTGTCATATTAAAAAAAAATCACGTGGGGTTCCCCCTAAATATCCATACCAGACCCTTCAGGTCTGGTATGGATTTTAAGGGGAACTCCACGCCAAATGTAAAAAAAAAATGGCGTGGATTTCCCCCTAAAAGTCCATACCAGACCCTTTATCTGAGCACGCAACTTGGCAGGCCGCAGGAAAAGAGGGGGGACGGGAGAGCACCCCCTCCTCAACCGTACCAGGCCACATGCCCTCAACATTGGGAGGATGCTTTGGGGGTCACAGACCCCTCAAAGCACCTTGTCCCCATGTTGATGAGGACAAGGGCCTCATCCCCACAACCCCGGCCAGTGGTTGTGGGGGTCTGTGGGCGGGGGGCTTATAAGAATTTAGAAGCCCCCTTTAACAAGGGGACCCCCAGATCCCGGCCCTCCGTTTTGAAATGGTAAGGGGGTACAAAAGTACCCCTACCATTTCTCAAAGAAAGTGTAAAATAATGCTAAAAAAGACAAACACACTTTTGAAAAAGTCCTTTATTAAAAATAAAAACATTTTTTAAAAAGATTCCAGCGTTGGTAATCCACTCTTGCTATCCAGCGACGGATGATCATCTCTCCGGGGTCAAGCGATGGCTGATCTTATCCAGCAATGGGTGATCTCTCCCTCCAGTCCTGCGCAGCGCAGTCCATCCATCCTCTGTCTCGACTGGCGAAGACACTGCGGGGAACCCAGTTAGCCTGACATTTCTTATATGAGGAGGACGGGGCCACCCGTCACCTGACCCCGCCCCCCTGATGCAGGGGGAAAGCCTGGCTTCCCCAATGACATGTGGGTGACCCCGCCCCCCCCCCCCCTGATGTAACGGAAACCAATTGTTAAATATGGGAGAACGGCATGGTTTGTGATCGTAAAAACTATACCAAAAATAGCCGCAGCATGCTATCTAGATGGGACATATGTGGACTTCTGTCTTGTCTTCAATATCACACCCAAAATGCCTGCCGTATAGACTTTGGTCTTCAATATCACACCGAAAATGACTGCCGTAACTATGCTGGCATAACAGCATATTTAGATGTGGACTTCGGTCTTCATTATCACACCCAAAATGGCCGCCGTGCAGGCTTCAGTCTTCAATATCATACCAAAAATGGCTGCTGTAATTGCGCTGTCACAATGCTATATAAATAGGAAGTGAGGCAGGTGTATGCACGCTCCAGATGACGTCAGAGTGATGAAACGCGTAGGGAGGGGATAGCACATGTATCTGTATCACTTCCAAACACGGACTCTAGTGTCAGCAATATAGGTTTTTTTCAAACTAAATGTGAGTACCTGTTCAATTTTATAATAAACATTATAATACAGTACTACACTATTTGGGATTCCTCTCTTTTATGATACTTGATGCATGATGGGAGCTTTTTAAAGTAACGTGGACAGTAAAGCCTCTGAAGTGCTACACAGTGGCATATACTGTGAAAGACTCAGACCCCAGGAGTTGGTGAATTTTCCGGATGAGTGCGATCACATTAGTTGCACGGAATAAAATACATGCTTGCTGTGATCACCTTAGTAGTGAATTATATCAGCGTTGTTTTTTTTTTCACTGGCACAAGAGCACCTTACAGGCTTTGTCATTTATTAATTAATATCTGTACTTTTTGGACTGACATTTTTAGGATTGATGAAATTAAATGCACAATTTTGGACTAATTATCTTGTAGTCTAATATTCATATATTTATTTGCAGACCATCACAGGTGATCTGCGGATCACATTGTTTAAATTATTAATTACATTGTTTCAATTATTAATTATTATATTTACATGTGTGTGTGTGTATGTCAGGTAGGTGGGTCAGTGTGTGTGTGTGTGTGTGTGTGTGTCAGGTAGGTGGGTCAATGTGTGTGTGTGTGTGTGTGTGTGTGTGTGTGTGTGTGTGTGTGTGTGTGTGTGTGTGTGTGTGTGTGTGTGTGTGTGTGTGTGTGTGTCGGGTAGGTGGGTCAGTGTGTCTCAGGTAGGTGGGGCAGCTTACCCTATAGCGCTGCCGTCTTTGTCTTTGCCAAACAAAGGTGTACTATTCCCCGCTAAATATCCCAGCTAGAAGTTTTCTTTCACTTCTGCTGTGTTTCTCTTGCCGCTCACAACCTTCTATCATACAGTGCGGCATTTTTTTTAACTACAAAGAACCAAAAGGCAACTAGAGAAAAGACGAGCTGCTGGATAACCTCCATTGTTGCTGTTTGTAACTCCAGGTTTCTAGTCGCACTGGTGTGACGTCACGCCGGGCATTTTTTCTAAACCCGATATGGTCTCCAGCAGTCTGACTTGCAGTGGAAACGCTCTCCTGAATAGGCCGCACCATTCCAGGCCGTCCAAACTGTACCGACCTGAACCGACCCGCTCAGTGGAAGCGAGGCATAAGAGGCTGAGATGGGTGTCAGTCCAGGCACCTGGTGGATCCAGACTCCTATTGTCGGGAAGACGCGGTGCCTGGACTGATTTCTGTGACATCAGCAGAGAGCAGACCCCTCTGATGAAAACGGGTCACAGGAGTGCATAACGAATTGCACTGTCATCCATAGAGAGAAGTCCTGCCAAACGAGCTCCTTCAAACTTAGCTTTAGGCTATATAAATCCTAATAACAAACTTCTCTTTTTTGTCATTCTCAGTCTGTTAAACATGCCATTAATATTGTTTTGTTATAAAATGGATACTTTTTCAAAGCTCTGTATATTATGGCTAAGAAGAGGTTATCTATTCCTGTCCTAGGGTGACATCACCACTTCTCTATAGATACAGTATGGTAATGAGTGACGTTCGGGACTGGAAGTGTGTTACTGGCATTCTAACCAGGTGAAAATAAAGGGGAACAAAAAGCCTGTGGGTATTCCTATTCCTTTCCTCTTGACCTCTGGAAGATTTTACCCCCTTCGTGACAATTCCATTTTTTGCTATTGCTATTTTGCACTACTTTAACTGCTATTTACACAGTCATGCAATGCTGTACTCAAACTAAATACATTTTTTTCACACAAATAGAGCTTTCTTTTGGTGGTATTTGATCACCACTGGGTTTTTTTATTTTTGCAATATAACAGGAAAAAAAATTATTAAACAATTGTTTTTACTTTCTGCTACAAAACATCCAATAAAAAAAATTACAAATCAAATTTCTTCATAAATTTCACCCAACATGTAACCTCCTACATGTCTTTGATAAAAAATAATCCCAATAAGTGTATATATTTTTTTTTTTCGTGTGAAATTTATAGCACCTATAAATTATGGTATATATACTTTTTTTTATACTACTAATGGTGGTGATCAGCAACATATAATGAGACTGCAAAAGTGCACCAGGAAATCTGACACTAACTGACGCTGGGGGAACTGACTAACTGCCACTGACATTAATACAGTGATTAATAATAATACTATACACTGTCACTGTACTAATGACACTGGTTGGGAAAGGGTTAACATCTAGGGCAATCAAGGGGTTTAATTTGTGCCTAACTAGGTGTAATGTGTATACGGTGTGCTGTTTTTACTTACAGTTTCTCAACAGAAAGATCTCTATGTATAGAGCTCTGTGTTGATTGTCAAAACAGAGCTCTTGGCTGTGATTGTACACAGCCAATCAGCAGATCCAGATTGTGAATCATTGGCCGGACTTGCTGTCATGCTCCTGCTGTGTACAATCACAGTAGGAGCCAGCTGGGGAACACGCACGCATGCACCCAGAAGCAGCTAGCGAAGTACAGGTACACCACTTTGCCTGTGGCCACCCGTTCACAGTACATTACGGTGGCAAGTAGTTAATTAATTATGACATTTCGTATTCATGTTTTTGCAACAATAATGTGCCATTTTTTATTTGTTAAGAAGAAAATATGAGGGAGTTTAAAATAATAAGAAAAAAAAAACTTATAGCATCATGTTTATTCAAACACCAAATGTGACTGTGCACTGAGTGTACATGTGTAGCAGAATCTCTGACCTCTTCCAGTCTAATGCGAACCTTCAAGGCAAAAGAAAGCTGACATCCTTCAATATGTGGTGGGCTGTGAGGTATAGTGGGTCCAAAGGTGGTAAAAGTCATTGGGCACCAGACACTTCTTGGATGTAAAAGAGGTTTTATTTCTTTGACAGTCCTTTTTATGTTTTGCAAGGGAAAGAGGGTTAGAGCCAGGACACCCTTAAGTAGTTGCAATTTCAAATGGCAGACTCAGAGACTTCAACAGGAGGACAGCCGTACAGGTAAAGGCCCCAGCAAGGTGCCACTTCTGCACGTGCTGGATTGCTGTCTCTTATGGCAACAATACTCCTAACTCAAAGTAACAGTTTTCTCAGCTTCAGTACAACTTCTCATTGTAGTTCTTCAGCCCCTTGAGCTCCCGGTCTCTCACCAGACCCTCTGATTCACTGACACTGAATCCTGTGAGCTCCTCAAGGCTTTTGCTGTGGTCTCTCCCTCAAGTGTCACCCACACTTCCCTGCTGGGTCTCTACCTTGGCACTTCGGATACCTTCAAGCTTAACCCCTGCTGGGCACACAAGACTGCTCTGTAAGCGTCACCTCCGCTGGTTGGGTCCCTGGCTTGATCACCGCCTGAAGTTTTCCAATTGTCCACCGTTCCCGTTCTTTCTCACTGTGGTCCCTGGTAAAGGTGATTGGTCTCTTAGTGGTGACAGCTTCCCTTCTACCTCCAACCACGATAGGTTCTCCAGCCGGCAGAACTGTCACTTTTGATTGGACTGCAAGCCGCAGCCCTAACCTTACACTGCCCTCTTACTTCTGGATAGGCCCTCACGCAGCCTAACAGCCTAATGCCTCCAGAATATGCCAAATTTCCAGCCTACCAGCCCGGGGCAGACAATACACATCCACCCAGATAGCGGTCTAGAACCTAGATCACCTGACCTTAGACGAATATATGGGCTCTCCCAGAAGGCCAAGGGATTCAGCAAAATCCCTGCCCATTGGCTGAGGTACTCCATATACCCATAATCTAACCTTGAGTTGTCCTTCTCAATCTAATACCTCCAAGTGCCTGGCCACCTGGTGGTAGAAGAGGAAGGTGCAACCAGGCCAAACTTAGGGAGAAGTCAATGGATCCCTAATAATTAACTAAAGTAGATACTCCTGGCAAGGAACTCCCTGACTAAACCCCAGGGTGCTACACATGGAACTTGTAGAGAATGAATATAAGTAAAGTGGGTACAAAGAGACTAAGAAAGTAAAGTCAGGCAAGGTAACAATTAATGACTTTAGGAAGAGTATAAAAATAAAGCTTAGAGAGAAAAAAAGCAAAAAAAAACAAAAAAAAACAGGAATCAACTTTGTGCGGTTTTGCACTTGGCAGGAAATCCAGATTGCAACTGTACAAACTTTTACACTGAGTCATCTCAGCTTCTCCAGGGCCCTTTTGCAGGTGTTAGGGGTAAACAGATGAATACTATTATGTAATTTCCCATATCTGAGGCTGAGTGGCTAAAGCTTAAAAGACAATCCTCTTTGACGCAACTCGGGTGTAATTCCAAATGATCTTTGCCATTAGATGATTGTTTACTGATTCCAAATAATATTTTCCATAAAATGCTTCTTTGCTGATTTCAAATGATTTTTTTCAATGAGATCACCCCTTACTGATTCCAAATGGTGTCTGCCATGAGATGCCCACTTACTGATTCCAAATAATCTTTTCCAATGATCTTTTTTTACGTAAGATGTCCTCTTACCGATGCCAAATGATATTTGTCATACGATGCCCCTTACTGATTCAAAATGATCTTTGCCATAGGATGCATCCTTACTGATTGCATTGCACGCATTACTCCCTCTCCCTAGGGCATTTCTTCCCAAGACACTGGTTAAGGCTATGGCATTGTACCAACCATATGAGACAAAAAAATAACAAATAAAGAAAAAATAATATAGCGTATACAATTGCGACACAAGTTATATTGTAATTGAATGTTATTAAAAATGACCTTTCCTTTTCAATCTGCAGCTGCAGTCATTTTCTGAAAATGTCATGCAATATGGCTAACTGGAGTTGTTCTGTACATAGATGGTGTACTGAACACACCCCAGAAATATAATTTCCTGCTTGTGTAATTGGCTCACTGATTTTCCCAGAAGTCTGTACTGAGATACAAGTCAGAATTCCGGCATCCCCTGCAACAAAAATGTCATTTTTGATTAGAAGCTCCCTGCAGGAACACGTCTAAATGAATGCAGACCCTGTAGCTTTCCTCATTAGTGCCCTGCAGGTGCCACAGCTGATTGATAATTATGAAACCGTTCCCATTGATTCATCCATTAGATTCATTTTCCCACATGGACACAGACAAACACACAGGGATTTCTTAAGAATAATAAAAGGTAGGGATCTGCAACAAAGGCTGTTGTAATCCCTACAATGTACACTGAGCACCCGAAGGGGAATGTTATTGTCTCAACAAAAGTGGAGTTACGATTTAAATAAAAGAGAAACAAAGTAGCAAGGGCGTAAAAATAAAGCTACATGTAGCAAGTTTATTTACATAACATAGCATAATTTACATGAAATAAGACTGTATCAAGCTCATGGTGCAGAGAGGCAGATGTTAAACATGGTCAGAAAGATTCCTAGTTCATTGATAACTACAATTCGACAGCAGCCACGGCTGTTGGAACTTGTAGTTTTCAATTCACAGATGACTGTGAATAGGTGACGCGGCCGGCCTGCGTTTTTTTTTTTTTTTTTTCGACAGCTAGCGGGAATCCTCACTAGCTTTAACAGTGGGGGAGGGGAGGCCGGTGCTTTCATAACATGTTACATCCTGAATATATGTGTAACATGTAACATGTTGTGAAAGGTGAACTTATCATTTTAATACCACTTTAATTAGTGAATCCATCTGGGCCTTTATATATTATATATAGAGTGTCTTACAAAAGTGAGTACACCCCTCACATTTTTGTAAATAGTTTAATATATCTTTTCATGCAACACTGAAGAAATTACACTTTTCTACAATGTAAAGTAGTGAGTGTTCAGTTTGTATAACAATGTAAATTTTCTGTCCCCTCAAAATAACTCAACACAGCCATTAATGTATAAACCGCTGGCATCAAAAGTGAGTACACCCCTAAGTAAAACTGTCCAAATTGGGCCCAATTAGTCATTTTCCCTCCCTGGTGTCATGTGACTCATTAGAGTTACAAGGTCTCAAGTAAGAATGGGGAGCAGGTATCTTAAATTATGTGTTATCGCTCTCACTCTCTTCTTATTGGCTTCAATATATTTAATTAGAGCCTCGTTGCATTGAGTAGTATGTAGTAATATATGCAGGGGCGGACTGACCATTCAGCCACTCAGGCACTGTCCGAGGGACCCGGGCCACTAGGGGGCCCCATCAGGGTTTTCAGCCTCAGTAAAACCAGGGACAGTATGTAAAAATCTGTGTTTTTTTTTACATCTGTCTCTGAAATATCCCTTACTGACATCCTTTTGGTCTAAAAATCCTGAGATTATAGCTGCCCCACCTCTCCAGTACCTTCTCAGCCCGATAGAAACATGTCTGTGTATACTGTGTGTACATGTATGTGTATACTGTGTGATTGTATACTGTGTGGCCCCATAATCTCTGATTGCCTGGGGGGCCCCATAATCTCCCATTGCCCGGGGGCCCCATGAGTTTTCAGTCCACCCCTGAATATATGCCATAATTCTACTTCTCATTACAGCTTTTGCTGTCTCCCAATAAAGAATCGGGTCGTCTCTATGCTGAAAATTGTGGCAATCATTATCTTAACCCCAAGACATGAATGGAGCTTCTGCATCTTTTCCTATACTACAGTTATTCTCTACCAACACTCATGCCGTGTACACACGGTCGGATTTTCCGTCAGAAAAAGTTTGACAGAATCATTTCATCGGATATTCCGATGGTGTGTGGGCTTCAGCTGACTTTTTTTTTTCAGAAAATTCTGACGGACCTAGAAATAGAACATGTTTTAAATCTTTCCGACGGAATCAATTTCTATCTGGAAAACCTTTAAACTGTATGCTGTTCCGACGGACCAAAAACGACGCAAGGGCAGCTATTGGCTACTGAACTTCTTTTTTCTAGTCCTGTTGTACATGTTGTACATCACCACATTCTAAAAGATTGGACTTTGTTGTGATCGCAGGGCTCATGTCCTGCGGGAGTGCCTGGGAACGGAGTTCCTGTACTTTTTCCACAACAGGAACTCAGTTCCCGTTAGCAGCCGTGTCCTGCAAGACTTTGAAGTATGCAAGCAGTGTGGCAGGTGCTACACCAGCAGCTGCCAACACAGCTCGCAATAGTAAGTGCCGTACGCCTGACCATTCAGGCATTGCCAGTAGGGGGCCCCATGATAGATTCCGCTTCGATTTACCTGTCAATCACAGCTAGCTGACGGGTAGATCAGGTCTTGGTCTAATCCAGATACAGTTTGTAAGGGCGCTCTGAATTTCAGGACCAAGCAAACCAGATGTCTTTATGAACCAGAAAGTCTATAATAGGGTATCTTCCCCACTTAGGGCTGCACTTATGGAGAGAAGCTATCTCTGAATAGGAAACAGAAAAACAAAGAAAAGGTGCCTCTAAGTGTAGAATTAAAAGCTGTTTAATTTCTCCAAAAAGGGTTAAAAACACTTACAAGATATGTAGACTTGCAGAGCATATCATTAATATCCATGTAGGTGGTCCGGCATGAAGGCAGTGGTCACTGGCATATACAAGTTCTTTAGGCTGTGTGTGTCCAGTAGCGGGGGGGCCCAGGGGATGCCAACAGGAAAACCAGCAGGGAGCTCCAAGAGACTGGCAGGCCAGCCCGCAATCACAGTCTCAAGAGCGGCAGGAGTCAATAACCAGCAACCAGCGTGGACAACAAACAGGAAGCAAAACAGGAAGCAGTCATCAAAGAGGGACGCGTTTCGGAACATCTCATTGGTTCCTTTGTCAACCTCTGACAACATCAGTTTGAGGTAGTAAGCTGAGCACACTACCTGGCAAAGTTTAATGCCAGGAGGGAAGTTTAAGTTAATGTGGAAATATGTGAAGGGTTGGGATAGCAGCAAGTGTGTGTTGGAGCCCTGCAGAGTTTGCAGCCCCCCAAGCTAACATATATCTCCTAAGCAGGAACACCTCCCTAAGCATTCTGTCCAGATAATGTGCAGTTAATTTATGACCTTTTCCGTTTAACCCTGTGTTATCCAAACTCTGTTCAATGAAAAGTGTAAACTCACCACATAAACACTCTATATACAAAATAAAATTCCCCAATAAATTCCCCCAATTCCCCTAAAATCAGAACATGATGTTCACATTTGCATGGAAGCACAATTGAATGAATGCTGATTATTCAGAGAATTACCGTATTTATGTTTATTGAGGATTGTTTTTTTTTATGTACTAACAGTTAAGCTTCATACACACAATACGAAAATGTAATGAAAAATACCACTTTTGAAGCGTTTGTGCATATGAGTGTATCATTTTTTTTTGGGTGGGGGAGTGGATCATGGGTGGGAGTTCCCACACTTTTTTCCCCAGGACTTGACCCCTGTGTGATCGCATGTAGGCAAGTCCGTTTCAGCAGAACTCCGTCGGAAAACCCGAGTTTATGCTGAGGGAAAAATCAGTCATGTGTATGCGGCATTAGTGTTTAGGCTGTTGCTTAACATCTTGCCCAGCAAAATACCTATCTACCAAGTCAGTTAGCACATGCTTCTTTATAAGGCCCCTTTCACACTGGGGTGGGAGCGGCTTCGGCAGTAAAATGGCACTATTTTTAGCGCCGCTTTACCGTCATTTTAGCAGCGGTATTCAGCCACTAGCGAGGCGGTTTTACCCCCCTGTTAGTGGCCAAGAAAGGGTTAAAACCACCGCAAAGCTCTTTGCCGGCGGTATAGCCACACTGCACCACTGATTTCACACCGCTCCTTCACTGCTCCAAAGATGCTGCTAGTAGGATTTTTTTTTTGTGTCCTGCCAGCACCAGCCCTCGGGGGTTTCACATTGGAGACAAAGCAGCAACTGTTTCAGGGCGATTTGCTGGCGCTATTTTTAGCATTGTAGCGCATGTAAAGCTTCCCAGTGTGAAAGGGGTCGAAGGCCCCTTTCACACTGGGTAGGGGAGGGGCGTTGGAAGTATAGCTAAAAATAGCGGTGCTTTACCGTCAGATTTTTGGCGCTATTCGGCCACTAGCAGGGCATTTTTACCCCCTGCTGGTGGCTGAGAATGGGTTAAAAACCAGCACAAAGCACCTATGCAGAGCCGCTTTGCTGGCAGTATAGCCGCGCTGCCCCATTGATTTCAATGGGCAGGAGCAGTGGAGGTATACAGTATACACACCGCCCCAAAGATGCTGCTAGCAGGACTTTTTTTTACTGTCCTGCCAGTGTAAAAGCCCTCGGGGCTTCCACATTGGAGACAAAGCAGCGACTGTTTCAGGGCGCTTTGCAGGTGTAAATTTTAGCGCTGTAGCGCCTGCAAAGCGCCCCAGCGTGAAAGAGGTCTTAAAGTGAGACACATAAACACCCCCAACGTGACAATCTTGGCCAGGTACTTGCATTAAGTTTGTATCAGCCCAAGTATTAGGACTAATAAATATCACCAAACGTTATTACCAATCAAATCCTAGACAGGTGGCTGGATTTTACCCAGCCTGCCTTTCTTTGGGCTAAAGTTCCTACAGTTGCTAAAATGGACACTTGTTGGGAATTTGTCAAACCTACATAAGAATGTAACAAACCAAAAACTTCACATCTGTATTAGAAATGCATTTTAATTATCATCACATCTGTTCTTTTATGTAGAACAAATGTAAGAGGATGATGAGTTTACTGTAAAAAAAAAAAGAAAAAAGGAAAGGAAGTTAAACAGACATCTAAACTGCAAATTGAATAAATTGTGGCTGGCATATTTCCAGTTACAGCCAGTAAAGCAGATCAGTGAGATAAATGAGCGTTAACATAATGTATTACATTAAAATGTCTAATAAACACTATTTTTCACTGTGTTTCAGGTGTGAGCTCAAAAGAACACGCACAGAGCCTTAAAGAGGTTCACAACCCTTGGTAGAGGGGTTCTTTATTGAGAGGTTCATGAAATGGACGACGTATTACTACCATGGATGAAGGTTCAATCCACAGTGTACACAGAAGAAATCACGTGGAGATGAGTTTAGGTCTAGGGAGTAGGGATGGCCGAACGGTTCGCCCGGCGGTCGGTTTGCGGCGAATTTCGGCTGTTCGCAGTCCGCCTGATCGGCGGACTATTGCCGCTGTTTGCCCGGTGGACTTACGTGTAAAAGAACTTTGACCTATGATGACACATCCATCATGTGGTACAGGACAGCCAATTGAGACATTACAGCACATGGACACTTGGACATTCCCCCTAACTTATAAATAGACCCGATCCGGCGGCCATTTTACATTCTTCCTACTGTCACTATAGGGAGAGGTTTCTGTGTGGAGCAGGGAGAGACTGCAGTGACCCAAATCGCTAGCTATTAGGTCCACAAAAGTCCTTTTAAGGACTGGTATGGTATAGGTGTAGTTCAGGATATAGGTTTGAGGCACTGCTATTCAAGTCATTGTTGCAGCAGATTGTCTTTTCTCAGTGCAGATAGGGACAGACAGGACGCTGTGTGTTGCAGAGAGGGACAGTCAGTCTAATCATTAGCTGTTACTATTAGGTCCACAAAAGTCCTTTTCAGGACTGGTATGGTGTAGTAGTACAGGATATAGTTTTGAGTGCAGTGCTATTCAAGTTATTGTTGCAGCAGCCTGTGTTTTGTCAGTTTAAACAGGGACAGACAGGAAGCTGTGCTTGGCAGTGAGGGACAGTCAGTTTAATCATTAGCTGTTACTATTAGGTCCACAAAGGTCCTTTTCAGGACTGGTATGGTAATAGGGTTGTACACATATAATATTCTTTCTTCCAAATATAGAAAGAATATTATACTTGACTGCTGCCCTTCTGCTGCAGTAGTCCTTTATGAGTATAGGGACTGAGGTACAGTCTGCTAATCACAACCTACTAGTTCCACAAAGGTCCGTCTAAGGACTGGTAAGGTATAGCGTTCTACAGTATATAG
Source organism: Lithobates pipiens (assembly GCF_037356315.1). NCBI lineage: Eukaryota > Metazoa > Chordata > Amphibia > Anura > Ranidae > Lithobates > Lithobates pipiens. The sequence continues at coordinate 247,090,462 of NW_027507785.1, forward strand.
GGTTGAATGAGGTACAGTCTGCTAATCACAACCTACTAGTTCCACAAAGGTCCTTCTAAGGACTGGTAAGGTATAGCGTACTAGAGTATATAGGTTTGAGTGAGGTACAGTCTGCTAATCACAACCTACTAGTTCCACAAAAGTCCTTCTAAGGACTGGTAAGGTATAGCGTACTAGAGTATATAGGATTGAGTGAGGTACAGTCTGCTAATCCTTAAGGACTGGTATAGGTCCACAATATATAGGGTTGAGGTGCACTACTGCTGACTGCTGCCCTTTTCTGCAGCAGTCCTTTATCAGTATAGGGACTGAGGCACAGTCTGCTAATCACAACCTACTAGTTCCACAAAGGTCCTTCTAAGGACTGGTAAGGTATAGCGTACTAGAGTATATAGGGTTGAATGAGGTACAGTCTGCTAATCACAGCCTACTAGTTCCACAAAGGTCCGTCTAAGGACTGGTAAGGTATAGCGTACTAGAGTATATAGGTTTGAGTGAGGTACAGTCTGCTAATCACAACCTACTAGTTCCACAAAGGTCCTTCTAAGGACTGGTAAGGTATAGCGTACTAGAGTATATAGGGTTGAGTGAGGTACAGTCTGCTAATCCTTAAGGACTGGTATAGGTCCACAATATATAGGGTTGAGGTGCACTACTGCAGACTGCTGCCCTATTCTGCAGCAGTCCTTTATCAGTATAGGGACTGAGAGTTTTGTCACAGGGTCATTTAAAAAATGACAGGCAGAGGAAGAGGCAGGCCCTTCCGCAGGGGTGGTAGGGGTAGGGCAGGAGCAACAGGCTTGAGCCAAAGTGGGAAATTGCAGAAGGTGCGTGCGATTACGTCAAAGGAAGCACAAGAATTGGTTGACTGGCTCACTCAGCCTTACTATTCTGCACCCTCCTCATCCTCTCGATCTGCACTCTCTTCTTCACTCTCTGCTATGTGCACCACCAAAGACACTACCACCAACAACACCACCACAACCACCACCACATACCTTCCGCTTGAGTCACAGGAATTATTTTCCGATCCATATCAAGTAATTTCTGATGCGCAGCCACTCTTGGCATTGGATCAGGAAGAGGAGGTAGCAACAACCGCCACTCAGCAGTCTGACGACAGTACCCAGATCAGCCCAAGGAGGAGGTTGGTCACAGGTGTTGCTGCCTACTCCGAGATCTCTAATTATAGCGGTGGGGAAGGTGACGTTGATGATGACGTGTCTAGTGATGTCACGTGGGTGCCCACAAGAGAGGAAGAGGAGGGGAGTTCAGAGGGAGATATGGACCAGCAGATAGGGAGGAGAAGCAGGAATAACTTACATTGCACAGGAGAGACAAAGCAGACTTCTAATGTATCAGGAGCGAGTCATCGACCATGTACGGTCACATCTGGCGCTCCCAGGACGCCGGCACATGGCTCCGCAGTGTGGGCTTTTTTTAACGTGTCCACTGCTGACAATAGTGTTGCCATCTGCAATCTTTGCAGTCAACGCATTATTCGCGGTAAGCCCAAAACTCATCTAGAGACGACCGCCTTAAGAAGGCACATGAGCAGCCATCACCGAGCCCAGTGGGAGCAACGGAACACACAAAGCCACACTCCAGGCTCTCACCATCCAGCCTCATTTTCTACTTCTCCTTCTCCTCTCTCCTCACAATTGTCCTCCACTCCACCTTCCATCACGCCAAGCTCACGTTTTTCTGCAAAAAGGCAGTCTTCCATGGGCCTAATGTTGGAGCGTAAAAAAATTATGACACCGGATAACCCTCTTGCCCAACGGTTGACGGCTGGCTTGTCAGAACTGATAGCCCGCCAACTACTGCCATATAAACTGGTGGACTCGGAGGCCTTTCGAAAATTTGTGGTCATTGGAACACCACAATGGAAGGTCCCAGGAAGGAAGTATTTCTCACAGAAGGGCATCCCAGAGCTATATGGCCATGTTCAGCGGCAAGTGAATGTATCTCTGGCACACAGTGTCGGTGCCAAGATACATCTGACCACAGACACGTGGTCTAGCAAACACGGGCAGGGAAGGTATATCACTTTTACTGCCCATTGGGTGAACCTTCTGACGGCCGTCAAGCATGTAACTCGTGGCACCCGTGTAGATTTGGTTTTACCGCCACGGATTGCATGCAGGCCTGGCTCTTCTTCTCCTCCTCCTCCTACTCCATCCTCCTCCCTCTCCTCCTCGGCTGACTCCTCCTTTTCCGCTGCTAGCGTCTCTTTCGCTGCGCCGCCCAAGCTCTCCAGAACCTATTCCACATGCCAGGTGAGACGTTGCCATGCCGTGCTGCGTCTGTTGTGCCTGGAAGCCAAGAGCCACACTGGCCCGGCACTCCTTTCAGCTTTGCGTTCACAGGCAGATCAGTGGCTAACATCGCTCAATTTGACAGTTGGTAAAGTGGTGTGTGACAACGGTGCCTGCTTAGCGCATTGAAACAGGGCAAAATTACGCACATGCCACGCATGGCACACGTCTTAAACTTGGTCGTGCAGCGATTCGTTGTCAAATGCCCTGGGGTCCAGGACATCTTGCGGCAGGCAAGGAAAATCTCGGCCCATTTCAGAAGATCTTACACGGCCATGGCTCGCCTTGCTGACATTCAGCAGCGACACAATCTGCCGGTCAGACGTCTTATTTGCGATTGCCCGACGCGATTCAACCTTTAATATATGCTTGATAGGCTGCTCCAACAGAAACGTGCAGTTAACGTCTACCTGTATGAAATCTGCGGCAGAACAGGTTCTGGGGAGCTGGGTTTTTTTTCACCACGCCAGTGGCTGCTCATGCGCGACGCATGCAGACTTCTGCGGCCATTTGAAGTGATCACCAAACTGGTCAGTCGAAGCCATGGCGCCATCAGTGACATGGTACCTTTATGCCTTCTTTATGGAGCGTGCATTGCGTTGTGTCATTGATCAAGCTGTGGAGGAGCAGGAGCGGGAAGATGAGGAAGTCGCAATGCTGGATGAATTCCCAGGGGGGGCTACTCTATCTGAGACAAGTGAACAACAGGAGTCTGAAAAGGAGTCAGAGGAGGATGGTGCCGGGGCGTATGAGGAGGAGCAAGAAGAGCATGCTTTAAACCTTGAATGAAGAGGACGACATTATCCTGGATGATGAGCAGGAGCCAGGCCACCACACCGCTTCCAGTTTAGTGCAAATGAGGGCCTTCATGCTCCAGTGTTTTAATAGGGACCCCCGTATAAAAAGCATAAGGGTCAAGGACCAGTACTGGGTGGCAACGTACTTAGACCCCCGGTACAAACACAAAATGGCGGAAATGTTACCGCCGTCACAGAGGGCTGTCAGAATGGAGCACTTCCAGGCCTTGCTCGAGAAATGCTGCATTATGCTTTTGCGTGCGCTGGCAGAGGAGCAATTCCCACTCCCAGAGAAGGAGTTGCGGGTACCAATCCAACAGCGCCTGCAAGAAGAGGCCGGTTTAAAAATGTGTTGGTGACTTCTGATATGAGGTCATTCTTTCAGCCGACCCATCGACAGGTGTCATCCGGATCCAGCATCAGGGAACGCCTAGACCGTCAGGTGTCCGACTACATCGGGTTAACGGCCGATGTGGACGCTCTGAGGAGTGATGAACCCCTGGACTACTGGGTGGGCAGGCTTGACCACTGGCCAGAGCTTGTTCAATTTGCAATCGAACTGTTGGCTTGCCCCTCGTCCAGTGTCCTGTCTGAAAGGACGTTCAGCGCAGCAGGGGGGATCGTGACCGATAAGCGTACTCGCCTAGCTCACGACAGTGTTAACTACTTTACATTTCTAAAAATTAATGAGGCATGGATCTCGGAGGAATTCAACACATGTGACCAGTAGACCATGTATATGTCTATAAACAATTTTTTTAATCAAGCACACAGACCTTCTTTCTTCGTTTGGCTCACTTCCTTGTACAAAAAAAGCACACCGTACTATATGCCCGTACCCTCCTGTTTGAAGAGGTTGAGTGGTGTCATATTTCTACTGGGGCTGCTTATTATGAGGGGCTCCCACCATCCCTGTGCTGTGCTGACATCCTCCTGGGGCTGCTTATTATGAGGGGCTCCCACCATCCCTGTGCTGTGCTGACTTCCTCCTGGGGCTGTACCTCTGCTGTGCATATTATGAGGGGCTCCCACCATCCCTGTGCTATGCTCATTATGAGGGGCTCCCACCATCCCTGTACTATGCTCATTATGAGGGGCTCCCACCATCCCTGTGCTATGCTGACATCCTCCTGGGGCTGCTTATTATGAGGGGTTCCCACCATCCCTGTGCTGTGATGACTTCCTCCTGGGGCTGTACCTCTGCTGTGCATATTATGAGGGGCTCCCACCATCCCTGTGCTATGCTCATTATGAGGGGCTCCCACCATCCCTGTGCTATGCTGACTTCCTCCTAGGGCTGCTTATTATGAGGGGCTCCCACCATCCCTGTGCTATGCTAACTTCCTCCTGGGGCTGTACCTCTGCTGTGCATATTATGAGGGGCTCCCACCATCCCTGTGCTATGCTCATTATGAGGGGCTCCCACCATCCCTGTGCTATGCTGACTTCCTCCTGGGGCTGCTTATTATGAGGGGCTCCCACCATCCCTGTGCTATGCTGACTTACTCCTGGGGCTGTACCTCTGCTGTGCATATTATGAGGGGCTCCCACCATCCCTGTGTTATGCTCATTATGAGGGGCTCCCACCATCCCTGTGCTATGCTGACTTCCTCATGGGGCTGCTTACGGTGCAGGTGTCAGTGCTGTATATCACGGTGCTGGTGTCAGTGCTGTATATCACGGTGCTGGTGTCAGTGCTTTATGTCACGCTGCTGATGTCAGTGCTCTCTATCACGGTGCTGGTGTCAGATCACTCTATCACGGTGCTGGTGATCATCTCCTGCACCCTCTTCTTTGCCTACCCTGACCTTCCCTCTCCTCCATTGCCTTCATGCGCTCCTGAGTCCTGAATTGTCACAATTTCACATATAAAAAAAGAATGCTTGTAGTTGTCGATCCCAGATTCACCTCATACATGTTTTATGTCATCGGCCATGTGGTGGGACTATGTGTGCACAGCTAGTAATTATTTTGTGGCTGCAAATTTGACCTGTAGGTTTGTAAAGTTCGCCTCCCATTGAAGTCAATGGGGCCTGCCGCGGACGTTACAGTTCGCGAACTATCGGCCGCGTTCGCGTTTCGCGTTTGCGAAACGTCCAGTCGGAAGTTCGTCCATCACTACTAGGGAGGTCAGCCAGTGGAATACAACCAGTCTGGAGGTGGACAGAAGAGGTGCAGTCAAAGCATTTTCTGGGTCCAAAATAAATGAAGTGGGGAGTCTAATGCATCTCATCTGAAGGCTCCTTTCCACACAGGTAGAATACAGCAAAAGGGGGTCCATGAAGAGAAAAGGGGAGACTAGAGGGCTAGATCAGTGTTTCTCAACTCCAGTCCTCAAGGCGCCCCAACAGGTCATGTTTTCAAGATTTACATTATTTTGCACCGGTGATTTGATCAGTGTCACTGCCTTAATAATTACCACAGCCATTTCATCTGAGGGAAATCCTGAAAACATGACCTGTTGGTGCACCTTGAGGACTGGCGTTGAGAAAGACTGGTCTAGTACATGCATTTGTGGAGTGCATATCCTAAGTGTTTGTTGGGGTATGTCTGCTCGCATTTCATTTGAAATCAGTTTCCTCTTCTTTGGGCTTTTAAGTGCACTACATTGCATTTAGCGGCACTTTACCGGCGGATTTGCGGTGCTATTCGGCCGCCAGCGGGGCGGTTTTACCCGCTGCTAGCGGCTGAGAAAGGGTTAAAAACCACTGCAAAGTGCCTCTGCAGAGGCGCTTTGCCGGCATTATAGCCGCGGTGCCCCATTGATTTAAATGGGCAGGAGCAGTGGAGAAGCAGTGTATACTGTACACTGCTCCAAAGATGCTGCTAGCAGAACTTTTTTTATCGTCCTGCGAGCGCACCGCTCCAGTGTGAAAGCCTTCGGGGCTTTCACATTGGAGACAAAGTAGCAACTGTTTTAGGGTGCTTTGCAGGCACTATTTTTAGAGCTGTAGCGCCTGCAAAGCTCCCCAGTGTGAAAGGGGTCTAAGGCCCCTTTCAAACTGGGGCGAGAGGTGTGTCAGTGGTAAAGCGTCACTATTTTTAGCGGCGCTTTACCGTCGGATTTGCGGTGTTATTCGGCCTCTAGTGGGGTGCTTTTACCCCCGCTAGCGCCCGAGAAAGGGTTAAAAACCGCTGTGGTATACACAATGCTCCTTCACTGCTCCAAAGATGCTGCTAGAAGGACTTTTTTTTACTGTCCTTCCAGCGCACCGCTCCAGTGTGAAAGCCCTCGGGGCTTCCACATTGAGAACAAAGCAGCGGCTGTTTCAGGTCGCTTTACAGGCGCTATTTTTAGTGCTGTAGCTCCTGCAAAGTTCCCCAGTGTGAAAGGGGTCTTAAGGTGAGACACATAAACACCCCCAATGTGACAATCTTGGCCAGGTACTAGCATTCAGTTTGTATCAGCCCAAGTATTAGGACTAATAAATATCACCTATCAGTTATTGCTAATCAAAACCTAGACAGGTGGCTGGATTTTACCCAGCCTGCCTTTCTTTGGGCTAAAGTTCCTACAGTTGCTAAAAGGGACACTTGATGGAAATTTGTCAAACCTACATAAGAATGTAACAAACCAAAAACTTCACATCTGTATTAGAAATGCATTTTAATTAACATCACATCTGTTATTTTATGTAGAATAAATATAAAAGGATGATGAGTTTACTGTAAAAAAAAGGAAAAAAGGGAAAGAAAGTTAAAGAGACATCTTTACTGTAAATTGTATAAATTGTGGCTGGCATGTTTCCAGTTACAGCCAGTAAAGCAGATCAATGAGATAAATGAGCGCTAACATCATTTATTACATCCATAAATGACATTAAAATGTGACTCCCAATCAACACTATTTTTCACGGTTTCGGGTGTGAGCTCAAAATAATATACACAGAGCCTTAGCCCTTGTACACACGGTTGGAGATTCCGACGGAATGTGTCCTATCGGACCGTTTTGTGGGATATTCTGACTGTGTGTGGTCTCCATCGGACTGTTTCCGTCTGAATATCCGGCGGACCAACTTGCCGGTAAAATTTTCCGACAAAATGCTCTAATCGGACATACTCCGATCATGTGTAGCCTACTCCGACGGATAAAGTGCCACGCATGCTCAGATCAAATTCCTAGACCAACGCTATTGGCTACTAGCCTGAACGTAGTCCCGTCGTAACGAAATAACGTCATCACGTTATGCACAATCGGATTTTCCGACAACTTAGTCCGACCGTGTGTATGCAACATCACTTCCGGACCTCTTCCGGAATTAATCCGTCGCAATTACTCCGACGGATTTGGTTCTTTATTGAGAGGTTCATGAAATGGATGACGTATTACTACCATAGGTGAAGGTTAAGTCCACAGTGTACACAGAAGCAATCACGTGGAGATGAGTTTAGGTCTAGGGAGGTCAGCCAGTGGAATACCACCAGTCTGGAGGTGGACAAAATAGGTGCAGTCAAAGGATTTTCTGGGTCCAAAATAAATGAAGTGGGGAGTCTAATGCATCTCATCTGCAGGCTCCTGTCCACACAGGCAGAATACAGCAAAAGGGGGTCCATGAAGAGAAAAGAGGAGACTCGAGGTCTAGATAGCAGTTCACAGCTAATGAATGTAGCGTCCGCCACCAATACCTTTAAGAGTCCATTTACACCAGAAACTATGTTTCTGCATACACATATGTTGCATGTTTTTATGCACGTTTACATGCATTTGTTGAGTGTGTATCGTAAGTGTTTGTTGGAGTATGTCTGTTTGCATTTCATTTGAAATCAGTTCTTTCTTTTTTGGGCTTTTATGTGCACTGCATTGCATTTACATTTGCATTTGCATTTGCATTTACATTTGCGCGTTGTGCATAAATGCAGGTTGTTGTCAACTTTTCACAGTACTGCATTGGGAGTCAACTGTATATGCAGTGAGAGTGCATTAAAAAATTGCTCCTGGTGTGAATGAGCCCTCCAATTCATTCAGGCAGCTTGCTGTTCATTTCTTCTGCCCTGCCAGAGACGCAGGGAGAGAGGAGAGGCAGAATAGAACATTGAGAAAACCTGGCCCTGGCAATGGGATCAAAAGATTCCCATTTGCCACTGTTGATACTGAATTGAGCCCCTCCACTGCTCTTGGAGCTGTAGGAAAGGGTGCCTGAGATCTGCATGGAGAGCTGCCATGTGCTCAGGCAGGCTTTAGCTGCTAAAGCCTGGGGACAGGGCTGGGGCAAAAGACAATGCTTAGGAGCCAAAAGACAGGACTTGGGGCTGCAGCTGTGAGTTTTTTGTGAGTCCAGGACAAGTGCTGGTAGCCCAAAAACTATTATGCCGTGTACACACGACCGGACTTTCCAGCAGGAAAGGTCCAACGATCTTCCCGACAGAGTTCCGACAGACTTGCGCACACACGAACGGACCAAAGTCTGTTCGTTTTGAACGTGATGATGTACAACGGGACTAGAAAAGGAAGTTCAATAGCCAGTAGCCAATAGCTGCCCTTGCGTCGTATTTGGTCCATCGGACCAGCATACACACAAATGGTTTTCCCGATAGAAATTGATTCCGTCGGACAGATTTGAAACATGTTCTATTTCTAGTTCCATCTGAATTTTTGAAGAAAAAAGTCAGATGAAGCCCACACACGATCGCAATATATTAGACGGAATGATTCCGTCTGACCTTTTCTGGCGGAAATTCCAGTCGTCTGTACGTGGCATTAGACTACCTGGCAGAAGAGTGTTACTGGTGCAGTGTGTTGCAGGTTGCTGTTTCCAATATTTTATTGCTGTCCAGGACTGTGTGGTGGAAGAGAGCAGCAGAGGCCACAGAACAGACTGGAAGGTCTTCGCCTGTGCGCAAGAGTGATGAGAGGTTTATTGGCCACTTTAAAGTGCTTTCTTTTGTAGCGGGATCCCCAAAGAGGCCAGCAAATGTGTAGGTCCTTGACTCTTCTCCCCACAGATGCCTTACAGCCAGGTACATATGCACATATGCACATTTTATTGCAACATTTTATTGCAACATTTTATTGAAGAAAAATAGAAAAAAAAAAAGACTAAGAAATAGTCTAGGGTGGTTGGTTTTAGGATACTCCAAAACTTGCTAGAACGAACCTGAGGACACTAAACTTGTTTCTTAAAGCTCTGAACTCCCTAGCAATAGTAGCAATAGTGTACAGGTTCTGCAATCCAGTATTTAGGAGGTTAAGTCTTCCTCAGTGAACAGTCCAAGCAACAGCCTCTTCACAAAGAATGGAATGACTATGCTCTTCAGGACAAAACTTCTAAGGCCGCGTACACACGGGCGGACTGTTCGCCCAACCTTGTCCGCTGAACAGTGTTTGGGCGGACAGTCCGCTCGTGTGTGGGCTTTCAGCGGACAGTTTCAGCGGACAGTTGGACGGACAAAGTCTTTCGGAAATTCCGAAAAACTGTCCGCTGAAACTGTGTTTGAGCGAACAGTCCGCCCGTGTGTGGGCCTGTCCGCTGTACTTTCGAAATGAGCGGACTGTTCCCGCTCGGAAAGTCCGCCCATTTCGAGCGCGTGTACAGGTAGGCGGGGCCCGCGAAGGAGACGTCGCGGGCTCCGCCGCCTGGAATGGGCTTAAAGGGGAACCCCAACGCCGAAAAAAATCGGCGTGGGGGTTCCCCCAAAGTCCACACCAGACCCTTGTCCGAGCACGCTACCCGGCCGGCCAGGAAAGGGGGGCGAGCGAGCGCGCCCCCCCTCCTGAGCCGTACCAGGCCGCGTGCCCTCAACATGGGGGGGTGCCTTGGGGAAGGGGGGGCCGCGCGGCCCCCCCACCCCAAAGCACCTTGTCCCCATGTTGATGAGGACAAGGGCCTCTTCCCGACAACCCTGGCCGTTGGTTGTCGGGGTCTGCGGGCGGGGGGCTTATCGGAATCCGGGAGCCCCCTTTAAGAAGGGGGCCCCCGGATACCGGCCCCCCACCCTATGTGAATGAGTATGGGGTACAATGTACCCCTACCCATTCACCTGTGAAATAAAGTACAAAAAAAAACACAACACAGGGAAAAAATATTTTATTGCACAGCTCCGGGGGTCTTCCGTCTTCGGGGGTCTTCTCGCCGGACTCCTCCGCTATCTGTGTGTAGCTCTTTTACTAGCGGAGGAGTCCGGCTTTCTTCCTCCCCGCCGCCGGCCTCTTCTCCCGACTTCGGGGGTCTTGTCCCCCTCTTCGGTTCTTCTGCCGGGCCACCGCGCCTGGTCCGGTGGCCCGGTCTTCTGTCGCCGTCTTCCGTTCTTCTGTCGCCGCCTTCGGTTCTTCTGCCGGGCCACCGCGCCTTCTTGTAGCTCTTTTACAGGCGGTGGCCCGGTCTTCTGTCGCCGCTGTCGTCGCCGCCGCCGCCGCCTTCCGTTCTTGTTCTTCTTGTTCTTCTTCTTGTTCTTCTCCTGGAGATGTTGACTCGACGATCTCTCCGGCCGGAATGCCAGAGCCGCGCTGTGCGGTCACTTATATAGTGACAATGGGGCGGTGTCACATGGTATATGTCACATGGGTTGGTCACATGGTGACCCCGCCCCCTTACGATGTCATAGTCCCCATGTGACATCAACCCATGTGACCAACCCATGTGACATATACCATGTGACACCGCCCCATTGTCACTATATAAGTGGCAGCGGAGCGTGTCCCTGGCATTCCGGCCGGAGAGCTCGTCGAGTCAACATCTCCTGGAGAAGAAGAAGAAGAAGAACAAGAAGAAGAACAAGAACGGAAGGCGGCGGCGGCGGCGACGACAGCGGCGACAGAAGACCGGGCCACCGCCTGTAAAAGAGCTACAAGAAGGCGCGGTGGCCCGGCAGAAGAACCGAAGGCGGCGACAGAAGAACGGAAGACGGCGACAGAAGACCGGGCCACCGGACCAGGCGCGGTGGCCCGGCAGAAGAACCGAAGAGGGGGACAAGACCCCCGAAGTCGGGAGAAGAGGCCGGCGGCGGGGAGGAAGAAAGCCGGACTCCTCCGCTAGTAAAAGAGCTACACACAGATAGCGGAGGAGTCCGGCGAGAAGACCCCCGAAGACGGAAGACCCCCGGAGCTGTGCAATAAAATATTTTTTCCCTGTGTTGTGTTTTTTTTTGTACTTTATTTCACAGGTGAATGGGTAGGGGTACATTGTACCCCATACTCATTCACATAGGGTGGGGGGCCGGTATCCGGGGGCCCCCTTCTTAAAGGGGGCTCCCGGATTCCGATAAGCCCCCCGCCCGCAGACCCCGACAACCAACGGCCAGGGTTGTCGGGAAGAGGCCCTTGTCCTCATCAACATGGGGACAAGGTGCTTTGGGGTGGGGGGGCCGCGCGGCCCCCCCTTCCCCAAGGCACCCCCCCCCATGTTGAGGGCACGCGGCCTGGTACGGCTCAGGAGGGGGGGCGCGCTCGCTCGCCCCCCTTTCCTGGCCGGCCGGGTAGCGTGCTCGGACAAGGGTCTGGTGTGGACTTTGGGGGAACCCCCACGCCGATTTTTTTCGGCGTTGGGGTTCCCCTTTAAGCCCATTCCAGGCGGCGGAGCCCGCGACGTCTCCTTCGCGGGCCCCGCCTACCTGTACACGCGCTCGAAATGGGCGGATTTGCCTCCTCCTTACGTGGGCGAGTCCGTTCATTTCAAAAGTTGAGCGAACTGTTTGCCCAACCTTGTTCGTCAAACAGTCCGCTCGTGTGTGGGCAAGTCCGCTCATGCAAATTTTGAGCGGACTGTTTGCCGAAACTGTTTGACGAACAAGGTTGGGCAAACAGTCCGCGCGTGTGTACGCGGCCTTAGCAAACACACATCTGACTTTCTAGCACACAAGTGGGGGTTGGTAGCAATTGGTTACCTCCTACCAGTATCCTGCAGGCAGCTACTCCCAGTAGTACCAGCCTAGATCCTCATACAATAGCCCCTCATCCAGCCTCCAGTAACATACAGTGGCTCCAGGCCCTCCAGCCTCCTAGCTGGGGCCACCGCTCAACAAGCACATGGCAGAAGTGCCTAAGAAGGACAAGGAGACCCTCTTAGCCCACGTACACACGGTCAGAGATTTTGCCAACCAAATCCGTCGGATTTTGCCCGTCGGATTTAGTCCGATGGATTGTGTCCGAAACTGTTGCATACACACGGTCGGGCCAAGTTGTCTGATTTTGCAGGTGGCCAAGAACGCGGTGACGTAAGCCGTGTATGGCGGGACTAGAAAAAGGAAGTTCAGCTCCATGTCCAGCACCCTTTGGGCTCCTTCTGCTGATCTCGTGTGTATCGCGTGTTAGTAGAAGTTTGGTGAGAGACGATTCGCGCTTTTCAGATTTGTGATTCAGATCGCTACAGCTCTTCAGTTTGTGCTTGTCGGTGCGTATCAGATAATCAGTGCGTGCAGTCAGTAAGTATTTGTTGATCATTGTGGACTATATCTTGGTATAGTACGCTTTGAAAGGCAATTCTTATTGTCTGCTTGCTTCTGCTATTCAGGTCGTTCTTTCAGGCTTTGCTGTTTATCTGTGCTTTCTGGTGTCCGCTCTGACCAGCCGACCGTTTTCAAACCATGTTTCCTCTACGTACTCGTAGTAGAGTTTCTGCTGTGCAGGGGCTTCGTGTTGGGGTTGCTACTTTGACACAAGCCCGGTCCATGAACAGGGAGGGGAGGCGTTTGTGGACCAAGAATTGGTTGCGCCAGCGTGACCAGTTCTCGCACATGCCTTTGCTCCGTGAGATCCAGGAGAATAATCCTGATGATTTCAGGAACTATCTCCGGATGATGGACCCCGTTTTTCACCGTCTGCTGGCTTTGCTGACCCCTTATATCACCAGGCAGGATACCTGCATGCGGCAAGCCATCACTCCGGAGCAGAGGCTCATCGCCACGTTGCGCTACTTGGCGACAGGGAGAAGCCATCATTCAGGTCCTGCAGAAGGACTATATGAAGGTAAGTTTTATCCTTTAACATCACATTCTATGTATTTCATGATTGCTAATGTCTTTAATTTCTTTCCGCATTCCCTAATTACCATCATTGCAATATGCTCTAATTTAGATGCTCTGCCCCTTTGTCCTCAGGCATATTTGCCTCACTAACTTCACCACCATGCTCTTCTTGGCCCATAAAACTATAGTCTAGTCACTTAACAATGTCTTTTGGCAGCTCCATAGTATTGCTTTCCCCTAAACACCCCCTAAAATCTCTACAAATGTGATGTGTGTGCTTCAATTCATGCAGAGTGTTTTTTTTTTTTTTTTTTGGGGGGGGGGGGGGGGTTGTGCCAAACTCATTAGGAACCCCCCTCCCCCCAACTGCTAGGCCAGCTGATAGCAATCCTCTATCTGTTGACGTTACCAAACCCAATACACACTATACCTACCTTTGTGATGCTCACATTTATGGATGAATTCACCTAAGCATGTAGTGTAAGGGCCTGCCTCAATACTTTAACCTTTTTTTGGCTTTTAACCTATTAATTATCTGGATATGTAATAGGAGAATGTCAAAAAGTGCTTACATTTTGATTAATTTTTTGTATTCTGACACTGCCAATAGTGTAACTAAGGAGGGGCTTCCCAAAGTATCACACATTATTTATGCATTCAGCTCTCAATCAAGTGGAGAGGGTTACCTGTCCTAAACACCCCCCCTCATTTTTTAGCAAGGGCCCATCAGATGGGGGGGGGGGGTGATGACTCTCATAAGGAGACATTAGACTTTAGGCTTTAAATACTCAGTTCACAAAATGTTTAACTAATTTTGTCACAAAATGTTTGTGTCTAATCTGCTTGGAATGTTGATTGGTCAAACTAATAATTTTTGTTCTTGTTTCAATCCACAGTGTCCTTCAACGCCACAGGAATGGCAGACTGTGGCCTCCCACTTTGCCAGTCGTTGGGACTTTCCCAATTGTGGAGGAGCAATAGATGGGAAGCACGTCCGCATCGTCCCACCACCCAACTCGGGGTCATACTATTTTAACTATAAGGGGTTTCATAGTATCATGATGTTGGCGGTGGTGTCTGCGACATATGAGTTTTTGTATGTGGACGTGGGGCAAAATGGACGGATGTTGGATGGTGGAGTGTTCTCATGGACAGAGTTCTACTGGCATCTCCAGAGTGGCAGTCTGGGCTTGCCACCCCCAGAGGAGAATCAAGAAGGACTCCCGTTCGTCTTCGTCGCGGATGAGGCGTTTGCCCTGACAAACCATCTGATGCGGCCTTTCCCCATGAGGACCCTCACCCCAGAGCAGAGGATTTTTAATTTCCGCCTGTCCAGAGCCCGAGGAGTGGTGGAGAACACTTTTGGTATACTGGCCAGCCGGTTCCGCCTTTTTCTTACGCCTATTCACATGGCAGAATACAAACTTAATCACATAGTGCTGGCGTGCTGTGTTCTGCACAATTATTTGAAAAAAGTTTCTGCGAACTATGCGGTCTCAGTTGGCCAACAAGAAGCAGACTTGATGGACAATGCAGATAACCTCACAGGCCTTCAACATGCTCATCCTGGCTTGCCCCCTCAAAGCGCCCGTGAGGTTAGAACACAATACATGGACTACTTTGTGGGTAGGGGGGCCATTGATATGCCACACAATGTCTGAGCGGCATTTTAAAATTAAATTTTTATCTGAAACTCCTTCATTTACTGCTTGGCTTGGTTTTATGTGTCTCGTATGTATAATTAGGTTTGATCAAGTTGTGCCTTTTTCACCAACAGTGCAAACCCAAGTTCAGAGCGAGATGAGGGGACAGTCTCTTCTTCCGCTAATGTTATTATGTTGTGGGTCTGCTACACACACACCTTCTTTTTTGTTAACTAATGTATGTAGTGCATTAGTGACCCAAATCGTGCTCATTTTCAGCTCCATGGCAGGAAAATGGCATGATTGACCAAATTTACACATCACTGTGGGTGTTTTTTTAGTAAAGGCACATCCACTATGCACTACAAGTGCACTGCAAAAGTACACCTGAAACTGCCCTGGGAGTGCAAAGTGGAGTTGCCTTTAGTAAATCACACTCCTTCTCAGCACAAACTTAAATTGTACTCCAAATACATTTTTGGTGCCATGAAAAAAAAAAGCCACACATTGTTGCTAATTGAACTGTTTAATCCAACCACATTCACATGTGCGTTTTGAAAAGGTTTGTACAACCAACCTAGAAATTGTGTTTTTTCAAAAATGAGTTTCTTGAAAATGTGGTTTAATTATTGTTTTGGTGTAAAGAGGCATATATCTAACTGTAAAATACAGAACACAGGAACATACAAAGTTCCACTTTGAAAAGTGAAGACAATATCAGACATGAGTATGTACAAACTGGCCTGATCTTGCCTTTATCACATGGGGTGTCACCCCTGAAAAATCCAAATTTGGAAGATGCACACAGTGTGTCAACATGTGCTAGCTCCCATCATGGGGGATCAACGTACATGCTTTGGGGCTGCAACCCCTTCATCTCAGACACTAAACACAAAACACATACATTGATCCCCCATGATGGGAGATAATGCATGTTTCCACACTCTGTGCATCTTCCAAATGTCGAATTTGGAGAACTACAACATTTTGGTCTTAAAATTCAAAAAATAAGACCTTATCTAGTTTGGGGTGTTTCACACTCTCCCCCAAACATCAATGATGTTTTTCACATTTAAATTAACATCATTGATGTTTTGCAGGATATGTTCCCAATACCCATTGCACCCCATTATCTCCCTGATCTGGGCACTTTCACTGGTAAAACGGAAATCTTCTTCCACATCACCTATAAAACAAAACAAAAAAAACGTAATTTAAATATGGTGACATACATTGATGAGCTTACCGGAAGCTGTGTTCTCCGACACTCACCTGTTGGGGTGACAATTTGCACAACCTGCACGATCTCTCCTTCCTCCTCCTCCTGCTCCTAATTTTGTTCTTTTGGAAGTTGTCCTTCTTTGGGAGGGGTGTGGTCCCTGGTGTCCTCATACTTGCTGAGTCTTCTCTCCCCTATGAGATGTGTAAAAATTAAATAATTATCACACAGAGGGCAGAATTAACAATATGAAACATTGTTTGGAAGTGTTGTTCAATTGTTTATTTTGGCCGAGCTTCAAGGTCATAACATTATTGGGGACACTGTGTTCAGCTGGAATACTTATCTGCAGAACGATGTTTCCTACGAACGAATGAAACCATGAACTTGAAAGTGGCCATTTTAAAATGCACAACATGAACTCAAAGCACATGGAGCAGTATGCAAGCAATAATAATCATATGAACACACAACTACTTACTTTTGTCCAGAACACACTTGATCCTTATGTACTGCTCGTGCTCCCTCAGTTTCAGGTCTGACCAGCATTTTCTCAGTTGATCCATGGATCGGTGTACCCCAAAATTAGGCAGAAGACACTTCACAACTTTATTCATGATCTTGGCCTTTCTGATATTTGGGTTTGGGTAAGGTCCATATTTCCCATCATAGTCGGTCATGTTCAATATGTCGACCATCTCCAACATCTCTCCAAAAGACATATTTGCGGCCTTAAATCTTGTCTTCCTGGATCGGGACATTTCAGGCTCCAGCCTTTCCTCACCCTCCTCCTCGTTTAGTGTAATTATTAGTGCGCACCTGTGTTCTCTCCGCCATGTGCTCTCCCCACTGCGCCGGAAGCGAAGGGGCGGGGAATAGTCTGGACTCTGGAAAGAATGTCAGGGGCGGGCGGAGTTGCACGCATGCGCACTGTATATAAAACGTAACACGCGTGTGTCGTCCGTACGATCTGTGAACAGAGGGAGAAGCTGAGGCGACGAACGCGCAAGTGAAGGTAAAATTTTGAACTTGGCACATCACTAGGCTACACTGCTTCTAGATTGAGGCCTGCATTAGTGGAGTTTAGCCTGACATTAGGGTTTGTCTTGTGTTGTGTCTTGCAGACATGGACGGGTTTAATGACTACAGCTTCCTCCCTCTATTCATCGATAAATATCGAGACCTGCCAGTCCTGTGGCAAAACACCCATCCTTTTTACAGTAGCAGAGCAAAGAGGCAGGTAGCAATAATGGAACTGGTTGAGTTTGTGAAGCCGGTGGTCCCCAGGGCAGATGAGAAATATATCAAAAAGAAAATTGGGAACCTCAGGAGTACATATCTGAAGGAGAGGAATAAGGTGGTGAAGTCCATGAAATCAGGAAATTCAGCAGCTGACGTTTATGTTCCCACCCTGTGGTATTATGACAGGATGAATTTTCTGTCAGACCAGGCTGAGGCCAGACAATCACTCTCTACTCTTCCTTCCACGCGTCCTATGCTCCATTCCACACCCGCTGAGTCTTCCGACGCCCAACCTGGGCCTTCCACTCAGGAAGAACTGGGGGAGCCCAGCTTGAGCCAGGTATAGTATTGTTGTACATATTTGTGGAGTCAAAATGAATGATGTTAACTTGATTTCTGCTCCCTAATTGGTGAGTTTTGAAAGTGTTTCACATATCAATAGACAGTAGTGGCCAAAACCTTTGGGACAATAAAGAAAAATGCTGGGCTCAGAATGATAGTCTTTTCTATTGGTTAACAATTTGCAACAGTGTTGATGTAAAAATTGTGTGTGTTTGATGAACCAAAAACTCAAACTATGTCCCCTTTTCATACACAGGAAGAACTCAGCCAGGACCAGGAGGGTGTGGAATGCAGCAGCCAGGAGGTGGCTGTGGAAAGTGGCAGCCAGGAGGAGGCGGGGGTAAGCGGCAGCCAGGCGGTGGGCAGCCAAAGGAGCCTCACAGAATGCCAGGTCCCTCCCCTCCGCCTTCCACGCAAAAGGGCGAGAAAGGGGGGGAATGTTGAGGAGTCAGCCCTGAGGCTGATTGGTGAGGCTTCTGCGGCACTACAAGCAAAACCAACACACCAAGAGGCCTTGACCGCCTTGATTGTGTGCAAGCTTGAGAAAATGGAGCAGGGGCAACAGATCTGGTGTGAGCAGGTTATTCTCCAAACCCTCAACACCGGTCTGTTGGGCCAAATGACACGAGAATCACACTTGTGTGATTTGGCCCATGCCCCTGCTCCTCCTCCTCCTCCTCCTTCTGCCACACCTCCAGCACCACAGCCACAGCCTGGAAGGAAGCGTGTAAGGAAGACCAGAGTGTGATGACCTGGGTTCAGTCTGGTCTGACAGAAGATTCATCCTTTTGTAGTACCACAGCCTGGGAACATATATGTCATCTGCTGCTGTTCCGGGTTTCATGGACTTCAGGACCAGACTTCTCTCCCTCAGATATGTACTCCTCAGGCCACCAATTTTTGCGTTAAAATATTTGATGTGTGCCCTGGGAGCCAAAGGCTTCACAAATCTCCCCAGTTTCAACATTGCTGCCTCCCTCTTTATCTGTTACTGACACCGAAATAAAGGTATTTTCCTGACGCCTTCATGGCAGCACACACTGGGTTGTGACTCCGCCCCCACAACCTGACAGGATTGGTTAACTATAAATTTGAAGGGGAGACCTCCCGCTGCATTCTCTTTTTTATCCTCACCTGACAGGTTGGAGCGTTCGAGTTTCAAAGATACCTACAGATGAATAAGCCTCTTACCGCCTCACCCCAGCAGGTTCAAGCCTCTCCTGTTTGGAAGTCCCTCCTGTACAGTCTCTAAATGAGCTCTATGGAGGGAATCCCCGTTCTGGTGGTCTCAGGGGACTTCTCATGGATTTTTTTATAGGCTTTAAATAAGCCTTTATTATGCAGTGGGCTCCCTTTTTATATATCCTGTTCGTTTGTCTGCTTAAAGTACATTCTCCTATCTTACTTTTCTTGCAGGAGTGGCTGGGTCTTGCTGTCCTCCAGGACAGCTGTCATGGCCGCCGCTAGTGTCCTCGCCGCTCTGCGCATGTCTGTTGGCATCTGGTTGTTTTTTCTTTCCGAAGAGAGGGTTTTTTCCCTCTTCCAAGATGGCGCCGGCATCCTCGAGCCGTTCTGCGCATGTGCGGAGCGTCATTCGGCGCCGTTATGGCGCCGTTTTTAAAATCACAGCTGTATGCTTCTGCATGCTGCTGTTTGCAAATTACTGCCCTGTATTTCGGTTATCAGCTGGATAAGGTAAGAATATTCCTTATTTTTCTACTGTGGCTGCATAGTTCTTTGTGTGTATATACTCCTCCTGTTTTGCAGATGCTAAAATTTTTAAAGGGACAGGTTTTCAAAAAAAAAAAAAAAAAAAATTCTTTAAAAAAAAAAAAAAAAAAAAAAAATTCTTTAAAAAAAAAAAAAAAAAAAAAAAAAAAAATGTATGTTTTTTAATTATTTGTTTATTATCGGTATCGCAAGGAAAATTCTTTTCTTCTTCCTTCAGCCTACTCTGTCTACCTTTTTTCATGGAGTCCACTGCCCACGCAGACCATCGACAGCTGGAAAGGTAAGAGGCTCTACAAGTCGTAGGTGAGTATTGAAGGGGAAAAAGAGTGCCGACTGCTAAAGATGCTGCTTTTCTTGCAGCCCTACCAGATCAAGGGGAGCAAGTTCCAGGCATGGAAGAGGCTCAAGTCGCACTTCCAGTAGGAGATCGCACAGAAGTCGCTCCAGGTCCTCATCTCGTCAGAGACATGGTCGCTCCCACCACGGTCGCACTCGGCATAGCCGCTCGGATCACAGGTCTCCTTCCTCTCATCACAGCCATCGCACCAGACCCGCAGCTAACGCCTGCTGGATATGTGGCGCACCGGCCCTTCCGGAGAAGCTTGCCTGTCGCTCTTGCTTCAATGAAGCAACTAAAGAGAAGGAAGCAGACGCCAGAATTGCGACTGACCTCATAAGGGAATCAGTGCGTGAATCTATCTTGGCAACAGCACCTGCTATGGAGGTGGCAGGCCCTAGCACATCCACGGCGCACACATATCATTCCCAAGCCTCAGAATCATCCTCAGATAATGACGACCAGGAGATGTCTGCAGGATTTGATTTTTCTTTGGTGGAACCATTTGCAAAATCGGTCAAGGAGGCTATCGGCTGGGAGGATATTATTCCAGAACCTCAGAAGACCCGCAAGTACTTTCCCAATTTAAAAAGACGACCAGAGTCCTTCCCATTTATTGAGGAACTCGGAGATCTTATTAAAGATGAGTGGGAATCAGACAAGCGACCCAGCATAGCGAACAGATTAGCGAAGATGTATCCGCTGGACGAATCAAAGGTTAAACCTCTGATTAATGCTCCCATAGTGGATTCCTCCCTGATGCGCCTGGCCCGTCATGTCACTTTACCCATTGAAGATGCGGTCTCTTTTAAAGACGTATTGGACCGTAAAATGGACTTGGAATTAAAGAAAGCGTATTCCATGGCAGGGGGCTCCTGCAGACCGGCTATTACTACAGCGGCAGTGGCAAGAGCTATTTCTGGATGGGCTACTAAATTGGAGAAGGATCTGCTAGAAGGTGCAGAAATTGAGAAATTAGTCTCTTCCTTGCAAGAGATCAGATTGGCAGGCGACTTTGTAGCAGAGGCCTCAGTGGACATCATAAGATCCTCGGCCAGAACAATGTTGGCATCGGTAACAGCTAGAAGGGCCCTATGGCTGAAGCCATGGATGGCCGATACAGCCTCTAAAATAAATTGGTGTAAGATCCCTTACGATGGTTCTAGTCTCTTTGGAGCCAAACTGGATTCGGCTATTTCCAAGGTCACAGGAGGGAAATCTGGCCTGATTCCCTCCGACAGAAGACCCAAAGCTCACAAAGGGCCTTCTTTCAGGCGAAATCTTCCGGACAAGTATAGAGAGTCCAGATCCTATCGTCCCGGCAGAGAATTCAGGAGGGATTGGAAGAATACCAAGCCTTCTTTTCTGAGAATGCAAAAGACCAAGGCTACGCCCGCAGGGGAGCATCCAAAATCCTTTTGAAAGTTTGCCCGCTCACCCAGCCCAGGTGGGCGCCAGGCTAAGAGGGTTTATTCAGATCTGGACAGCACATATACAGGACAATTGGGCACTGTCCACAATCAGGTATGGGCACAAGTGGGAATTCATCAACGGGTTTCCAGGCAACCACTTTCAGCCTACCAGACTGCCTTCCACACTATTCAGGAAAAGCCTCCTGATAGAATATGTAGCGGATTTAAAACAGAAGGGGGCTATTGTAGAGGTTCCATCAACACAAAGAGGGAGAGGTTTCTACTCCCCGTTATTTTTGGTAAGGAAGAGAACAGGAAATTTTCGTCCAGTACTGGATCTCAAAAAGCTCAACAAGAACATCAAAATAGAAGCCTTCAAAATGGAGAGTCTCCAGTCCATACTTCTGGCAATAAATCTGAGCGATTGGATGCTGTCCGTAGATTTGTCGGACGCCTATCTTCACATCCCAATACATCCGGCCTTTCAGAAATTTCTTCGGTTCTCCATCAATCATTCCCATTTCCAGTTTCGATGCCTTCCATTCGGCATTTCGTCGGCTCCCAGGACTTTTACCAAAACTCTTCTACCGTTAGTAGCGTTCCTGAGGGGGAAAGGTCTTCGGATTCACCATTATTTAGACGACATCCTGCTGTTAGCAAAAAGTCAAGAGCTATTACTTCAGCATCGGGAAATTCTTCTTTCAACTCTCCACAACTTCGGGTGGATCGTCAACTTCGAAAAAAGCAGTTTACAACCTACACAGAAGATGGTGTTTCTAGGGGCACATCTGGACACCAAACAGAACAGAGTTCAGTTACCACAGGCAAAGATTCAGCTCCTAATTCAAAAGATGCGGAGACTGCTGTCAGCAAGTCATCTTTCAGCCAGGGCCTGTCTAAGCGTGCTGGGATCCATGTCGGCCACCATACCCATGGTGCAATGGTCCCAATGGCACATGAGGATCCTACAAATCTCCTTTCTCAGGCAGTGGAATGGAGTGTCCATGCATCAGACCATTGTCATTTCCAAGCCGGTGAAACGGTCAGTATGGTGGTGGACACACCAGAGCAATTTAGAGAGATTCAAGCCAATAGTCCCTCCAGACCCAGAAGTGGTGACTTCGGACGCCTGCCAGAGCGGCTGGGGAGGACACTACCAGGATCTAGCAGTCCAGGGCCAGTGGCAGTTCCAAGCCTTAGGGGTAGTTTCCAATATTCTGGAACTCAGGGCAGCCTTCCATGCCCTAACGGCATTCACATCTCTGCTTTCAGGGAAGAGCGTGCTTATCAGGATGGACAACAAGGTGGCAGTATCTTATGTGCAGAGACAAGGAGGTACAAGAAGTGTCACCTTGATGGAAGAAGTTCGTCCCATTTTGGAATGGGCCCAAGTTCACCTAGCAGACTTGAGAGCAGTATATGTTCCAGCAACACAGAATGCATTGGCCGACTATCTGAGTCGGAAGCCGTTGTCCAACAACGAGTGGTCTTTGAGTCCTCAAATTTTTTCTTTCCTGACGGGAACCTGGGGGACACCGGAGATAGATCTAGCAGCTACTCCCTTGAACACCAAATGTCGCAGGTTCCTGTCGAGGAATCCGTTTCCGTCAGCCGAAGGAATAGACTGCCTGACACATCAATGGAGCTTCAAGTTGGGGTATATATTCCCGCCTACTCCTCTAATTGCGAGGTTCCTGTCCAGACTTCGGAGGTCTTCAGTAACAGTGATCGCAATAATTCCGTTCTGGCCGAGGAGGCCGTGGTTTACGACTCTTCTTCAACTCAGTGTCCAGCCACCAATTGCTCTGCCACTAGAACCAAACCTTCTCTCACAGGGGCAGTTTCTTCATCCTGCTCCCGAGAGGTTACATTTGATGGCCTGGAAGTTGAAAGGTCTAGGTTGAAGGCGCAAGGCTGCTCCCAGGAGGTCATTTCTACTTTAATGCAGGCTAGGAAAGTTTCCACGAATTCCATCTATTCTAGAATTTGGGAAAAGTTCTGCCTTATGGCCCAAGAAAGAGGTTGGAACCCTCTTGCTCCGGGACCACCTCAAATCCTGGAGTTTCTTCAGTCAGGGATTAGCAAAGGCCTCAGTTCAAGCACCCTCAAGGTGCAGGTTTCGGCTCTCTCGGCTAAAACAGGCACAAAATGGGCTTTTCATCCCCTGGTCATCCAATTTCTTAAGGCTAGTCTGAAGATAAAGCCTCCTAGGAAGCCTATGTTTCCGACATGGGATCTATCGGTAGTTCTCCACGCTTTTTCTAGTCCACCATTTACTCCTGTGGAATCTATTTCACTATGGGACCTGACCTTGAAGCTTGCCTTTCTAATTGCCATAACATCAGCCAAAAGAGTGTCGGAAATTCAAGCCTTGGTTATTTCGGAGCCTTATCTGGTTTTCTTTCCAGACAGGGTAGTTCTTAGACCCTCAGATCGTTTTATACCCAAAGTGGCTTCTTCCTTTCACTATAACCAAGATATTGTCCTTCCATCCTTCACTGATGATCAGGGATATCCTCATCCGCTGGACATTAAATCCACCATCACCAACTACCTGTCAGCTACAACCTCTGTTAGGAAAACGGACTCTCTCTTTGTTATTCCTCATGGAACTAGACGCGGAATGCCAGCTTCCTCACGCACTATTGCGACCTGGTTGGTGAGGGCCATTAAAAAGGCATATTCTACGCAACATTTGGCGATTCCAGAAGACGTCAGGGCTCATTCTACTAGGGCAGTGGCTACTTCCTGGGCGGCATATTGCAGAGTTTCTCCGGAGACGATTTGTAGGGCAGCTACATGGTCTTCTGAACATACCTTCATTTCTCACTATAGAGTGAACTCTGCCCTTTTGTCCTTGGCAGAGTTTGGTAGATCTGTTATTAGAGCCAACTCTTCGGCATTATAGGAATTAAATATATTTTGCATTTACCCACCCGTCTGGCGAGTTATTTCCCAGTGTGTGCTGCCATGAAGGCGTCAGGAAAACGGAAAATTCTATACTCACCTTTCCGTAATTTTCCTTTCCTGACGCATCTTCATGGCACCACACAAATCCCTCCCGTTTGTTTAATTTATGATGATAGTTACAGAGAATGCAGCGGGAGGTCTCCCCTTCAAATTTATAGTTAACCAATCCTGTCAGGTTGTGGGGGCGGAGTCACAACCCAGTGTGTGGTGCCATGAAGATGCGTCAGGAAAGGAAAATTACGGAAAGGTGAGTATAGAATTTTCCGTTTTTTGTTTGGATGAAATACTTGCGTATGTGTTTTCCTTCCAAAAGGCCAGTTTATTTGTGAGCAGGCAGGTACATTTCCAAAAAACAAAGTGAAATAAATAACAAGGGGTGTTAACACTAAACAACCTCCTGTAGATTAAAAAAAGAAAAACAAAATCTCCAAAATCAAATAATGTTGTTGTTGTAAGTTTACACAAAAAGAAAAAAAAAAGAAAATAAGGAGAAATGAGCAAAGTGTCTTTAAAGGAGATTTTTAGGGAATCCCCCCCCCCAAAAAACATCCCCAAAAAAAAAATCAAACATTGTGTAGATGTGACGCAAACTAAAATTGTATTGCTAAAATGGTTAAAAAAGAGTAATGAAATCCGTTCGGGAGAAGTGTGTGTGACTATAAGCAATAGTCAATACAAACTAAAATTGTATTGCTAAAATGGTTAAAAAAGAGTAATGAAATCCGTTCGGGAGAAGTGTGTGTGACTATAAGCATCAAAAGAAGTTGGTTCTTGCAGCATTGTAAAGAACAAGAGAATGCGCTTGATGAATGATTTTTTAACATTGCAGCGTGACGAATGTGCTATATCGCTTACGAGCAGTAGTTTTACCTGGACGAGCGCTTCCGTGTCGGAATTTGAATGTGAGCATACGTGGCACTTGGTCCGATGAAAATGCTCTACACATGATCGGATTAGGTCCGTCCGGCCCAGTTGGTCGGGAAATCTTTCCAACATGTTGGAAAATTGGGTCGGACGGAGATTCGGACGGAATCAGTCCGATGCATACCACACACAGTCGGATTATCTGACGACACGGTCCGATAAGACTCATTCCGACAGATTCTCCGACCGTGTGTACAAGGGCTTAGGAATGATCTATCCTTCTGAAAGAAGACCCGACTGCTCTCTGCCCCAGGGTATTTATGCATTCTCCAAGAATCCTCTGGCCTAGACCTCCCAGGGATTGGCTGGGGCTACATAATTATTAAGCTGCTGATTATAATCCTCCTGCCTCTATTACCCAGAGCTCCTCCAGTAGAACAAGAAGAAGCAATCAAACATGCAACCTCTGGGGCACCGACCAGACCAAAACAATCCAATGCAACTCCAGTGGTGACAGTTAGGTATGAGCTCGGTGTTCGAGACAAATGCACGTTTGACTCAAACACCGGGTGTTCGCCCGTTCATCAAAGCCAGAACTCTGTGGGGCGTTCGCGCCATATTCATGTGGCGCTCACGGCCCACAATGCACTGTGGCATCACAGTGCATTGCTGGCTGATGATTGACCAAGCACGCACTGTGACCGTTATGCTTGGCCAATCACAGCGCTGGCAGCGAGGAGAGCCATAATTGGCCATAGGCAGGATGCCTGTGGCCAATTATAGCTCAGGGGGTTTAGAACACGCCCCACAATATATAAGGCCACCTGCGAGGCGGCCTTGTGTAGTGTGTTGCGGCGTTCAAAGAGAGAAGGATAGGCAGGGACAGCGTCTACATTTCTTGTGAACCTAGCGCAGTTATAGTCGGTGTATTATGCCCCCTGCACAGTATACACCTAAAGCTACCCCCAATTGCTCTTGTTGTTCTAATCCTATACCACAGGCAGCTGCAGCAGTTACAGTCGGTGTATTGTGCCCTCTGCACAGTATACACCTGAAGCTACCCCCAATTGCTCGTGTTGTTCTGGTCCTATATCAGCAGGCAGCTGCAGCAGTTACAGTGGGTGTATTGTGCCCCCTGCACAGTATACACCTGAAGCTACCCCAATTGCTGGTGTTGTTCTGGTCCTATACCACAGGCAGCTGCAGCAGTTACAGTCGGGGTATTGTGCAACCTGCACAGTATACACCTGAAGCTACCCCCAATTGCTGGTGTTGTTCTGGTCCTATACCACAGGCAGCTGCAGCAGTTACAGTCAGTGTATTGTGCCACCTGCACAGTACACACCTGAAGCTACCCCCAATTGCTCGTGTTGTTCTGGTCCTATATCAGCAGGCAGCTGCAGCAGTTACAGTGGGTGTATTGTGCCCCCTGCACAGTATACACCTGAAGCTACCCCAATTGCTGGTGCTGTTCTGGTCCTATACCACAGGCAGCTGCAGCAGTTACAGTCGGGGGTATTGTGCAACCTGCACAGTATACACCTGAAGCTACCCCCAATTGCTGGTGTTGTTCTAATCCTATACCACAGGCAGCTGTAGCAGTTACAGACGGTGTATTGTGCCCCCTGCACAGTATACACCTGAAGCTACCCCAATTGCTTGTGTAGTGGCGGGCTCCTGAAGAGCATGCGCTATGTTTTTCAAAGTTAAAACTTTACCCAGGCTACAGTTTGGTTTGGGTCTATTTGTTTAAATTAGACTTCTGTGTCGGTCTGACCAGGCTGTGAAATGTTCAGTATGGCCACAGGGGGGCGCTGCCTGTGGTGGCAGGCGTGGAACTATGGTCTAGTCAGGCATTTATGTTACTCTGTTTCAGAGTCAGGTCAGTGGGAGTGGCCCTCCCACTGTGCCCTCTAGGAGAGGGTATTTAAGACACGGATGTCACTTCGGGGTTCCGGTCCAGTATGAAGTATTGAGTACTTGGTCCTGGCCTACCAGACCAGCCCCCAGGAAGGATATGGCCTGGGGTGCGGATCCATCTGACTTTAATGCCTCGGGGCTGGCTAGCCCAAGGCAGGGAAACTAAAGTAGGATTCTGAGGTGGTTGGGTGCCGTCTCCGGTTCGGGAGAGACCCAATGAACTTCGAGCACTCCAGGGAAGGACTCTTTAGATTACCATGAGTGAGTTCGGTTTTCTTAACAAGAGCCTGGAAGGGCTGAAGTAACCAAGAGAATCCGATCTTGTGGATATCGCCAACTGGTTGAAAGATCCAGGTATCCTACAAGTGTTCTACAGCTTAGTTTCCATAAGTGTTCTGCAACAACGTCGGTGATAAAGACTTTGTTCCTGAGCAAGCACCTTGTTGGCTGCTAGGCCTTGTGAGAGAGGGACTGTCCAACCTGAGTGTTCATCCAGCTGCGAATGGCTATTGTCTGGATGCAGTCAAAGTAAGCAAGTTCTTTAACGTTTTAGACTTTGACATTGAGAGTGCCTAAACTTTCCTTTTCAACCCTCTGATCCCAAGTTAAAGACTGTTCAATGGTTGAAGCTTGCAAATAAAATCCATTCAACTGGATCTATTGTCAGTCTTAAGTTACTGGGTCATCTACCACGGGACATCCCCTAGACGTGCCACAAGAAGAAACGGAAGGTAACGGTAAGCCCAAAAATAACCAGCAGCTCCTTCAGGGGTTAGTGCTACACTTGTGTTGTTCTGGTCCTATACCACAGGCAGCTGCAGCAATTACAGTCGGTGTATTGTGCCACCTGCACAGTGTGCACCTGAAGCTACCCTAATTGCTGGTGTTGTTCTAGTCCTATACCACAGGCAGCTGCAGCAGTTACAGTCAGTGTATTGTGCCCCCTGCACAGTGTACACCTGGAGCTACCCCAATTGCTGGTGTTGTTCTAGTCCTATGCCACAGGCAGCAGTTACAGTCAGTGTATTGTGCCCCCTGCACAGTGTTTACCTGAAGCTACCCCAATTGCTGGTGTTGTTCTGGTGCTATACCACAGGCAGCTGCAGCAGTTACAGTCGGTGTATTGTGCCCCCTGCACAGTGTACACCTGAAGCTACCCCAATTGCTAATAATAGCCAATAAAAGAGGACAAGCAGTCTCTGTGTCTAGAGGCAACAGTGCTGGTCATGGACGCGGTGCATCATCATCAGCACGTGGCCATGGGACACGCTTGTCCTTATTTTTGGCAGCTGGACATGTTGAGCCGCAACATGCCGAAGACTTGGTAGAGTGGATGACCAAGCCCTCCTCATCCTCCTCATCCTCTCTCACCCAGGCTCAGGGTACTGGCAAAGCAGCTGCCAACGCATCCTCTTCCCTCATCTCAGTGGCATCAGTCACTCCTTCCTTAGACCCACCATGTTCTCCTGAGGAGTCCCCTGAACTGTTTGGGCACAGTGTTGGGTACATGCTCCAGGAGGATGCCCAGCATTTTCAAGGCTCTGATGATGATACCCAGCTAGAGGAAGGCAGTAGCGTGAGCCCACAGAGAGGGGATGCTCAAGAAGGACAGCAATCTGGCAGTCATGTTCCACCAGCTGCAGCATATTGCCAGGTTTGCTCCAGTGATGAAGAGGGAGGGGATGATGAGGTCATTGACTCCCCATGGGTGCCTGATAGGAGAGAGGAGGAGGAGGGGGAGACACATCTCCAACTAGGCAGGATGCCCTCCAGGGGCCAGCTTAAGGGCAGCACACCGACCGAATCATACCGCAGAGCTCTGCCTCTGCGCGTTATTACAAAAGTTCTTGGTGTGGGCCTTTTTTGAGATGAGTGCATCAGATCGCATCTCTGCTATTTGCAACATATGTCTCAAGTGTATCTCACGTGGCCAAAACATCAGCCGCTTGGGCACCACATGCTTGACCAGACATATGTTGACCTGGCGAGCATACCTTAAAGATCCACACCAAAGAACAAAGCGGACCTCTCCTTGCTCCTCATCAGCTGGGATCTCCAACTCCACTAGACCTTCAGTCCTCTCTGAAACCCGCACTGAGAGGAATGAAGGTGTAGAATTAGGTGTGTCACAGCCAAGTACTTGCGGACACTCTGCTAGCAGTACACCGTCGTCCGATTGTACCAGGCAAATTTCCCTGCCCCAGCTGCTGGACCGTCAAAAGAAGTTCACTGCCAGCCATCCACATGCCCAGCGGTTGAATGCTAGCTTGACTAAATTGCTATCACTTCAACTGCTGCCTTTTCAGTTGGTAGACTCTGCCCCCTTCCGTGAGTTTGTGTAATATGTGGTTCCTACGTGGCAGGTTCCCAAACGCCACTTTTTCTCACAGAAGGCGATTCTGGCTCTCTACCAGCATGTGGAAGGCAAAGTCCATGCCTCGCTGGACAGGGCGGTCAGCGTAAGATGCATATTACCGCTGACTCATGGTCCAGCAGGCATGGACAGGGACGTTACCTATCTTTCAGGGTGCATTGGGTCACTCTTCTGGCAGCTGAGAAGGATGCAGTAGTGTTGGTGGTTGTTCTGCCACCACGCCTCCAAAATGCTACTACTGGTTGTGACACTCCTCTCTCCTCCACCCCCTCCTCTTCTTCTTACTCCATGGCCTCTTCCTGTGCTTTGTCCTTGGAACCAGCGGTGCTCCATAGGCGTTCAAGGGGCTACGCAAGTACGCAGGAAAAAAGATGCCACGCCGTGCTTGCGCTGGTGTGCTTGGGGGACAGGAGCCACACTGGGGCAGATATTCTGTCAGCTCTGCAGGGGCAGGCTGAGAGGTGGTTGACGCCACGCCAGCTTAAGCCAGGAATGGTGGTTTGCGACAATGGCACCAACCTCCTTGTAGCTGGCCAGCTAAAACCTGTCCTAGGTTGCTAATGTGATTTAAATGCATATACAGATGGACCTGATATTAACCTTAATACAGTTTATATGCTCACATGTGAGAGATAAGAACAGAGTTATTTAGTATGACTTTATACACAAATGTCATAAAACAGTTGTATATTGTATATTATACAGTTGTATATTATACAAGAAACATGAGCCTTTTAAGAGTCATTATATGACAGTAAAAGGTAAGCTCAAAGACACAGCAGAATTGAAACCAGAAAGCATAGAGTTAAACCTTTGTGACTCATCAGGAGTTTTAGCCAATCACAGCCAATCTCACACTGATCAAGAGTCTAGGCTAATCACAGCCAACCTTACACCTATTATTTTGTCTGCAAAATTACCCAGCACATGGCTAGAACTCATTACACCAGAGAGGACCTGCACAGATTAAAGATCCAACAGAGTTCAGATTTATGGAAGCAAGTGGCCAAAATAGATGTTACTATTGTTAAATAATGTGATTAGAACTGTATACTGAACTAGGTATGTGTTCACTTGTCGTTCCACCAAACCAAACTGACAAACCAAACCACCAAACCAAATCAAACCAAACCAGACAAACAAACAAGCAAACAAAACTATTTCTTGAGCCTCAGATATAGCTTTCAGAGAGATTATAAGGTGTTTAAAGCAAAGTACAGATACTGAAGAGAGAAATATATCTACCATTTTATGTAGAATGACAAGATTGAACAGTTGAACCGCTGTTTGTTATACTTTATTCAACACATGTTTGTACATGCACTGCCTGCTGCTAAATTGTCAGTGTTATATATGAAGAAAAGCTGAAGTTAGTAAAGAAGATATCATAGAGGTTTGGTGTGCTCTTTAAACCTACAGCTTCCATAGAACGGTACTAGAGGAATTATAGAGTAAGAGACAGTCTTGTTTGGACTAAAAGGTCAGAGATTAAAATTCTTCTACCACAGCGCATAAGGCACTTCATAGTGCTGCGCCTGCCACACTCCTCTCCGCCCTCCGACAGGGACAACTGACCCATGTGCCCTGTCTGGCTCATGTGCTTAACTTGGTGGTGCAGCGGTTCTTGGGCAGGTACCCGGGCTTACAGAATGTCCTGAGGCAGGCCAGGAAAGTCTGTGTTCATTTCTGCTGGTCATATAATGCCAGTGCTTGGCTGGCTGAGCTCCAAAAGGATCTGAACCTGCACAAGAACCGCCTTATCTGTGACATGCCCACCAGGTTGAAATGTCACATCCCTTCAAGACTGCCTATGCTGATGCTGAATGCTGAGTGACTGTCCTGTTATGTTGACTGACTACCCTCTTCCTCCTCAATGATCCTGCTGATAGCTTGGAAGAACATTTTTGGTTCTGGGCGCCGCCACCAGTAGCTAAGGCCCAATTTTTCAGCCCCTGTTTAACAGCAATACTTTGTAGCAGGGCTCATTCCTGCACTCCAACTTGAGTATCTGTGAGGGGTTGCAGTGTTGTGGCACCAGTACCTAAGGCCCAATTTTTCAGCCCCTGTTTAACAGGGGGCGTGTAATTACAATTTTTGATGCAATACTTTGCAGCAGGGCTCATTCCTGCTCTCAAACTAGAGTTTCTGTGAGGTGTTGCAGTGTTGTGGCACCAGTGCCTAAGGCCCAATTTTTCAGCCCCTGTTTAACAGGTGAATGTAATTACAATTTTTGATATAATATTTCACAGCAGGGCCATTCCAGCGCCCACCCAGAGTAACTGTGAGGACTTACAGTGTTGTGGCACTAGCACCACCACCAAAGGCCCAATTTTTCTACCACTGTTCAACAATGGCATGTAATTACAATTCTTGATATAATAGTTTACAGCAGGGCGTTCCAGCGCCCACTAAGAGTCACTTTGAGGGCTTACAGTGTTGTGGCAACACCCACACCTTAGGCCCCCATTTCTGCAGAGCATATAGGACAGGCCCCTACTTTCAAACATCCAACTTACAAATGTCTCCTACTTGCAAACGGAAGGAGACAACAGGAAGTGAGATGAAAAAAGACAGACGGCAAAAAAAAATTATACAGGAGTGATAACCCTTCCCTATGTTTTCCAAAAATCTTAAAAATAGATTTTTTGACTGGAGCTACACTTTAAAAATGTACCAGTTCAAAATTACAAACAGATTCTACTTAACACAACAAACCTACACAGTCCCTGTCTTGTTTGCACCGCCTGTATACTGCTGTTCTGAGTATATAGGGCCTGGGGGCCCCACACCTTTCCTTTTTTTAATTTGGGTACAGGGTTCCCCTTAATATCAAGACCCAAAGGGGCTGGTAATGGGCAGAGGGGGCTACCCATGCCATTTTTCTCAATGATTTTCATCCGTATTGCTAAAGCCAGACATTACATTAAAACCGCAAGCAGTTTTAAATGGCTTTTTTCCATAAAAATATTGTGCAGGGACTGTTCTAAACACAATATTTAAAGGAATATTTCACTTTTTTTTCACTTTAAGCGTCATTAAAATCAGTGCTCCGAAAAAAACTGCAGTTTTTAAAAGTTTTTTTTCATTGATACATGTCCCCTGGGGCAGGAGCTGGGGTCCCCAAACCCTTTTTTTTTTTTTTTTTTTTTTAAATGTATATTTATTGAGAAAAAATTTTCATTTACAGAACAAAAATAAGATTGCTTTCAATACATACAGACAAAATTAACATTGCAAGTATAACAGCAAAAACCGCCGCAGGCGGGACATCAAATGTTGATATCTTGATATAAAACATAGGGGGGAAAGGAAAAAGGATACACCACAGGTCTGCAAATAAAGATGCTTAAGTAAACCAAATGCCGTAAACTATATAGGTGATGCAGGGATAGGATCCCGGGGGGAAGCCTCAGGGAGGCTGACTCGGGGGCTCACATCCATACAGTAGGGTGTTGCCTCAGGGTTCAGTATGGAGTTGTCCCATCTATCCCATATTTTAAAAAGTTTAGGTAGGGAGTCCTGTGCCAAGGCAGTCATATGTTCCATTCTGCGTATGTTTGCCACCGCGGATATCAATTGCGAGTGATTGGGTGGGGAGGAGGACAGCCAAAGCGCAGGAATCACTCTTTTGGCAGCTAGAAGGACATAAGCTGTCAGCTTCTTAGCGCTTTTAGATAGTGTTGCCACCGGCAAGCCCAATAAATAATGCCTAGGATCCAAAGGGATATCAATCCCCAGCACAGTATGGAGCAGGGATTGGACCATAGACCAAAAGGGTACAATCATAGGGCAACTCCAAAAAATATGATAATGAGTGCCCTCATGTCGCAGACATCTCCAACACAGCTTAGATATAGAGGGATCGTATTTATGCAACATTTCAGGAGTCTTGTACCAGAACATCAGTATCTTATAAGCCGTCTCTCTCTGCTCCACACACCTAGAGACTTTGGAGGTAGACATCCAGATATCCTGCCATTGAGAGATAGTTAAGGGAGACTGTAAAACAGAGGACCATCTTCTCATATAGAGGTGAGTGTCCGTGTTGGGGGTGGTTGAGTTATGAAGTATGCTATATATGGAGGATATTAGACCCTTCTGGCAAGGACCCTGGGAGCATAAGGTTTCAAAGGTACTAGGGTTGACCAAAGCCAGATCTGGGGATCTGGAATGAAAATAGTGTTTGAATTGAAGATATGAGAAAAGAAGTTGGTTCGGGATATCATACTTATTCTGAAGCTCTAGAAAGGATAGGAATTTACGGGATATCGGATGTACCAAGTGGCGAAGTTGGAAGATACCCGAACTGAACCAGGGGAACATGTTCTTCAGGGAAAGGCTGTCTGGAAGGTCTGGGTTGAAAATAACATTCAGCAAAGGTGAGCATGGAGAAGAGAGAGAGAACCTCTTGTGACATTTTTTCCATATGGATAAAGAAAATAGCATCGGCCCAAGAAGTATGCGTCTAAGCTGGACCATAGATGAGGGCAAATCTGACCACAGCATAGAGCACGGGTGAACCGGACTGACAACGCTCATCTCTAGTTCCGACCATCTACTGGAAGCGAAATACGACGACCAGGAGATAGCCGGCAGGAGGTGAGTCGCATAGAAATACTTCAATATATCAGGAGCTCCCAACCCCCCTTGGGATCGTGGAGCAAAGACCACGGTCTGGGCGATTCTGTGCATTTTATTTCCCCATATGAATTTGGTGAAGGCCCGTTGAATATTTCTAAGCTGAGGCATGGGTATAGCAATTGGTAACGTTTCAAAGAGATATAAAAACTTAGGGAGTATGGCCATTTTTAGTACATTAATCCTACCCAGGAGGGATAGCGGGCAAGTCGACCAGCTTCGGAGCAAACTATGTGTTTCCGCAATCAGAGAAACAAAGTTTGCTACGTATAAGGAATCATATGTAGCAGTTAAATTAATGCCAAGGTACTTGAGGGAGACAGGGCACCAATGGTAGGGGAATTCATTTTTTAACGAAGCTAGAAGTGGGGGAGGGATGTGAATGGGGAGCGCTTCAGTTTTAGTCGTGTTGACCTTATATCCCGAGAGTCTACTGAATGCATCTAGGAGTGTATGAAGTTTGGGAAGGGAGATGTGGGGTTTCGTCAAGGTGAGGAGAATGTCATCGGCAAAAAGAGACAGCTTATAGTCCTTCGACCTGAGGGAGACGCCGCTTATGTCCGGGTCATCCCTTATAGCTGCGGCCAAGGGCTCAAGGCATAATATAAACAACAGGGGGGAAAGAGGACATTCCTGTCTCCCCAAACCCTTTTTAGGGCAATAACTTGCATATTAGCCTTTAAAATTAGCACTTTTGATTTAGAACGTCCCATAGGCTTCAATGTGGTTCTAAATTTCGTACAAATTTTCAGTCCGTTTGAAGGTTCTGGTGCAAACTGAACCGGGGGGGGGGGGGGGGGGGGTGTTTGGCTCATCCCTAGTGACAGTGGGCCAAACTAAATTTTCCTACTTTGTCACTTTACTATATACCCCAAACAGAATTCCAGCCTCACTGGATATAGCAAGCCAAACTAAATTTGCCTAAAAGGTACAGATTACCCAAATGACTTCAATGGGCCCAAACTAAAATTGTCTATCATAGCACCTAACTAGGAGGGTGCTACACTATTGCCATCGGTTCTATCAGTTGAAGAATTCTGCCAGATAACATATAAATTACCTTACTCTGTAGATTACTATCATATAAATGTACTCACCGAGGCCAAGATGCCGAGAGCGGTCGCTGTTGCGACTCGGCGCAGACCACCCCTGAAGGTGGCACAGAGGGTGGTTGCACCAAGAGGCACAAGCTACCAGTAGGACAGTCACTTGCTAGAAGATCAGCAGGTAGCTTGAGCAGAGCTGAAGGTGATGTCCCGTGGGAAGGTCCAGAAGCAAGGTAACAAGTCCGTAAAGCAAAGAGAGAATCCAGGAGACAGGCCAGGGGTCAAACACAGTCCAGACAACAAGTACCAGGAACGCTGAGACAGAAGGATAATCCAAGACAAGCCAGGGGTCGGGTCAGGAGAAGATCAGCGAGGTCGATGAGGCAATCCGGGTCAAAAACAAGTAATAGAGATCACAGGAACACACGTGGGAAACACAGGAAGCTGAAGACAAACCAGCAGTGTGTTTGGATGACCTCACTTCCTTTATAGGTCAGCGAGGGGTCACACCCGGTGTGTGTGTGCTAGTGTGATTTCGTTTATTCCTGTTGCACACAGCTATGCGCCAGAGCGCTTTACCTGTGCGCATCCTATGACAGTGCCCCCCCCCCCCCAAGGGGCGGCCTCCGGACGCCCAAGCTAGCCATCAATTCTGGATGTTGCTGATGGAAAGTCTTTATTAATTTGGGAGCATGAAGGTTCTTGGATGGTTCCCAGGAGTTATCTTCTGAAGGGTACCCCTTCCATTTTACCAGGTATTGTATTTGTCTACCGACTTTCCTGCATCCTAGTAAAGCTTCCACTTCAAATTCATCTTCTCCATCGATCTTGATGGGTGGAGGAGGAGGCACTTCTCTTCCAGGAAAAGGACTAGGAACCAATGGCTTCAAAAGGGAGGCATGAAAAACAGGGTGTATCCTGTATGATTCAGGGAGAGCTAGTTCAAAGGCTACAGGATTTATTACCCTTTTGATTTTGAATGGTCCTATGAATCTGGGACCCAGCTTGCGTGTGGGACAAGGAAGTTTGAGATTAGTGGCAGATAGCCAGACTTCCTCGCCAATTTTAAAGGTAGGGTTCTCCTTCCTTCCCCTATCATGGTATTTCTTGTAATCATCCTGGGCCTTCTGTATGGTCTCCTGGATCCTTTGGAAATTAGATTGGATGGCGGCTATCCGATCTTGGACCGCAGGAACAGTGGATTCTGGGATGGAGTTCGGGAGGAAAGAAGGGTGAAACCCACAGTTGATCCAAAAGGGAGTCTGATTGGTAGTTGTGTGAATTGAATTATTATAGGCGAATTCTGCATATGGCAATAGGGCCGACCAATCATTTTGAGATCCTGAACAAAAGCAGCGAAGATACTGCTCAAGGGTTTGATTTGTCCGTTCAGTTTGCCCGTTACTTTGG
The DNA here is from genome assembly GCF_037356315.1 of Lithobates pipiens. Taxonomy (NCBI): domain Eukaryota; kingdom Metazoa; phylum Chordata; class Amphibia; order Anura; family Ranidae; genus Lithobates; species Lithobates pipiens. The sequence goes on from NW_027507785.1 coordinate 247,126,625, forward strand.
GGGTGATATGCCGATGACAAATAGATCTTGATTTCCAGTATCTTGCAGAGTTCTCTCCAAAATCTAGAGGTGAACTGTGGACCTCTATCTGACGTGATACTGCTGGGAACCCCATGGAGCCTGACAACCTCCTTAATAAAGAGATTGGCAGTTTCCAGAGCAGAGGGGGTACCGACCATAGGTAGGAAATGGGCCATCTTTGAAAGACGGTCAACTACTACCAGAATTGTGGTGAAACCTTCCGAGGGCGGTAGCTCCACAATAAAATCCATTGATACGTCTGCCCAAGGTCGGTCAGGAATGGGCAAAGGCCTTAACAGGCCCCAGGGCTTGATCTTGGGACCCTTACTACGCTGGCACGGTACACAAGAGGCAATGTAAGTCTGGCAGTCCTGTCTCCAACTTGGCCACCAGAAAGAACGAGAGATCAGTTCCGCGTTTTTCTGTGTCCCAAAGTGGCCGGCCAATTTGTGATCATGACAAGTCCTTAGAACTTGAGTCCTAATCTCAAGGTGAACGAAGTCCTTGTTTCGGGCCCAAAACAGATTGTCACGTTTTTCCAAGGTAGATAGGACTGGGTCATTGCAATGGACTGAAGCGGTTTTGATGGCCGTAAGTAAGTCAGGCTGTGGGAGTAGAAGGAAGTTGTGAGGCGAGAAGATCGTACTAGGCTCCGTTACCTGGGAAGACTCAGGGAACATGCGCGAGAGCGCATCCGCTTTGTTGTTCTTGGATCCGGGCCGGTACGAGATATGGAACTGGAATCTTGAAAAGAAAAGCGCCCAACGGGCTTGACAGGGTCTTAAGCGTTTGGCAGTCCGCAGATATTCAAGATTCTTGTGATCTGTGAATATTGTGACGGGATGAGTGGCTCCTTCCAAGAGGTATCTCCACTCCTCCAGAGCGAACTTGATGGCCAATAGTTCTCGGTCGCCTACATCATAATTCCTCTCCGGTGGGGTCAGCCTCCGAGATGCAAAAGCCACCGGGTGTAACAAAGCTTTGGGCCCTTGTCGTTGTGAGAGGATGGCTCCTGTGGCTGTCTCGGAGGCATATACTTCCAGTACGAATTGTAGTACTGGATCGGGATGCCGCAAAATAGGAGCTGAGGTGAACAAGGTCTTTAGTTTGGTAAAGGCTTCTTGGGCTTCTTGAGACCACTGAAATCGGGTGTGTTGGCGGGTCAGCTGAGTAATGGGGGCGACTATTGAAGAGAACCCGGCGATGAATCTGCGATAAAAGTTAGCGAAGCCTATAAACCTTTGCACGGCTTTCTTATCCCTTGGAGCAGGCCATTCCAAGATTGCCTTGAGCTTTTGGGGATCCATGGAGATGCCCTCGGTAGAAATGACGAATCCTAAGAATTGAACTGTAGTTATCTCAAATTCACATTTCTCCGCCTTAAGGTACAGCCGATGTTGTCGGAGGATGGTGAGGACTTTTTGCACGTGGACCCTGTGGAGTTCAAGAGAAGCAGAGAAAATAAGGATATCATCTAAATATACCACTATAAAATCATCAAGATAGTCTCTGAAGATATCATTTACTAGATGCTGAAATGTGGCCGGGGCATTGCACAGGCCAAAGGGCATAACAAGATATTCATAATGGCCGAATCTCGATCTGAAGGCTGTCTTCCATTCATCCCCAGCACGGATTCTAATGAGATTGTAGGCCCCTCCGTAAGTCCAGTTTGGAAAATACTTTGGCAGATCTTAAGCGCTGGAATAACTCAGGGATGAGTGGAAGTGGATAGCGATTTTTGATTGTGACTTTATTAAGTTCCCTGTAGTCAACACATGGCCTAAGGGATCCGTCCTTTTTTCCCACGAAAAAAAATACCTGCCCCTGCTGGTGAAGAAGATGGGCAAATGAACCCCTTTTCAAGATTTTCATCAATGTAGGCTTTGAGAGCCTTTAGTTCAGTCTCGGATAAGGGGAATATTCGTCCAAAAGGGATCTCAGAGCCAGGTAACAGTTCAATGGGGCAATCATATGGTCTGTGTGGTGGTAGACGGTCAGCCTTCTTTTTATCAAAGACATCCTTAAACTCGGAGTAGACCTGAGGAATGTGCTGAAGGTGATTAGTGGTGGGGGCCACGGTCATACAAGGAGCTGGAATGGAAACAAAACAATGCTGCATACAGTAGGCGGATGTAAAGGACACTTCCTTCTTGTTCCAACTGATCTGGGGATCGTGAGCCTGCAACCAAGGAAGTCCCAGGATGATAGGGAACATGGGAGATGATATGAGATCAAAGCGTAGGAGTTCTCTATGGCCTGAGTCTGTAATAGTAAGCAAGGGTAGTGTCTCCTGTGTTACTGGACCTGAGAGTGGCAGAGATCCATCAGCTAAATGGACTAGAAGGTGTGTAGCTTTATTCTGGCTTGGAATGCGTAGTTGCTGTGCAAGGGAGATGTCCAAAAAGCAACTACATGCGCCTGAGTCAATCACGGCTGGGAGTGGGATCTTCTCTTCTGCCAGCTGTAGGGAAACAGAGAGAGTTACATAAGTTTAAGCAGGACCAACACTCTGGTAGTTCATTATATACCGTGGGGGCAACTTACGGGGTCTCACAGGACAGCTGTGAATGAAATGTCCAAGCCTCCCACAGTATAAGCACAGATTGGCTTGGCGTCTTCGTTGTCGCTCTTCTGGGGTGAGACGAGGACGGACCAAACCTAGCTGCATGGGCTTCCCTTCTGAAGCTGAGGGACCTGAAGGAACCGGGATGGGCGGATACGGGACAGTGGCCTTAGGAAGCATCCAACTAGGCCGAGAGGCCTGGAGGCGTTCGGAGCGCCGCTCGCGCATCCGTCTGTCCAGTTTTGTGGCCAACTGGATTAATTCCTCCAGGGAGGCAGGAGTCTCTACTCGGGCCAACTCGTCCTTTAGGTTCTCGGAGAGCCCTAACCTGTATTGATAACGCAGGGCCGCCTCGTTCCAGCCAGTGTCAGCTGACCACTTGCGAAACTCAACGGTGTAGTCCTCCACCAGTCTTGTCCCCTGTGAGAGAGCATGCAGGGTAGCCTCAGCCGTGGCAGTACGCTGAGGGTCATCATATAATTGTCCCATGGCCTCAAAGAAGGTGTCCATGGAGTTCAACAAGGGGCTTCTCTGTTCCATAAGGCTATGGGCCCAGGCCTGGGGTTCCTCAGCCAGAAGAGAGATAATAAACCCGACCTTGATGATCTCCGAAGAAAAAGTCCTGGGTTGCAAAGCCAAGTGCAAGGAACATGCATTTTTAAAAGCTCTGAATTTCTTTCGGTCGCCTGAAAATCGCTCAGGCGTGGGTACTCGCGGTTCGGGTACTGTCATCATCATACCAGGTGGAGGCTGGACATGAGGTGTGGAGGCATCGCTGACTGAGGCCTGCGTAGGATTTGTGGGTGCCGGAGCTGTGGCTAGTCGCTGAAGCCTGCTGTCGATCTGTGCATAGCCATCCTGTAGTTTCTGTACTGCTTCTGTGAGTGCAGAGACTTGCTGGCACAGGACTTCTAATGGAGAACCCGCTCTGTTGGCCTCTGTCATGGCTGATTTGTAGTATCATATAAATGTACTCACCGAGGCCAAGATGCCGAGAGCGGTCGCTGTTGCGACTCGGCGCAGACCACCCCTGAAGGTGGCACAGAGGGTGGTTGCACCAAGAGGCACAAGCTACCAGTAGGACAGTCACTTGCTAGAAGATCAGCAGGTAGCTTGAGCAGAGCTGAAGGTGATGTCCCGTGGGAAGGTCCAGAAGCAAGGTAACAAGTCCGTAAAGCAAAGAGAGAATCCAGGAGACAGGCCAGGGGTCAAACACAGTCCAGACAACAAGTACCAGGAACGCTGAGACAGAAGGATAATCCAAGACAAGCCAGGGGTCGGGTCAGGAGAAGATCAGCGAGGTCGATGAGGCAATCCGGGTCAAAAACAAGTAAGAGAGATCACAGGAACACACGTGGGAAACACAGGAAGCTGAAGACAAACCAGCAGTGTGTTTGGATGACCTCACTTCCTTTAGAGGTTAGCGAGGGGTCACACCCTGTGTGTGTGTGCTTTCGTTTATTCCTGTTGCACACAGCTGTGCGCCAGAGAGCTTTACCTGTGCCCATCCTATGACAATTACAAAACTTCCATTTAGGAAGTGCATGCTCCACTAAGCCCCTGTACACACGGTCGGAGATTTCGACAACCAAATCCATCGGATTTTGTCCGTCGGATCTTGTCCGAAACTGTTGCATACACACGGTTGGACTAAGTTGTCGAAAAATCCGATCATTCAGAACGTGATGATGTAATTTCGTTACGATGGGACTACGTTCAGGCTAGTAGCCAATAGCTTTGATGTAGGAATTTGATCTGACCATGTGTGGCACTTGGTCCGATCAAAATTCTCTACACATGATCGGAGTATGTCAGATCGAACCAGTTGGTCGGGAAATATTCCCAACATGTTGGAAAATTGGGTCCGACGGATATTCCGACGGAATCAGTCCGATGCATACCACACACAGTCGGATTATCCAACAACACGGTCCGATAGGACACATTCCGACGGATTCTCCGACCATGTGTACAAGGGCTAAGAGGTAAAGAATATGTAAATCCAACATTTCATATTGCTGATATGCACCTGCTGTACCATGTACTTGCATGAGAAAGTATCCTGTTCTCTTTGTATTGCTTCCTTTGTGTGAAATCCCTGCTTTCCTATTCAAAACTGACTGCAATAAGCAGGAGAAAACACCATGGTCAGTTTTGTAGCTATGCTAGAACTCAGCTTGATCTCTTCCAGTGATTAGAATTGTTCTGACACATCTCCCCCGCACAGCCATTCACTGGTAAACTCAGTGTGCTGCTGTTTCTCCTCCCAAACTCTTTTGCAACTGAGAAGAGAAGGATTGTGATAATTTATAAAAACAAAAAGGGGAGGGGGAAAGTATTTATAATTTTTTTTTATATCTACACATAAATGATTTTGCATTTCATTTCTGTTTTAAACTGAAATGGTTGCGCTATAGGGGTTAAATGCGCCCTAGGGAGTGATTCTAACTGTTGGGGGGAGGGGCTGTGTGTGATACGTCGCTGATCACCACTCCCAATTACAGGGAGAGCTGATCAGTGACACTGTCACTAGGCAGAACGGGGAGATGCTTGTTTACATTTGCATTTCCCCGCTCTTCCTCACCATGAGACAATTGTGGGTATCCCAGCGGACATCCAGTCCGTGGGATCCGCGATCACGGTCACAGAGCTCCCAGCGGGCATGCGCCTGCAAGCCGCCTCTTAATGGGCAAAGTACAGACAGGTACGTTAATCTGCCTGTACGTGCCCTTCTGCCACAGTACATCTGCGTGAGGCGGTCAGAAAGCAGTTAAAAAATGCATTAAAATGCTCAGCTCAAGTGTGAATGTAGGCTCACGAGACAGAGAATGATGGTCACAATCTCAACCTTGGACAATCAGAGGAAGCCTTGCATTCACAGAGAAAATACAACTCTTCTCCTGAATAGTGGAATTTGCACAAAGACCGACTCATATACTCAGCAGCAGAAGGGAAGTGTCTTGTACACCTGCACATCTTGGTGTGACTGATGGTCCCAGCACCATCAATCTACCACTTCAAGCACAGGATTCTTTAAAGGCAGACCCTGTCTGGCCCCCCTCCACAACTAATGGGGCCTGGTACAGAAGGGCCCGTGCCCCTATTAAAGGCCTTGGTTTCACAAAGACACATTTATTATATATAATATGTGCACATTTTGAACTGTGTATGTGATACAAGTTAGAGGAACACCAAGTATCATTCACATAAAGGTTTCCTCTAGTCCAGAGACCTTCAAGCTGCAGTCCTTTGCTAGCCTTTTTTCTGCCCTGTATCTTGGGGTACTATTACTCCCAATGATAAGAGGTACTATTCCTCCCACTGACATCTACTAGGGGGAACTATTTGTTCTACAGATACCAGGGATGGTATACTAGTCCACCAAATAATACAATGATGAGGCAATACTGATCGTCAACCCTGCAGCCATGTTTATTCTCACTGATGTTGAGCGCAGGACATTTTCTACCCCCACTGGCCACAATACCCCCCCATGTCTGAAGGACAGTAAACTGGGCCTTATTCAAAAAGTTTGGAGACCTCTGCTCTATTCATAGAACAAGACTTTTGATACTCTACTACAGTGGGACCGGACCAAAATTTTAACCATGCATGGGCAGGCTGAATGTACCCAAGTTGATCAATCAAGTTGGGTACAACCAGCCTGTCCGATTTTACATACCATTATTGCTAGCGGCTATTATAGTCACTAACAGTAATCACTGTGTTCTCCTGGCGGGAACAGCTTTCCCTGCCCCCTCATTGGGAGAGTACAATGGCTCTGTGGGAGGGATTCCCCCATCAAAACTGACCATGGTTGCAGGAAAGAAAATCGCTCCTTCTATGGCCGGCTTTAGATAGTTACAGATCTCTATGCATAATTAGGTCATCGTGCTGTATGTGATCATAACTGTACTTAGGGCTTGGGACACCACATCCACTAGGCACATTATAAAAGCTATTGAAATTTCCTAAGCTAATTGAATTTATCCACACCTGCCTGTATAGTAATGAACAGGGGCGGACTAACAACTCATGGGGTCCCCGGGCAATAGGAGATTATGGGACCCCCGGGCAATAGGAGATGATTATGGGGCCCCCGGGCAATAGGAGATTATGGGGCCCCCAGGCAATAGGACATTATGGGGCCCCCAGGCAATAGATTATGGCTACACAGTATACACACACACACATACAGTATACAGACACACAATATTCACACACAGAATACACATACACACTGAAAAGGTACTGGAGAGATGGGGCAGCTATAATCTTGTGATCTTTAAAAAAAAAACACAGATTTTTACATACTGTCCCTGGTTTTATTGAGGCTGGCAACCCTGATGAGGCCCCTTGGTGGCATGGGGCCCTTGGGCAGTGCCCGAGTGCCCAAATGGTCAGTCTGCCCCTGGTAATGAATCATGCTTCACTTAGCATTTCTGAATGGGATTTGTATATAATCAAATCCCCACTGTTCCTGGAAAGGGTTGATTTTTACTTTCATACAGTAGGTGATTTTAAACGACCTACAAAGCATCAACAATCAATACTGTACATAGAAATATCCTATTGGCATTGCAATTATAATAGCAGAAAGTCATTTATCTGTGATAATCCTTTGAGCACATGGATCTATCAGACGGCAATAACTGTACAGTAGCTACAAATTTACATTAAGATAAAACATTTCCTTTTAACATCAAACTGAGAAGGATAAGGCTTGATGTATTTGCATGTAACCAAGGCCTGGTAAGCCGCAGACACATTTCCTTGTAAATACTTTGAAGATTTTAGGTAATTTTCTATTGTTATTTAAACATGTAAGGATAACCATGCGTGACTTATATCACAATCTCGATGTTAAAAAAAATGCAGCTTTTTTCTTTAATAGCGGCTTACAGTGTTAACTTCTTTTTGATGCTATTATAAACAGATGTAGCTACAGAATTCATAACCATAAGACCACATTGTGGCAAGACTGCTAGCGATTATAATATGACAATCAAAATGGAAAATGTATCTTTGAACTGAGCACCTTATTTCATTCTGGACACTTGGGGGTCTAATTATAAAAAAAATTGCCGTGCAAAAGTTTTAAAAGAGATGTATATTTTTTGCTTTGATTCCTTGCACAGTAAAAACAATCATAGTGGCTGTCTCTCCGCTTGATTGTTTTTACAGGCGGCGGGAAGGGACGTCACCCACCCTCCGGTGCTTCTCCAGTCTCACCCATGTGATCGGCGAGCTGGAGAATCAACCTGCCGGTAGCAAAAGTTTACCATAGAGCTGACCGAGGACCATATGGTCCCCGGTCATCTCTATGACTCTCGGAGGCCAGGCGCGATGTTTTGATATCACATCCAGCCTCGTCAGTTGTAAACACTGGAAAGCCTGAGATCGGTTTATTTATTTTTTGTTTTCAGGCTTTCCAGCCTAGAGGAAAGATGTGGGGGGGGGGGATATGAGATCTTTCTAAAACAAACAAAGTTCCAAGAGTTTAAATATATAATGAGGAAATAATGTAAAACAAAAAAAAACAAACAAACCCAATCACAATTAGGGTTGCCACTTTTTCTTTAAACCAAACCAAAACACTTTAGCGGCGCACATACATTTATACACTATAGGATTGTAACAGACCTGGGAAACCTTTGGGCACTCCAAAGAGAATAGTAATGTGGTGCACATAGTGCCCCCTCAACTTCCTCTCAAGCCCTGTTCTGAGCCACATTCCTATCTGAATAATGTGTCCGGGTTTCAGGTGGACTGAAACCCGGACACATGATTAAAAACCCAAACTGTCCAGGTGAATCCTGGACAGGTGGTAACCCTAATCACAATCACCTTTTCACCTTTGGCCATTTGTAATATGTGTTATTTTTCAAAACGGAAACCTGCTTCCACAGTAACATGACAATTCCACGGGGATTGTTAAAACTGAAAGAGAACAAGGAGAAAAATGGTAAGATATGTTCTTGATTAACGTAAGATGAAGTCTATTAAGATTTCTCTCAGCGAGACACAGCAGAACAATGAGAAGTAGCGCCACCAGAAGGAAAAGAACAGCATTTTACAGAGGAGCCACTACGTTCTGGTTTTCCATTTGTGTTTTAAATATCAGTTTGTTCTGCAAGACAGCTGAGGTGTAAAAGTCATTCTCAGACAGTTCTGTTCAGCATATGTTCCACATCATTGACCTGGGATTGTTTCCTGATAACCACAGTGGTCTGTCTATATCTACACAATGTGTGTCTGCATAGCTGCCTGTAGTCCCCACCAGGGGGAGTATGTGACTGAGTTACAATGCAGGATCACTGTTGGGAGATACATTATATTACCAAAAGTATTGGGACACTACGTTTACACGCACATGAACTTTAATGGCATACCAGTCTTAGTCCATAGGGTTCAATATTGAGTTGGCCAACCCTTCACAGCTATAACAGCTTCAACTCTGGTGGGAAGCCTGTTCACAAGGTTTAGGAGTGTGTCTTTGGGAATGTTTGACCATTCTTCTAAAAGCACATTTGTGAGATCAGGCACTGATGTTGGACGAGAAGGCCTGGCCCGCAGGTAGTGCGACATATGTTTCATTTGTGTAACTAGCAGTGTGTGTGTGTCACGTCTCCCTTAAAGAATGTATAATACTTTTTATTTCACACCATGATATTTTCTTCTTTTAGATATGTAAAGTGTATGTATTCAACTAATTGGATCTTCTTTCGGTCAGTGGAGTTCCGGCACACATAGCACATTGTAATAATAGGCATGCAGACATCGTAAATCTGGTGGTTATGATACGTATACAAGGTTCTCGCATAGATGAAGCCCTAGTGCTTATGCTGCAGTGAGAATTCACCCACACACATGGAACATCCCTGCTACTGTGGTGGAAGGCAGCAAAATAAGCCTGCGGTATGCAACTAACCTTCAGTTTTTCCTCCCGTACAAAGGAAAAATGTAAAAGAAAAACAGAAGTTACCTCTGCTAATAATTTAACCCTTGTTCTCACTAATTTTTCCTTATAGATTAGGGGACCTTAACCTGGGGTGAATGAACGTATGGTTGGAAGACAATATCAAGTTTGCTCTTAAATTAGGTCAAGCCATATATAACTTGTAAATTGGTTTTGAGTTAAAGTGAAACTGAAGATAAAATCGGTTACTCAAACTAAATCTGAACCTAAACATTAGCCCGGAGACGGGCTTTAACTGCAGGTTGCTTTAAAGTATGTTTAATTTTCTAAATACACTATATTGCCAAAAGTATCGGGGCACCTGCCTTTAAACGCACATGAACTTTAATGGCATTCACAGTCTTAGTCCGTAGGGTTCAATACTGAGTTGGCCCACCCTTTGCAGCTATAACAGCTTCAACTCTTCTGGGAAGGCTGTCCACAAGGTCTAGAAGTGTGTCTATGGGAATGTTTGACCATTCTTCCAGAAGCTCATTTGTGAGGTCAGGCACTGATGTTGGACAAGAAGGCCTGGCTCTGAAGCCCCATACACACTATCAGATTGTCTGCTGATTTTTTCCTTCAGCTTTACCAAAACCATATAATATGAGGTCAAACCTTAGGAGTTTCAATTTGTATGTAATCAGGCAGGCCCTTCTACTACATGGTTTTGGTAAATCTGAAGACAAACATCATCAGAAAATCTGATAGTGTGTATGGGGCTTTAGTCTCTGCACTAATTCATCGCAAAGGTGTTCTATCAGGTTGAGGTAAAAAGACTGTTTATCATGCAGAGCTCAGGGGATTGTAATGTCCCATACACACTATTAGATTTTCTGCAGATTTTCTTCTTCAGATTTACCAAAACCATATAATGTGAGGTCAAACCTTAAAAAGGTAAGTTCCCCTCTACAGAAAAATCTGTGGTGAACTTACACAGGACCCCCACCTCATCCCCCCCCCATCCCCCCCACCCCCAGTCACGTTGACCTGAATGGGGGTAATCGTCCGTTCTGATCCCTGGTATAGCCACCTCACGGCTCTGGGGCTTAGAAATCCCCAGAGCTTAATCTCCTAAATGTACCCCATCAGGAGGAGCATCAGGACTAATCAGAAGCCACATAGCCCGTCCTCTCAGCTGGGAGGAAGAAGAGCCGCGAGGAGGCTATACCAGGGCTCAGAACAGGAAATTACCGCCATTCAGGTCAGTGGGACTGGGGAGGGGGGTAGTGGTCTTGCGTAATTCACCTTACAGATTTTTCTGTAAAGGTGAACTTACACTTTAATGCCCCATACACACGGTCGGACATTCCGACCACAAAATCTGTCGGATTTTCACCGAAACTTGTGTTGCATACACACAGTCGCACAAAGTTGTAGGAAAATCCGATTGTTCTGAATGAGCTGACGTCAAACACATACATTGGAACTATAAACGGGCCAGTAGCCAATAGCTTTCGTCTCTTAGTTTATTCTGAGCATGCATGGCACTTTGTCCATCCGAATTGTCTACACACGATCGGAATTTATGCGATTGGATTTTGTTGTCGGAAAATTTTAGATCCTGCTCTCAAACTTTGTGCGTCGGAAAATCTGATGGAAAAAGTCAGATGGAGCCCACACACAGTCAGATTTTCTGACAACATGATCCGATCACACATTTTCCGTCAGAAAATCCGACCTTGTGTATGAGGCATAAGAGTTTCAATTTGTATGCAATTAGGCAGACCCTTGCACTACATGGTTTTGGTGAATCGAAATCAAAAAAGTGTGTATGAGGTCTAACACACAGAAACATTATACTGACATTATACTTTGAGATCGCCCAGATAGAATCCTTGGACTATTTCCATCTACACCTGACTTCAATTTCCATTTGGATAACACACTCTCTCCCCACCCAAATGATATGCACTGCTTAGTGATGACTTCATAGAAATATTGGAGAGGAGAGCATAACATACATACTGCAGGGGACAAGCGTGTGTAACGTAGAAAGTTTAGGGGTCTAGGGTGCATAACTTATAGGCTGCAGGGCTCAGGAGTGTATACCGCACAGAGGGCTGGGGTCTAGAGTACATAACACACAGACTTTTTGGCTCTAGTGTGTGTAACACAGAGTACAGGTGTCAGGAGTGCGTGTTGCAAGAGAAGGGGTCAGGACTGTGTGATGCAGAGAGTGCAGGGGCCAGGACTATGTAACACAGAGAGTGCAGGGGTCAGAGATACATAACAAACAAGCTAGTGTACAGAGTTCAACCAAAAATGACCCCCTCCTCTCAGTACAAATCCCCCCCAAGTCTATATCCCCCACAGTTCAGATCACCCCCAACAGCCTCAATACCCCACCGAGTAGAGATTTCCCCACACAGCTCTAAACATCCCTCAGCATAGACCCCTTTGCCAGCCCATCCCCTCAGAATGCACCATTCCCCCCCTCCACAAGCCCCTTCAGAGTACAGACCTCCCCTCTAGTACAGGCCCTTTCCTGCCTTAAACTCATTTACCTGTTGCTGGAGATTTGACATGCAGTGGCTGAGGGAAGTCTTTCCCACAGCTGTGGATGTGACAAGAGCCAAGGAGTAACCTCTCTCGGATTTGTACATGAATGATATAGAGCAGGGATCTCCAAACGACAGCCCTCCAGCTGTTGCGGAACTACACACCCCATGAGGCATTGTAAAACATTCACAGACATGACTAGGCATGATGAGAATTATAGTTTGGTATGATTCGCAGCAGAACATGCGAACAAGTAAAAGATTTGTTTAAACACGTGAACACCGTTAAAGTCTATGGGGACACGAATGTGAAAAATCAATAGTGCTCATTTTAAAGGCTTATATGCAAGTTATTGCCATAAAAAGTGTTTGGGGACCCGGGTCCTACCCCAGGGGACATGTATCAATGCAAAAAAAAAGTTTTAAAAATGGGAGCAGTGATTTTAATAATGATTTAAGTGAAATAATAAAAAAATTCCATTAAATATCATGCCTGGGGGTGTCCTTAGTATGCCTGTAATGTAGCGCATCTTTCCCATGTTTATAACAGTGCCACAGCAAAATTACTTTTCTAAAGGAAAAAATGTAATTCAAAACTGCTCGCGACTGTAATGTATTGTTGGATCCTGGCAATATAGACAAAAATACCAAAAAAAATGATGTGGATGTCACCTCCAAAATCCATACCAGGCCCTTCGGTTCTGGTATGAATATTAAGGGGAACCCCGTACCCAATTTTCTTGGCACTATATTCTCTGAACAGCAGTATATATACTTTACGGCCTGCCCTATATACTCTGCAGAAAATTGGGTCTTAAAGTGGAAGTAAAGCCATCGATTTAAACAGTTAAAAAAAAAGGCATGCCGGGAATGCTAACTGCACATTGGCTGTGCTCACAGCCAAACTATCAAACCATCCAATGGCTGGTGTCATAACGAATCACATGTGCAGCACCATAGCAGTTGAAGATTAAACAGAGGCAAAGATGGCAGCTTCCTTGGCTGAAAATGATAGGGGAGTTTACTTCCACTTTAAGTGTTGGTGGTACCAGAACACTGTAAGCCCTCACAGATACTCTTGTTGGGCACAGGAACAGGCCCAGCAAGAGTAATATCAAGAATTGTAATTACATGCCCCTGTTAGACTGGGGCAGAAAAAATTGGCCTTGGGTGGTGGCTAAACCAAAAATATTGTTGTAAACTACCAACATCAAGATTGAGGAGAAATAGGATAGTCGGCATTAGTGATGGACGAACTTCCGACGGGACGTTTCGCGAACGCGAAATGCGAACGGACCCAAACGTTCGCGAAACCGACCGTTCGCCGCGGGCCCCATTGACTTCAATGGGAGGCGAACTTTGCAAACCTTCATGTCGAATTTGCGGCCACGTGGTAATTATTAGGGGGTAAAACGTAGTCCCACCATCTGGACAATGACATAATACATGTATGAGGTGAATTTGGGATCGATAACTACAAGCATTTTTATTTTATTTGGGAAATTGTTCTAACAATTCAGGACTATGGAGCTAATGAAGGCAATGGAGGAGAGGGAAGGTCAGGGACCAGGGTAGGCAAAGAAGAGGGTGCAGGAGATGATCACCAGCAGCGTGACATACCGGAATGACACATGCACCGTGATAGAGGCATCTGACAGCAGCACCGTAATACAGAGCACTGACAGCAGCACCGTGACATACAGCGCTGACAGCAGCACCGTGACATACAGCGCTGACAGCAGCACCGTGACATACAGCGCTGACAGCAGCACCGTGACATACAGCGCTGACAGCAGCACCGTGACATACAGCGCTGACAGCAGCACCGTGACATACAGCGCTGACAGCAGCACCGTGACATACAGCACTGACAGCAGCACCGTAAGCAGCCCCAGGAGGAAGTCAGCACAGCACAGGGATGGTGTGATCCCCTCATAATAAGAACCCCCAGGAGGAAGTCAGCACAGCACAGGGATAGTGTGATCCCTTCATAATAAGAACCCCCAGGAGGAAGTCAGCACAGCACAGGGATATCATAAGCAGCCCCAGTAGAAATATGACACCGCTCAACCTCTTCAAAGAGGAGGGTAGGGGCATATAGTACGGTGTGCTTTTTTGGGTCAAGGAAGTGAGCCAAATGAATTAAGAAGGTCTGTGTGCTTGATTAAAAAAATAGTTTATAGACATATACATGGTCTACTGGTCACATGTGTTGAATTCCTCCGAGATCCATGCCTCATTCATTTTTAGAAATGTGAGGTAGTTAACACTGTGGTGAGCTAGGCGAGTACGCTTATCGGTCACAATCCCCCCTGCTGCGCTGAACGTCCTTTCGGACAGGACACTGGATGAGGGGCAAGCCAACAGTTCGATTGCAAATTGGGCAAGCTCTGGCCAGAGGTCAAGCCTGCCCACCCAGTAGTCTAGGGGTTCATCACTCCTCAGAGCGTCCACATCGGCCGTTAACCCAATGTAGTCGGACACCTGACGGTCTAGGCGTTCCCTGATGCTGGATCCGGATGACACCTGTCGATGGGTCGGCTGAAAGAATGACCTCATATCCGAAGTCACCAACACATCTTCAAACCGGCCTCTTCTTGCAGGCGCTGTTGGATTGGTACCCGCAAATCCTTCTCTGGGAGTGGGAATTGCTCCTCTGCCAGCGCACGCAAAAGCAGAATGCAGCATTTCTCGAAGCAAGGCCTGGAAGTGCTGCATTCTGACAGCCCTCTGCGACGGCGGTAACATTTCCGCCATTTTGTGTTTGTACCGGGGGTCTAAGTACGTTGCCACCCAGTACTGGTCCTTGACCCTCATGCTTTTTATACGGGGGTCCCTATTAAAACACTGGAGCATGAAGGCCCCCATTTGCACTAAAGTGGAAGCGGTGTGGTGGCCTGGCTCCTGCTCATCATCCAGGATAATGTCGTCCTCTTCATTCTCCTCTCCCCATCCTCGCACAACAGGGATCCCAGAAAGGTTTAAAGCATGCTCTTCTTGCTCCTGCTCATCCGCCCCGGCACCATCCTCCTCTGACTCCTCATCAGACTCCTGTTGTTGACTTGTCTCAGATAGAGTAGCCCCCCCTGGGAATTCATCCAGCATTGCGACTTCCTCATCTTCCCGCTCCTGCTCCTCCACAGCCTGATCAATGACACGACGCAATGCACGCTCCAGAAAGAAGGCATAAGGTACCATGTCACTGATGGCGCCATGGCTGCGACTGACCAGTTTGGTGATCTCCTCAAATGGCCGCAGAAGTCTGCATGTGTCGCGCATGAGCAGCCACTGGCGCGGTGAAAAAAAACCCAGCTCCCCAGAACCGTTTCTTTCGCAGAGTTCATACAGGTAGACGTTAACTGCACGTTTCTGCTGGAGCAGCCTATCAAGCATATAGAAGGTTGAGTTCCATCGCGTCGGGCAATCGCAAATAAGACGTCTGACCGGCAGATGGTGTCGCCGCTGAATGTCAGCAAGGCGAGCCATGGCCGTGTAAGATCTTCTGAAATGGGCCGAGATTTTCCTTGCCTGCCGCAAGATGTCCTGGACCCCAGGGTATTTGACAAGGAATCGCTGCACGACCAAGTTTAAGACGTGTGCCATGCACGGCACGTGCGTGATTTTGCCCTGTTTCAATGCGCTAAGCAGATTGGCACCGTTGTCACACACCACTTTACCAACTGTCAAATTGAGCGGTGTTAGCCACTCATCTGCCTGTGAACGCAAAGCTGAAAGGAGTGCCGGGCCAGTGTGGCTCTTTGCTTCCAGGCACAACAGACGCAGCACGGCATGGCAACGTCTCACCTGGCATGTGGAATAGGTTCTGGGGAGCTTGGGCGGTGCAGTGGAAGAGACGCTAGCAGCGGAAAAGGAGGAGGCAGCTGAGGAGGAGAGGGAGGAGGATGGAGTAGGAGGAGGAGAAGAAGAGTCAGGCCTGCATGCAATCCGTGGCGGTAAAACCAAATCTACACGGGTGCCACGGGTTACATGCTTGACGGCCGTCAGAAGGTTCACCCAGTGGGCAGTAAAACTGATATACCTTCCCTGCCCGTGTTTGCTAGACCACGTGTCTGTGGTCAGATGTATCTTGGCACCGACACTGTGTGCCAGAGATACATTCACTTGCCGCTGAACATGGCCATATAGCTCTGGGATGCCCTTCTCTGAGAAATACTTCCTTCCTGGGACCTTCCATTGTGGTGTTCCAATGGCCACAAATTTGCGAAAGGCCTCCGAGTCCACCAGTTTATATGGCAGTAGTTGGCGGGCTATGAGTTCTGACAAGCCAGCCGCCAACCGTTGGGCAAGAGGGTTATCCGGCATCATCATTTTTTTACGCTCAAACATTAGGCCCACGGAAGCCTGCCTTTTTGCAGAAAAATGTGAGCTTGGCGTGATGGAAGGTGGAGTGGAGGACAATTGTGAGGAGAGAGGAGAAGGAGAAGTAGAAGACGAGGCTGGACGGTGAGAGCCTGCAGTGTGGCTTTGTGTGTTCCGTTGCTCCCACTGGGCTCGGTGATGGCTGCTCATGTGCCTTCTTAAGGCGGTCGTCCCTAGGTGAGTATTGGGCTTACCGCGACTAACGCGTTGACTGCAAAGATTGCAGATGGCAACGCTATTGTCAGCAGCGGACACGTTAAAAAAAGCCCACACTGCGGAGCCATGTGCCGGTGTCCTGGGAGCGCCAGATGTGACCGTACATGGTCGATGACTCGCTCCTGATACATTTGCAGTCTGCTTTGTCCCTGCTGTGCAATGTAAGTCATTGCTGCTTCTCCTCCCTATCTGCTGGTCCATATCTCCCTCTGAACTCCCCTCCTCTTCCTCTCTTGTGGGCACCCACGTGACATCACTAGACACGTCATCATCAACGTCACCTTCCCCACCGCTATAAGTAGAGATCTCGGAGTAGGCAGCAACACCGGGGACCAACCTCCTCCTTGGGCTGATCTGGGTACTGGCGTCAGACTGCTGAGTAGCGCTTGTTGCTACCTCCTCTTCCTGATCCAATACCAAGAGTGGCTGCGCATCAGAAATGTCCTCTTGATATGGATCGGAAAATAATTCCAGTGACTCAAGCGGAAGGTATGTGGTGGTGGTGGTGGTGGTCGTGTTGTTGGTGGTAGTGTCTTTGGGGGTGCACATAGCAGAGAGTGAAGAAGAGGGTGCAGATCGAGAGGATGAGGAGGGTGCAGAAGAGTAAGGCTGAGCGAGCCACTCAACCAAGTCTGGTGCATCCTTTAAAGTAATTGAACGCACCTTCTGCAACTTCCCACTTTGGCTCAAGCCTGTTGCTCCTGCCCTACCCCTACCACCCCTGCGGAAGGGCCTGCCTCTTCCTCTGCATGTCATTTTTTAAATGACCCTGTGACAAAACTCTTAGTCCCTATACCGCTGAAGGACTGCTGCAGTATAGGTGAGCGGTCAGCAGTGGTGCACGTCAACCCTATCTATTGTGGACCTATAGCGGTCCTTACAGAACAGCAGACTGTACCGCACTCAAGCCTATGTACCGTAGCACCCTATACCAAGTTACCAGTCCTTATAAGAACTTTTGTGGACCAAGCAGGTTGTGTATTAGTGTTTAGCAGACTGTACGTCAGTCCCTATACCGCTGAAGGACTGCTGCAGTATAGGGCAGCGGTCAGCAGTGGTGCACGTCAACCCTATCTATTGTGGACCGATAGCGGTCCTTACAGAACAGCAGACTGTATCGCACTCAAGCCTATGTACCGTAGCACCCTATACCAAGTTACCAGTCCTTATAAGAACTTTTGTGGACCAAGCAGGTTGTGTATTAGTGTTTAGCAGACTGTACGTCAGTCCCTATACCGCTGAAGGACTGCTGCAGTATAGGGCAGCGGTCAGCAGTGGTGCACGTCAACCCTATCTATTGTGGACCGATAGCGGTCCTTACAGAACAGCAGACTGTATCGCACTCAAGCCTATGTACCGTAGCACCCTATACCAAGTTACCAGTCCTTATAAGAACTTTTGTGGACCAAGCAGGTTGTGTATTAGTGTTTAGCAGACTGTACGTCAGTCCCTATACCGCTGAAGGACTGCTGCAGTATAGGGCAGCGGTCAGCAGTGGTGCACGTCAACCCTATCTATTGTGGACCGATAGCGGTCCTTACAGAACAGCAGACTGTATCGCACTCAAGCCTATGTACCGTAGCACCCTATACCAAGTTACCAGTCCTTATAAGAACTTTTGTGGACCAAGCAGGTTGTGTATTAGTGTTTAGCAGACTGTACGTCAGTCCCTATACCGCTGAAGGACTGCTGCAGTATAGGGCAGCGGTCAGCAGTGGTGCACGTCAACCCTATCTATTGTGGACCGATAGCGGTCCTTACAGAACAGCAGACTGTACCGCACTCAAGCCTATGTACCGTAGCACCCTATACCAAGTTACCAGTCCTTATAAGAACTTTTGTGGAACAAGCAGGTTGTGTGTTAGTGATTAGCAGACTGTACGTCAGTCCCTATACCGCTGAAGGACTGCTGCAGTATAGGTGAGCGGTCAGCAGTGGTGCACGTCAACCCTATCTATTGTGGACCGATAGCGGTCCTTACAGAACAGCAGACTGTACCGCACTCAAGCCTATGTACCGTAGCACCCTATACCAAGTTACCAGTCCTTATAAGAACTTTTGTGGACCAAGCAGGTTGTGTATTAGTGTTTAGCAGACTGTACGTCAGTCCCTATACCGCTGAAGGACTGCTGCAGTATAGGGCAGCGGTCAGCAGTGGTGCACGTCAACCCTATCTATTGTGGACCGATAGCGGTCCTTACAGAACAGCAGACTGTACCGCACTCAAGCCTATGTACCGTAGCACCCTATACCAAGTTACCAGTCCTTATAAGAACTTTTGTGGAACAAGCAGGTTGTGTGTTAGTGATTAGCAGACTGTACGTCAGTCCCTATACCGCTGAAGGACTGCTGCAGTATAGGTGAGCGGTCAGCAGTGGTGCACGTCAACCCTATCTATTGTGGACCGATAGCGGTCCTTACAGAACAGCAGACTGTACCGCACTCAAGCCTATGTACCGTAGCACCCTATACCAAGTTACCAGTCCTTATAAGAACTTTTGTGGACCAAGCAGGTTGTGTATTAGTGTTTAGCAGACTGTACGTCAGTCCCTATACCGCTGAAGGACTGCTGCAGTATAGGGCAGCGGTCAGCAGTGGTGCACGTCAACCCTATCTATTGTGGACCGATAGCGGTCCTTACAGAACAGCAGACTGTACCGCACTCAAGCCTATGTACCGTAGCACCCTATACCAAGTTACCAGTCCTTATAAGAACTTTTGTGGAACAAGCAGGTTGTGTGTTAGTGATTAGCAGACTGTACGTCAGTCCCTATACCGCTGAAGGACTGCTGCAGTATAGGTGAGCGGTCAGCAGTGGTGCACGTCAACCCTATCTATTGTGGACCGATAGCGGTCCTTACAGAACAGCAGACTGTACCGCACTCAAGCCTATGTACCGTAGCACCCTATACCAAGTTACCAGTCCTTATAAGAACTTTTGTGGACCAAGCAGGTTGTGTATTAGTGTTTAGCAGACTGTACGTCAGTCCCTATACCGCTGAAGGACTGCTGCAGTATAGGGCAGCGGTCAGCAGTGGTGCACGTCAACCCTATCTATTGTGGACCGATAGCGGTCCTTACAGAACAGCAGACTGTACCGCACTCAAGCCTATGTACCGTAGCACCCTATACCAAGTTACCAGTCCTTATAAGAACTTTTGTGGAACAAGCAGGTTGTGTGTTAGTGATTAGCAGACTGTACGTCAGTCCCTATACCGCTGAAGGACTGCTGCAGTATAGGTGAGCGGTCAGCAGTGGTGCACGTCAACCCTATCTATTGTGGACCGATAGCGGTCCTTACAGAACAGCAGACTGTACCGCACTCAAGCCTATGTACCGTAGCACCCTATACCAAGTTACCAGTCCTTATAAGAACTTTTGTGGACCAAGCAGGTTGTGTATTAGTGTTTAGCAGACTGTACGTCAGTCCCTATACCGCTGAAGGACTGCTGCAGTATAGGGCAGCGGTCAGCAGTGGTGCACGTCAACCCTATCTATTGTGGACCGATAGCGGTCCTTACAGAACAGCAGACTGTACCGCACTCAAGCCTATGTACCGTAGCACCCTATACCAAGTTACCAGTCCTTATAAGAACTTTTGTGGACCAAGCAGGTTGTGTATTAGTGTTTAGCAGACTGTACGTCAGTCCCTATACCGCTGAAGGACTGCTGCAGTATAGGGCAGCGGTCAGCAGTGGTGCACGTCAACCCTATCTATTGTGGACCGATAGCGGTCCTTACAGAACAGCAGACTGTACCGCACTCAAGCCTATGTACCGTAGCACCCTATACCAAGTTACCAGTCCTTATAAGAACTTTTGTGGAACAAGCAGGTTGTGTGTTAGTGATTAGCAGACTGTACGTCAGTCCCTATACCGCTGAAGGACTGCTGCAGTATAGGGCAGCGGTCAGCAGTGGTGCACGTCAACCCTATCTATTGTGGACCGATAGCGGTCCTTACAGAACAGCAGACTGTACCGCACTCAAGCCTATGTACCGTAGCACCCTATACCAAGTTACCAGTCCTTATAAGAACTTTTGTGGAACAAGTGAGTTGTGAATGTTTAGCAGACTGCAGCAGAAGGGCAGCAGTCAAGTATAATATCCTTTCTATATTTGGAAGAAAGAATATTATACATGTACAAGCCTATTACTGTACCACTGATACCAGTCCTGAAAAGAACCTTTGTGGAACTAATAATAACAGCAAGTCTTTAAAATTACCCTCACTGCCTGACAACACTGCTTCCTTCCTGTCCCTATACAAATTGGCAAAAAAAGAGAACGATTAGTGGTTACTGGAACAGCTCTTTTGTGGACCTTGATAGTAACAGCTAATGATGATGATGATGATGATGATGATGAAAGACTAATCTGGCTGTCCCTGTAGCATACACCGTCCTTTCCCTTTCTCTAAACTAACAAAAGACACTCAGGCTGCTGCAAGAATCAGCAGCACAGCAAACCTATCAACACCTAACACCTATACCAGTCCTGAAAAGAACTTTTGTGTACCAAATAGCTAGTGGTTTATCTCTCCCTACTCCACACAGGAACCTGTCCCTATCTTAACAGAAGAAAGAATGTAAAATGGCCACCGGATCGGGTGTATTTATAGGTTAGGGGGAATGTACAAGTGTCCATGTGCTGTCATGTCTCAATTGGCTGTCCTGTATCACATGATAAACGTGTCACCAAAGGTTAAAGTTCTTGTATACATTAAACACGTAAGTCCGCCGCGGCGAACGACGGAAAAAGGCGTTCGAACGTGCGGACCGCGAATGTCGGAAATTCGCCGCGAAACGACCGCCGGGCGAACCGTTCGGCCATCACTAGTCGGCATAGGTAGTCTTCAAGGGATCCTACATCCATAGCAAATTAAATCAGTTACATCAGCATCAGGTGCTTGATAGCCACCTTCTCCACCGCTCTTCCTCTGACTGAACGAAGCCTCAGCAACATGTTGTCCAGCACCAGGAAATTTTTAATCTCCCAGGGTCTATAAATGCATTGCACAAACCTTTCTGCAAGGCCTCCTGAAGATGTTTCATCCTTTGCTCCCTCTGCAAAGGCAGGATGATTCTGCAACCTTACCCTTGTAACGAGGATCAAGAATGGTTGACAGTTAGTAATGATCCCTCTCCTTCTACCACAAATCCTAGGGTCCTTTCGCAGGCTTTGCAGAATCAGGGAGGCCATGCAGCATACGTTTGCAGAGGCAGAGTCCTCTGGGTCACTAAGGATCACATGATCCGTAACTACCTCCTCTCAGCCACGTACAACTCCTTGGGTTTTTGGGGACTGAAAACCATCCCTTGAAGACTGCTGCTGAGTGTTATGCTCCACGTTTATGTTGACACAATCCTCCTCCTCTTCTTTCTGTGTGTTTGGCGGGCCCCCGGGAATGCTATCTGGATAAAGGGGGCCTTGAAAGGTAAGGAAGTCCTTCTCTTCCTCCTGCTGTTCTGCCTTAAGTGCCCTGTCCATGATTCCACGAAGTATGTGCTCCAACGGGAAGACTAGAGGGACAGTGTCACTAATGCATGTATTGTCACTGCTCACCATCCTTGTGGCATTCTCAAATGGTGAAAGTATAGTGCATGCATGCTTGAGCAGTAGCCACTGGCATGGTGAAAAGAAGACAAGCTCCCCTGACCCTGTTCTGGTGTCATCCTCACACAGGTACTCATTGATGTCCTTCTGCTGTGTGTGCAGCTGTTGCAGCATTGCCAACATTGAGTTCCACCTGGTGGGCATGTCACAAATGAGGCGGTTGGTGGGCAGGTTGCATTCCCTTTGAATGCCAGCCAGTCAAGCACTGGCATTGTATGACCAGCGGAAATGACCACAGACTTTTCTGGCCTACCTCAGGAGATCCTGTAAGCCTGGATACCTGCTCAAGAATGACTGCACTGCCAAATTCAGGACGTGTGCCAAACATGGAACATGGTTCAAGTGTCCCTGTCAGAGGGCAGAGAGAAGGTTGATGCCATTGTCGCATACAACCATTCCTGGCTGAAGCTGGCATGGCGTCAACCACCTCTGAGCCTGCCCCAGCATAGCTGACAGAATCTCTACCCCAGTGTGGCTCCTGTCCCCTAGGCAGACCAACCCAAGCACTGCATGGCATCTTTTGGCCTGAGTGCTTGCGTAGCCCCTTGAATGCTTACAGAGCACTGCTGGTTCAGAGGACAAATCTGCAGAAGAGGCCATAGAGAAAGAAAAAGAGGAGGGCTGGAGGAGAGAGCTGTGGCAGAATCACTACTAGCATTTTGGAGGCGTAGTGGCGGAACAAGCTCCAACAACACTGTACCCTGTCTTGCATCCTTCCCAGCTACCAGCATATTTACCCAGTGCACCGTGAAGGAAAGGTAACGTCCCTGCCCATGCCTGCTGATCCATTAGTCAGCCATGATATGAACCTTACTGCTTACCGCCCTGTCCAACAAGGCCAAAACATTGCCTTTCACATGCTGGTAGAGAGCCGGAATTGCCTTCCGTGAAAAGAAATGGCATTTTGGAACCTGCCACTGAGGTACAGCACATTCCACAAATTCATGAAAGGGAGCAGAGTCTACTAGCAGAAAAGGCAGCAGTTGCATAGCTAGTAATTTGGCCAAGCTAGGATTTAGACACTGAGCATGTGGATAGCTGAGACCGAATTTCTTTTTATGGTTCAGCAACTGGGGTAGGGAAATTTGCCTGCTAAAATCAGATGGTGCTGCACTGCTAGCAGATTGGCTGCAAGTATTGGGACACCTCTTCCTATACCTTCAATCCTCTCAGTGCAGATTTTTGAGAGGACTGGAGGTATAGTAGGGTTGGAGATCACAGATGAGGAACATTTTTTTATGTGGATCTTTCAAGTGCTGTTGCCAACGGATTGCATGGCAAGTCTTCATATGTCTGGTCAAGCATGTGGTGCCCAAGCCGCTGCTGTTCTGGCCATGCTTGATCTTGGGCCCCCCCCTCTCTCTAGGGTCAGGATACTCCTTTCCTCAACCTGGGATCAAACATCGGACCTTCAAATTGCTGCGTATCCTCCAGCAGCATGTACCTGACACTGTGGTCGAATAATTCTGGGGACTCCTCCGTGCAAGATGGTGGGGCTATGGAAGGAGTGACTGTGGACAAGGAGCCAGTGGAATAGGCCCCTTTGGCAGCTGCGTTGGAAGGCAAACTTCTCTGAGCCTGGATGACAGAGGATGAGGAGGATGGGGGTGGCTTTGTTATCCACTCCACCAACTCTTCTGCATGTTGTGGCTCAATAACACGGCCAGCAGAAAAAAAAGGACAAGCGAACCCCACAGCCACCTGCACAGGATGCACCATGTCCACGACCACCACTGCTGACTGTAGACACAGAGGCTGCTTGCCCTCTTTTAGTGGCCTGTGAGCATCTGCCTCTCCTTGGTGGCCTTCCAGACATGATGTATTTTTGTTTTGCAGCACCATATTAGAAACTGTACTATGGCTGCACTGTGTTGTATACTGTGTACACCACCAGAAGTGTAGTAGAAACTCTACACACTGTATTAGATACTACTGTGTACACCGCCTGCACCATATTAGAAACTGTACTATGGCTGCACTGTATTGTGTACTGTGTACACCACCAGAAGTGTAGTAGAAACTGTACACACTGTATTAGATACTGTGTACACCACCTGCACTGTATTAGAAACTGTACTACAGCTGCACTGTATTGTGTACTGTGTACACCACCAGAAGTGTCATAGAAACATACACCCACAACCACAGGGCAAGGGTTGTGGGGATGATGCCCTTGTCCCCATCAACATGAGGACAAGGTGCTTTGGGGTCAGATCCAAAAGCACCCTCCCTATGTTGAGGGCAGGTTGCCTGGTACAGTTCATTTTTTAAACCTTTTTGGCACAGGGTTCCCCTTAATTTCCATACCAGACCTGAAGGGCCTGGTATGGATTTTGCGGGGACCCCCACGCAATTTTTTTTTTTCATTTTTGGTTCGGGGCTTCCTTTAATATTCATAGCAGACACAAAGGGCCTGGTAATGGACTGGGGGGGACCCCCCATGCCGTTTTTTCAATGAGTTTTATCTATATTGCCAAGACCCAACAAGTCATTACAGCCGCTATAAGTTTTAAATTACTTTTTTCCCTTCAGAAATGTAATTTTGCTACTGTTCTAAACACAGGAAAAATATGCCACTTTACAGGTATACTATAGACACCCCCCCCTGGCATGATAATTTAAAGGAATATTTAATTTTTATTGTTTCACTTTGAGCATTAAAAAAAAATCACTGCTCCCCAACAAAACGTCCATTTAAAAAAAAAAAAAATGCATTGATACATGTCCCGTGGGGCAAGACCCAGGTCCCCAAACACTTTTTATGACAATAATTTGCATATAAGCCTTTAAAATGAGCACCTTTGATTTTTCATGTTAGTGTCCCATAGACTTTAACAGTGTTATGGCAGCTTTTAAATTTGTCCCGAACACCGCATATTGTTCAGTGTTCGCCAAACATCCGAACAACCTAAGGTCGGCCCAAACCTTTCGCTCATCTTTACTGTAGATATAAGCTACACTGCATGCAGACTGTATATGTATATTAATACACTTCCTGCACTGACTGAATATCGAGTAAACACTGAATGTATAGTCTATGCTAAATGCAGAATATATATATATATATATATATATATATATATGTATATATATATATATATATATATATAAAATCTCAAATACACTGTCACTAACTGAATAACCTGCCTTCTTAATCTAAATCGAGCTATCTCTCTGTCCACATCAACAACACTACACACACCCGCCGTGTAGGCAGCCTTATATAGTGTGGGGCGTGGACTTAGTCCCCCTGAGCCATTATTGGCCAAAGGCACCCTTTGGCCAATTATGGCTCTTTGAGCAGAGCGTGCTGTTATTGACCAAAGCATGCAGGTCAGATGCATGCTTTGGCCAATCATCATACAGCAAAGCACTGTGATCTCGCAGTGCATTATGGGGCATTCCATGGCGCTCAAATTTTCCGCGAATGCCCCATAATCGATGTTCAGTGAATACCTGATGTTCGAGTCAAACTTATGTTTGCCCTGAACATCGAGCTTATCCCTATTCCTGAACAACTGGAGGGCCATAGTTTGGAGACCCCTGATCTAGAGGAGGGAAATTTCAAATGAAAGAGCCACTATGGCTCATTCATATGCAAGCCTTCCATCAGGTAATTTAAATGGAAACTGCATGTCGATCGTATTCATATTCAAACAGTAAAACAATTTGCATATGAATGTACTGTGGGCACAATGTACAGGAGCCTTTGTGGGACAAGGCCAGGTACACAGGACAGCAGGACAAAGATGAAAAGACAGGACAGTCCCGCATAATCTAGAACTGTTGGGAGGTGTGCAAAATATGTGTTTAATCCTGAAAATTAAATGAGCGTACAATCCTGAAAATTAAATGCACGTACACATTACAAGACACAGCTACATGCAATTCAAACTGCGTGTTACCTTATTGTAAGTCTGACCTAAGCTCTGTTAGCTCTGTTAACTAGTCAAAACTAGAACAGAGACGTGTCCTAATTAGACTCACAGCCCCAATATAGGTTATGCTCAGTCTAGGCTAATAATCAGCTTCTGTTGAACAGGGATAACCACAGGTACACTATATTGGTGGAGGGGGGTTATGGTTGTTTTTCAGGGCTTGGGCTTTACCCCTTAGTACCAGTGAAGGGAACGCGTCAGCATACGAGGACATTTTGGACAATTTCATGCTCCCAACTTTGTGGGAACAGTTTGGAGATGGCCCCTTACTGTTCCAACATGACTGCACACCAGTGCACAAAGCAAGGTCCATAAAGACATGGATGAGCTAGTTTGGGATGGAGGAACTTGACTGGCCTGACCTCAACCTGATAGAACACCTTTTTGATGAAGTAAAGCAGCGACTGCGAGCCAGGCCTTCTTGTCGAACATCAGTGACTAACCTCGCAAATATGCATCTGGAAGAATGGTCAAACATTCCCATACACACGGTCCTAAACCTTGTGGACAGCCATCCCAGAATATTTAAAGCTGTTATAGCTGCAAAGGATGGGCCAACTCAATATTGAACCCCACGGACTAAGCCCTTGTACACACGGTCGGAGAATCCGTCGGAATGTGTCCTATCGGACCGTGTTGTCGGATAATCCGACTGTGTGTGGTATGCATCGGACTGATTCCGTCCGAATATCCGTCGGACCCAATTTTCCAACATGTTGGAAATATTTCCCGACCAACTGGTTTGATCGGACATACTCCGATCATGTGTAGCGAATTTTGATCGGACCAAGTGCCACGCATGCTCAGATCAAATTCCTACATCAAAGCTATTGGCTACTAGCCTGAATGTAGTCCCATCGTAACGAAATTACGTCATCACGTTCTGAAAGATCTGATTTTTCGACAACTTGGTCCGACCGTGTGTATGCAACAGTTTCGGACACAATCCATTGGACTAAATCCGACGGACAAAATCCGGCAGAATCTCCGACCGTGTGTACAGGGGCTAAGACTGGGATGCTATTAAAGTTCATATGTGTGTAAAGGCAGACGTCCCAATACTTTTGATAATATAGTGTAGATCGAAATTCATCCAGTTCCTCAACTCTGCTAATTAAAGTGATTTTGTTTCCCTCTGTATCTTGATTATCCTCACTTCATGTACTGGTGACACAAAAGGAAGTACAGGAAGATCTTTGTAGCAGGGATAGGGACAGCTCAAAAAAACAAACAAAATAGAGGTTTTCACTCTTTCTATTCAATATCAACAAAAAAAAGTATTAGCTGGAGTTCTGCACTTTTAAATTTGCCAATTTTAATGAAAAAAATGTAGATATAGTCAAAGAGCCTACATAGTGTTCTGTATCTACGTCAGTCATAGCGAATTCAGTGTTTTCAAAAATATTGGAAAACATTGTGAATCACTTAGCCCATTTCTACTTCAATAGTAAGCTATTTTTGTAGACAATACTAACTGCATTCACTTAACATGATATCTTTTCAAGAGCCCTTACCACCGCAATGATAAAACTGCTGCATTCAACAGAAACAATGAGTTTCTCAGTATATACGAAAGCTTGATAAGAAGGAATATAAAATATATGATTCAACTGCTCCAGCCATCACAGACATTCAAGTCCCATGTTACTGCAGACCTACAATATTTCCGCACTGATTCACATATGAGTAGGATAAACACACAGGACAAACACAATAGGCAGAAAACAAATACACATTAGTAAGAGGGATCTGTTAACTAATTAAACATATTTAATATGCTTTTCTGTTTTAAATGGCTAAATAAAGGCATTCGTTAAAGGGGAAGTTTATGAATACAAAAATAAATAAACACACATGCTCACGTCCATGCTGCAGCATTGATGTGATGCTGCAGCTATCACCTGCTGGCTCTATGCCAGAGAACGGAGCAATCACATGACTACTGATCGCTCAGTTCTCAGACTGCTGGGAAATGACAGTCAGAACTCTCTGCTCTGCCCCTCCAGCACTCACTGGAGCTCTGGGCTGGGGAGGGGGTGAGAGCTGCTGGTTCAGGCCCTCAGAGGCTGAGCCAGCTGCTGGTCAAGCATCTGAGTGGATCCCAACATTATTGTCGGGATCCTTCCAGAGCCTGAAGCAGCTCTGTGATGTCAGCTGACAGTGGGCTTTAGCTGATTTTAGGTCACAGGAGAGCACAAGTAAGTGCACTCCTGTGACCCTCAAGAGAAGTATGATAGAAAAGCTTTGGCCATACTTCTCTTTTAAAGTTATTCTCTTGTACATTGCCAATGTATTTTGCCTAACAATACAAAGATTTATCAACACACTTTCCAGCAAGCAAGAAAAAAAGAAAATTACTTTTTTTTAACAATTCATAATAAAAACAGAGTTTAGTTCCACAACAGTTGCCTATTGATGTGGAAGCCATGCTGCCTTGTAAAGGCCCCTCTATGAAGTGATGTCCCTAATGGTTTCTAAGTGGGTAGAACTTCCATCTGGCAGCACAAGGGTTGTCAGTTCAGATCCCAACTGTGGCACTACCTGTCTGGGGTTTACATGGTCTCCCTGTGCCTGTGTGGGCTTTATTCCACACTTCAATAGGTAGATTGGCCCTAATACATGTATGAAGGTATTAGGGAACTTAGGCTGTAAGCTCCTTAAGGGCAAAAACTGATGTAAATAAATTGTCAGTGCTATATAAGTACCTATAATAAAATAACTCTAGTCTATGAAAGTCTCCATATTGGAACACACACATACACATGTATCTCAAGCAAAGAATAAATTAGGGGCAGGGTATGCTTGGAAGTAACCCCCATTTCTCCTAAAGGTTCAGGGACGTCAAGAAGGAGAGTACCTATTTTCCCTACACTCAGAAGAATAATATTCTGTGGGGAGCCAAGAAGCAGCAGATGGGGCAAACTCTCACACTAAAGGTATTATCTTGCACCTTCGAAGTCTAATGCTGGCCACACACGCTTATTTTTTTTTTTATGACTGAATCTTCAAAAACTAAATAGCCAGAACTTCCAAACCCTTTAGGCTTGATTTTAATCCCATTCGATCACACTGAGTTGACTGGCCATGGCGGAATATTGATCATTTTTCATCAATCAACAGCTTTAATGTCGCGTACACACGACCAGACTTTTCGACGGACTAGGTCTAATGGTCTTCCCGACAGACTTTTGGCGGAGTTCTGACAGACTTTTCGAACGAACGGACTTGGCCACACACCAGCTCACCAAAGTCCAACGGATTCGAACGTGATGACGTACGACCGGACTAGAATAAGGAAGTTCATAGCAAGTAGGCAATAGCTGCCCTAGCGTGAGTTTTCATCCGTCGGACTAGCATATAGAGTTATAGACGAACTGATTTTTTGACCGGACTCGGGTCCCTCGGAAAGATTTGAATTGATTTTTATTTCTAGCTCCGTCGGATTTTTGGGGAAAAAAGTCAGCTGGAGCCCACACACGATCATAATATCCGACGGATTCATTCCGTCAGACCTAGTCCGTCAAAGTCTGGTCGCATGTACGCGGCATAAGATACTTTCTTTATAATTATGATTGTATATCGAATTATCAAATTATGAGATTACATGGTGGAAACAGAGATGTGATCGATAACTTATAAATGTAAGCTATGATCATATCTTAACTGGAGACTGAAATCTATTTCTCTGGGTTGTCCACTATAAATGTGTGAAAAAAAATTGTATATTTATCAAAGTGTATATGGCCACCACTAGTTTAATTTTTGTTTTGTATAACATTTTACTCAAATGTTTTAATATTTTTAAATACTCACACATTTAGAAGGGGAGAGTTTGGGGGGGGGGGGGGTCTAGAGTAATTATATTGGCACATGACTGGTTCTTTGAATACATTTCTGTCACCTCCTAATTCCGTAATCTTTACACCTGCACCCTATCTATTTTGTAACCATAGCTATTTAGAAGATCTGCCCTCACTATCCAATGCTGATTTCGCTTCCTTCACTATTAGAAAGTGTGAGGAATTGTGTTTTTTTTTTTTGTTTTTTAGGTAAAATATATATGTACATGTGTATATTGTTTGGGGGTGCATATATAAGGTTACATTGGTGTTTTTTTTCCTTTTTTTGTTTTTTTTGTTTTTGTTTTTGTTTGGGGGGGGGGGGTGGACCAGGGGAATTGGTATATTCTCTTTTCTCTTGAGGAGGCTGGGGGTCTTAAAGTAAAGTTTTTTGTTTTTTGTTTTTTCGTTTCAATATGTTTTTATTTTGCATCAAGTACAGTAAACAAAGTCAACGTGAAAATGACTAAAACAGTAAGTGAAAGACAATATAGAGATATGGACATTCTTAAGATTGAATATGTCAAGCCAGTTTGCAAGCATACAGAGCATTATAATACTGACCAAAATCCAATACGAAATACATATGATGGGAAGTGCACATTCATGTAACTGAGGTAAACATTTGCCTCTAATAGGCCTGAGCTAACATAAGCATTAGAACAAATTCCCAGTCAAATAATGAAGGAAATACGTATAAAATATAATGGTCATAGAAGGAGGGAGGGATCTCCGCCACCCCATAAGGGCTCTTTGCTGTGGCCAAAGGCCCCCATCCCCCTGCCAAGAATAAAGACAGATAGGACCAGGATTAGATCAACAAGGGTTAGTAAATTATATACGTGAGCCATCATATGTAACAAAAACAGATAGCAAGGCTATAATGTAACAGTAATCCTGAGATGAAAGGAACAACATCCCTAATGGGCACAGAAACCCAGTGCAACTGGATGAAAGTACGTAAATCAGGTTTCTATGAACCGTGTGTAAAATACTGAGATCCACATTGCGATGCAGGAACTGGCCCTGAAATCAGCTGGCCCGGCCCAACTCCGCAATGAAGAGTCCATGAAAGATCGTCTCTCACTAAGCTCCTTAGAAGAAGGTGAAGAATAAAAAAATAGTAGAAAAGGAGAAGAAGAGGAAGGGAGAAAGATATAAAAAAGGAAAAGGGAAGTGGCATTTTACCACAGGAGTCGCCTGGGGGTAACAGAACCGTACTCAGGGTCTCAAACCGGGAGCATTTATGTGGATAAAGAAACTCCCACGAAGTGCGCCCATGGTTCCCAAGTGGCCCTGAATTTATCCGAGCGGTCCAGGAGTACGCTTACCATCTTTTCTTGTAACATAATCCAGCAAATTTTCCTTTTGGCCTGTATAGTGGAGACATAGGGTTGCTTCCAAGCTTTGGCAAGAGTGAGCTTAGCGCCCAATAAAATGAAAGTGATGAGGCGTTGCGTACTCCTGGAGGCTCCCTCTGTGGGGAAATTAAGAAGTGCCACCAGAGGAGACATCTGAACCGGTGTTGCAGAGACTCTGGATATCCAGGTAAAGATCCTATACCAGAACTTCCGTATTCTAGGGCATGTCCACCACGTGTGTATCATGTCACCTCGAAGGCCGCATCCCCTGAAGCACAGTGGGGAGGCGGAAGGGAACATTTTGGCCAATTTCGAAGGGACTAGGTACCATCTTGTAAGCACCTTGACACCAGCCTCTATCAAACTTGGGTTAAGGATACCTCTGAAGGATTTCAGGAACACCCCATGCCACTGCTCAATGCTCCAGGATTGGTTAAGGTCCTCTTCCCAGGCCGACATATAAGATGTCTTGGACTTTGTGGAAGACAGTGCCCTATAAATGACTGAAATCCCCCCCCTCTGCTCATCGGACTGACAGCACCACGCCTCATAAGATGTCACCTGAGGACCACTGGGAAGGGACTTGCATTTTTTGTGTAGGAAATTTGAGATCTGAGTAAATCGAAATATTTCAGTGGGGGGCATATCAAGTTTGCTGGTGCAGTAGGCTTTAGAGATTGGGCCCACTGGTCTAAGGAAATGACCTATTCTATATAGCCCCTTGTCCAGCCACCATTGAAAGGCTTTAATGTTCAGGCCCGGAGGGAAGTCTGGGTTATGGAACAGGTGAGATAAAGGTTTTAATTGGGAAATTAGGGAGCAATTATGTTTAAGGCCATCCCAAACTGCGAAGGAGTGCGAGAGAGTTGGTGAAAGGATCGGAGGTCTCATCTTTTTAGGGCTCCACATCAGGAAGTCTAGCGTGTGCCTAGGTACCGCTTGTCTCTCTATCTGTATCCAATCAGGCTGTTCCCATCTAGAATA
Organism: Lithobates pipiens; assembly: GCF_037356315.1. Taxonomy (NCBI): domain Eukaryota; kingdom Metazoa; phylum Chordata; class Amphibia; order Anura; family Ranidae; genus Lithobates; species Lithobates pipiens. Next base: position 247,159,002 of record NW_027507785.1, read on the forward strand.
GACAGCTGACATCTGTGCCAATTGGGCTGCTTGATAATATAAACGTAAGTTTGGAAGTCCCAAACCACCTTCCGATTTGGATCGGAATAAAATAGATTTAGAAAATCTATGTCCACCCTTACCCCAGACAAATTTAATAACTTTAGCTTGAAAGCGTTGCAGGCGTACTCTATCCACCGGGATGGGAAGAGCCCTGAAATAATACAGAATGCGAGGGAGCAGCGTCATCTTTATAGCATTGATTCTGCCCAGCCAGGATAGGGACAGCCCAGTCCACCCGATGAGATCCTCCTCCAATTTGTGGAATAACGAAGGGTAATTAGCTTGATGGAGGAGATCAATCCTAGAGGTTAATTTAATCCCCAGATACGATATTGATGTGTCACTCCAGGTGAACTTGAAGCTGTCCCTAAGCCTTTCTATGAGTGAGCTAGGAATATTAACATTAAGAGCTTGAGATTTCTGATAATTAACCCTGAGACCCGAAATCGATCCAAAGTCATCTAAGAGACTACAAATATTGGGCAACGAGGTCAGGGGGGAAGAGACGAACATAAGGATGTCGTCTGCAAATAAAGCACATTTGTGTTGGATAGAACCGCAATGGATACCTTGTATATTAGGGTTATGTCTAATGGCTATGGCCAGGGATTCGATCGCTAATGCAAAAATTAAAGGGGAAAGCGGACATCCCTGTCTTGTCCCTCTGGATATGGGGAAAGATTCCGAATAAAATCCCTGCAGACGTACCTGGGCCTTTGGGGACGAGTACAAGGCTCGCAAGACATTGAGAAAAGACTCTCCAAATCCCCAACGTTGTAGGGTGGTGAAAATATATGACCAGTGTACCGAATCAAACGCTTTTTGGAGATCCAAAGACAAGAGACATCCCTGTCTGGAAGATTTCCCGTCCCAGTTCGAGTTAAGAAGCGATATGATGTCAATGGCCCTTCTAGTTTGGTCCGGACCTTGTCGACCCGGAATGAATCCCACTTGGTCCTTATGTATGTATAAGCTAATGAAGGAAGCCAGACGGTCCGCAAGGATCTTGGTCAGAATCTTTAAATCATTATTAATAAGAGAGATTGGTCTATAATTACCGACTGAACTGGCATCTTTATTAGGCTTAGGGAGAACAGTGATGTAAGCCTCATTGAGAGAGGAATCTAAACTCCCCCCCCTTCGGAGAGCGTTGAAAAAACGGGCCATGTACGGGGCAAGCGTAGGGGCAAACGCCTTATAGTAGGGAATTGAAAACCCGTCCGGACCAGGGGCCGAATGCGTTTTCAAGTTTTTAATCACCGCGCACACCTCATCCGCTGAAATGGGCGAATCCATCCTAGATTTGTGTCTATCTTCTAGTGAGGGGATCGGGAGGGTATCTAGGAATTTGTTGATCTCTGCAGGGGATGGACTATGAGTACTACTGTACAATGCTGTGTAAAAGTCGTGGAATTCGCGCATAATGCGCTGGGGATTCTGGGAAATAGAACCTCCTTGTATTCTGATTCTGGGAAGTGCCGGGGATCGGAATTTAGGTGTCAAACGCTTGGCCAGCATAGAACCAATGTTATCACCCTGATGGTAGAATCTTGCTCTATTCCAACGAAGCCATTTTTCGGCTTTGGTGGTTAGGGCCAAGTTCAAAGCCACTCTAGCAGCATCAAGTTGGGGAATGGGGACCGAGTTTGGGTTCTTTTTATGTTGTTTGGCTAGATTGGTGTACTCCTTGTCCAGATTTTCAATGTTAGCTTTGTTAGCTTTGTTGATTTGTGAAGAAAGTTGTATAAGTTGACCCCTAATTACCGCCTTATGGGCAGCCCACAGGCAAGTGTCATTTATGTCAGGTGTGTCATTTGTGGCAAAGTATTGAAGGATGTTACGTTCAATTTCTTGAACGTTAGCGGGATCACTCAAGGTAGACTCATTAAGTCTCCAACGTCTACTCGGCCTGTGATTAGCAGGACGAGAGAGGCACAAAACTACCATTGAGTGATCCGACCAGACCACCTCCTGAATACTAGCCCTTGTAGCCAGAGGAATAGAGGCAGATTCGACAAGGATGTGGTCTATCCGGGAGAAGGAACCATGAGGGTTAGAATAGTGAGTAAAGTCTTTTAGGGTCGGATTCACTTCTCTCCAGATGTCGACCAAACCCTGCTGAAAGAGCAGCTTGGCTATACGTAGGCTTTGAGTGGTGGGTCTGGTCAGGCGATGACCAGGAGGGCGTGACTTGTCTAAACCCTGGTCAAATGCGGTATTGGAGTCCCCACCGAAAACCACAGTACCTTCCAATAATGGTGATAGAGTAGAAAGCATACGTTTAAAAAAGGCTAGCTGGCCCTTGTTGGGAGCATAGTAAGAAACTAAAGAGTACAGCTTTCCATCGAGATCACCCACCACTAACAAGAACCTACCCTCCGTATCCTTGAATTCGGATTTAAGTGTAAATTTGCAGCGTTTAGAAATAAAGATGCCCACTCCCCTAGTTTTATCCTCTGCATTGGCCAGATAAAATAGAGGGAATTTAGAGTGTATAAAGGAGGGGTTAAATCTATTAGGGAAGTGTGTTTCCTGAAGCATAGCCACCTCTACCCCATGTTTGTATAGATACTGAAATACTTTGCGACGTTTAATGGGAGAGTTCAGTCCCTGGGAATTGTGGGAGATAATTTTGAGTGGGGATGGTGGAGGCAAGGGCGTATCAACCATTGAGCAGAGAGGGGGGACCGCCATAGAAATCAAAAGCACTTACCCCACAGAGCCCTCCAAACCCAATCCATACTACCAACCAAGGAAGTAGCCCCTGAGGAAGATGAATGTTCTGATGTGAGGAACCTCCGGCGACTCCTGTAACGAAAGTGTAAAAATAAATGCAGAGGAAAAGAAGAAAAGAGAGAAGGAAAGATAGAAAGACGGGTGACAAGAGAGCCAACCGAATAGTTGAGGGGACAGGGCCCTCAACAAGCAACGACAAAACATTCACACAAACCGTCCCTTCAAAAAATTGGGACATGGTTTGTCCAGTCACTGGGACCAATACGCCCCAGTAAGCCAGACAAATGGGGGGAACATGAGTACCGCCGCAGCAGGCAGACCCCAACAATTATGGGTAAACCATAAAACATATAAAAATAAGCTGAAATAAGGCACCATTACAACCAAGGCTTCTCGTGACCCCACTGTGAATAATAAGTTTGGATAGGCTAAAGTGGGGGGAGAAGACCGAGAGCCCGACATGCAGCAATAAATGTGTAGAAGATCAACATATGAAATATGTAAGGAAAGTGCACGCAAAAGGAACATAAAGGACACCTGAAACTGATATGAATTTAAATTCACGGACATTTGGCAGGTAGATGAGCGATCATAAAAAAAGAAAAAAAAAAAAAAAAAAAAAAGGGACCCCGAACTCACGGGAGAGCGAGGATAGGAACACCTTCCTCCCCCCCCCAGAAACATGCATGACAAGGAATGGGACCTGGGGAGAAACAATGGGAAGTCCCAAAGGATGGCACACGGCCTAGTCACTCTCCAGAGTCCACCTCATGTCCACCGTGGGTGTGAGAGGCAGCAGTATGCAAAGAAAAGGAACAGAATCCAAGGCACAAGTGGGGTGGCATTTGCTCCCGGGGAGCATCTGAGTGGTTAAACTTGAACAGTTTGTGGTTGGTGCTTTCAGGGGGGACCAGTTTCCTTAGACTTTTTGGAACGTACTGTCTCCCACACTGGGGGCAGGGGGCTGGTGGGCAGTTGTCTCTTGGCAGATTGTAGCGTGTTTCCATGAGGAGCTTGATTTGGAGTCTGGCTGATGAGGCCTAGCTGCAGCAGGAGTTTTTCCCCTTCATGCAGGGAACCGAAAGTGTAGGCTTTGCCTCTCCAGACAAATTTGAGCTGGAATGGAAAGAGCCACCAATATTTGATTTCTTTCTCCATCAGGACTTGAAGCAGAGGTTTCAATGTTCTCCTTTTTTGGATAGTAGACGGAGATAAGTCCGCGAAGATCTGCAAATGATGGCCTTGAAAAAGGATCTTCGGTAAGGATCTTGACTTGCGCATTATTTCCTCTTTGACTGAATAGAAGTGGGGTTTAACCACGATGTCTCGGGGGAGGCCATCCGCCCTGGGAGGCCTGAGGGCTCTGTGGGCCCTATCCAATTCCAGTCGGTGGGTCGGGATATCTGGAATTAGTGTTTTGATGAGAGAAGAAACCGCCTCAGGGACATCTTTGAAGGATTCAGGAAGCCCCCTGACCCGAAAATTGTACCTTCGATTTCTATTTTCGAGATCGTCTATTTTAGCTTGTGCAGTTTCCAATTGTTCTTGTAGATTCTGTATGCACGCCGTGTTTTGATTGGTCCTGGTAATAGTGGATTCCAAATTAGACTCAACTATTTCAATGCGAGAGCCTATATGCTGAAGGTCCGCCTTAATGTCACTTGTAATCTTATGTGCCGTTACATTCAGGAGTTCAGCAAACTTAGTAAAGAGATCAGACACATTCAAGTTATGATGTAAGCTCGAGTCCTCAGGCTGTAGTGAGGGATGCGACTGAGGTGGACCTGCCTCCATGGGTGAAAGACCCATGTCCGCCAGGGTATGCTCCAGGAGGGATGCAGTAGAGGCAGGAGAGGAGGCTCCCAGGGGGGGGAAGTCAGCTAAGGGGTCCGGAGCCAGTAAGGACGGGGATGCCGCTGTGTGTAGGCTAGACGAGCGAGCGGGGCCTGGGCCACACGGATCCGCCGCCATCTTGGCTGTTTCTGACAGGGACACAGCGGCTTCGAATGCAGGCTTCAGGTTTCTTCTTACAGCTCCCGCATACATTGGATGTGTCCCCGAAGTTTCCGCTGGCTGCGTGGGTACTTTCCGAATGAAAATTGCTGCTGGAGGTGCCAAAAAGAGAGGCCGGAGCTGCTGCGGCGGGACGGGGCTCTTGGACTACGCGTCCATCTTAGGAGCCTCCGCGCATGCGCCCCCCTTTAACTCATTTAAAGTTCACGATGGTTGTAGATGACAGACAACATTTAGATGACAGATAATGGGTGTAGATATTGTCAGAAGAATCCACTCCTCTTGCTCACTATGAGGCTGTGGTGATAGCAACTGTGAGGTACTGGGTGTAGTAAGATGGATGCCTACACCCAGAATAGGCCGAAGCCAGGGCCTTGCCTGAGTAGGACTGCAGATGGGGACTGGCTGAGTCTGCTGTAGGCTATTATATAGTCCGTGGCCCCCTTTGGAGAGGTAGAATCAAGCAAAATGAGCTCCCATCAGACAGGGGGGAGACTGGAAGGGAGGAATCATCTGAAAAGATCTTTTAGAGGCTCACCGGCAGGTGGAGGCAGGATAGAATAGCCCTAGATAGTGTCCGCCTGTGTAGGGCTTCAATTAGGAGCCACCCCCCGGGATTGCTTCACTCCGCCGCCGGAGCGGCTTCCGGCGGGTCCCGTAGGAAAGTGCGGTGCCTCCGGAGGCTTTGTAGGCCGCAAGATGGCGTCCGGCAGTGCGGCCTAACCAGAGTACAACGGGCCGAATCCCGCGGTCCCCCCCGAACAGATTTCGGAAAAAAAGGTACGGGCGTGTAGCGGGGGTCTCGGTGAACAATATGCTGCAGTCAATTGGTGAGAAAAGCTAACCGTAGCGGAGGATGGCCGCGGATTGCTGTTTAGTCAGCGGAGCTCCTGTATCTTGCGTCCGTCCTCGGATCCGGCCGGCCACGCCCCCTGTTTTTTGTTTTTTTTTTTCTTTGGCGGATTAAAGATTATAGTACGGTATGTATAATATGTATAGTAGAATAAATGATTGTGGATTTAAAATGAAGGTAACAAGTGGAATGGGAATGCACCGATGTTAAATGTTGCATCTAGAATCTCTAAAATCTAAATTTTTTTTCCAGATCATTCTCCTCATTAAAAAAAAAAAAAAAAAAAAACACCTCTCCTCCAGTGGGTGGATAGTAAGATGTGTTTTAAAAGTTGTTTTTCTTTTCTTTTTTTTTTTTTTTTTTTCCTTTCTTCTTGCTCTTCTCCTCCCCCCTTCTCTCCCTGTCAGAATTCGGGTTGTGGGAGAGGGATAAAATGACTAGAATAACTTTGACATCATATAATGTGAAAGGGCTAAATAGCCCAGTAAAATGTTCTAGATTACTGGAGAAATTATGGAAATTCAAGGCGCAAATTATTTTTCTCCAGGAGACACATTTTAAAAAAGATAAGATCCCAAAATTGGGAAATTATAGATATCCAATAGTGTATCATGGTGCCTCACAGTCTACTAAATCAAGTGGGGTCTCAATTTTGATTTCAAAACAAATTCCAAGGAAGGAAGTAAAAGTAATCACAGAAGAAAAAGGATGTCTCCTTATTGTTAAAGGGATCCTTGGGGACCAAAAAATTACCATGGTAAATCTATATCTGCCAAACGATGATCAGATTCCTGTATTAGAGTCATATCTGCAAGTAATACAACAACATAAGGAGGGTTCTTTATTGGTAGGAGGAGATTTTAATATCGCATTTAACCCTATATTAGATGTATCGAAGGGGACGTCCCAAATATCAAATACTAAGTTGAGGAGAGCTAAAAGAAGCCTACAGGAGCTGCAGTTGGTGGATACGTGGAGAACTCTACATGTCCATGTCCATGATAGAGATTACACGTTTTTTTTCAACCAACCACAAGACATATACAAGGATTGATTATATCCTTGTCTCTCAGAATGTCTTGATTGATTTATCGGAGGCCTTTATAGGATCATTCACTCTCTCGGATCACGCACCAACTAGCTGTATAATAGAGATAGGAAAGCCAACACCTCGAGAGTGGCACTAGAAAGTGAATGAGACATTGTTGAAAGACCCGGAGTGTTAGAAAAAGAACTGGATTTCTTTTTTGAAGCCAATGACACAGGGGAAGTTTCACTCTTTGGTCTTTGGGAAACACATAAATGCATTATTAGAGGAACCTTGATATCCCTAGGGACAAGGAGGAAACGCCTTATGACGGCACGGATAGATCGGTTACTTGAGGAGATTAAGAAGGGGGAAAATAAGCATAAACAATTACAGACGCCTCAGATGGAGGAAAAATGAATGTGACTACGAGAAGAGTTAAATCCATTACTTATAGAAAAGGCGAAGGCTAAATTAGCACGATGTAGACGCACATTTAATGAATATGGGAACAAACCAAGTAGGATTCTGGCCAATGCACTGAGAGATACAAGGGTAAGAAATTACATTCCCCATATTAAAACACAGGGAGACGTGCTAGTAGATTCATCGCAGACGATAGCACTGGCCTTTAAGGATTACTATACAAATCTATATCAATTAGAAGAGCAGAATCTATATGACTTAAATAATAACAGGTTGGAGGAGGCAAAGAAGTATTTTGAAGTGTCAGGGATGCCGAGGCTTCCAGAAGAAGCAATTAAGACATTAGATGCACCTCTGACAGTGGAGGAGTTTCAGGTGGCTCTCAAATCTCTGGAACCAGGCAAGGCCCCTGGACCGGCCCGCTGCTTCCTAGTATACAGACAGGAGCATATTATTCTCCTCTAACTTTTTCAGTGCATGGGGGCATTGTTCTTTTTGAATAAACCAGGGCGTCTAAGATGTTCTTATGCAATGGGCATATTCAATTGAACTACCTCTGTCCCCTGCATTAATTTATGAATTTATCAACTAATTTATATTTTTGGTCCTGGCCATTTCCTAAGGACTTCTTCCAATCAACTAAGGATTTTCTAATATACTTTATCATTTTTGACTTTTCGTTTTTTATGGTTTTTGTTGTTTTTTGGACTTTTGTCTTTTGTTTTTTTATAAATTTTTTATTTCTATTTTTGTTTACTTTTATCCTTTATTATTATTTTTTTCACCCTAAATGTACCTGTGGGCTTTGGAGGATTTTTATGGCTTTTTATGGCTTTTTGAGCCAGTCTGTAATTAAAATATTTTAACGAATAAAAGTTTTTTGGTGGCACTAAGTTACAGCACTATGGGATATACTGTATTTTTTCATCTCCCTGAGGATCTACTGCCTTTCTTGCACCTGACCTATAGAGGCACCAACCGTACACCAGAAGAGTGAAAAAAGGCGGATGACCTGGCTGACAAGCGTTTGGAGATTGGGATCTACACGCACAACTACCCCCTGTGGGATCCGGTGAGTGGGGACCTGAGGGGGTGAGCACAGAAGTCACCGGCTTGTTTGAATGAGCACTAACGTCACCTTATGGCCCACCTGCATGAAGATTTGCTGTATATAGAATTTTCCTTCTAAAGAACTTTTTTCTAAGGAACTATTTTACAGACTTCTTGCATATTATAGTACAAACTAATGTGAGCATATGCTCCCTTTGCACTTTGGTCTTGCATAAGCTTATGTATCACTTATATTAACTTATTTTTATTTTTTGGTCGTTACTATACAAATTTTTTTATATTTTGCAACTTTTGCACACTTTTTGCATTTTTGCATATTTTTGCACATTCCTTGCACTTTTGCACATTTTTTGCAAATTTGCACATTTAACCCTTTTTTTTGGTTAAAAAAAATTCTTCATATATGGTGTGGACTTTATTCAACACCCAGCGAATTGGATTAGGATATCTGCTATATCAAGTTGGAGATTTTTTGGCCTATTGTACTTATAAAATAAGGACTGTACAAACCGTATATAGCTAGATAAGTGGGTAGTGATAGAAAGCTAAATAAGTCAACCATTATCCTACCATTTTATTCTTATTTTATTTAAATTTATTTTTATTGTTTGGTTACATCTGGGGTCCCTATTCTAATTTATATATCAAGGCCCCTGGAACGGATGGTTACACTTTGTTATATTATAGCGGGTTTGCAGAGAAGCTGGCACAGAGGTTTGTGACCGCATTTAACTCTCTACGAGAAGGGCAAACAATACCAGCAGAAACACTATTAGCTCATATAGCAGTTATAGCCAAAGAAGGAAAGGATCCATCTGTATGTCCTAGTTACCGCCCAATATCCCTGCTCAATGTGGACCTAAAGATTTTTACAAAGATTATTGCTTCTAGATTACTTAGTCATATCCCTAATCCGATAGACCTGAATCAGGTGGGTTTTACACCAGATAGAGAGGGTACAGAAAATACCCAGCGGGTGATGAGTGCTATACATTTATCTCAAACTCAGCATAGACCTCTAGTGCTGATCTCCACTGATGCGGAGAAAGCTTTTGATAGAGTTGACTGGAGATTTTTAAAGGTTATGATCCAACATATTGGACTGGGGGAAGGAATGCGGAGTTGGATATTAAATGTATATTTTAAACCGTCAGCCCGAGTTAAGATCAATGATATATTGTCGGAGCCCTTCTCTATACTAAATGGGACATGTCAGGGTTGCCCACTCTCACCCATTATCTTTATCTTGACCCTTGAACCACTCCTGAGAATGATTAGAGCTAACAGGGATATCAGAGGGATATGAACGAAGAACAGAGAACAAAAAGTTGCCGCTTATGCGGACGATCTGATGTTTCTTATCACGTCCCCCCTGACCTCTCTTCCATCACTGCTACAGGAAATACGGAGGTATGGAGATATGTCCAATTTTAAGGTGAACTATGAAAAATCAGAGGCGATGGGGGTGGAATTGGATACTACCCTACAATATCAGATCACATCCCAATTTTCCTTTAAGTGGTCAGAATCCCATCTTGGTTATTTGGCAATAAAGATACCAAAGAAATTATCTAGAATTTTTTTTTCATTGAACTATGTCCCTTTTTCAAAAATTCGCATAAAAATTCCAAAAAAATAAAATTCTTGAGGGAGATTAGATCAGAGATTATGAGTTTTATTTGGGCTGGAAAATCAGCGAGATTAAAACGGTTGTATACCCACTAATGTTTTTTTTTTTTTTGCCACCTGCATCATTATGAAATACTTACCTTAGAACGAGGCCCCGACATCTGGCCGATCCACGCCGAGGGAGCTGACATGCTCCCTCTGCGTTTCTTCCGGGTATCGCGGCTCCGGCGCTGTGAGTGGCCAGAGCCGCGATATCGTCACTCCCGCACATGCGCGCGGGAGATTTCATCCCGGCCGGGTCCGGCGACTGCCGGGCTTTCAGCTGAGAATCCCCTTGTGTGCATGCACCGCTGCAGTCAGCGGCGCATACCGAGGGGAATATCTCCTAAACCGTACACGTTTAGTAGATATTTTTATCACCTACAGGTAAGCCTTATTATAGGCTTTCCTGTAGGTAAAAGTAAAAAAAATGACTATACAACCACTTTAAGTAGAAATATTCTATCTTTACCAAAGGAGAAGGGGGGAGCTGGGGTCACAGATCCAGTGAAATACTATCAGGCCTCTCAGTTGTCAAGGGTGGTGGATTGGTGTGTCCAAAAAAAAAAACATTGATTGATATGGAGCAGGCAACTATTGACATCCCACTGGAGGGAATTGTATGAATCCCAGAAAGAGATATCCCTCAGTTGGCGAAGAGGCACCCAGTAGTGGGTGGAACTATACTAACGGTTAAAAGATTGTTTTAACTGACCCCACAGACCCTGCCCTTCTTACAGTGGTGGGAGGAAGACCTAGGTGTGTCTTTCTCACAGAGTCAAAGAGAGAAGATTCTATTGTTTGCCCATAAGGCCTCTGTGGCAAGTAGGTATCAGGAAGGAGGGTATAAAATACTTACGAGATGGTATAGAACCCCGGCAGCAATACATCAGATGTTCCCTCAAGTAACGGATGTATGCTGGAGATGTGAGGAATCAGCAGGCACCATGATGCACATTTTCTGGGGATGCTAAAAATAAAGGGATTTTTGGAAGATGGTTAAAATGACGATAGAAACGATCATGGGTGTGTCTCTGGGAGAAAATCCTGCAGCCTATTTATTACATGATACTTCAATATCGAACGTAAATTATAAAGACTCATTAGTAAAACATCTGCATATTGCAACCAAAGCATGTATTCCAGCATTGTGGAAAAGCAATACATCTCCTACGAGATCTCAGTGGCTGGCAAGGATTTCAGAAATACAACAAATGGAGAATTTGGCATGTCAATAAAGGGAAAAGAGGAGAAATATCGTAGGATATGGGCCCCATATTTTCAATTTAGAGAACAGTTTATTTGAGGTGAATAGACAACAAAGAAGTTGAGAGGGATACTCTGGCAGGGAGGCCAAAAGACGGGGCGAGGAGGAGAGAAGAAAATTTATTTAGTTCGTTTTTTCCTTCTTTTTTTGTTCCCTTATAGAGGCGGTACCAGGATATGAACCTGGATAGTTGGGAGGGAAGGGGTTAAGAAAACATAATAAAGGTATATATTTCCAATGGTAAAATGAGAAGGCAACTTAATAAGTAATATGGAGATGGAAGTGAGTTAAATGAGGTGATTATATGCTATTGATGGGAATTGTTATATGAGAGAGGTATACCACTGTTTTGTAAGATTAAGAATAAATTGGATACAATAAAAAAAATAAAGAATTATAAAAAAAAAAAAAAAGTACAGCATGCTCTACAAAGTGCCATAAACACACAATTTAATAAAAGTATATTGGTCAAATTAAGATTTTTAAACATATAAAATTATATAAACACACAATTTATAAGCAAATTAAAATCAAATGAATAAAACACATTGTAGCTTCTCTTTAAAGTAACTCTGTTACCTGAGAAAAATAGGTCTGTTGGCAGAGATGCTTGAACATTCCTGCAGCAGTTTTCATTGCCAGGCTATTCCAAATGGGGAAAGTGACGGAGTTTGCCCAATTCCTCCCAACATTCCTATTGGTTCACCAATATTATGGGCGGCAAAGCTTTGCCCAATCAGAATAATACTGTATGAAAGGTAAGTGCAAACATCACTAGGCCACATATTTTTAGTAATCACTTTAGAGAGGGGAATCTATATTTCTTATAAAATCGAATTGATCTTTAATAACAATAATAATATAAAACAAATGGACAAAAATATAAAACACATACATAGAGTACTGTCAATGAACCTAAACCTCAATAGTCATATACAGACAATATATGAGTTCTAATAAAAATTTACTGATCATTGAATTATGTTTGTTGTCATGTTTTATGTAATTCACCCTAAGCTTGTCTTTTTTTGCATCTGAAATTACAGTTATGATATCATGTGGCCCCTCTATATCTAGGAACTGAATTGACTCAGCAAAATCAAAAGAGATGCAAAGTCATTACCACCCTAAAGCCCATCATCAACCCACCTATTTCTGAACTCCGAGGGGTTTGATGCAGCGTTTTGACACTTATTTCTCAGCAAAGCTCCGGGAGACCACAAAAGCTTCCAGGAAGCACCATGTACACTTTAACTCTTTCACTGCAACTAAACAAAATACAGATACTGGACTTCAGTGTCTGTAAATCCCCATTTAAAATAAAAAAAATATGTTATTTTTAATACAACACACATATGTAATATTCATGGCATCCTAGTCACATACTGTAGTTATTTGTTTGAAAAAATCTTCATGTAGTTCACTTGCAGTTATTGCCTAAGGGATGCAATTGTTAACATTTTTACTACACGGGAGGAAAAAACATATTCCTTCTTGACCTTTCTAGGTAGTCATATGCATTCCCTGCATCAAAATGATCCCACATTATCATTTAGCCATCATTACCTTGGATATGATTATTAGCTAAAAATGATCAAGACCCTTTTTAAAATTAATTATTCATACATTTTTTATAACCTAATGTGGCGAAGCACACTATGGAATAACAACTCCTAACCTAAACAGATGTAATTATCTTTTTTTCACATGCAATTTTATGTCCCCTTGTCCTCTGCATAGAAAGAGCTCAATATATTTTTGTCTAATACCAGCCAACTTTTTGTATAGGAAGAGGTACATTTTTCATGCCTTCCTGTCCCTGTAACACACCTACTAAAAATGAGTGGTATGTTTGTTATTCAAACAAGTCAGAAATTCAAACTCTTCGTCCCCTTTCACACCAGCGGACTGATCGGGTCTGCCTGTCCATTTTTCAAGCGGACCCATTAGGACCACCTATTGTTCTCTATGGGACGGCGGATTTCAGCGGACATGTGTCCACTGTCACCTGTCGGTACCCGATCCAGTCCCCAAAAAACAGATGGATGGGGATACGTTCATAATCTGTCCGGCGGATCAGACCGGATGACAAATGGAAATAGACATGCAGTCCATTTCCATCCGACCGCGCCATAGAGGAGTGGGCTGTGTCCATGCTCGCTCTGCTTAGCAACCACCCTTGGTTCTCTATGGGGTGGCTGATGTCAGCAGACATATGTCCGCTTTCACTTGTCGGCATCCGATTCGATCTAGTCCGCTAACATCAAGCAGATGGGAATACGTTCAACACCTGTCTTGCGGCAGACATGCAGTCCATTTCCACCTGACCACCCCATAGAGAGGCTTGAGCTGTGTCTGTGACCGTTCTGCTTAGCGAAGCAGACACAGACCTGTCATCCGCCTACCCAGCAGGGATCAGCGGAGAGATCCCAGCTGAGTAGATGGATCCACTTGAACAGATTCCTCCCCATGTGAAAGGGGCTGTACTCTACGGAAAATGTTTTTTAGTCTCTCCCTGTTGGAAAGATTTCCGAGTGCTTTCTGTCCAGGCAAAATACTAGAGGAAATTGGGGGAAATTTTGGGGTAATGGGGGGGGCAGCCAGCAATAAAACAGTGACAGAGGCTCTAAACTTTACCTGCTCTATCCAAAACTAAACAAAAGCTTTTGGGCCCAGTCAGTTAAGCATAACTGTACAAAATTAATATAATGTGACTCTTATGCAAGTTTCAGAATTACTGTCACCCCACAGGGGTCTGTTACTGCAATCGAATCATCACTACCAGTATCAAGGCAATATGTGATACTTGTAATCACCTTCTGACTGAATTTTCCTACATATCTGAAATGTTTCCAACTGAAGTGGAAAGCTCCTAGTCATTGGCCTCCTTTTGGGACTAACTAACCTAATTTGCTAAAATGACCATGTAACGTATAGCCAATAAAAGACCCCACTAGAGCACACTCATTTTCACTGCCCTTTTTAGAACAGACTAGTGTAACTTACAGGCTAGATCAGACTGCTTACTTATACCGTAAAATAAAATTAGTTAACCAGCATCTCAGTATGGGCATTATAATAATGTCAAACTTTTCAATATTCAAGAGTCACGTAAGCAAAAGCTGCACTGCTGTAAGTCAAAGAGTAGTGCACACTACTATCAAAAATAATTATAGGATAATGCAAAGAGCAATGATAATGTGAAATGTGTTGTTACCCAGAGCAACAGTTTTCACCTTCTGCAATGAGACATTAAAAGTATAAGTAAAATATTTTTGTCATTACTACCGTATGCAGAAAAAAGGCTTAGCCCTTGTACATACGGTCGCACATTCCGACAACCAAATCCGATTTTGTCTGACGGATTTTGTCCGACGGATTTTGTCCGAAACTGTTGCATACACACAGTCGGACAAAGTTGTCAGAAAATCCGATCATACTTAACGTGATGACGTTATTTCGTTAGGACGGGACTACGTTCAGGCTAGTAGCCAATAGCTTTGGTCTAGGAATTTGATCTGAGCATGCGTGGCACTTTGTCCGATCGGAATTCTCTACACATGATCGGACAAAGTCCGATCGGATCATGTTGTTGGAAAATTTTATAGCCCAGCTGGAAAACTTGGCCCGTCGGATACTCCAACGGAAACAGTCCGATGGAGCCCACACACTGCCGGATTATCTGACAACACGGTCCTATCAGACATTGTCCATCGGAATGTCCAACCATGTGTACAAGGGCTTAGAGTATCCATAAATTTGCAGGGGCACTTTAGTATTTTAGCTTAACAGGAGAAGTTTTTCTTTTGAACCCTCTCGAAGTTTAATGTTCTTTCACAGTAATTGATAGGGAAGCACAATTTTCTATTGCAGTATTAAACATATTCCAAAAAATCTAATTTCTTCATACATCTAGGCCAAAATGTATTCTGCTACATGGAAAGTAGAAAGTCTGAGGTATTTATTAAGAGGCATGGTGAGTTTTTTGAAGTTGTAGCTTTTTGCCACAATTTTTGGGAAAATTAGGAAATTAAATATTTTTTTCAAATTTTTTTTTTACATACTGCCACCAGTGCAGTACAGCCTCGTCATATGACTGGCATGGCTGCGATCAGGGATACTGACTGGTGACATTATGTTTAAAAAAAAAAAACATTTGTTTCCTTTCTTTTGACATTTTCTTTTTTGTTGTGTACTTTTTTAAAATATTTTCATCAGAGTAGTTTGGTGTCAACATAGTGATACTGCACTTTTAAATTGTCTTGAATCAGTTACATTCATACCAGGTTTGATTACTATTGTGCACTGTGATTGGCCTACAGCTATCACATGGTACAGGGTGTTGTGATTGGCCCAGGTACCATGTGGTAGCTGTGGGACAATCACAGCATCACAATACCTAGCACAGCTGTTATGAATGAAACAACATTTTTTTGATATCCCAAGCTGCTAAAAGTGGACACAGCAGTCACAGTAGTGGTGCGCCCATCAGCTGGCAACATACAGGTACGTGATTGTGCCTGGCTGTGCCACCTGCCTGCAGTATAATTACTGTGGGCAGCATGGCAAGGGGGTAAAATACATGTTAAAAACTGTGTATGTGTGTTTATTTATGCTTCCCAATTTTTCTTGTGAATGATTAGGGGTACTATGTACCCCTTACCCATGTTCCTAGTCTACCAGGCGGAATGCTTTTTTATTGATGTTAAATATTCCCCAGATATTATACTAGCAATTCCCAGGCAGTAAATGAATAAGGCTAGGTGACTTCACTGGTTGCTAAGAGCACAGCTAATGCAGGCACTCACTACTTACTTTACAACCATTGACAAAAAGAAGGAAAATGTCATATGCAATAACGGTAAAAAAAACACTGCCATATATAATGTTCTGCAGGCAACAGTGAAGCATTGTGGAGGTTCCTTGCAAGTTTTGGGCTGCATTTCTGCAAATGGAGTTGGAGATTTGGTCGGGATCAATGGTGTCCCCAATGCAGAGAAATAAAGGCAGATATTTATCCATCATGCCATACCATCAGGCAGGCGCGTGATTGTCCCGAAATGTATTCTGCATCAGGACAACAACTCCAAACATACAGCCATTGTCATTAAGAACTATCTTCAGCGTAAGGAAGAAAAAGGAGCCCTGGAAATGATGGTTTGCCCCCACAGAGCTCTGATCTCAACATCATTGAGTCTGTCTGGGATTACATGAAGATACAGAGGGCCTACATCCACAGAAGATGTGTGGGTATTTCTCCAAGATGTTTGGAACAACTTACCTTCTGAGTTCCTTCAGAAACTGTGTGCGAGTGTACCTAGAAAAATTGATGGTGTTTTGGGGGCAAAGGGTGGTCACACCAAATATTAATTTGATTTGGATTTTTCTTTTATTTATTTTTTTCCCTTTTTTCTTACTCATTTTGTTAATTGGGAAAAAATAAACTATTAACATTTCTATTTCTGAAAACTTTCTTAATTGACAGCATTTTTTTCACACCTGCCTAAATCTTTTGCACAGTACCGTGTATATAAATTTTTGGTTTTGGGTTTAATACCGCTTTAATGTGTGGTTGACATTATACATAGTGATCTTTAATATCTTTCATTTAAAGTGTACCTGTGTCTAGACTATGGACATTAAATTATGTAAGTATGCTTAACAAGCTGTTGCTTCATATATACTTTGATAAAGGTTAAGCATTGCCTATTGTTAGCAGCAATTAGATTGGTGTATAAAGGATTAAATGTTCTGTCATGTGGGTGAAGAAACTTGGCAACAATTATAAATATAAGTAGGAACCCCCTGTGATCTTCTAACTTACACCTGCCACTCACTCTTGTTTGTCTCCCCATGTTCCAACACAGAAACTAGTAAGTGGGTGCCTAATGCATGATTGAATAAAAGCAGAGAGAGTAATATTCTTTAAAGTGATCTGTGGCTTATTTTCATGTGGAGGTGCATAGGAGGTGTAGTTTCAATCTGGAATTTAGTGTGGGCTATTAACAAAACCAAAGCATCTTTGAAGTTACTACTATTGTGTGAACCAATATCTGCAACTTTTGTGATTACAGTAGCTGGCTCTTACTCCGATCTGTAACTATGTGACTTAGAATCACACATTTCCACTTTGAAGAAGTTAACTTGACTTGGTACTCTCCATTCTGCGTCCTTCAAAAAGATCCACTCTACTGTATATTCTTTTACTCCCAGGTTATCTCTCGCCTTGACTACTGCAACTCCCTCCTCATTGGCTTACCTTTAAATACACAACCCCCCCTTCAGTCCATCATGAATGCTGCTGCCAGACTCATCCACCTTACAAACCGCACAGTGTCTGCTACCCCTCTCTGCCAATCCCTCCATTGGCTGCTACTTGCCCAACTAATTAAATTCAAAATACTAACAATAAGTTACAAAGCCATCCACAACTCACTAGCCTAGTCTCAAAATACCAACCCAATCGCCTTCTTCATTCCCCCCAAGACCTCCTGCTCTCTAGCTCCCTGATCACCTCCTCCCATATCCTCCTCCAGGACTTATCCCGAGCCTCGCCCATCCTCTGGAATTCGCCACCCCAATCTGTCAGACTGTCTCCAAATTGATCTGCTTTTAGGCGATCCCTGAAAACTTTCCTCTTCAGAGAAGCGTATCCTGCCTCCATCTAACAACTGCACTATTTTCTCTATTAGCTCACTCCCCACAGCTATTAGCCTTTTGTATAACTTGACCCTCCCTCCTAGATTGTAAGCTCTAACGAGCAGGGCTCTCTGATTCCCCCCTCTATCGAACTGCATTGTAATTGTACTGTCTGCCCTAATGTTGTAAAGCACTGTATAAACTGTCGGCGCTATATACAGTGCCTTGCGAAAGTATTCGGCCCCCTTGAACTTTTCAACCTTTTGCCACATTTCAGGCTTCAAACATAAAGATATAAAATTTATATTTTTTGTGAAGAATCACCAACAAGTGGGACACAATTGTGAAGTGGAACGAAATCTATTGGATATTTTAAACCTTTTTAGCAAATAAAAAACTGAAAAGTGGTGCGTGCAAAATTATTCGGCCCCTTTACTTTCAGTGCAGCAAACTCACTCCAGAAGTTCAGCGAGGATCTTTGAATGATCCAATGTTGTCCTAAATGACTGATGGTGATAAATAGAATCCACCTGTGTGTAATCAAGTCTCTGTATAAATGCACCTGCTCTGTGGTAGTCTCAGGGTTCTATTGAAAACGCAGAGAGCATCATGAAGACCAAGGAACACACCAGGCAGGTCCATAATACTGTTGTGAAGAAGTTTAAAGCCGGATTTGGATACAAAAAGATTTCCCAAGCTTTAAACATCCCAAGGAGCACTGTGCAAGCGATCATTTTGAAATGGAAGGAGTATCAGACCACTGCAAATCTACCAAGACCTGGCCGTCCCTCTAAACTTTCAGCTCAGACAAGGAGAAGACTGATCAGAGATGCAGCCAAGAGGCCCATGATCACTCTGGATGAACTGCAGAGAACTACAGATGAGGTGGGAGAGTCTGTCCATAGGACAACAATACACTGCAGACACTGCACAAATCTGCACAAATCTGGCCTTTATGGAAGAGACTCAAAGATATCCATAAAAAAGTCTCGTCTAAAGTTTGCCACAAGCCACCTGGGAGACACACCAAACATGTGGAAGAAGGTGCTCTGGTCAGATGAAACCAAAATTGAACTTTTTGCCCACAATGCAAAACGATATGTTTGGCGTAAAAGCAACACAGCTCATCACCCTCAACACACCATCCCCACTGTCAAACATGGTGGTCGCAGCATCACGGTTTGGGCCTGCTTTTCTTCAGCAGGGACAGGGAAGATGGTTAAAATTCAGGGGAAGATGGATGCAGCCAAATACAGGACCATTCTGGATGAAAACCTGTTGGAGTCTGCAAAAGACCTGAAACTGGGACGGAGATTTATCTTCCAACAAGACAATGATCCCAAACATACAGCAAAATCTACAAAGGAATGGATCACAAATAAACATATCCAGGTGTTAGAATGGCCAAGTCAAAGTTCAGACCTGAATCCAATCGAGAATCTGTGGAAAGAGCTGAAAACTGCTGTTCACAAACGCTCTCCATCCAACCTCACTGAGCTCGAGCTGTTTTGCAAGGAAGAGTGGGCAAGAATTTCAGTCTCTCGATGTGCAAAACTGATAGAGACATACCCCAAGCGACTTGCAGCTGTAATCGAAGCAAAAGGTGGCTCTACAAAGTATTAATGCAAGGGGGCCGAATAATTTTGCACGCCCCACTTTTCATTTTTTTATTAGTTAAAAAAGTTTAAAAAATCCAATAGATTTCGTTCCACTTCACAATTGTGTCCCACTTGTTGGTGATTCTTCACAAAAAATGCAAATTTTATATCTTTCTGTTTGAAGCCTGAAATGTGGCAAAAGGTTGAAAAGTTCAAGGGGGCCGAATACTTTCGCAAGGCACTGTAAATCTTGTATAATAATAATAATATTTATTATCCTGGTGCCAAGACCAAACTTCAGTGACATCATGATTTCCACTTCATCTAATTAGAGAACAATTTGCATTAATTGAGAACATCTTAAATGTTCCCTAAATGGTGCTCATGCTGATCAAGCATTCCCATTTGTGCAGCAGGGCATCTACTCAACACATATCACAAAAGCTAGTGGAGAGTAGTAGCAGTGGTAGTAGTAGCAATATCTACCATACTGATTTCCAGCTTGGTTGATTCATCTATGCCACAGGGGTAAATCTTCTGCCAAAACGCAGTTGAAGGTTAAATTAGGGAGTAAAATGTTTCCAATATCTGTAACCAATCTGACAGGGGGTTTCCTTTTATGTGTAGTCACATACCCTTAGGGCTTATGGTGCTAAGTAGTGCTGCCCTTTATAATCTGGGAGGAAGGCCAGTACAGGTTCATGTACTGAGAGAGAAGCATGAAGCAAGCATAGAGTCGGAGCACTTCCCTTTTTGGAGAAGGGGGGTGCAATGAGGCCTAATACACGAAGAGGACATGCACAGAGAACATTTATGGATACGTGAGTACCACAGAAGACCCACGCAGGGGCTAGGACTGGCGACATGAGCATAGACATGACAGGCTTACACAGCGTGAATGAAAAAGGAGAAACAACCTTCACAGTCAATCATAATACACATAAATACAAAACAGGAAAAAATTCAGGGAAGATACCCTTAGCTGGTGGTGCAAACAGCGCTGTTTGTCCTGGACACATATAGGAACCAAAAGAGGGCACAGAGTCCCATCAAAAAAGGAAGAATAAATGAAAGGAAACAAGAGGGGAGAAGGCGAGGTAAGAGGATGAAGGGGGAGGCAAGGACTTGAGATCATCAGAGGTGCCAGTCAAAGCCACCCCACACTAGTCAGGGGGAGAGAAGGGAAGGCATACACCAACCGTGGTTCCCAAATTAAAAGAACTTGGCATGGGAGTCGTTAAGAATAATGGACATTTGTTCATTGAGCATCATAAGGACAGAGGTTTTCAAATGAACTGGCTCTTTTTTTTTTTTTTTTTTACTTTTGCGTAAACCAATCAATAAACGCTTATTGCAATTTTTTTTTTACCAAAAATATGTAGAAGAATACATATCGGCCTAAACTAAGGAAAAAAATTGTTTTTTTTTATATTTTTGGGGGATATTTATTATAGCAAAAAGTAAAAAATAATGCATTTTTTTTCAAAACTGTCGCTCTATTTTTGTTTATAGAGCAAAAAATAAAAGCCGCAGAGGTGATCAAATACCACCAAAAGAAAGCTCTCATTGTGGGGAAAAAAAGGACGTCAATTTTGTCTGGGAGCCACCTCGAATGACCGACCGTTTAATTGTCAGTTAAAGTGCCGCAGTGCGGAATCACAAAATGTGCTCTGGCCAGCAAAATGGTCCGGGGCTTAAGTGGTTAAAAGTGGATTACATTTATATGTTTTTGTCAGTTGAGTCTGTGCCAGCAAATTATTTTGGGTTCACTTTTTTCAAGCGTTTCATCATTTTACATATATTTTGTTTGTGTTTTGTCCATGCATATTGTGATAGCTGCTGTTTAATACTAATTTTAATTTAAGATACTATATGCTCCCAGCGCAACAAATTTGGAACTGACCCACATCTTCCATATTCTTTCAAAATCAACATAAATTATAGCAATGCAACTATATACTATACTTTATCAATATATCTAAGAAGCCGTGGTAGGGTCTGCAAGCTCCTTGGCCCAAACTTTATCATATTTGGTAGGGCACCCCCTATTTGCGTAGCTGTCTTTGTAGAGTGGTAAGTTATTTGTGATCAGTTTTTTCCAAAAGGAAGTGGGGGGGGGGGGGGTTTGTTTCTTCCAATGTAAGGTGATGGATTTTCATGCATAGAATAGAAAGAGACTTACAAGGGTTTTTTTCTGCTCTGGTATGGAGTAAATTGTCTACTAGACCTAATATGCATACTCCCATAACTAGAGGGACTGCTATTGATATGTGCTTGTTAGTGCTGGATAGTACCTCTGACCAATAAATCATGATTCCAGGGCATGACCAAAAAATATGTGTAAAATCTCCCTGAGAATCACCACACCTCCAACACTCTGAGGAGTGGGAGGGGTTCATCTAGAAGGGTGAAATAAGCTCTATGTATGATTTTGTATTGGATTAACCTATCCTGTGTGGAGACTAATGTCTTAAACGGTAGATCCAAGATATCATCCCAGTCATCGTTGTCTAGGTGGAGTATATCTCTCAGCCACTTGCCTTTCTCTAGGGAAGCTGATGCAACCGTAATCAGATGAGCATAAAGGTGAGTTGTGGGCTTCTCCGCGCACTCGGTTCTGAGTGTCTGTTCTAGCTCTGATTCCAACACATTAAGCAAGGCCCAAGGAAATTGACTCCTAAAAGCATGGGTAAGCTGTCTATATTTAAAGTCGTGTGTTAGGGGTACGTTAAAGTCTACAGAGAGACAAGTTAAAGAGCATGGGGGGCCCTGGTACACGATACGTGAGATGCTTTTTAAATTAAGTGGTTGTTGACCTAATAGAGTGGTGAAAATCACAATAAATTATAGTTTTTAAAGGCTCAGTTCAGCAGACAACTATCCTGAGAGTCTGTAGGAGCCTGGCATTTCACCTTCAATCTGTTGTTTGAGTGTTCACTGCTCTTCAAATAATGCTCCTAGAAAAATAAAAAATAAAATAAATGCACATTTTTTACCTGCAAATATTGGCATTGTTTTTTTCAAAAACCCTTTAGCACCTAAATTACAAGCTTACCCCCACAGCTAAAGCGCCAAGGACCTTTCTCCCACCACATCACTAGCCACTCTCTCCACACTTAGGACACAGTAGGTCAGCCCAGGAGGTAGAAATCCTGGTAGTGGAGTAGATAGAGAAGGCCCTGTTGCACTCACTAGGATGGTAGCGCTACTGCAATGTAGTCCTCTTTGTGGTGCAGGAGTAGATTAGGGACCAGGCTTGAGACCACAGGAAAATGCAAGGCCTTTCTCAAGTGTACTGAAGTAGTGTGGCTCCTGACCACGCCTATGGGTTGAAGTGTGTTGCGGATCTTTTGGAAATGATGGCGCTGGTAGGAAGGCAATGGCTTGACATTCAGGATACAGTGGGACTGCTGCTGCTAATTTCTCAGTATAGCTGATCCCCTTAAACAGAGTTGGTGCCTACAATGAAATTGACAAGCCATATGACTTACCTCTCAACTTTTTGAAATCAGAACGAGGGACGCATGTTAGCAAAAGTATGTAGGCACAGAACACACCTCCCTTGCCACACCCGCTAAAAGGAGAATTATACAAAACATAAAGATTAGGTAAACCCACTGGTGCTTTTTTTTTTACCACTATTATACCTTTATACTGGCTTTTGGAATTTACAAATGCAACAATTTAGAAATTGGATGAAAGTATTAGCACTGGGAAACACTTTTAGAGAGATAAATAGTGCATTTTATATACAACTATATGGTTCAGACCAAAATGAGGGACAAATGAGGAGGAAAGAGGGGCAGAGGGACTTTGCCCAAAATCAGGCACAGTCCCTTGAAATTAGGGGCAGTGGGTAGCTATGCATATGACTATGCCCACCTGAGACAAGCAATCTAGATCTAGGCAAAAAACTGGATGAGAAATGCTTTCCGGCACTAAAAGCCACAGGTTACATAGTTACATAGTAGGTGAGGTTGATAAAAGACAGAAGTCCATCAAGCCCAACCTATGTGTGCAATTATATGTCAGTATTACATTGTATATCCCTGTATGTTGCGGTCGTTCAGATGCTTATCTAATAGTTTTTTGAAACTATCAATGCCCCCAGCTGAGACCACCACCTGCGGAAGGGAATTCCACTTCCTTGCCGCTCTTATGGTGAAGAACCCTCTATGTAGTTTATGGTTAAATCTCTTTCCTTCTAACTTTAATGAGTGCCCTCGTGTCTTGTTAAACTCCCTTCCCCGAAAAAGTTGTATCCCTATTGTGGGGTCACCAGTACGGTATTTATAAATTGAAATCATATCCCATCTCTAGCATCTCTTCTCCAGAGAGAATAAGTTCAGTGCTCGCAACCTTTCCTCATAACTAATATCCTCCAGACCCTTTATTAGCTTAGTTGCCCTTCTTTGTACTCGCTCCATTTCCAGTACATCCTTCCTGAGGACTGGTGCCCAGAACTGGACAGCATACTCTAGGTGTGGCCAGACCAGAGTCTTGTAGAGCGGGAGAATTATAGTTTAATCTCTGGAGTTGATCCCCTTTTTAATGCATGCCAATATTCTGTTTGCTTTGTTAGCAGCAGCCTGGCATTGCATGCCATTGCTGAGCCTATCATCTACTAGGACCCCCAAGTCCTTTTCCATCCTAGATTCCCCCAGAGATTCTCCCCCCAGCGTATAGATTGCATTCATATTTTAGCCACCCAAATGCATTATTTTACATTTTTCTACATTAAACCTCATTTGACATGTAGTTGCCCACCCAATTAATTTGTTAAGATCTTTTTGCAAGGTTTACAAATCCTGTGGAGAAGTTATTGCCCTGCTTAGCTTAGTATCGTCCGCAAATACAGAGATTGAACTGTTTAACCCATCCTCCAGGTTGTTTATGAACAAAATAAATAGGATTGGTCCCAGCACAGAACCCTGGGGGACCCCAATACCCATCTCTGACCATTCTGAGTACTCACCATTTATCACCACCCTCTAAACTCACCCTTGTAGCCAGTTTTCAATCCATGTACTCACCCTATGGTCCAAGCCAATAGACCTTATTTTGTACACTAAACGTTTATGGGGAACTGTGTCAAATGCTTTTGAAAAATCCAGATACACCACGTCTACGGGTCTCCCTTTATCTAGATGGCAACTCACCTCCTCATAGAAGGTTAATAGATTGGTTTGGCAAGAACAATTCTTCAGGAATCCATGCTGATTACTGCTAATGATACCGTTCTCATTACTAAAATCTTGCATATAATCTCTTATCATCCCTCCAAGAGCTTGCATACTATTGATGTTAGGCTAACTGGTCTGTAGTTCTCAGGGATGTATTTTGGGCCCTTTTTAAATATTGGTGCTGCATTGGCTTTTCTCCAATAACCTGGTACCAGTCAGTAGACTGTCAGTAAAAATTAGGAAAAATGGTCTGGCAATGACTGAGTTCCCTAAGTACCTTTGGATGCAAGCCACCTGGTCCTGGTGATTTATTAGTTTTAAGTTTCCCAAGTATAATTTTAATTCTGTTCTCTGTTAACCATGGAGGTGCTTCCTGTGATGTGTCATAAGGATAAACACTGCAGTTTTAGTTACTGAAGCCCCCTGATTCCCTCGTGAAAACTGGGTAGAAGAATAAATTCAATACCTTTGCCATCTCCCCATACTTTGTAACCAGATTTCCTTCCTCATTCTTTATGGGGCCAATATGGTCTGTCGTCCTTTTTTACTGTTTACATACTTAAAGAATCTCTTGGTATTTTTTTTGCTCTCCTCCACTATGTGTCTTTCGTGTTCTATCTTAGCCGCCCTAACTGCACCCTTACATTTCTTGTTGCATTCTTTATAAAGTCTGAATGCTGATGATCATCCCTCAACCTTGTATTTTATGAAGGCCTTCTCCTTTGCTTTTATATGCATTTTTACATTGGAGTTAAGCCATCCAGGACTTTTGTTCGCTCTTTTACATTTATTACCCAATGGGATGCATTGGCTAATGCCCTTATTTAATATGATCTTAAAGCAAACCCATCTCTCCTCCGTGTTCTTTGTTCCTAAGATTTTATCCCAATTCATGCCTTCTAAAAAGGTTCGTAGTTTAGGGAAGTTGGCTCTTTTGAAATTCAGTGTCTTTGTATTCCCCTAATGTTTTCTATTTGTGTGATTTATACTGAAGCCAATTGACCTGCGATCGCTGTTTCCTAAATTGCCCCGTATTTCCACATCTGTGATTAGATCTGAATTGTTGGTAATCAGTAGATCCAGTAACGCTTTATTTTTAGTTATTGCCTCTACCATCTGAACCATGAAATTGTCCTGCAAGACATTTAGGAACTGGCGAGCCTTATACGACTTTGTGGTTACTGCTAGGTGAAATGCTGAATCCAGTGTGATCCAGCCTTCATGCTAGAAGAGGCCTGTTATACCCGTTTCCTTCCTACACAGTCACAGAGCAGCTGGCCCCTGTTTCTTTCTTTGGGGAAACATGACCTAAAGGGATTTGTCTCAGTGCTTAAATGCTCCTCATCCCAATTCCTATGCAATTACTTGTGAAAAAAACAATCCATTACCCTAGCAGCTTGTAAAGTTAGCTGTGGGTGACAAAATATTTCCCTCCTCACTAAAATAAGGATATGAGAGGTCAGTGAGAATATAGCTTTTCTTGTAACAACCATTTTCCAATTTCAGCCACTGTGGAGAGATATAGTGGCTAGAAAAATATTATGCTGTTGGTTACTTTCACTTAATGTTCTTATTTCCATATCTCTTAATGAGCATATTTCAAGCTTTTGGTGAATGGCTTATAAAAAGAGTACAGTAGGAAGAGGAAACAAACTAATACACAGAAAGGAACTGAAAACTTGTATAAAAATTTGCAGCAAGGGAACATACCGTACTTTGGCAAAGCAAACCAAAATAGATGCTTGTTCACGTAAAGTGCCTGGAAAAGTTAGCTTTCCTTTCTTTCAGGATTATCTTACTCACACAGAGCTACATAAATTATTAGTCCTCTTTTCATTCAGGGTTGCCTCATTAAAAAAAGGAAATGCCTAATTTAGTGAGCTTACCTGAAGATGGACATAGTGGTGACAGTACAGACTTTATGTTTCCTCACTGAGTTGATGGGTGAACCTTCACATACTCTTTATACTGTCAGATAAAGTCATCCTGTCAGTTAAAACCAAAAGTGCAGATGTGTGTTTATCAGTATCTCAGTAAACTAAAGAGCACATACGGTGTGGCAAATGTAATAATACTTCACAACTTGGTCACAACATTTGTCAATAAGTAACGCAGTTGACGCAAACAATGTGCACTAGCTTGAGCCACAGTATGACTAGCAGAACATTCTAATGTACACTGTATGTTCAAAAGTATGTGGACACTAGGGATGTTCTGAACATGCCTGATTTTCGATTTGTGGGACATTTGCAAATGATGGTTTGACAACTACAGCATTTTTGTGCAAAGGTGTAGCATACCATCCACTGCCAGCTGCCTACCCAAAACAATAACAGGCTTAAACATGCAACGGCTGGATGCTGTTGCGAGCAGTACTTGTATTTAGGAACATATGTTTTCAGCGATGCATGCCTTCAATGAGGAATTCCTGCATTCGTACCTGCACGTGTAAGTACTACTCTGAACAGTGTCCAGCCATTGCATGTTTCAACCTGTTATTGATTTAGACAGTACCGTTTAAAACAGCATCCAGTTGACATGAACGAGTGGCGTTCAAAAAGTTAATTAAAAAACGGACTCAAAATCACACAATTTTAAGAATACCCTTTATTTTTCATGAGCTCCATTCTCCTCAGAACACTCCTGTAAGTGATGATACCAACATTTATACCATCCCGGAAGAACTGAGGGTCCTGACAATTTAATCATGTCAAAGCAACTGCATCATTGATGGTTTAAAAATGGGTACCTTTCAAAAAAGAATTTAAGTTAGGAAATAAGAAAAAGTCAGAAGGTGCTAAATCAGGACTGTAAGATGGATGTCTAATGCTTTCCCAACAAAAACTCCCACAATGTTGCCTTTGATTGAGAGGAATGGGGTGGACATTGTTTTTTTTTTTAAGATGACTGTCCGATTTAGCTTTCCACTGTGCTTTTGGACTAGCTGTTTAGCTCATTTTATGAAAACAGTTGCAAAAGGTTAACTAACAAAATTCCCTCAGCATCCAAGACAATAGTCAGCAAGCATAA
Organism: Lithobates pipiens; assembly: GCF_037356315.1. Classification (NCBI taxonomy): domain Eukaryota; kingdom Metazoa; phylum Chordata; class Amphibia; order Anura; family Ranidae; genus Lithobates; species Lithobates pipiens. The sequence continues at coordinate 247,186,555 of NW_027507785.1, forward strand.
TCTTTCCTCCTGACCTGCTTGCTTTTACTTTGACGGGTCGCTTTACTCCTATAGGTAGCCATTGCTTTGACTGAGATTTGTTTTCAGGATCATACTGATAAAGCCAAGTTTCATCTCCAATTACAGTTGGCTTCAGAAAATACTTTTGATTTTGATCCCATTTTTTCAAAATCTCCATTGAAAGCTCTGCTCTTGTCTGTTGCTGGTCTGGGCACAGTTTTGGCACCCATCAAGCAGATACTTTGCTTAGCTCAGATAAAATTGTGGGAAAAGAACCTACTGAGATGTTTAGGCTGTCACCCTCAATTATATTCTCTAACAGCATACATTTTTTTCTTGCAAACTGATGTTGATGGTCTGCCTGTTCATTCATCACCTTCAACTCTTTTTTGTACTTCTTTAAAATGGGATAACCATTTGTAAATTGCCTTTTTTTTTTTTTTTTTGGTGAATCATCTCCATAGACTTTTATTAAAGCTGCACTGATGTCTTCATTCTTTCAACCAAGTGTCACCATAAATTTTATGTTAGTACCTGCTTCTATTTTAACAGAATTCATGTTGCCCCACAGATGGTTGACTTCACCCTGGCGTAAGTTTCAACCTAACACCATTAAATATTACTTGTTCATACATGTTACAACACATAAGTCCAAGTTTATTCCATTATAAACAGATATTAAAATGCTTGCTTAGTTATTTATTAATAAAATTAATTTCCACCAACTTTTCGTATTTTGGCCAGTCACTGATTTTGACATGGTCATATCCCCATTTGATTAATGACATCATCCAGGGTACTTCCTCCCCCTTTGTCTACATTCAGCTGTGGGCTTGGGGCATTAACAGCAGTCATCAAAAGCTTATCAGTGGGTGTTGTTAATCAAGGATGACGTGGATCAACATCGCTGGATGATATGATTGATGATGTCTTTTTTTGTTTGGTAAAGGATTTTGACATGGTGTCAGTGTGTTTATTTACTATTTGATGTCTTTTGTGAATAAACAGGGGTTATACTGTCACATGGGGAAGATGCTACATTTTAGACAACTGTAAGCTTCCAAACTTGTGACAGGTGTTTGGAGAAGGACATTTTCTGTTCCAGCATGATTTTGCCCCTGTGCAAAAATGTAGCTCCATAAAGGCACGAATTCATTATTTTGATGTGAAAGAGCTTGAGTGACCAACACAGAATCTTGACTACAGCCCTTCTGAACACCTTTGGGATAATTGGAAAGGCTGATTGTGAACCAAGTCTTCTTGTCCAATATCAGTACCTGACCTCACAAATGCCCTCTTGGCTGAATGGGCACAAATTCCCATAAACACACTCCAAAATCTTGAGGAAATCATTTTCAGGGGACATGATCATACATGGTCAGGTGTCCATAGGTGTACAACATGAATAATGAGTCACCAAATCTGGTTTTAGGTTTTACAAACAATTATATATTGTTAGGGCCAACTAAGTAGAAATAAACTGCATGGATTGTTTAGGTAGGCCTTTGCTTCACACTGCAATCAGATTGTAATGTGTGTGGCCAGCTTTAATGAATTCAAACACTGGGTTGAAATGAAAACTGGTATACCAATACCTGTACATTATGACACCCCCCAATATGGCATCCATAAAGGATTGCTTAGTAATAGTGAAGCTTCTATTTGTTTGAATATTTTCTTCTTATAAAATACTTTTAAGACGAGCCTCACGTATTTTAAATCTCTTTATATATCTAATACTAATAAAAATAATATTCCAAAAAAATAAATCTAATTCTGAAAATATTGCATATTAAAAAGGTGTTTCAGTTACAGTATAAGTAAAGTATAGGACACAAATATCTTGATACAAGTTTAATGTATAGGACACTATTATTTCAGCTTTACAAAGGATAGGTTCAAGGGGAAGGATGCTTGCCAATATTTACTATTCTTTTTTTCTCCGAAAGTGGAAAGCCCTTTAAAAGTCTGACAGTGCCCCTTGCAACTCATAATTCCAGCTAGCAACTCTTACACAATGTTCAAATTAAGGCATATTGTCAACAATTAACTCCGCACTTCACACTATTTTGTAAATTTTTTATAGTAGCTGTGTTCTTTTATCTGTCTAGATCATCCTTTTTAAACCAGGGTGCCCAGGCTGGAGTGTCCTCAGTTTTTTTCAGAGGTGCCCTGGCAAAATGCATAAAATTGTCCCAAAAATTGTATACAAGTCAGCAGGTGGATCAAGCATGCCTTTTATTTACATTATGCACCATTACAACTTTGTAGCCACTGGCATCCTAACAACCAATGAAATAATCAGGTGTGAGGGAGGACATTGAGTGTCTGCACAGCATCCTCGTTTGCCCCTCCCACTGCCCTGCTCTGTCAGCAGTGGGGTCACATTATCTGAGTGAGAGAGAGAAACTGAGAGAGAAGAGAAACATTGGAATACTAGTCAGTACCAGTGTGCAAATGTGTATTTGCTTCAGAAGAATACATAACCTCGAACGTCGGGTCTTCTAAGTGAGTGGATGCTGCTGCATTATATAAAACAATTTATTTTGTTTTTTACATTTCAGAATGGGATGCCTCAAGTTTGAGCATTATTTTAAAGGATGCCTTAACTGAAAAAAGTAGATAATATATTTATGCATGCTTTCTTTTATACATAGTGTTTTCTAAGCAGTGGCACAAACTAAATTAAAATTAAATAAAACAAACTAAAAATGTGAAAAAAAAACTATGCCTCCTTATTGTGTGGAATACTAAGGGCCAATTCATGCTATTGCCTTGACATGCATTTTAGTGCATTGTTAAAACGGAGGTCAATGCATGGACACACAGAAAACTATTTTCACTGCAATGCAGCCCAGAGCTGGTCTGTAGGGTGCTGCAATAAAATGCAGACATGCTGCATTATATCGCAGTGTACCATACAGAATCTCATGGCACTGTAAGGAAGTGGAGCACATTGCTCTGCTTTACATTGCCATGAATGAATTGTACATTTTGTACACTCCAATGAAAGTTTGTACAAAAAAAATGGGGGAGCCATCTGATGTGCTGAATCATGCACCATACTGCCCCCTATTGTAGCTGGGAACGGATGGCTGCCAGAGCGGTAAAACACTCCGGCAGCTGTCCTCTATAATGTGAACCCAGCTAAACCACCTCAATACCAGGCACTTAAACACCTTCCTGCCCAGACCAAGTTTGAGCTGTCAGCACTGTCAGCGCTGTCGCACTTTGAATGACAATTGCGCGGTCATGCTACACTGTACCCAAATGAATTTTTTTTCTTTTTTTTCCCCACAAATAGAGCTTTATTTTGGTGGTATTTAATCCCCTCTATGTTTTTTTATTTTTTGCTAAACAAATAAAAAAATTAAAATTTTGAAAAAAAATATCAAGTTTCAAAACTTTGTAAATAAGTATGTTTTCTCCTTCACTGATGGGCACTGATGGGGCTGCACTGACGGGCACTGATAAGGCGGCACTGACAGGCACTGATGAGGTGGCACCAATGAAGTAGCACTGATGAGGTGGAATTGATGGGCACTGATATGTGGCACTGATAGGCGGCACTGATGGGCACTGATAGGTGGCACTGATGGGCAACACAGATGGACACTGATAGGTGGCACAAATTGGCACTGATAGCTGGCACGGATTGGCATGAATAGGTGGCATGAATGGGCATGGATAGGCGGCACAAATGGGCATGGATAGGCGGCATAGATGGGCATGGATGGGCACTGATAGTTGGCATGGATGGGCACTTATAGGTGGCACGGGTGGCACTGATAGGCTACATTGTATTGCATTGTTTTGTACTGATGGATGACAATCAGTGCCAAACAATAATGCATGCCAATCAGTGATGCCCATTGTGGGCACTGATTGGCATCCATTGTGGGCACTGATTGGCATCCATTGTGGGCACTGACTGGCATCCCTGGCGGTCTAGGGTGGCATACCAGGTGCTGGGCATCCCTGGGGGTCTGGTGGCATCACTGGTGGTCCAGTGTGGGCATCCTCGGGGGACTGTGTTGATAATCGATCAGCACAGACCCCCCCCCCCCCCCCTGTCAGAGGAGCAGCCGATCGCCGGCTCTTCCTATTTACACTGTGATCAGCCATGATTGCACACGGCTGATCACGTGGTAAAGAGTCTCTGTCGGAGACTCTTTACCAAGATCGTAGTTGCAGGGTGTCAGACTGAAACACAGCAATAACGATCGCCGAGATGCGCGCCCCCAGGGGCGTGCATCGGCTCAAAATCCTGAGGACATCCTATGACGTCCGGTTAGGATTTTGAAACCACTTTGCAGCCGTCATTTGCCTATAGGGCGGGCAGCAAGTGGTTAACATCCTTATAACAATAATTCCAAAATGTCAAAAAACTGTTAAGAAATCTCCCACGCACATACCCCCTACTATGAAAGCTTTCATCAAAGCCTGGAAGTCCTTAACCTACCTAGCTCCCTCCTATTCCCACTCCATCAGCCTTAAAATCCCCATTCCAGCCTTGTAATATATTATGGATTCTATATCCTACATACCCTGTCAATCGAAAGGCATAAGATATATTAATGGCAATGACACCCTCAAACCCTTTTCAACCCTTCAAAAAGATTTCCTCCTCCCCAACTCCTATAACTCCTAAGACCTATCCAAATATATCCGTACAAAACATTGCATCTCAGCAATATCCTCATGGCCGTGTAGGCTGCCCTCTCCAGCTTGGGTATTTTTCACCGACATAACACCTCAGTGCAAGGGAATTTCACTATTCTATACCATCCTCCAGCAAAAATGCCCCTTCACTAAATCAGCCCTATTACTCAGATGGGAAAAAGACCTGGGACATACATACACTGATAAACAGTGGACCATGGCCTGAAACTCCACCTACATATTTACCAGCTGCTCCACTCTTTGGGAAACGCACCATTAAACTGGCACTCAGGTGGTACTTGACTCCCGACAGAGTTTCTAAATTTGGTCAATCCACAAATTACTTTTGTCGGAGAAGTTGTGGCCAAAAAGGCGACCTCCTCCACACCTTTTGGAGTTGCCCTAAACTGATAGAATTCTGGACATCTACCTTCAGGCTCGTAACCAAAGTAGCTCAATAAATTATCCCACCATCCCCCAGCCTAGCACTCCTGTCACTAGAAATAGAAACACTCCCACGAGTATCAAAATTTATCATCACTCATATTCTTTTAACAGCTAAACTTAGCATCACCAGAAGATGGAATGACTCTGATCCTCCTACTCATTGGGAAGTGATAGGCCTAATCCAACTACATTATTCACACAAAAAAATCATAGCATTCCACTCAGAGTGAAACACTTCACTCGTATGTGGCATCCATGGATTGACTGTAAAATGTATAGTCTTTGAAATGTCCTCGCTTCTCCTCCTTTTCACACCACCCCTCATTTTACTCTAATACCAGTCCCACCCTCTCCGACAAGTCCACCATACTCTACCAGGATTGTTTAAGGTTGTACTGTACAGTATTTTAAAATGTTAAAACATTTACATGCACAGGTAAAAATAAACAATATGTTCAGACAGACATCTGTCCAAGTTGCATTTAAAGTAGAACCCCATTCAAATTGTATTTTTTTAGTTTGGGCTAGTATACTGTGTGGGGCTAGAGCCACTGTGAGGTTTTTACTGCTATATCCTCATTAGAAAAATGTAATCTCACTTCCTGTCCCTGAGACAACAGGAAGTGAGAGGAAATCTACAGCTAGGAAGGGAAATTCACTCCTGTTATGCCACATATACACGACCAGACTTAAGTCCGACAGACTTTCGATGGAGTTCTGACGGAGTTCTGACAGAGTTCTGACGGACTTTCCGAATGAACGGACTTGGCCACACACAATCACACCAAAGTCCGACGGATTCGAACGTGATGACGTACGACTGGACTAGAATAAGGAAGTAGCTGCCCTAGCGTCGGTTTTTGTCCGTCGGACTAGCATACACACGAGCAGATTTCTCGGTAGGAACTGGGTCCGGCGTAGTTCTGGCGGAAAAATTTGAAACATGTTCCATTTCTAAAGTCTGTCAGACTTTTGCAAATCAAAAGTCCGCTGCAGCCCACACACGATCGAATGGTCTGCCGGAATCATTCCGTCAGATTTTTGATGTTGAAAAGTCCGGTCGTGTGTACGCGGCATAAGAGTTATTATGGGAAAAAGGTGTTTCCACTGAAGCTTTATCACCAATCTTGGTTTCCACAACAACCAAACATTTTTAAAATTCAATTGTCACAGGGACATAACGTAAGGTCAAATCTTCTGAAAAGGGGCACAGACAGCAAAACAAACATTGCGAGGGTGTTTATCCTTCCCTGTGCTATCCAAAACTTACATTTATTTTTTGGGCTGGAGTTATGCTTAAAAATATATACCTGTTCCACCTTACATACAAATTCAACTTAAGAATAAACCTACAGAACGTATCTTGTTTGTAACCCGGGGACAGCCTGTACTCTTCTACTTCTAATTACCTGTGGCTTTATGATACCTCTTTTTTATGTAGTCTGAAGAATGATATGAGGAGAGGAATGCTTATTGTGTGTTGTTTATTTACCTTACTGCAAAAATGTACCAACATAAATATCGGTAAAAAAATAAAAGAATATGTAATAGGTAGTCGAGAAATGAAATGAGTAATTTATGCCTCTTGAAAGTCTAGAGATGGGAATACAAAAAGAAAGGGTCCCAATAGGTGACCCAAAATCAGACTTTGACGGCACAGTAAACAATGGGGATATAGAAAAATATTTATTGAAACATGGAGACATACATAGTAAATGGTAGAAAAAAGACCTTAAAAATGAGAATTAAAAAAACATACACATCAAGATATATATAGTATAATGTGAGCCCTAGTGCGTCAATGCGTTTCGCTGTTAACCTTCTTCAGGACACATTCGGGATTCGCTGGTTGCAAGAGAAGGAAAATGGGTATCACTATCTTGCAAGAGAGTCTGTCTTGTTCAACATATAGTTAAAGAAGAGTTATCCAATATAGGAAAAGAGTTGGCTCACAGGGAGAGAACACTTCGCAAGGATTCATAGGAGACCAGTGGTTCACAAATCCATGTATTGTAGCATTAAAACAGGGGGTGAATAACATGAATAACAATGAGGAAAAGACAATGAGCATATATGAGTTTCCACAATATGGATAGGTACAATCTTACAATCCAAAATATTCAATAAACAGACACAACCAAATTTAGCTAGATCTAAATATAGGAGTATATCATGCTCAAGGCCATATTACTGTCCTCACAAAACAGATTGGTGGTATGAAAAACATCTAAACATGACCCCCTGGGAAAGAGCGAAATGTTCGGCACGTTGCAGATAAGGTTTAATCTGTCTTCAATCTTCTAAAAATACATACCAAACCCTTGCCCTTGATGAAGATCTAGCATGGATGTCAAGGGGGTCCACATGGGGTAATGCCAACATTTCTACCAGACTGTTCGGGTCTAATATGAATTCTATATATCCCTCATAATCCATACTAGGACTTTATCCAAGCTTAGCAGGCCAGGAAAGGGAGGAGTGAGCATGAGGTCCCCCTCCTGAACCATGCTAGGCTACAAGCCTAGTACCTTGCCATGAGGAGCTTCCTGTGGATGGGGGGCTTATCAGAATCTGGAAGTCCTCTTTAAAAACGGGCTCCCAGATACTGGCTTGCCCTACATAATTGTGGGCTCATTCATACAAAATAAAAGTGAAAAAGGTCAATATAGACACACAGGTGATGACAAGTTCTTGTAAATCTATTGTCATTCATGGCTTTCATTACCACTACATGTAAACAAATGGTCCGGGCTTCCCTGGTGGTACCATATGGCCATATTTGGTCAGTGATGTCAGCACTATCATTGTCTTTTTGTTTACTTGGCTAGGGATTCCCAGACAGTAAATTAATGGGACTGGGTTATGTAACTGGCTGTTAAGGACATGGCAGGTGTCAGTAGAGCTATCCCATGGAGTCAGCCACATATCCCTCCATATTTAGATGTCTCATGGGCCCAGGGTGGTTAGCTGGATTTCTGGAGCTTACGTACAGTCACATACATTGGCCCATGTATGTGACTACTCCTGACAGCGGGTTAACTGTATCGTGACCAGGAGGATGGTAGGAGAAGGACCAAAGCCGCCATCTGTGCACACTACTGTAAGGGGTTTGGGCTGAACAACATGTGACACCCTGCAACCTGAATATTTAGGGGGTGACCCAGCTGAGGGTGATGGCCACATGAAAATATCGCTCACATTAGGGACTTTCCCTGGGGCCTGATATTCCACTACAGAGACATAGATAATAGATAGATAGATAGACAGATAGACAGACAGACAGACAGATAGACAGACAGACAGACAGACAGACAGACAGACAGACAGACAGACAGACAGATAGATAGATAGATAGATAGATAGATAGATAGATAGATAGATAGATAGATAGATAGATAGAGATAGATAGATAGATAGATAGATAGATAGATAGACAGACAGACAGACAGACAGACAGACAGACAGACAGACAGACAGACAGACAGACAGATAGATAGATAGATAGATAGATAGATAGATAGATAGATAGATAGATAGATAGATAGATAGATAGATAGATAGATAGATAGATAATTAGGTGCTACATTTTAGTTATGTCAGTTTCAGAATAAAGAAATGGAAACTTTGTTTGTTCTAAGGAAGGAAATGCTTAATGTGTTCTCAGTTTTCTTTTTAATTGTGTGACGGGCCCAATGACCACATCCTTGGTGCACAGCGAGCAGGGACCTTATGCTCTGCACTAGTCACATATCTGAAAATGTATAATGTAGGTGATCTCAGGTGATAATATATTTCCTTTCTCTGTATATGTGAAATATAAATTGATGAGCATGTGGTTTAAGCTAAATTATTTGGTCATCGCAATCAGGGAGTTTCTAACAGGTTGTACTAAAAGCTGACCAAGTGCAAAGTGTCTCTTTCTAGTGTTGAATGATGGTGTCGGTAATGGCTAAACAGGGTTATATTTTTGAGAGGTAAACATTTTAATGTTGAATTGATACCATGCATAATAACAAATCTGAATGTTAGCATTCATATTTCATCTTTTTTTTTATAACATCTTTCTATAAGTTATTGCAATTGGGCATTGTGTTTCCTTTACTTTTGTACTTTTTTGCAGACTTTTGTAAGGCTTGTTTTGCCACATTAGAATGCAGTCTATCATTTAAAAAGGTATCCCTGGCAGTGGAACTGCGCCTGCACTGTGAGGGTAATTTCCTGTTTAGGTCTAAGGGACATAGAAAAGAAGATCCACCTGTAGGTAGGTGCAGTTTACCCTCTGTGGGTGGCTTTGTGTTGATGACCGCTGTACAGAGAGAGCAGGGGATGAAAGGAACACTGTTCCTCTGCAGCCTCCCTGGGGGGGCCTCAGGGCAGAAGTGGTTCAGCAGCCATCTTGGGTGAAGGCAATGCCAATAAATAGCAGCGCCCCGCTGCAGTTGGCACACAGTTTCGAAGTGGATAGAACAGGGACAGAATCCACACCAAATAAGAACAGATTATTTAGCCCTAGAGAGAGGCTCCTGATCAGGAGGGACAGACTAGAGACACCACTACATGCTCTGCTATTTTCGTGACCCAGGAATTGTGATATGAGGCTACTCTGCCTAAAAGCAACCCTTCTTCTCAGATGCTAACCTAAGCCATATTTGAGGGAAAAAAACCCGGTGCAGGAACTACTCCAATCTGCCACTAACATTGCTGAAAACCTCTGCCCCTGTGTTACTGTGACACCGACACTATACCATAGTCAAGGCCAGTGAAAGGATTTTTGTCTACTTAGGCAAAGGTGCATTTTAGCGACCCCCGCACCCTAAGGTGGCCTTCTAAGCAGCCTTAAGCCCCTCCCCCTCCTGCTCTCCTCTCATGCTGTGTTTTTCCCGAGGGTGAGGTCCCTGTCTTCCTGGTGTAGAACTCTCTAGCGCCAGTCAGGGGAATATTCAGTGTCCCATTCTCTGACACTGCTAGGTGCCACCATGTGCCACAGTAAGCCTGTCGCAGTTGCCCTGGTTCCGTATCTCATGCTGCTGCTAGGGCTGCACTGCAGACAAACATAATAAAGCCAGGTTTGCCTGGGGATGGGGCAGAGTCCCAGCAGTGGGATTGTGAGCCCTTTTACCATCAGAGCCCCCTTCCATAAAATCAGAGTCCCCCTCCATAACATCAGAGTTCCCCATGTAACATCAGAGACTCCCTGTAATGTCAGAGCCCACCCCTGTAACATCAGAGCCTCCCTATAACATCATAGCCCCCATAACATCAGAGCCCATCCATAACATCGGAGCCCCCCTGTAACATCCCAGCTCCCTGTAACATCAGAGCCCATCTGTAACATCAGAGCCCCCCTGTAACATCAGAGCCCCCCTGTAAAATCACAGCCCCCATAACATCAGAGTCCCCCGTAAAACATCAGAGTCCCTCCCTGTATCATCAGAGTCCCTCGTAACATCAGAGCCCACGTGTAACATCAGAGCCCACCCAGAACATCAGAACCCCCCCTGTAACATCAAAGTCCCCCCCTTAACATCAGAGCCCCCCATAACATCAGGGACCCCCATAAAATCAGAGTCCCCCTTCATAACATCAGAGCCCCCCTTAACATAAGAGCCCCCACCTCCAGTTGTGCATGATCTGTACATAACAAGGAAGGAGAGGAGGGGAGAGATTGTCAGGGAGGAAAGTGTACATGTAGCTGCAGCAGGAGCACAGAGATCTCATACCTGTCAGATGAGAACCAGCATGACAGGAAGTGCAGATTGGCAATGGTGCCCCCTGTGTACAATGCCAGCCTGCACATGTGTCCCACTTGTCTCTGTCCCCGCTCAGTTAGTGCCCTGAAAAGTGCTGCATACCGAGGCTGAGAGAGGAGGCAGAGTTATGGAGGAGCGGAGGAGAGCAAAACACTATGGATGACCGTGAGCGACTGGGGGAACAGGGGAATGGTGGGGGGAATGGAGAGCAGGTCCAAGACATGGAGCGTCGGGGGTGTCTACCCTGAAAGCATTTTACTGCCCCCCCCAGCTTGGCGCCCTAAGGTGGCTGCTTGTGCTGCCTTTTGATGGCACAGGCTCTGACCATAGTGGTGGAACTGTTAAGTGGACCCGTTGTCACTGTTCTCTACATGGTATTTGTTATCTCCATCTAAACAAATAATAATTGGGACACCTTACTTGCCTTTCATGTGCCTTTTTTCCATATCAGGCACCAACTAAGGCCCCTTTCACATGGGGTGGATCCTCTTGACAGACTCCACTTGCTCAGCGTATGACAGGTGGGATGGGCAGAGTCCCAGCCTCCTCTATGGAGAGATCGGATGAAAATGGACCACCTGTCTGTTTTCATTCTATCCAATCCGCCAGATGGATGAAAAATAGGACCTCCATCTGTCTGGATTTTTGGCAGAAAGGATCTGATCGGATAGCAGCAGTGTCAGCAGACACGTATCCGCTGACATCCGGCGCTCCATAGGGGTGATTGGTGGTCCAATCAGATCCACCTGAAAAACCTGACCTGATCGGACAGCCCGTGTCAACATACTTAACCAATCCTTCATTCCTCCATGCCACTAGACCAGTCGAAGCATCTTCTCCTCCATATGCTGACAGTCCAAGGTCCTGACATTATCAATGCAGAGCCTAAATCCCCTCCATTGGACATGATGACACCACTGTTGGGGGAGCACCAACTGCCAGGTAAGTTATAGATCTCATAAGTTAAAATACTTTTACTTTCCTCTACCCTAAAAGGGCAGTTAACCCTTGCACTGCAGGCACAGCCTCATTGCAAGGGAGTAATTTAGGTTGGGATTTAGGCACAGTAAAGCAAAATATTGGAAAATAAATTTGAGGTTAGCTATGGCTCAGCATTTTCAAATAGTTATAGTGTGAATACAATATCTCTGAAAGCTGAATGTCATTAAAAAAATGCATGTGCAGTTTTATAAAGTTTCTAAACAGCTAATTCTTTGATTTGATTCAGCTCCTTTGCCAATTAGCCTGTGCTGACTCAGTTGACTGTCACTCTGCATTTTGACATAATGTATCAAGCTGCACTTTAATAACACTTAGGATTCTGCATTAACAGCTTATTGTCAATTAGCCCACACAGAATGAGTAGGTAGAGTAGGCCAAAATGTCAGGTAAAAGTAGAATATATTTGCTATATTCTACTATATATGAGAAAATATGGGTGGGTGGGTTGGTTTATGTGTGGGTGTATAGTGGGGGTATAGTGGGAGTATAGATATTGTGATGTTTGAAGGATGTTTAGCTCAAGCCCTGATCTACTGTCAGATCTTAGAATATAACAGGTGTGAACACCTGCACGATCAGTGTGCTGGTTGTCTGCAAAACCTGGTTCTAGGATTGGAGATTTCCTCTGTCACCTGGGACACCGTATTAACCTAGGCTCATTAGCCTCTCAAGGTTTTATGACAATGTTTGCTCCTTGCTCCCCCTGTTATCTTGCACTAACCACTTTCCTCTTTTTCAGTATCCTCCCCCTCTCACCCCTTTCCAGTCACCGCCTGGCCTGTCATGCAGATAGCAAAGATTGCCTGGGTCTCCTCTTCCCGAAGAGTGCCCGACCCGGCCCTCAGCCTTAGGAAACTTCACATCCTCATCAGGTTAGCATATACCCTCTTGCTTATACCCAAAACCATGGCTAAGATCTTATCTCTGAATGTACGCAAACTCAACTCCAATAGAAAGAGGCATCTGGCACTGAGGGAGTTTAGACAGTCAGGAGCGGATGTCATATTGGTCCAGGAAACTCACTTTGACAAGGGGGGGCTCCTTTGCATTCGCCTCCAAATACTACCAGCTGATCTTCCTCTCATCAGGTCCCCATAAAAAAAGCTGGAATTGCCATACTTATTAAACGCTGTTCCCCCTTCACCAGCTCAGCCATTACTGCGACCACCATGGTCACTTTATCATACTGCAGGAAGTCTGGCAAACACAAGAGGTCACCTTCTGTGCCCTATACTCCCCAAATACAAAACAACACAGGTTTCTGTCCACGGCATATGCCCATATGTCAAACCACGGGATTCTTGTGGTGGGTGGAGACTTCAACCTAACCCAATCAGCAACTGCGAACCGCCACGTGGTGAGCCCCTGGGCATCCCCTCCTAGGGCTTTTAGAGACTCGAGGATCTTCTGACAGATCACCAGACATTACGCTTTCTTTGATGCCTGAAGGGCTCTCCACCCAGGTGATCGGCAGTTCACCTTCTACTCAGCCCCCTATCGCACACACTCCCGCATTGACTACTTTTTCGTTAGTAACTCCACACTCAGAATAACACGCACAGCTCAGATACTCCCTATCTCATGGTCGGACCATGCCCCATCCTACTTACGATAGACCTAGGCTCCCCCAATCGTAGACCATATAATTGGAAACGAAACACTTCCTCCTTCAACACCTGCCCGCACGAGAAGAATTAAACACCACACTCAAATTCTATTTTGCAGAGAACAATACCCCAAATATATCTCTCCCCAAACTATGGGAAGCAGTCCTCTGAGGTAGGTGCATGGCAATGAAAAAGGACACATTGGCCACAAATGTACAAACAGAGAAGGAACGTCAAGTTCTCAAACGTTTACTACAACTCACTCCTACAATACCGCTCCTTAAAAAGATAGTCAACCTACGTGCAACCCTTAGTGAAGTGGCCCTAGGCCACTTTGAAAAAGCTCTGACCAGACTGAAACAATTGTTTTACGACAAAGGCAACAAAGCTAATTTCCTCTTGGCAAAGAAGCTATGTGAAAACTCCCACATACAGACCCCACACCAGATTAAGAGCAAATCAGGCCACTTGCTATCCCACCCCACACAGATTACCCACACCTTTGCAGATTTCTGCAGGGATCTCTATAACAACCCGGACTTCCCCAGTATCCCCCCCTTACCTGACCTTTCCCATTGCATGCAATAGTATCTAGAACAAAGCGGGATTCCCCATCTTAAAACCTCTGACCTATTGTCATTTAACACCCCAATCACTGTTGAAGAAATAGAACAGACTATTAAATCCTTACATCTCATAAAGCCCCAGGCCTGAATGGATTGCCCTATGAATATTATAAAACCTTTCTCCCCCTTCTACTACCCCACCTATGCAAACTGTTTAATGCCTTCCTCCAGGACACACCCATCCCCTCGGACATGCAGCGCTTCTTTCCCACCCCAATTAATTTCCAAAACTGGATAAGAACCCCTCCCTGTGCACCAACTACAGACCTATTGCCCTTAAAATATTCACAAAACTACTCTCAATCCGCCTGAACATGGCCCTCCCCTCCCTGATTCATAAAGATCAAGTGGGCTTCGTCCTACTTAGACAAGCTGGCGACAACACCAGAAAAGTGATAGATTTAGTGGATGTGGCGAACAGGGAGAACTCGGCATCCTTGCTACTTAGCCTGGATGCCGAAAAGGCCTTTGACCGTTTGGGGGTGGCCCTTTCTGTTCGTCACGCTATGTCACATAGGGTTCCGAGGGCCCTTCATGCAGGCTATCAGACATCTCTACTCCAATCCCTCATCTTAAGTTAGGACTCCCTTTGCCCTTTCCCCTTTTTTTCTCAGTGGCTAACGGCACTAGGCAGGGGTTCCCACTCTCACCCCTGCTATTTGTCCTATGCGTTGAACCCCTACCTCTATCCGGAACAACTCAGACATTCGTTAATATCGGTCAGAGGCAAAGAGTTCAAAATTTCCCTTTTTGCTGACGACATTCTCCTCACACTGACCCAACCCCACATATCCCTCCCGATTCTGCACATGGAGCTAGACCACTATGGAGCCCTCTCGGCATCTAAAATTAATACATCCAAATCAGAGGCCTTGCCCATCAACAATCCCGAAGCAGAGATCATGCTTTTAAAAAACAACTTTTCTTACAGCTGGAAAACACCTACCCTAAAATACTTAGTGATCCAATTTACTCCAAAATTCACCACCCTATACCAAGAACCCCCCCCCCCCTTCTGATCAATTAGATCTTTATTGCTACAGTGGAAGAAACACCACATCTCCCTCCTAGGGCAGATCACATAAGTTAAAATGACAATCCTCTCAAAGCTTCTTTATCTTTTCCAAACATTCCCCATACCTGTCCCTTACAAACACCTGAAAAAGCTTCAATCCGACCTATTTCACTACATATGGAACTACAAAATACATAGAATACCTAGGTTGATACTGATGGCGGCATGTGGTGAAGGGGGGCTTGCATCCCCCAACCTTATCAAATATTATCAGGCAACCCAGCTACAAGCAGTTGGCTCCTGGTTTACCCAACGGTCCTATAACAAATGGACACAAATCGAAAAAATAGGGATGGCTCCAACACATCCAAACAACCTACTCTGGAGTGCGAATGCAGAGGCAGCTCTGGCACAAATTGTCACAATCCCATGGGTTGTCATCTGAGAAATCGTTCCTGACCGCCTTTATCTGTAATCCCAAAGTGCCAGATAGCCTCGCTCACCAGATGTCGCATCCATGGGCATCACAAAACCTATTCCACTTTGGGAACCTAGTGGACCCCAGGTCATGCAAACTGCCGCCTTTATCTGTAATCCCAAAGTGCCAGATAGCCTCGCTCACCAGATGTCGTATCCATGGACATCACAAAACCTATTCCACTTTGGGAACCTAGTGGACCGCAGGTCATGCAAACTGTTACCCTTTGCCAAACTTCTGTCCAAATTCATACTACAGGTGTTCTATGGGTATCTGCAAATCCGAAATTACACACTTACTATAGCCACTAACTTACAATTCTCCCCCCATCCCCTTTTTAAATTTTAATTCTGGCTGGTACCGCACAGAAGGGCCTAATCTTATATATCTATAAGATACTAAATACTTGCCCCATAGAAGATCAAGGGAAGCATTCCTATATGATCAGATGGGAGAAAGCCCTCAATGAGGAAATTCCCATAGCGCAGTGGCAGGTGATATGGCCCCAAGCAGCAAAAAGTTCAGTATGTACACTATATAAAGAAAACACACACAAAATCCTCCTATTCTGGTACATGACCCCAGATGTACTCCACGCCATTTATCCTACTAGCACAGATAGGTGTTGGTGATGTCAGGGGGTGACATATTTATTGAAGTTGCCCACTAATCACCCCATATTGGACCACAGTCCAACATTTATTGGCCCACCTTCTTGAAAAACTGGTCCCGGCAACCCCAAAAAATTTCGTACTAGGTTTGTCACGATGAAGCTCCCCATGCCCTACAAAAAACGAATACGCTATGTTCTCACAGCAGCACGCTGTCTCATAGCCCTAAGTTGGAAATGCCGCTCCCCCCTTCTCCTGAAGCGTTTTCTCCAGAATTAATAATGTCAAATTAATGGAGAAAATGGCAGCTAGGATGCAGGATAGACTGGAGGCTCATAATAAGGTTTGGGAGCTGTGGCACCTTCGGAAGGATCCACCATGATCAGGTAATACATTTTTTTCTAAAAAGCTATTGCAATGACTTCTTTTTTTCTCCCCTTCTTCCTCTTTCCACCTCCTTCCCATTCATATAGAGTATTCTTGTGACTCTTATACCACGTATACACGACCGGACTTTTCGGAAGACTGGGTCCAAAGGGATTAGTCCGGACAATCCGATCGTGTGTGGGCTAGTCTGATAGTTTTTCGCAATAAAAATCTGACAGACCTAGAAATAGAACATGTTTCAAATCTATCCGATGGACTCAATTCTGACGGACTAAAATTGGGAAAACTGTTTGTCTGTGTGCTGGCCCGACAGACCAAATACGACGCAAGGGAAGCTATTGGCTACTGGCTATTGAACTTCCTTGTTTAGTTCCGTTTACATCATCACGTTCAAAATGAACGGACTTTCGAATGGACTTAGTCCGTTCGTGTGTGTCACCAAGTCCATTCATTCGGAAAGTCGGTCGGGAAGACCGTCGGACCTAGTCTGCCGGAAAGTTCCAGTCGTGTGTATGCAGCATTACAGCAACATACAAATTGTTATTATTTATTAAACGAATAAGAGATGCATATTTGACAAAATGATATTGCTAGATAAATAATGACTACTGTCTTTAAACATAGCATCGATATTCATGAGTAACTATCTAAAAGAAATTATGCATATTACAATTTACACCTTTGAAATTGTGTAGCTATTTATTCAATACAAACAATAATAAAATGTTATTTGATAAAAATAAAAAAATAAAAATAAAAAAGGGAAGGCAGGGGACAAACAAAAAAGACAAAAATAAAAATACATGCAGCAACCACAAAAAAAAGGGTATACAGCACTGTATACTGCACTAAATGTTATGTAATGCTGGGTTAAACACTGCACTACACTAACACACTACACTGATACTACACTGTACTCACACACTATACTCACAGTACACTATACTACACTGACACACTATACTCACACTATACTATCACTACACTAACACTTAGCCCACGTACACACGGTCGGAGATTTTGCCAACCAAATCCGTCGGATTTTGTCCGTCGGATTTTGTCCGTCGGATCTTGTCCGAAACTGTTGCATACACACGGTCGGACAAAGTTGGCGAAAAATCCGATCTTTCAGAACGTGATGACGTAATTTCGTTATGATGGGACTACATTCAGGCTAGTAGCCAATAGCTTTGATGTAGGAATTTGATCTGAGCATGTGTGGCACTTGGTCCGATCAAAATGCTCTACACATGATCGGATTAGGTCCGACCGGCCCAGTTGGTCGGGAAATATTTCCAACATGTTGGAAAATTGGGTCCGACGGAGATTCGGACGGAATCAGTCCGATACATACCACACACAGTCGGATTATCCGACGATACGTTCCGATAGGACACATTCCGGCGGATTCTCCGACCGTGTGTACAAGGCTTTAGAGTCACAATAATAATAATGAACACACTGAGCCCTGCTCAATCTATCTCCACTTCAACAATACATGGCAAAAGCTTCCTGTTAGCTTCCTAATCTTTTATAGTGTGGGGTGGGACTATGAGTAGTAAGCTGTGATTGAACAAAGTCATCATCACTTTGTCCAAGCAGGGCTCTGACAGTGCTCTGTGCTCTAATTGGCAAAGCCTTGCAAGGCTTCATCCAATTAGGGACCTAGAATGCACTGTGCAGTGCGCAGTACATTGTGGGCCGCTCAGCAGGTGAACATCCCGCCGAGCGCCCAGCAAAATTAGGTGTTCGCCGAGCAGGAGATGTTAGGGCTGAACTTTTGCTTAGCCTGAACCAGTTGCCCCAACACTAGTGTGGAGTGCACGTGACCGTTAGGGTAAACCCACTGTGGTCAATCAAAAGTATTCAGCGTGAGAGGTAGCAGTAAGTGAACATTAAGTTCTGCTACAAATTGGGGAAAACAGCAAACGAGACACCTGAAATATTGGTGCACGGGACTGAAGTCGTGCACAGAAAATGTGTTTATGGCTGGTAAAAAACGCTTTCACGACAGTAAAGAAACGACTGAGGATGAGCCACGTTCGGGTTGGCTACCGACAAATAGAACCCCAGACATATAATGGAGCAAATGCTGGCACGAGATTGGTGACTGGCTCTATGACTGATGGTGGAGGAATTGGGCATTAGCAAGGACACCAATCTGCAAAGATTGGGGTAAGCTGAAGACCTGTTCCCGGTTTGTGCCACACAAGTGGACAGACGAAAATAAAGGAAAACAGATAGAAACCTCTGGAGATTTCATTACTATTTGTGACCAGGATCCATCCTTATTGCGAACCATCATCACAGGGGATGAGACCTGGTGCTACCAGTTCCCTCCAAAATCCAAGCGGCAAATAGATGAAATGGCATAAACCATTTTTCCTGTGACCCAAATGAGTTCTTTCTGTTTCCTTGCCAGAAGAGTGCCATAAAAGGTGCACTGTCATGGTTATGCAGTGATCTTCCTGTGTTTGCTTACCTCCCATCATGTGTTCAGACTAACAGGCCAGCCACTTCCACCTGGTGGTTTTTATAACCTCTCCTCTAAGCATGGCTCCACCCCAGGCCCTATCAGGGAGCCCTATATTAACCTGTGCACTGCAGGCCATCAGTGCTGATCAACCATTGTGTATTACTTTTTGTGTTTAGCTTCCTGTTTCCTACCGTGTGCTCTTCTACTGGTTTCCGTTACCGACTTTGGCGTGTCTTTGACTATCCCTGTTTGCCTGTGATCCTGACCTTTTGGCGTGTCCCCGACTATTCTTGTCTGCTTGTGGCCCCGACCTTGGCTTTGTCCCTCACCATCCCTATCCTCCTGTTGCCTACTGTGGGTGTGAGCTGGGGGACCCTGGGGGTCGCGACCTGGAGCCAGTTGCAGCCAAATCCATCCACTCGAGGCTCTGGTGAACACCTGCTGGCTTTTAGACTCCGCGCCCAGGGAATCCTATGCTCTAACCCCGGTGGGACCTGTCTCCCGTCCGCAGCAGTCAGCCGTAGGGGCCACAACCTTGCGGTGCACTCCTGATTCCTACGGTGTGCATCTGTCACCTTGCCTCAAGGTGACCTGACATGCACATTTTGCGGAAGTGGTGTCAGTCCAAGAATGTGTGACGATGGTCTGGGATTGATTCCTAAAGAGGTTTTTGCTTACAGTTTCTAGAAGTTTTATGAACGTTGCCAAAAGTGTGTTGTGAAGGATGGTGACTAATTTGAAAGCCAATAAAAGTAATTTGTTTGTATCCCATTTTGTTTGTTTTCTGATACCATTCACCAAACTTCTTATGCCGCGTACACACGACTGGACTTTCTGGCAGAAAAGGTCAGACGGTCTTCCCGATGGAGTTCTGATGGACTTTCGACCGAACAGAATTGACACACACGAATGGACCAAAGTCCATTCATTTTGAATGTGATGACGTTCAACCGGAATAGAAAAGGAAGTTCAATAGCCAGTAGTCAATAGCTGCCTTTGCATTGTATTTGGTCCGTCAGATCAGCATACAGACAAATGGTTTTCCTGATACCAATTGATTCCGTCGGACAGATTTGAAACATGTTCTATTTCTAGGTCCGTCTGAATTTTTGAAGAAAATAGTCAGATGAAGCCCACACACGATCGTAATATCCGACAGAATGATTCTGTCAGACCTTTTCTGCCGGAAAGTCCGGTCGTGTGTACACGGCATTAGACATACCTTTGCCTCACTTTACTTTAGCAGCTGAAAAAACACATGAAATGTATATGGATTTGTTTTTCTGAGATTTTGAGATTTAAAATCATTACATATCCCAGGAGGTTGTGGGAGGAAAATCCTCCTCATTCTATTAAGCAGACCTGGTGCAGATCTTGCACATGCGCAGAAAAAGACCTGGCACTGTGACTGTTTATAATTTACTCTATTAATGGAGGAAAGGTAATACCTCCTGTGATAGGTGACATTGGTATCCCAAAAGGTATTAATATCCTCCATTTAGAACAGTATGTAAGCAGTTAAGGCACCATATCTCTCTCTGTGCATGCATGAGATCTGGTATACCATTATCAGTAAACCAGCTGAAAAACAGCAAGAGATAGCAGGCTTCCCAGATGATTGTGGCATGGGACAGGATCTCTGTAATGAGAGCAAGGTGACAGAGAATGACAGTTTTGGATCTAATAAGCTTGTAAATATGTGATTACAGTAGAAAACGAGTGCCAAAGGTAAGCAGTGCTGGAAAAAATCATTTGGGAGGGTGAAGTTCTACATAGATCAATGCAGGCTCAGCTCTAGGATGTATAAAAAATAATTGTTTAATGTTTGCCCTGTTCACACTATAACGCTGTATTGAGGTGCATTGAGGTGCACTGCTTAAAATTGCATTCGGTCTACACTTTTACAAAGCGCAATGCATGGCTCCGCATGTCACTGCAACATGATGTGTGTAGGTGTATATGGATCTATATCAACTCACTAACAGAATTGCAGTACTCCTGCAAATTGGTGGAGTATTACAAGTAGTGAAGTGAAGTCTGGAAAGTAATCATAATGTATCAAATATCAGTTTCAGAGGTATTTAAAGACACATTGGGGCTGATTTACAAAGCATTTGCGCTATGAATAGCGGCGCATGCCGACGTGCAACGGACGTATTTGTATTCACAAAGCATTTGCGCTTGTAACACAGCGCGATTCCCCATTTATTATGAGCATGCCGGCGCACGGGCGGCCACAATCTGTGCGCCGCTATAGACCTGGCACACGACATCTTCAACTCAGAATTAAAAGAAGCTGGAAGTGCAAATATTATGGGAGTGATGTGAGGAAGTATAGATATGACTGTCTAAGTAACAAATATGGCCAAATTAGGACGGAATATAAACTTTCTCTGTGCAAGCACTGAGCATGCGCAAGCGGCATTTGCGCCCGTTCAAGTGCTCTGGTTCATTGCGCCGGCAAAATCTTAGTTAATGTCAAGTCACGTAGGTTAATTTGCATAAGTTGAACAGGCGCACCTCTCAGCTTGACTTTTTTTTTTTGCACTGGTTCACTTCTATGGGTTTTTTTTAAGGCTATTTGCACACAGGTCATGTTAACATTAAGAAAAAAAATTAAGAAAAAAAAATGCGTGGGGGTCCCCCGAAATTCCATACCAGGCCCTTCAGGTCTGGTATAGATATTAAGGGGAACCCCATGGCAAAAAAATGGCCTGGGGGTTCCCCTCAAAATGAATACCAGGCCCTTTAGGTCTGGCATGGATATTAAGGGGAACCCCGTGCCAAACAAAATGCCGTGGGGTCCCCCCAAAATCCATACCAGGCCCTTCAGGTCTGGCATGGATATTAGGGGAACCCCGTGCCCCAAAAAAATGGAGTGGGGGTCCCCCTCAAAATCCATACCAGACCCTTATCCAAGCACACAACCTGGCAGGCCTCAGGAAAAGAGGGGAGCGAGAGAGCGCCCCCCTCAACCGTACCAGGCCACATGTCCTCCACATTGTGAGGATGCTTTGGGGTCCCCCCAAAGCAACTTGTCCCCATGTTGATGAGGAAAATGGCCTCATCCTCATAACCCTGGCCGTAAACCGTGCGTCAGAGGGGGGGCAGGGTCACCGGGTGGCCCGCCCACCGTTATATAAGACCTGTCAGAAGAAGAGAAGCGTCACACAGCGGGAGCCTCCCATTGCGCGTAACGGGCCGAAAACGAAGCAGAGACGCCATGGAGGAAGATGCCGGATGAGAACACCAGAGCAAGAAAAAGCGGATCGGAGGAAGAAGAAGTTGGTGGAAGAAGATGAAGAAACCGAAGGATGAAGAAAGGAAGAAGACCAGAAGAAAGAAGATGAAAGAAGACTTTAATAAAGGACTTGTTAAAGTCCTGTAATTTTGAAAACTTTTGTCACTATTTTGGTGAAATGGTAGGGGTACTTTTGTACCCCTTACCATTTCACACAGGGGGGAGGCCAGGATCTGGGGGTCCCCTTTGTTAAAGGGGGCTTCCAGATTCCGATAAGCCCTCTGCCCGCAGACCCCCACAAACACTGGCCAGGGTTGTGGGGATGAGGCCCTTGTCCTCATCAACATGGGGACAAGGTACTTTGGGGGGGCCACAAAGCGTCCCCCCAATGTTGAGGACATGTGGCCTGGTACGGTTCAGGAGGGGGGGCACTCTCTCACCCCCCCTCTTTTCCTGCGGCCTGCCAGGTTGCGTGCTCGGATAAGGGTCTGGTATGGATTTTAAGGGGGGCCCCACACCATTTTTTTTGGCTGAAGGGCCTGGTATGCTCTTGCAGGGGAACCCATGCCGTTTTTTTTTAAAATTAAAGTCGCCTGGCCTGGGGGCGACTTACAAAACGACTTTAAGTCGCGCTGTGATTCACACTCAAGTTGTGTCCAAGTTGCCTCCTAAAGTTGTGCTGGAAGTCGTGTGTAAATGGACTTTTAAATATACGGTGCTCGCTATTATGAATTGCGCCGGCATATTATGTATTGCGCTTATGCATGCGCCGGTTTCATATGCTCACTTGAATATTTATCTGGCACTCAAATGAAGGTATGAACCAGCGCAGCGCATTCATCTTAGTAATTCAGCACCATTGTGTTGCAAGATTGTCTCAAAAGGCAACACAATAATTACATGGTTTTATACACAACACCAACATCGATCTGGCAGACGGTATCTCAGGCTCTATTCACACCTATGCATGTTGCTTTTGAGCATTTATGCAGTGCTTTTTCTTTCTTTTCATTTGGCCAATTTGTTGCTGGGCAGATGAAATAATGCACAACGCACTACATGCTTTTCTGCAGCATCTACATTAAAGTCTATTGAACCATAAAGCAAATAAAAGCAGCATTTTGTGCTTTAAAAAGTCCTTGACCCTTTCCAAAATTGCAGAGGCAGAAAGATGCAATGATGTGAATGTGTTCCATAGAAACCCGTGTTAAAAAACATGCCCTGTGTTTCTGCAAAAAAGCATGAAAAAATACATTGATGCAAATGGAGCCCTGGTACAAATAGATTTTACAGTTTGCTAGTAAATCCATGAGTCTGATAATTAGCACTTCTGTGCTTTTTTTTTTTTTTGGTAACCCCTACACAAACTAATATCAGCCCTACCATCACAGGAAAAGCTTATATGGGTCAAAATAGATAATGCCATTACTAATTTTTGTCCATATTTGATGACACTTTCAGATAAAAGATCTAAAACTTGCATACTAAGAGTCTATGAAAGACAAGATGTCAGCTAAGCAAAAAAGTAAAAAAATATATTAACTTGACTACTGATATTATTAATTTCTAAATATATCTTAGTTATATGAGTGGTAGGTTAGGAAACACTGTGGGCATATGTGTGAAACCATTAAATTATACATTATGTAGGAGTGTATCATTAAATTATTTTAAGTTCTTGTTTCTATGCTTTAGTTTTTCCACACATGATCAACTGCAAACCCTGCCCTTCTCTTGCCAATCCAAAAAAAAATTGGTTGGATGGTTACAGTTCCATTTTTAAACAAAGGTCTAACCTTTTATCTACTGCCATCTTGAGCAGCTATAAACCTGCACAGATATGATGGGCACAACCTTATGTATCTCTTTGGATTGCAGTGTCAGATGTTTGACCCCCACTATTTGTTCCTTAGGTAAAAGAGTGGAATTTGTAGAGACTGGTTTTTACTGTAACCCTCTGGATATAAGTGGGGGGGGGGGGGGGGGGGAACAAGTCTGCCTGCACACCCTCTGCTCAAGTCCCTTTTCGTTTATTGGTTTGGAACATCAAGCAGCAGCACTGCAACCAACCAAGATACCCTAGCATAAAGCCATGTTTTATGCATGATGAGTTGGTAAAAAATTGTTCTCCAAAGGGGTTTGTACCTCAAATCGAATGTTGAAGTGTAACACCCACTGGTGTCTGCCAAGGATGAGATATCATTAAAAAGGAACTATTTAACTTATGCAAAATTTGGCAATAACAAAAAATGTTGAGTTCCTAATACTGTGTATATAATGCTATTGCCATTTAGGAAAGTCACAAAAAATAAATAAATAAAGTTATTATACAATACAATTATGCACACCTTGTTTAATAAAAATGACTTTGAAATGAGAAAAATAGACATAAAACTATATAGAACAATCACATCAATCCAGTTGTGTGGATTTTCTGTTCTTTACATTCTAGCTTCTGTTTAAAGTTGTATTAGGTTCTCTAATGCAAAATATCAGATAGTGATGAAGACCTCAGCACCCACCATGTTTGCTTTTACTCTTTATAATTTTGTGATTTATTTGCTTGAATTTTTTGAAAATGCTCTGTTTGTTGCTTCATTTTGTTTCAGGTGGCTCAGTCCCCTTGGAGGGTCCCATGGAGTCACCATTGCAAGCACGCTCATAGCAGTCATGGTGGACAGGACAAACCACTCCACTGCTTCCCCCTTCTCTCCTCCTCCCTGTGCCTGCACTATCGGTAGTAAACTGTGCATGTGAACTACCGTGAAGTTCAGGGAAGTAGCTATGTGCAAACCTGGAGCCAGTGGCAGTAAACGGAAATTATGTAAGTGTTTGTACACATCGGGACTTGTAAATGTACGTGTGTGTGGAGGGGTCTGCCTGGAGTTCAGCTTTAAAGCAGATAAATGTTTCCATTTATCAAGGTGTGAACCACATTATATGAGTTACGTGGCACCAGCAAGAGATGGCATTTAATGTCATTCTAATTTCCTGCTGTAGAAAAGGCGCAAGCATGCTTGATGACTCATTTCCACTAGTAACCTAATAGATCATAGAAAGATAGTGCAGTCACGCCAGTGGTCTGGCCATGGTTATTTTAACTGCGTAAATGCCTTTTCTGTTTGTTGGGTACCCATGATCACAATCAGCTAACAATTCTAAAATAACTATTCAAAGTGATTCTAAAATAAATAGTTTATTTTACAAAAATATATACAAAATTATATATTCTACTGCTAAAAAAACACTCAGTATATGACATTCATAGATTATGAATAATGATTATAAACCCATCAGAAATCATTCATCATGTTGTTCTTTTTCTGTTTTTAATTTTCTGTATTTTCAATTCTCAGAAATTGGGAAGAGTTACAAGAAAGATCTACCATTTTTTATTTATACCAATTTATGTAACATACAATAAAAGATTTGGCTCCCTCAAAAATAATATTTCCATTACATATGGAGTGTGGCTTCTTTAAATATCCACACAGGGGCTGCAAGATCTTCCCACCTTAATTTTTATATGTATTCTGGCCTACTTTGGAGATTTACTTCACCCATTACAGGAAGGTTCTCCAGTAGTGAAGTTGAGGACTAAGTATCTGACACAACCAGAAGTATGTCAGATGTTAAACATAATGCCTGTGGCTCTGCTCTTCCAGATAGTAAAAATTAGAGGGGTGCGCAACAGGTCAGATACATATTAATAGTCTTCTTTTGCAGGGCGTGTGTTTTTTTGTTTGTGTTTTTGTTTTTTAAATGAGCAAGAGAGTTTGCATTTTTTTTTTTATATATAATATGGTAGATTACGCTGGTTATTTGCAACACGGTCACTCTATGCCAAGACATTGCTACATGAACCAATGTATTTTAGAATTCTTCAGGCTAAAATGGCATTTTGCTTTTCCTCTAATACCTGCTTCCAGAAAACAATATATATTTTTGACCTAAATGGCTGTACAATTTTGATTTTGACTGAAGATGGGTTACTTGGGTCTACGTTGACATACTTTTCTTTAGCTTGGGTACTATGCATGGTACACAATAAACTAGCCTGAATCTTGTATTGGCAAGGATAATACAATGAAGATGTCCTTGTTGTACTACCAATTTTTTCTTAGATTATGATATATTTTAAAGAATTATTTGCTTCCTTATTTCGCAATAAAGCTCTATAACTACAGAATACATTGTGGCTTTAATGGGAACCTATCAGACAGATAGAACTTTAAACCTTTGACCTGGAAGACAAGCACAGCAAAGAGGTCCTTTAATGCTAGGGACCAATGTGTGTCTCAATATCTGCTTCCCCTGCAGCTCTCAGCACTTAATCACATGCTGTTCCAGAACCATAAAGGAAGTCAGTGGTGGAAGACCAGGCACTTTGATTGCCAGTCTTAACAGGGAAGAGATCTATAGCAATAGCAGCTGGCTAACTGCAGGTCTCACTTGAATCACTGTCCTAATGGTGAAGTATCTCCTTAAGGGGCCACCAGCCCAACAAATGTTATTACTGTTTATCCAGGGGGCAAAAACTCCCTGTCGATCCAGCAGAGAAATATGGGAACAGCCACTGGTGACTTGCTTTTGAAGTTACAGTTTTCAGAATGGTTGTCGTGATCTTTGATTTACAATTTGGTGAGCCACTAACCTTAAACAGGCACATGCATTGTAGGTATCAGGGCATGTGAACATTCTTGTTCCAGCCCTGGAACTTGTACCTGCAAAAGTAAATCAGCATTGATAGTTCCCATTGTTCTAACTCAGGGGTTTCCAAACTTTCTAAACAAAGGGCCAGTATACTGTCCTTCAGACTCTGTGGGGGTCGGACTGAGGCCAGTGGAAATAGAAAATGTCCTGGTGTCAGTGGGAGTAAACAATGCCTCATCATTGGTGTCATTTGTAAGAATAGTGCCCCATCATTGGTGTCATTAGGAGGAATTGTGTCCCATTCATTGGTGTCAGTGGGAGAACATATGCCCATCTGTTGGTGTCAGTGAAAGGAATAGTGCCCCATGGTTGGTGTTAGTGGAAAGAATTGTGCTCCATTGTTGGTGACATTGGAAGGAATTGTGCCCCTTCTTTGGTGTCATTGGAAAGACATTTGCCCAATTGTTAGTGTCAATAGGAGGACGCATGCCCAATTGTTGATGTTAGTGGATGGAATAGTGCCCCAAGGGCTGGATAAAAGAACACAAAGGACCACATCCAGCCCCCGGGCCACAGTTTGGAGACCACTGTTCTAACTCATAGATTTTCTTTACAGTGTATCTAAACTGAAATTATTATTATTTTATAATGAAAGTCAATAATGGAGCTCAATTTTCAAAATAGATACAAATTATGTATTAATCACAAAGGTATATTTCAGATCAAATGTCCATCAACCAAACATATAGATGTCCTGTTTATTTTCCTTATTTCCCGGTTTTCTTGGATATTTTTGTAGTCAAATTCAAAAGTTAAATTTTTCATAGGTAAAGTGCTGTTGATCAAAAAGCTGGATTTTCTTTCCAACAAAATGAGATCTTCTGTTCCATTAAAACATGGAAACTAAAAACATCTTGTAAGTCATCTGCCAACAGGGAAGATAATCAGGTTGAGAAATACTACTGCATACCTCGAGTACAAAGAGATATAAACAATTTCCCCTATACAGGGAATGAGTTAGCTGGATGTTACCTTCAAAAACTGTTGTCAATGAGTCAATTGTAAGACCAGAGAGAAATTAATGGATCTTCATAGCTTGTAAATGCCAAAAAAAGATTTTTCTTCATCATTACTGACTAGTTCGACATTAGAAACATTGACATACAAGACATCAGCACGAGTGAGGTTAAATACTGCTCCAAGGTAACTATGTCTTGACCAAGTGTAATGCGGCTTGCAAATGAGCTGTTCTGTACTTTCCATGAGTTTCATCACACCTGGATATCGGGATGGTTTTTTGTAGACAATATGTGTCAGTTCCAAAGTATCTTTAAGGCATTCTGTATGTCTAAAGTAGATGGAAGAATATAGGAAGTGCAGTCCAGTTTCATTCACCACTAATCCTCTGTTCTTGTACTGAATGCCATTAGTAAAAGCTCGTCCTTTACTGTCTTCCCAATCTAAAGGTAAATTCGAACACTTTTTTGCTGAAATTTAAAATAAATAGTTAATAAATTAGAACATATTTATTTTACTTTACATCATAAGTTATATTTTGACTTAAGTCAAAGCCTTTAAAGCAGAATGCTAGTCAAAAAGTTAAACACAGAAGATTCATTTTTTTTATACCTGCCAAAAGATTTATATTTCTGACAACTGAGCCCTGAGATTTATACAGCCTTATTACAATTGCACAGCCTGGTGGATGACGCTACATTTTCTTTTACAGTTAAAGTATTACTAAACCCAGGATCTTGCATCCCATAGTACACAGAAGATGGAAATGCAAAAGTTTTAGTAAACATAAACTGCTAAATACCTTTTCTCATCAGCAGCTAGAGCAGTCTTGTGACTTCTATCAGTGTCTGCTTAAAGCTTGTAGGAGGCACTCTCGTTTATTGGTTGATCTCGCCCTGGGGATATTTGGTTCATATCGGGTCTGGAGACTTAGTCCTCTATGGCTAGCTGACTCAACGGTAACGGATCAAGGGCTTGTTGACATGAACTCCTATTGAGTCACTAACAGAGCCTCCATACTGGTGGTCTGGGATGCCTTTAAGGCCACCATGCGCAGCATCTTTGCAGCGGCTATTAGGAAGGCCTGTAAGGCGCCTCAGTCTAAATTGGTGGACGCAGAGCAGAAGCTTACTGATACTAAGAATCACTATTCTGCCTCTCCTACTCCAGATACTTACGCTAACTGGCGGCACAAAGCCAGAGCATTGGATTTAGTACTCTTGGAACGTACTCAGAAAAAAACTATTATGCCAAAATCAGCAAATTTTCAAGTTTGACGATAAAAATAGTCCTCTCCTAGCATATCTTTCTAGACCTGATTTCCAACCCTGTGCTATTCCTATAAATAAAGACTCCAGTGGTGTCACAGTGGAACAAACTGCTGACAGAGCGGAAGCCTTTGTTACATTTTATTCTACTTTATATACTATTAGGGCCTATTATACCATTATGGAATTGGTTGATTACCTATTTGATATTGATTTCCCTAGATTATAGACAAGCCATATTTCACTCTTGGATGTTTCCCTGACTCCTGATGAAATAGGAAAGGCTATAAGGCTATACAATCCTTTGCCCATAATAAAACACCAGGTTTGGACGGATTCCCTATAGAATGGTACATGTATTCTAAAGAAATTCTGATTCCACATTTACTTTGAGTCTTTAACTTTGGGGGGGTGGGGCAATTACCACCTTCTATGTTGGAAGCATTGATTGTGCTCATTCCGAAACCCTATTGTCATGGTTATGCAGTGATCTTCCTGTTTGCTTACCTTCCCTCATGTGTTCAGACTAAGAGGCCAGCCACTTCCACCTGGTGGTTTTTATAACCTCTCCTCTAAGCATGGCTCCACCCCAGGCCCTATCAGAGAACCTTATATTAACCTGTGCACTGCAAGCCAACAGTGCTGATCAACCATTGTGTATTCCTTTGTGTGTTTAGCTTCCTGTTACCTGCCGTGTGCTCTTCTGTTGTTCCTTTACCGACTTTGGCGTGTCTTTGACTATCCCTGTTTGCCTGTGATCCTGACCTTTTGGCGTGTTCCTGACTATTCCTGTCTGCTTGTGGCCCCGACCTTGGCTTTGTCCCTCACCATCCCTATCCTTCTGTTGCCTACTGTGGGTGTGAGCTGGGGGTCCCTGGGGGTCGCGACCTGGAGCCAGTTGCAGCCAAGTCCATCCTCACCACTCGAGGCTTTGGTGAACACCTGCTGGCTCTTAGACTCCGCGCCCCGGGTAATCTTACGCTCAAACCCCGTGGGACCTGTCTCCCGTCTGCAGCAGTCAGCCGTAGGGTCCACAACCTTGCGGTGCACTCCTGATCCCTACGGTGTGCATCTGTCACCTCGCCTCAAGGTGACATGACACCCATAAAGACCATCTCTATTGTAAATCATACTGTCCTATCTCTTT
The DNA here is from genome assembly GCF_037356315.1 of Lithobates pipiens. Classification (NCBI taxonomy): domain Eukaryota; kingdom Metazoa; phylum Chordata; class Amphibia; order Anura; family Ranidae; genus Lithobates; species Lithobates pipiens. The sequence goes on from NW_027507785.1 coordinate 247,216,942, forward strand.
AATTAATTCAGAGGTCAAAATTTTGGCTAAAGTCCTTGCCCGTAGACTGAATGAAGTCATCTCTACCATTATTAGCTCGGACCACACAGGTTTTATTGCTACTTTCATCAATTTACTTTTTATTAGACTTTTAACTAATGTGCAGGCCAATCATGATACCATTGGATCTAGGGCTGTTTTGGCACTAGATATGCACAAGGCTTTTGATTTGGTCAAATGGCCGTACTTACAGGAGGTTCTGGCAAAATTTGGCTTTGGCGATACCTTTCTTAGATGGATTAAATTATTATATAGCAAACCTAGGGCTAGACTGAGAGTGGATTACTTCTGGATCTTTTCCTATATCCAGGGTTACTAGACAAGGATGCCCTCCATCACCATTGCTGTTCGCTTTGGTGATAGAACCATTGGTCGAGTTGCTACGTTCAAGTTCCTCTGTTAATGGTCTGGTGCTTGAAGGTCTGGAGGAGCTGGTGTCCATTTATGCAGACGATATGCTCATATATTTAGACAATCCCCAATCTTCTCTTCCTAATTTATTGTGTATTATTCAGGATTTTTGCCACTGTTCTGGCTTCAGAGTAAATTGGGAGAAATCCCTTCTGTTTTTATTAGATCAGACCACATCAGTTGCCTTACCGCCCTCATGCCCATTAAAAATTGTCATGAGTTTCCGTAATCTGGATATTATAGTTCAGCAGCCAATTTCCTTTTATATTAAAAATAATTTAGACCCTCTTGTTAGAAAACTTAAAAGTGCCTTAAAAATATGGACTAAGCTCTTCCTAACCCTACTAGGGAGGATAAATATATTTCAAATGATATTCCTGACATGTTTCCTCTATATACTGTATAATCGTCCGGTATCTATTCCTAAACGCAGATTCCAAGACATCGATTTTATCCTTAATTCCTTTATTTGGGGAGGAAGAGCGGTTTGGATTGCTAAAGATACGCTACAATTACGTGTATTGTAAGGAAGCCTTCCACTCTCTAATCTCCAAACCTATTATATTGCCTCCCATTTGGCCCATGCCCATTGGTAATTCTTCCCTGAAGTTAATAACGCAGCCACAGCTCCAAAAGTTGCTATTCTTATGTCCTATGAATCACTACAAAAATTGATTCACCATCAATCAACGAGGGGCATGGATAGTAGGAATGTTCTGTCTATGACCTTGCGGATGTTCAAACTTTCAAAACTACTCCCATTAAGCACAACCACTGCATTCTCCCCTAATGCTCCTTCATGGAACAACCCGTGCCTGCAGGAATTTTTTAGTTAACTCGAACTATGACATACTGCAGCAGTACAATTTGCTCATATTTCTATGCAACCCTCTCCCCTGGAACATCTGTTGACTGAACCCTCTCACTCTACATATTATTTGTCCTTATTACACTTATTACATGATACAACTGATAGACTTAGCCTCACAGATCTTAAATGGCACCCTAATATACCAGAATTTACAGAGGAAATCTTTCAGGAAATTCTCCCTCTACAGGTCCCCACAGGTATCTCTTCTACAGACTAAATTATTGTATAGGTCGTATTATACTCTGTGTCCGCTTGAACAGACTACCCTCTTCTGCTGTTTGCCCCAAATGCTCTCCCGTTGATGGCACATTTTATCATATGATGTGGGAGTGTCCACCGGTCAGATTGTTCTAGTTGGGGATCACCGCTTTTATTAATTCTATCACACAAATACCTAATGTGCTGCAACCCCTTAAGGTGCCTCTTGGGCTATATTGTTGATGATTCTCTTTCCAAAAACAAGCAGCTTTTTCTACGTTCTCTGTTCTATGCTAAAAAATCTATAACTATGCAATGGATGTCACCGACCTCCCCTACGATAGCTTTCTGGCTTACTCTCATTAATCAGGCAATTCCACCATATGAGTTAATATATGAGGCCAGGGGCTGCCTGCCTAAATTCCATAAAATCTGGGACCTGTGGGTGAGTTCAGATCGCACAATACCATCTGCTACCTAAGTTAATGGGCAGTAATGGGAATCTACTGTAGATTATTTTTCACTTCACTTTGACCAAATGTATTCCTGTGTATATATATATATATATATATATATATATATATATATATATATATATATACATATATATATATATATATATATATATATATATATATATATATATATATATATATATATATATATATGTATATATATATATATACTGCAGTTGAATTGAGCAAATCACATACTTCCTGTAGGACCTTTCATATACCTGAAACTAGGATAGGAAATTTCACTGCAGAGACCATGGGACTTAAAAAGACACCCATAGCTAATTCAATTTTACAGCATTCACCAAAAATCCAAACATTTGAATATCAGCTTTGAGTGGATGAGGAAGAAAAATAAATTCAATGAGTACCACTGAGCTACTGAGATGTGTTCAGTAGAAGATGTATTTCACCCCCTGTAAACAGCTAGACAGCTATAAAATATTAGATTTCCCATCACACTCTGCTCTGTCAAGACACATAAAAGGGTGAATCTCTCCATCAGAGACATAGGGATTGATTTACTGGAGGCATACAGGCTGTTTACTTTGTAAGGTAAATTGCACTGTACAAGGAAATTTTGCCCAGAGTTTTGTGAATGTGGTGAATTTTTACTTTGCAAAGATCACCCAATCAAAGGAAAAAGAAAATAAAGAAAACAGCATTTTTTCTTACATATGATTGGATGATAGAAGTCAGCAGAGCTTCACCACATTAACTAGGATCCGGGGAAACGTCCCTTCCAAAGTGCAACTTCCTTTGAAAAGTGAACAGGCTATTTGCCTTTAGTAATAAACCCCATAGACAACAATATAAACTTTTAGATATGCTGTAATTTTTATTTTATTTTTTTAAACATAATTTACCTGTTAGATGGGCAGCTTGTCTGCTTAATTTTTTCTCCGGGGTTCCCCCTACAGAAAGAGGAACAGCAATGAATGTTCAGTCTTGAAAGGAACAAGATGTTTGTATTAGATTACCAGTAGCAGCTCAAAGTTTATACACTGGAATATCTCACCTATTAACTTCTCTGTGGAAGGACTTAACATTGAGGCAGCATCACCAGACTATGAAGAAAAGAAAGTACAATAGGATTGATTTAGTTACATATCTTTTAAATGCATATGAGATCAGTAGGTTAGGCATTTTACATAATGGGGGAGATTTACTAAAACTGATGCACGCAGCATCTGGTGTAGCTGTGCATAGTACCCAATCAGCTTCTAGGTCTCATTGTCAACTCTTAATCAAACAAGCTAAACAAGTTAGAAGCTGATTGGTTACTATGCACAGCTGCACCAGATTCTGTGTGCACCCATTTAGAAAATTTCTAGACATGACCACACAGGGAAATCCCAGGACCGGTTCAGACCTCTAAGTTGAATTTTTTGGTGCATTGCCTTTTAGGGTAATTTATTTCCTATACTTGGCTTGCAGTTCATTACTGGACTGGCTAAAGGACCAATGTGTAAAATTTACTTTTTAGTTATACTTCGTAAAGATTTGCTTACACTCATAAATGTGGATTGGTATACTTCAAGGTATGTTGTAGTTTCATTGCAGCCCAGCTATGGATGAGAAACCAAGTCTACATTATTTTATTTATGCCATACTACACTGCCCCTCCAACATGACAAACTCCATAAGGTGCAGGATATTTCACTCCATGGCTTCTCCTCACCTTTATGATTTAAATCGTATGATAGTTAAATAAACTGTATAGGCTCTAATTTTTCCAGGTCATTGTATAGCTAGTAGTAGTTAATTACATTCAGTTGCATTTGTTCTGATAGGCCCCTTTCAAATGGGCTGTCCAATCAGCCACAGCTGTTAGCGGACATGTCCATTGGCACCCGCTGCCATAAACAGATGGATGGTGGTCCTATTCCACATCTGTCTGGCAGATCAGAGGGCATTGAATAGAAACAGACTGGCGGTTCATTTCCATTAAATTGCCCCATAGAGTTGAGTAGAACAGGTCTGTGTCCACTCTGCATAGTGGAACAGACACAGATCTGTCATCCGCCTGCTCAGCAGGGATCAGAAGAGGGATTCCCCCGCTGAGCAAGCGGATTCCGCTTGGCGGAGGTGCACATGTGAAAGAGACCTAATGCTGAAGACTTTTTACAGCTTATCAAAGCAGCTTATTCAGTTCTAACTAAAGAAGCAGCTTGGATATGCTCCACAATACCTTCAACGCTAGAGAACAAGTGACTACTACTAGCTAGTTAAACTGTTTGCATGAGTTCATCAAGCAATTTACATCATCTGACAGTTAACACACGGCTGCATTACAAATATATGAAGGCTTTAATTGCTGACTTTTTCCTCCATCATATTAGAGACACAAACTGAGAACAAATGCAAACATAAAGGGAACTTTCACTACTGAACCATTCTGTGACTAATTGAAGTCAGACACAGCCAATCATCTAGCATTTTAAGAAGAAGGTGAGCCGTGACAGGCATACTTTAAGCAGATTCTTTGTATGGGTATATTGGGAGAATCTGAAGAAGGTAAGCATGGTGTAGGGTCTCATTGAGGTTGAGTTGCCTAATCTGGGAATGCCAAATCTGGTGCAGCTCTGCATAGAAAACAATCAGCTTCCAGTTTTTTTTTTGTGAAAGCTTAATTGAACAAGCTGAAGTTAGAAACTGGGGGGCTACTATGCACAGCTGCACCAGATTTGGCACTCTCCAGTTTTAGTAAAAAATCTGTCGGATTTTGTCCAATGGATTTTGTCCGAAACTGTTGCATACACACGGTCGCACAAAGTTGTCGGAAAATCCGATTGTACATAACGTGATGGCGTTATTTCATTACGACGGGACTACGTTCAGGCTAGTAGCCAATAGCTTTGGTCTAGGAATTTGATCTGAGCATGCGTGGCACTTTGTCCGTCGGAGTAGGCTACACATGGACGGAATATGTCCGATCAGAGCATGTTGTCGGAAAATGTTATAGACAAGTTGGAAAGTCGGATATTCCAACGGAAACAGTCCGATGGAGACCACACACAGTCGGATTATCCAACAATACGATCCGATCGGACACATTCCGTCGGAATCTCCGACCGTGTGTACAAGGGCTTAAAGTATCACCATCCAAACATGTTGTACACCACATCTTAACTATACACTGTAATTATTCAATTATCACATTTCAGGTAATAATTGTTCATGGTGATCAAAATATGCGTGTCATTTAGATGGTTAAAATAACTTGCAGTATCATATGCACATGTATATTGGCTACAATGATATACTCAAGGATTGTTGGCTTTAGCACTAACCTCAAGATATTTGTTAACCTTAACACTAACTTCATGGAGATAATTGAAAATATCTAACTTAAAGGACTGCAGGACACTATCATCTACATAGACTTAACAGCAGTGCTACCGTTAGAAGCACCGAAGACCCCTAGTCCTCATAAATTCATAGGTACTTCAGACAAGTCTGTTGGCACTGCAGAGGACTTCACAAGCCATGAAAAAGATTACAATCAACAGGTGGGACTAGAAAATTGATATGCAAAAATCTCAGTGGAGAGAGAGACAATTACAAATTAAACAGACAACAGTCTCAATTCAGAAAAGCTAACACAACTGGATAAGGGTCTTTATTTAAAAAAAGGGGGAAAAAAAACTTGGTTATTTCAAAGATTTGAAAATTATGGTTGCACGGTTAAAATAAAGTTCCTTATCCTGTGTAAAGCTTCATAAGATACATCTAATGCAAACCTGTATCATAAGAGCACTAAATCACAATAACAATGAATGACATTCAGTGGAAAATAAAGCACATTTCATTAGCCCACGGAAACCAGATCCTAAAAATAATTTGCTTTCATTTCAAATTTGCACAGTTTATTACATTAATAATATCAGCACTAGGAGACTATGGGAAAGTAATACACTTTCCTACCTTTGATGGAGTTCCCCGTTAAAATGGTCTACATACTGAGCAAATTAAATTAATATTCTTGTGTTATATGCATTTTAAACGGATTGAGTAAAATGCCATCCAACACATATACCATATTTCCCAAAACAATTAAAAATAAAATAAACATTTTGTACCTCTTTGACTCTTTCAAGTTCCTTCTGCAGCTCCATTATTTTGTAAGTTCCTATACCCACTCCAACCAATGCCAGGAGAACCAGAAGAAAAACGATGAAGAGATACACGCAAGTTCCATCTTTGCGCCTCTTCTTCCTGAAGTCTGGAAAAGGTGGTAGAGGTGGTGGGTACATAGATGCATGGGTCAAAACTGGTGGTCTTTGAGCTTGGCTTGTCCAGAAGACTGGATAGCCCATGGGTTGTTGCATATGTTCCATCTTGGCTGTTGCTGATGTAAAATGAGTCTCTATAGCTCAAGCAAGCATGTGCTATATATTTCACAAGAGGAAGAAGAAACTGTGGTTCCCTTTCTCACTTTCAACAACTATATAGAATTAATATTGTTGCTCCCCGCCTTCTCACAGCTCATATGTGTTCCACCTACTCGTCACCACTGTTCTTTCCTTTCATATACAAGACTACAAAATGCAACATCCTTTTGATTTGTACTGCGCGAATTATTAATGTAGTCTGCAGAAGCCGTATAAGCCAGTTTGTCAGTCCACAACAATAAACTGACAATCCTAACAATGCCGTGGGTTACTGACTTATGCAGATGGTTTTTATCGTATTTAATTGATCATATAATAGAAAGGTACATACATCTCATTTTGGGTAGCATTGGCATCTTTTTTCTTTTTTGATTTTTAACAAAATATCTAACTATTACAAAATAACAGAAACATTTCTATCAATACTTACCTTAATTTTCGTTTCCTAATGAACTTCATGGCAGCCTACCTGTGGGTTAACCCCGCCCCCTCGCCAATGCTATAGGCCCCCATTCCTATAAATTTGAGCTCACAGCCAGAGACTGCGTTCCATAACTAGCCAACTCTTGACCGATGGCTGGGAACTCCGTCTGCCAAGGAGTCCATCAGGAAAGGAAAATTAGGTTAAGAATTTGATAGAAAAGCTTTAATTTTCCTGACAGGCTCCATGGCAGCCTATGTTTGGGAAATAACTAGCCAAACCACACGGGTGTATATGCTGATCAAAAAAAAAAACTTTAATTTGCCCCGTCAACCAACATGATTCTTAGACTAAAGTTTACAGAAGATAAGGATGCAGGTTCTATGCAATAATATAACATGAAAGTATTAATGGAGGCCCACGAGCCCGGTCTTGCAGATGACATCTGGAGCCACGTGTCGGGCAGTCACCCAGGAAGTCACCATGCCCCTGGTTGAATGTGCCATCACTGCCTGCTGAGGAGCCAAGCCCTTAGCCTTATAAGCCTGCTGAATGGTTTGGACAATCCATGCCGCAATCGTTCTGGTCAAAGTCCATTTCCCCTGGTTACTACCGCAGTGTAGGCTGAACAGGTGATCCGAGTGTCTAAAGGAGGAAGTAGTTTGCAGGTATTCCTTCAGTGTTTCCCCTACATCCAGTGGGTGAGCTTCTGCGGCCTCTGGAGCACTGAACGTGGGCAATCTCTTGATTCTCATGGAACACAAATGTGACTTTAGCATTTGAATCAACCATGGGTATGAGCACCACCATGTCCGCAAAGAAAGTAAAGAATGGTTCTTTATGGCCAAAGGCCCCCGATCTCTGATACCCTCCTGGCCGACATGATGGCTATGAGGAAGGTGGCCTTTGCGAAGAGATCTTTAATAGGAGCTGGGTTGGTTTCCAGGACATTGAGACCTGAGAGTGAGTCAAGAACAAGGAGAAGGTCCCACTTGGGGAACTTCGGCCTCCTCTGGGGCCTGAATCTTGCCGCCCCTCTGAAGAACTGCCGGACCAGAGGGTGATCGGTCCATGACACGCTGAAGAAGGCTGACAGGGCTGACACCTGGACCCTGGTGGAGCTGACCGACAGAGCCATATCTAGACCTGATTGTAAGAATTACAGAATGTCTTGTATTCCCTGATCACTGTATGATCTTGTTGCAGAGGATGAGAATTCCCCAAACTTGGCCGTAGACTTTATTCGTGCTTGCCCTTCTTGAACTCATGAGAGTGGAAATTACACCTCTCCCTCTCAAGAACAAGACCATTAGTCTAAATAGCGCTGGGCAAAGGTGCAGGACTGCCCTCTGAGATAGAAGGTCCAGCCTGAAGGGAAGAGGTACCGAGTCTCAAAAGCTGAGCTGGGTCAGGAGGGGAAACCATGGCCTGTTCGGCCAGTAAGGAGCTATTACCACCATCTCACGGCTTCCACTCGGAAGCTCTGCATAAAAATATGAGGACGGGGAAAGGCATATGCCTTGCTAAAGCTCCACCGTTCTGTTAGGACATCCACTCCAAAGTCTTGGCTGCAACGGCCCCGGGTGTAATACTTATTGATGTTGAAATTGCAGGGGAATGTGAACAGGTCCACTTCGAGAGCAACTCCCAAGGACAGAATCCACCTGAACGCCTCTGCGTGAAGGGACTACTCGTTGTAGTTGCATACGAGACAGAAAGTCCAACTGAACATTCTGGGCTCCGAGGACAAAAACTGCCAAGATATTGGCGAGGTTCACCAGGCTGCCCATTTCAATTCTGACCTGCAATGAGCTCCCCATCCAGCACCGCTGGCATCGGTCGTGACCGTGACCCACAAGGTGGGGACGATGGAATGGCACGTGAGAAGGTTCCTGCGTTATAGCCACCAAAAGGAGGCTGTTCCTCAAGACTGTCGTTATGCAAATTAGTTGATTGCTGTCTCCTGAGTCGCATTGCTGGAGAGACCCTGTCTGGAAAGGGCATAGCTTCCAAAGAGATCATTTGACCATAGGGTTCAAGAGAGACCATCATGCCGATGATTTTGAGACACTGTGAGGCCCTCAGGTGTGTGAAGGTTAGAGCCTGTGACACCCTTTTCTCGTATGCCTGGGATCTTCTCCACTGGCAGAGAAATGGTACTTTCTGCCATGTTAAACTGGGCCCCTAGGCATACCAGGTGCTGAATTGGTTACAGATGGCTTTTTTCTATGTTTAGCAACCAACCAAACTTGAGCAGTGAGGTGATGACTTGAGCTCTGTGGATCAGCAGCTGATCCTTGTCTTGAGATAGCAACAGAAGGCCATCGAGATAGTGGCACCGTTGTATTCCTTTTGTTCTGATGAGGGCCACCATAGCCAGAAGAACATTTCAGAAGACCCAAGGTGAGGTTGCCAGCCTGAAAGGGAGACAGGTGAACTGTAGATGTTCTTGCCCGACCATGAACTGGAGGTATTTGCAAAACTCTTCCGCTACATGCACTTGGAAATAGGCATCTTTTAAGTAGATTGAGACTAACCAGTCACCTGGCTGCATGGCTTGCTGGAAGGTAGACAGAGTCTCCATTTTTCTTCAACACCAGGAAGCGAAGGGAGTACACCCCTTGGAATTCTTTACCTTTTGGGACAGGCACCATGACTCCCTGTGTCATTAGCAAATCCACATAGGACAGTAGCACCTGCTTCTTTGCTTCTGACTGTTGTAGCAGGGTAGGGATAAACCTGAGGGGAGGAGTGTTGGTGAAGGACCATGTATGGCCTGTGGAGACCGTCTTGATGGTCCAGTATTCTGAGATTGAGGCCACCCAGACGTGACGGAAGAGAAGCAAATGTGCCTCCACCTGACCCGCCAGGATGGGCCCAATCTCAAAACAATTTAAAGGTTCACGTCCACTGGCTTCCTGGCTTTTGGCGGACCTCTGGAAGGATGTCTGACCCCTCCTCCAGTTTCTTCTGAAGTCTCGGCCCGGCCTCTAGGAGCATGCTTCCCTTGAACGTGCTGTGCTGCATCTTTTCTGCTGTGCCCTTTTCTGGCCGAATAGGCGCCTATGCTGGGGCAAGAAACCAGACTTTCCACCCTTGGCCCGGGCTATGGCACTATCCAGACTGTTACCGAATAATGAGGGCCCCTCAAAGGGGATCCTACACCAGGCTGGTTTGGATGCTGGGTCAGCGAGCCAAGGGTGCAACCTTAAGGCCCGCCTAGCCGTGACTGAGGATAGCAAAGTCCGAGCCAACAGGTGGATGAGATCGAAGGCCATTGCCAGCTTCTACTCTTGGACAGCCGAGCCCCTGGCCAGTTCTCCTCTGCATCCAATATAGCAGAGGAGGCATCAGGGTCTCCATAAACAGCACTTATTTTTATACTGTCACATATGGGGCATTTCAGCTTCCTTCCTTGTGACAAAAATGAAATAAAAAATAAAAATTGAATGTAAAAATCTAGAATTAAAAATAGAATTAGAAATGTCTATTTCACAGTGTTGCTTCTCATTGACTAGGATTCTGCAGTGTTTCCACCTGGGAGGGAGAAACGTCATGGAAAACGGTAGTCCTTGTCTACCAATCCTTTCACCGCTGAGTTATTACCAGTGAGAGGATTGCCAAATGTAACTGGGCCATAAGACATGCTGATGTGCTAAAACACGTCTTACATATTTATTACCTTGACACAGTCTTTTATATATGATGGAAATTTTGGGGACTGTTTTTTTGTACGAAAAATATATATTTTTTACTGAAAATATAAATTTTATTAACAATTGCACAAATATTGTACCCCATTAAAACATTGGGACTGAAATTTTTTTTTTAGGTCCTCTGCATTTAGAAATGTATTTGGAGCATCCTCGCAGGAGCAGCTTCTTTCTCTGAATTGAGTGGTGTAATACCTCAACCACTCTGACACACCCTTTACACAAATAAACCACACCAGTTTAAAATGGCCTTGAGTGTATTTAAGGTAATTGAGTCAACAAAGACAAGGTTACTGTATACAACCATAATGACAACCTTACAATAATTTACTACTATGCAATGCAGTCATAAAATAGACTTAAATATGGAGATTTTTCATTAAAGGTGACTGGGCCCAGATTCCACCACATTTATCACTTGACTTGTAATAGGACCCCCAGAGTCCAAATAGAGTAGCTACAAGAAAATTAAAACTTTAGAGTAAGCTACTTCTAAGACTCAGGGATATCCCTGCTAAATCCAAGTTGCCTGAAGGGTTTGGGCCTCTTGAGACTGGTAAGAAAAAGGCCACATTTCAGAAATAGAATTAAAATTAGTTTAAGAAAAAATGTTTTCAAAAAAGGGGCCAAGGTGTCTAAACTGCCTATAGAAGGCTATATAGAAGGCATTGTAAAAGCCATCAGAGCCAGGGCTCTTACTAGTCCACAACTGTTTGATCACCTGGAGTATTTCCTGTGTTGTAAATGGGTGTTTGGTTGAGATCATCACCCAAAGATTGAGCACTGGTAGGTAAGGCCTCTTGTATTAGAAGCTTCAGTGTTGGAGTTGGGGGTGTTGTACAGACCTGAATAACAGGAGTGAAAAGCGGATGCAAATGTTTCAGAGGAGTGTAACAGACCCCGAGTGGGGCAGTGCAACTTGGGGATGCTGACATGGGTTGACCTAGCTAGAGGTCTACTGGCTTTGTTGTCAAATTCAAACATATTGTGTCTAGGCTTTGTGAAGGAGATATGCCTGTATAAGAAGGCAATGTAGATCCTTGCTTTTCTGTTTCAAGAACTGGAAAGAAAAGCCGTTTGTGTTTAAGTTCCAAGGAGAAAATCTCATCAAGAAGCCTACATACTGTATGTCACTTAACCTTTCCTTTTTAACTACTTGCCAAGCGCTGCACGACAATGTACGTCGGCAGAATGTCACGGCTGCACAAATGGGCTTATCCCTCCATCATTGCAGACTAGCGGGTCTTGTGGGTTGATGTCCGCCAGTGGCCCATGATCGTGCCACGGAGAGGCAGAACGGGGAGATGTCTATGTAAAAGTGACATGATAGGGATCTACTGCTCCCAGTGATCGTGACCAGTGATCTCGGTCATGTTCTAGTGAGCCTATTCCCCCCTACATTTAGAACACACTGAGGGAACACACTTATCCCCTTGATCTCCCCAGGGTGTTTAACCCCTTCCCTGCCAGTGACATTTATACAGTAATCAGTGGCTATTTTTAGCTCTGATAACTGTATAATTGTCAATGGTCCCAAAATAGTGTCAAAAGTGTCCGTTCTGTCTGCTGCAATGTCGCAGTCATGATAAAAATTGCAGATCGCCGCGATTACTAATTTAAAAATGTGTAAGCCCTTGTACACACGGTCGGACATTCTGACAACCAAATCCGTTGAATTTTGTCCGGTGGATTTTGTACATAACGTGATGACGTTATTTCGTTACGATGGGACTACGTTCAGGCTAGTAGCCAATAGCTTTGGTCTAGGAATTTGATCTGAGCATGCATGACACTTTGTCCATCGGAGTAGGCTACACATGATCGGAGTATGTCCGATCGGAGCATTTTGACGGAAAATTTTACCGGCAAGTTGGAAAAGTTGGTCCGTCGGATATTCCAAGGGAAACAGTCCGATGGAGACCACGCACAGTCAGAAAATCCGACAAAACGGTCTGATAGCACAAATTCTGTCGGAATCTCCGACCATGTGTACAAGGGCTAAGAGTGTTGATGAGGCACTTGACAGTATGATACCCATCACCATAGTAGGATTAAAGGCTTACCAGAAAGCCTGCAACCACCCTTAGTGGGGGACACAAAGCGCTTTGTTCAAAGATCCACTGAAGAGGTCTCCAAGCGTCTCCCACCAGCAGAATTTTTTTGTATTGTTACCAATTTTTATTGTCATTAATTAATGCACATTGATCGTAGTTGTTATTGCACATTTGCACTTCATAGTTTATTATATTCTTAATATGCATTATGCTATTAATACATTCATTTCATTTATATATTTTTTTTACAGTTCCACTGCATATAAGTTATAGTTGGCACAATATATTGTTTCATTGCACGTATGCACTTTATCACATGCTACATGCATTGTGTCATCATTAATTGCCTAGTTTAATTTTAGCACTGCACTTTTTATATTTTGTATTACCCTTTTATAATGAACTGTCTGCTGGACACCTGTTTAATGAATAATTAGACTCACCTGTAGTTGAATTCTTGGTAATTAGGATTTTGTTGTCTACAATTTAGCTTTGCTCCTAAAGCCTCGTACACACCATTGAATTTTCTGCTGACAAAACCGCAGACATTTGTCCGAAGGGCGTTGGCCCCAAACTTGTCTTGCATACAAACGGCATGCAATTATCAGCAAACAAACCCGAACGCAGTGACGTGCTGGACTTATTATGAGCCGATAAAGAGGAAGTTCACTTGTCATGCACCGCCCTTTTGGCTCCTTCTGCTAATTTTGTGGCTAGTAGAAGTTTGATGAGTGTCGATTCTAGCTTTTCAGTTCGTGCTTGGCTGTTCCTTTCTGAACAGCCATTTATCAACCAGCCATGTTGCGTTATCAGAGGAGAGATCATGCTATCATTGGGCTTGGAGTTATTGCTTTGACCCAAGTCCAGTCCAGGAACAGGAGGAGGAGGAGTTAATTGGTGGCTTAATCATGACCAATTCTGTCATATGCCTTTGCTGCAGGAGCTCCAGGAGAATAATCCTGATGATTTTAGGAATTATCTCCAGATGAGGGACCCCTACTTTCACCATCTCTTGGCATTGTTGACACCTATATTAAGAAGCAGGACACATGCATGTGGCTTGCCATTAATCCTGAGAACATTTTCATAGCCACTTTGCGTTACTTGGCGAAGGGGAGATGTTTCCAGAACCTCACGTTTACGACTGGGATCTCCCCCAGGCTCTGAGACTCATTATTCCAGAGACCTGTTCTGCCATTAATCAAGTCCTGCAGAAGGACTATACTTGGGTAAGTTTTAACCTTTAACATCTCATTCTATGTATTTCATGTTTGCTAATGTATTGTATTAATTTCTTGATTTCATAATTACCATTATTGTAATATGCTGTGAATGTCCTCTTTTTCCTCATGCATGCTGTAAGCTTTTTATGCTCCTTTTTTGTCCTTCATGCATATTTTCCTTCACTAATCTCCCTGGCATGCTCTCCTGGACCCATGCACACCTAGCCTAGTACCTTAACAATGTATTTTGTCAGCTACATTTTTGTGCTTACCCTAAACACCCCCTAAAATGTGTCTGAATGTTATTGTTGTCCTCAAAATCAGGTAAAGTGCAAGAGGCCATTTTTTTGGGGCACAACCCCCCCCCCCCCCCCAAAATGCTAAGTCAACCAATACAAATACTCTGTCTACTGACTTTGCAAAACCCATACACGCTATACCTCTTTGGTGGTCATATTTCTGGATGAATTCACCAAAGCATGTAGTGCAAGGGCCTGCCTGATTACTTTCAAATTATAACATAGAAAGTTTTTGTCTCCTATTATCTTGATAAGGTAATTTATGAATGGCAAAATGTGCTTCAATTTGGACAGTGTGTATCCATATTTTTAGATTAGGACACGTCTTGTCTGTCCACTGGGCTGCCATTAGTGTAAGTAAGGAGGGGCTGGCCAAAGTATCAGACATTATTTATGCATTCAGCTCTCATGGAAGTGAAGAGGGTTACCTGTCCAAAACATCTACCCATTACCTCCCCCCTACCATAATTTTTTTTTATAATTGCCCACCAGAGGAGGTGAGGAATCTGATAAGTTGACCTTACAACTTTGTCTTTAAATACTCATTTAAATTTTATACTTATGTTGGCCAAGAATGTTTGTATCTGCTTGCAATGTTATGTGCAGAAGTAATAATTTCTTCTTTCTTTTTTGACTCCACAGTTTCCTTCAAATCCATAGCAATGGTAGGATGTTGCAGGCCAATTCCAGCATCAGTGGGATTTTCCCAACTGTCATGGTGCTATTGATGGGAAAGATGTCAGGATTGTCCCACCACCCACCTCGGGCTCATATTACTTTAAGTACAAGGGCTTATGCAGCATAGTCCTGCTAGATGTTGTTTCTGCAATGTATGAGATCCATTTTGTGATGTTGGGAAGAACGGCCGCAACTCGGATGGAGGTGCCATAATGCAGACTGAGTTCTACCAACGGCTCCAGAATGGCACCTGCTCAGGGACTCAGTTTTGTTTTTGTGGCAGATGAGGCTTTTGCACCTAGGGAACATCTTCTGAAGCCCTTTCCTATGAGAAACCTCACCCCAGAGCAGAGAATCTTTAACTACAGGCTTTCGTGCCAGACGGGTGGTTGAAAATGCCTTTGGCATTCTCTCCAGTCACTTTGGGCTGTTTTTAACACCTATCAACCTGGCACAATATAAAATCAACCATGTCGTATTGTGCTGTTGCATCCTCCACAATTTTTTTATGGAGGAATGCTAGCAGCTACCTTTCCTCAGTGCCAACTAATGTGGACCCCGCAGTGTCAGGCCTAGCTGAAGAGGCTGCAGCTCGTCTGTCGGTGGGCAACATGACGTCTCTTGAACCTGCTGGGTTGCCCTCCCAAATTGCCCGAGAAATACGGCAAAAATACATTGAATATTTTGTGGGTAGAGAGGCAGTGGCTTGGCAGCAAAATGTAGCTGATCCAGAATCATAATTTTATTTGATCATAAACAACTATTTCATTTGAACTACTGTTGTCTGTGTTTCTTATCTGTATAATAGGTTGTCAGATTTGTCAATTTTTTACAATAGTGCAAACGTACCTTATTTGCTACATGGGGTGACAATCTCTTCTTCAGATAACTATTATGTTGTGCTGTGGGTCTGCTACACACACACAATGTTTTTGTTCTTAATGTATCTAATGCGTTAAGTTTGAAAACATTATGCTTTTTCAACTCCTTTAATTTCTTTGAGGCCATAAATTGCCTGAGTTGGGCACATTTTAGAGCACATTGTCAGTGTAACTATAACACCTTAACATACACACTGGTATTGAGCATTAAAATAATAAGCCACACATTGTTTAGAAATAAACATTTTACTCAAAGCACATTCACATGTGCGTTTTAAGGTTTTATAACAAACCAACATCTTGGTGTATAAACATGTATGTTTGCCATTATTTTACCTTTTTGGGGGCTAAACAGGCATTTTTGAAAACATACAATACACATCCCCAACTCAGGAACTTACAAAGTTCTAGTTTGTTAAAGTGAAGGCCATATAAGACATTAGTATCCCAAGACTGTGTTGATGTTGCCTTCCTCAGATGAGGTGATCTCACCCTCTAAAAGCCCAAATTTGAAGCCACATCCATGTAGAGGCATAACTGTTAAATGTACCTTATGATCCCCTGCCTAAAATGTGTGTAGGTACAAACAGGTTAGTTTATAAAGCCCCAAAACACACAGCATGTCAACATGTGCTATCTCCCATTACAGGGTATAAATGGATGCGTTTTGGGGGTGCAACCCCTTCCTCATGACGAAAGTAGGTTAGAGGAAGGGGCTGCACCTCTAAAACACGTTCATTGCCAACATGTACTATCTCCCATCACAGGATATCAATGGACATGTTTTTGGGGTGCAACCCCTTCCTCAAAAGTAGGTAAGAGGAAGGGGTTGCCCCCCCAAAACACGTTCATTTATACCCCATGATGGGAGCTAGCACATGTTGACCCACTGTGTGTTTTGTGGCTTTAGCAAACTAGATGTAGGGAAAGACACACATTTTAGGCATGGGATCATGAGAGAAATAAGAATATTTTGGCACCATTTGTGGGAATCTTCAAATTTTGGCTTTGCGATTCTTAAAAACACATAAAAATTACAATTAACATTACTTAGGGCAGTGTTTCAAAGTTAGTAATTCACATAGTCGTTTTTATACTGAGGAAAATACAGAAAACAGGACCTGGTGGTGCACCTAGAGAAGTGGAGTGGAGAAACACTGACCTCGGACACTAAAGCCTAGGTTCACATTGGAGCGATTTGTCATGGGACTTGAGAGATAAAATCACATGCCAGGTCACAGCCTATTGGAGGCAATAGCACTGTTCCAATCAGTGTGACACAGAATTAGCGGCACCGCACCAATTTATAAAAGTAGTTCCTGCGCTGCTTTTGCCGATTTCAGGTGCGACTTCAATAGACATCTGGGCAGAAATCGTGCTGACCTTGTTACTTAGAAATCACGCAACTTCAAGTGAAGTAGAGCGATTTCAAAGTAGCATCAATGTGAACCAGGGCTTACATTGATTTTTGCAATCGCCACATAAGGCTTTGTTGCCCAAACTGATTTGCATCCTAAATTAACAGTACTAGTACTAGTATTAGTACTTATTTGCACTTTCCTGCAAACAAAAATACAGCATTCCTAAAGAAGCAAGGACAGACACAAAGTTGGTTCCTACTTTTTCAGATGTAACTTGGCTAACAGTCACATTTCTTATAAAAGTTTACAAAAATTACAGATAAACATGTAACTAAAACTGGTGAAGGTATTCAAGTCTTTGGGTGAAATAGTAATATACAAAAATGGATATCTGTACAATGTGTGAAAGCACACCTTCAAGCTTTTTGTACATGACAATACTTTTGGACAAGCTACCCCACCATATTCAACAATGTGCTGTGTCCAATTTGGTGCAGTAGCTGGGGGGAGCAAACCATCCTGAGAAATGGGCAAAGTTAAAGCTGGCAACTCAATGATTCCTCTTTTTCTCACCAAAAATGTAAATAGGAAACAAGCTGATGTGTTTTATCTAAAGCATATTTGCTCATCTGAGGAAGGCTGCAAGTCCTGAAATGCATTGGTTTGATTCTGGTTAACATGATGCAGGCAACAAAAAAGATAATGACAAGTCATGGAGTTTTAGCTAAAATATTGATGATGTTGATTATCTGTTTTGGAGATCACACATTTTCTCTTTCATTTTCTCCAATTCCCTATTGCAAGAGCTCACTGATAAGTATTTGTGCACTTGCACTGCTGAAGTGAGTTTTGTCTTCCACAACATCCACATCACCTAAAAAAAATATAAAACACACCATGTATTAGAAATATGCAGCCATCCATTTATTACTTGAAGCTGTGGTCTCAGACACTGACCTGTGGTCGACACAGTTTCAAGATCTTCACACAGTACTTACTGCACATCAGCATCAACATCTTCTTCAGGGTGTGTGGTAAGTTGTGGTAAGTATTTGTGCACTTGCACTGCTGAAGTGAGTTTTGTCTTCCACAACATCCACATCACCTAAAAAATATAAAACACACCATGTATTAGAAATATGCAGCCATCCATTTATTACTTGAAGCTGTGGTCTCAGACACTGTCCTGTGGTCGACACAGTTTCAAGATCTTCACACAGTACTTACTGCACATCAGCATCAACATCTTCTTCAGGGTGTGTGGTAAGTTGACTTTCTGGATCTTCAGGAGGTGCTGGGTTACTGGTGTCTACACACAGCTCAGATGTTCCTCTTCTTTTCTCCCCTGTGTGAATCCAAAAAATGTATACTTAGCAGACAGATGTTAGGCTAAAAAAAGTAATATGAAACATTGTTTGGAAGTGTCTTTCAATTGTCTGTTTTGGCAGAGATCCAAGCTGAATCCATGATTTTTCCTTTTCCAAAGCAGGAATATTTATCTGTTTTGTGCAAGTTTCACACATGGAGATACCCCTAGTACCCACTGGAGCACCTGTGTGGGACACCATAACAAGGATAACAGCTGCTGAGTGTCCTCTACTGACACTGAATAAAGTTTAAATTTCATTCTTTACGAACACATCTAGACAACAATCTAATGAACTTATGTTACATCAAAATAGGCCATAACAAATGCATTTAACATGCTTTATGAAGTATAAGTGATCGACCACTTATACTTAATGAAGTATTAGTGGTCAATCAACAGGATGTTTCATGTCCCGTTAAAGATTCCTGTGTCCACGAAAATAAAACTTGGCATTTTAAACTGAAGAACAGTAAAGAAAAGAACATGGACCAGCACAAATGTAATAATAAGAACAAGGGACAAATACTTACTTTTTCGCAGCACTTTCCTGATCTTTCTATAATTTAAGGTCTGACCACCGTTTTCTCAACCGATTCTTGTTTCGTCGTAACCCAAAATTCCTATGCAGACTTCTCACAACTTTATCCATGATCTTGGCCTTTCTGGCATTTGGGCATAGGCCTTTCTGGCATATTGATTCGCATGCATGAGAAAAAAGTACATTATCAATACAGTAAATAATTTGGTCAATCTGGTAACGTATAGTCCATACAAATCCACCAATCCGTACGAACAGGTGTAACTGTCAAAAGTGCCAGTCTTTTACTTCAAGGTCTTCTGAATAAAGAATAGCATATGTAACTGCTGATATCCACCATACATTAAATATTTCCTATGTGCAAAACAGCATAAAAAGTGCAGGTGCTTCACTGTGCAAAGTTATCTGATGTGCAAATGTTCCAAATGTGCAAAAGTGTTTTTCCTCTTCGTGTCAAACCACACTAATAACTAATAACCTCTTACATTGCGGTAACCGCATATATTAAAGCACTGGCCGTTTCACCTCCTTTTCCCCATGTCCCAAGATCTGAGTAGTAAATATTTATGCCTGGACCCCAGGCTTTTCTTTAGAACGTCTTTGCCTCTCAGCGGGAGTAGCTCAAAAGAAGAGGAGTGCCATATAGTGTAGTATTTTTAAAAAAAAACAGCAGCGTGTTTATTAAATAAATACAAGGCACTCACATTAAAAATCACAAAACAACACTTATCGCCTACGAGCGCCAAGCTCATTCGCTTACATCAATATGGAGCGCTTATCCCATCCCTACGCGTCCCCTGATGAAGTCACGTGGTCGTGACATCACGCGTAGGGACGGGATAGGTGCTCCATATTGATGTAAGCGAACAAGCTCGGCGCTCGTAGGAGATAAGTGTGGACTGAGTGAGGGGGTCTATACTTAGTGGAGAGGGTGTGTATATACTGGGGGAGGGGGATGTGTACTGAGGGAGAGGGGTCTATACTTAGTGGAGAGGGGGGTCTGTACTGATGGGGAGGGGGTCTATACCTAGTGGAGAGGGGTGTGTGTGCTGAGGGAGGGACGAATTGTACTGAGGGAGGGGGTCTATACTTAGTGGAGGGGAGTCTGTACTTAGTGGAGAAGGGGCTATACTTAGTGGAGAGGGGTGTGTATATACTGGGGGAGGGGGATGTGTACTGAGGGAGGGGGGTCTATACTTCATGAGGAGGGGGGGTGTACTGAGGGAGGGGGTCTTCACTTACTGGAGGGGGTCTATTCTTAGTGGAGAGGTGGGTCTGTACTGAGGGAGGGGGTCTATACTTAGTGAAGAGGGGGGTCTGGACTTAGGGAGGCAAGTCTTTACAGAGGTAGGGGGGTCTGTACTGAGGGAGTCTGCACTTACTAGAGGGAGGTCTGGACTGAGGGAGGGGGGTCTATTTTTAGTGGAGAGGGGGGGTCTGTACTGAGTGGGTCTTTACTTGGTGGACGGGGGTGACACTGTGTTTTACTACACCAGATGACACCAACCCTAGTGACACCACTGGGCCCACCCTTGGCAGCTATAACAGCTACAACTCTTCTGGGAAGGCTATCCATATGGTTTAGGAGTGTGTCTATGGGAATGTTTGGGAAAGGTGTTCCATTGGGTTGAGGTCAGGACTGCAAGCCAGTCAAGTTCCTTCACCCCAAACTCGCTCATCCATGTCTTTATGGGCCTTGCTATGTGCACTGGTGCGCAGTCATGTTTGAACGGGAAGGGGCTGACGCCTTAAGAGTTCCCTTCACTGGAACTAAGTGGCTAAGGCCAATCCCTGGAAAAAAAACCCCACATCATAATCCCCCCTCCACCAAATGATTTGGACCAGTGCACAAACAAGGTCCATATAGGCATGGATAAGCGAGTTTGGGGTAGAGGAACTTGACTGGCCTGCACAGAGTCCTGATCTCAACCTGAGAGAACACCTTTGGGATGAATTTGAGTGGAGACTGGGAGCCAGGCCTTCCTGTCCAACATCAGAGCCTGACCTATCAAATGCGCTTCTGGAAGAATGGTCAAACATTCCCATAGACACACTCCTAATCCTTGTGGACAGCTTTCCTAGAAGAGTTAAAGCTGTTAAAGCTGCAAAAGGATGGGCCAACTCAATACTGAACCCTACGGACTAAGACTGGGATGCCATTAAAGTTCATGTGCGTGTAAAGGTAGGTGTCCCAATACTTTTGACAATATAGTGTACATTGTGATAGCCAAATTGGTCTTGGCAATAATAGAGGACCATAATCAAAATCATTATGAATTGATCTGAAAAGCAGGATACATATTCCCGATTTTTTTGATTTGCTGCTGTTGGAGATTTGCACATATTTTATGACCTGCTTTTATTATGCCCTTGTCCACCTTAACCCCCTTTAAAAAGATAAAAGGCAGAGAGCTTGGCGAAAGTGGTAAGGGACCTCAGCAATATTTCTCTGATAAGTAAATCGTGCACCCACTGAAAGAAAGGGAACAAAATCCACTGACCATCAATGAGAGAACAAACCATCAAAGGGGGAACAGACCATTCACCAGCATTTATGGCACAGACCACTGACTAGCAATAAGGTCAAAGACCACTAAACAACAATGGGAGCACATTCCACTGACTGGCATTGGCCCACATAATAACCTTTTGAGTTCAGAGGACTCAATCTCAATTTGATCATGTAAACGTCATCACAAAATTTTCATCTTGCTTCATCTAACACTGCTGCCAATCTTCTGATCACATGACCAATCAATCATATGGTCATAACATTCCTCCATTTATGAAGTGTCACACCTAGTAACTTATCAATGACATACCTGTAGGTAACTCAATCTCTCCTGATCATTTTATTGTTCCTATGACCATGCCACTAGGCAACATCATGCCATATTAGATCTATTCACCAAAAAACATCTTATGCTGTGTACACGCGACCGGACTTTTCCACGGACTGAATTCCATCGGACTTTTCTACGGAGTTTCAATGGACTTCCGTCAAATCGGACTTGTCTACACACAGTCACACCAAAGTCCAACGGATTTGACCGTGATGACGTACAACCGGACTAGAATAAGGAAGTTCATAGCCAGTAGCCAATAGCTGCCCTAGCGTTGGTTTTCGTCTGTCGGACTAGAATACAGACGAATGTTTTTTTCGACCGGACTCGAGTCCATCGGAAAGATTTCAAACATGTTTTATTTCTACGTCCGTTGGACTTTTGGGGGAAAAAAGTCAGCTGGAGCCCATACACGATCGTAATATCCAATGGATTTAGTCGGTCGGACCTAGTCCGTCAAAAAGTACGGTTGTGTGTACGCGGCATAAGACTACTGCGCAAATATCGTATGTGACAGAAAGTATTGCAACGACCACTATTTTATTCTCTGTGGTGTTATAAAAAAAATGTGACTTGTCTACACACAGTCACACCAAAGTCCAACGGATTTGACCGTGATGACGTACAACCGGACTAGAATAAGGAAGTTCATAGCCGGTAGCCAATAGCTGCCCTAGCGTTGGTTTTCGTCCGTCGGACTAGAATACAGACGAATGGATTTTTCGATGAGACTCAATTCCATTGGAAAGATTTGACACATGTTCTAAATCTAAAGTCCGTCTAATTTTTCGACAGCAAAGGTCCAATGAAGCCCACACACGGTCGAATTGTCAGACAGATTTGTTCCGTCTGACCTTTTCTGTCGAAAAGTCCGGCCATGTGTACAAGGCATTGCTCTTCAAATGTTGAGGGGCATATTCCTTATCTGTTACATACTGTATCTAAAACTAAATATACCCTTATTACAAACTATCCATAATACCTTTAGAAATGATATACTGTAAACTATTTACAATATCTATACATCTATGTGCTAATCAAAATACATTATTGAAACATTTCATTTTAACATTACAAACTACTAATAAAACAGTGCTATATAGTTATTCCTTTTGGAATTATTATATTTACTTAATGTTTCTTTTTTTAGATGCGTCTCTTCTTAACCCCTTCCTGTCTGCCCACAGCCTATAAATGGCAGGTGGAAAGCAGCGCTGATGCGGATTAAGGTACTTGTATGGCAGCCCACACTGGCGACTCCTGCGTTGATCACAGAGCATATGCCCAGGAGCCTGGTGAATAGTGTGTGTCCTAGACACAGTGGACCACATTATTGCTGAGTTCGGGTGATTACATGGTCTAGTACCATGTGATTGCTGTATCCAATTCCAGCAATCATATAGTACTCAATAAAAATTGAATGTTAACTGTCCACAGCATAATACAAATAAAGAGTTCTGCCAGCCCATGTCACTTGTCCCAGTGTCATCAGTGCTCATAGTAACACCGCCATAATGCCATATCAACACCCTGATCCCAGCCACACACCATACCAGCACACTGATCACCTCTATACACCATACCAGCATCCTGATCACCACCACGTAATACCAGCGTCCTAATCACTGCCATACTGCATATCAGTGTCCTGATCACTGCCATATGCCATACATATGAGCGTCCTGATCACCACCATAACCCATACCAGCATCCTGATCACCTCCATACCACATACCATATTTTTTAGGCTCTAACTTTCACATAGACTAAATAATATACACCATTTTGGGTCATTTATACTAAAAAAATAGCAGAAATACATTTTGGCCTAGGGTTATGAAGAAAGATAACTTGTTTTTAAAATTACTTACTAAATTACAAAAAAATATTTTCAAAATTCTCTGTATATTTTTGTTTATATAGCAAAAAAAAAACTGTGACAATTAAATACCACCAAACAAGGCTCTATCTGTCTCTAAAAAATTGTAAAAATTTAATTTGCGTACAGTGTTGTATGCCTGAGTAATTGTCACTCAAAATGTAACAGCGTGAAGGCTGAAATTGGCCTGGACCGGAACAAAGTATAATTTCTTCAGTGTTGTCACATGAAAAGATATAATAAAATATTTACAAAAATGTGAGGGGTGTACTCACTTTTGTAAAACACTGTATATCTACCTTTCCCTGTAATGACACACAAAATGACACACATTGGGAAGACCATTGGCGGGTTTTCTGATACAGTTTCTCACGGTTGCCAGTAATCTAGTGTGAAGTTTTTTTTTTGCTCTCTCATTTTGCTTGACCTAGTTAGATAATAGAAATACATTTTTGCTTTTTTCATGAAATGATGAAATACTTATTCAGACCCTTTTTTTTCTGTACACGTAAACACAAATGCATTTCATAGCTAATATATGCAAATATATCTTTCTGATATTCATGTTTATTAGAATATTTATATTTATTTAAAGCGGAGTTCCACCCAAACTTGGAACCGCTGCTCATTGTACTCCTCCCCCCCTCCGGAGCAACATTTGCAATGAGAATTATCAACCCACAGAGAGCTGAATTCAAAGACACCCCAAAAATCAAAGTGAAAAAATTATGCAAAAGGCTAGTCCATTTTGCGGAAATTTAATTGCAGCGCCTCAAAATGGTACTCAGTCATTTTTATGGCCCCCCACGTGCTTGTATGCATGTCTGATAACACCAGGGCATGCCCCATAATAATACGATGGATGGTGTTGTGGGGTATTTCCTCCCAGATCTGGACCAGGGCATCACTGAGCTCCAGAACAGACTGAGGTGCAACCTGGCAGCGTCGAATGGACTGAAAAATAATGTCCCAGAGGTGTTCTATTGGATTTAGGTCAGGTGAGCGTGGGGGCAATTCAATAGTATCAATTCCTTCATCCTCCAGGAACTGGCTGCATACTCTCGCCACATGAGGCCAGGCATTGTTGTACACCAGGAGGAACCCAGGACCCACTGTAACAGTGTAGGCTTTGACAATAGGTCCAAGGATTTCATCCCGATACCTAATGGCAGTCAGGGTGCCATTGACTAGCCTGTAGAGGTCTGTTCATCTTTTCATGGATATGCATCCCCAGATCACTGAGCCACCATCAAACTGGTCATGCTGAATGATGTTACAGGCAGCATTATGTTCTGTACGGCTTTTCCAGATCCCTTTCATGTCTGTCAAATGTGCTCAAAGTGAACCTGCTCTCATCTGTGAAAAGCACAGGGTGCCAGTGGCGGACCTGCCTATTCTGGTGTTTAATGGCAAATGGCAATCAAGCTCCACAGTACCGGGCAGTGAGCACAGGGCCCACTAGAGGATGTTGGGCCCTCAGGCCACCCTCATGAAGTTTGTTTCTGATTGACAATCACACCAGTGGCCTGCTGGAGATCATTCCGTAGGGCTCTGGCAGTGCTCCTCCTGTTCCTCCTTGCACAAAGAAGCAGATACTG
Organism: Lithobates pipiens; assembly: GCF_037356315.1. NCBI lineage: Eukaryota > Metazoa > Chordata > Amphibia > Anura > Ranidae > Lithobates > Lithobates pipiens. Next base: position 247,242,227 of record NW_027507785.1, read on the forward strand.
GTCCTGCTGATGGGTTAAAGTGGTTGTAAACCCTTACAACACACTTTGACCTACAGGTAAGCCTAGATTAAGGCTTACCTGTAGGTCCAAGAAATATCTCCTAAACCTACACGGAGATATTTGCCGAAAGACAGGCACCGCTGTCTACGCATGAGCGCGGCACCGTCAGCGGCGATATGCCGCTTGTGGCAGCTCCCGTGCGCATGTGCGGGAGTGACGTCATCGCGGCTTTGCCGAATGACAGCGGCGGAGCAGCGAGACCCACCGAGAAGATGGATGCGCCAGACTACAGGGGACAACGGTGACATCGCTGGCTCCTGTGTCAGGTAAGTGACACATAATGGACTACTATGCGATGCATAGTAGTCCATTATGCTTTACCTTTGCAGGGAATGAAAGAGGAAGTAAACTCATCAGGGTTTACTTCCTCTTTAAGGGACTTCTACGGCCCTGTCCAGCTCTCCTAGAGTAATTGCCTGTCTCCTGGAATCTCCTCCATGCTCTGGAGACTGTGCTGGGATACACTGCAAACCTTCTGGCAATGGCATTGAAGCGATGTGCCATACTCGAGGAGTTGGACTGCCTGTGCAAACTCTATAGGGTCAAGGTACCAGTAGCCTGGTAGCCTCATGCTACCAGTAATGACACTGACCCTAGCAAAATGCAAAACTAGTGCACCTGTTGTTAATTTCATTCACACCAAAGAATATATTATAAAAGAGACAATCACTTAGGATATTCCCCTAGAGAAAAGATTGTGCCCTCCAGTGACAGAGGTCCACAGACATTCTGCTAAGAGAGACCTACTTTCTCACAGGAGGTACATGGGTGGCCTAAAAGAAAGAATACCTGAAAACTGAGGAAGATCTCATGGTATGCTATATATGACCCGATTAGGTAATTTTATCTGGTGAGGCTCCATTGCATGTGAGTGGAACATGGTGGTGGAAAGGAAGACTGGGCAGCACACTGGTAATTTTGAGTTTGCACTTGCAAGGGATTAGTGAACACAATTAATAGCTGCGTGATTGATTTATTGATGCAATGCTGCACTTTGATTGTCCCTTTAGTCTTCTATACACTTATCACAGGAATTGAGAAGGAAAGGGCCTTGGATGTGTTGGTGCTGAAGAGGGGAAGTGACACCTGGTGGCCATTTTTATTATTGCACATCCCTTATATGACCCATTGGTTTATAAGGGTCTAACTTTCTAGTGAGCCTTTAATAAAGATTATTTTTAGCACTGCACGGAAGATAATTAGAAGATTGATTTTCATTGACATGGACATTATTTTTTAGAGTTAGTGTAGAGACTTTAAGTGCTGAGAATATATTATGTATCTTGTACAGGACACAGCTTCCTCTTGCCATGAGGGAGACCAGAGAGTGCATATCGCTGTCCAAGATGCACCATCTGCTGCGTAAACAGCAACAGGAGTGGTATCCAGAGTGCTCAGTTCAGGCGTGCTGACAGCCAGAGTCACCTGGCTGCAGAGCAGAAAGTGAATTACTCACAGTGTGTGACCAAATGGTGAGCTGCAATATCATTGGGACTGGTGAGCTTCTGCTGTGGGCATTTATTATCTGCTGCTAGAGAAAGAAACTGAGCTCTTTAGGAATTGACCATACAGCCCAGCCATATAGTAGCCTTATTTACTGACTGCACGTGTGACTGGAACTGTAATCATGTGCACCAATAGTACAACTGAGCATTAGAACTAAAGACTGCCCTTTTGCAGCTGCTGCACAGAAATCTTTACCTATTGCTTATGCAGTTAAAGCTTGTGTGTACTGTTTATTTCTAACGTTGCTGATCCCTGAGTTAATTCCAGTCGAGTGGTACAGAACCACAATTTATTCTAACTCACACCAATACATTGAGTTTATTTACCACTAAAAGGCCTTGTGTCTATTCCCTTGTACTAACTCACAGCCAAGTTAAAGGTATGTATGGTCATGTTCTTATAAGTGTGTCAGAGAATGCCTAGCAGACGTTTGACTCACAGAAAGGCGCATGCACACATAATTCTTAGCAGAATAGTGAACAGCCACACACATAGGAATGCACACGGCCCACACTCAGTGCATGTTGGTGCCAGATGGGCTATTTAAGGATGCCTCTGCTCATGTTTCAGTGCTGTCTGGTCTTTCAGCTATTCCCCTGCATCCCGCTACTACTCTGCTTATTTCCTTGTTGCTGACCCGGCTTGCCTCTAACCTGAACTTGGATCCTGATTCTGCCTTGTTGCCAGTTCCTGACCCCGGCTCTGTTTCTGACCACGCCTTTGCGTTACGATTCTGTACCTGCTGCAATCCACTGGTGTGAGGAGCAAAATGACCACTGGAGTCAAGTGTAGTGGCTGATATCCAGGTTGGTACACCTGGACAGAAGAGCAGATCTGTCAAGCAGTGCTAGCACTTGTTCATTACCAGAAAGTGTTCATAATGGACTTGAAAACAGACCAACTGACGTCTCGCACATATTTGCTACTACAGTGGAAAAGAAGAATTCCTGCATGCATAAAGAATGTGCCCACACCTGACAACTATAGATACCAAAAGCTGTGGTTTCTCTCCGGAAATACCCCTGTACCCTCAGGGGAAGATTACTTTGAAACCTGGATAGACCAAGCTGTACAGGTGATAGAGGAATAGAAAGTAGCTGACTCCATAAAGAGACAGAGAATAGAAACCCCCTGATGAAGCCTTGTGGGTAGTGTTGTAACACATGGGGCGGAGCAAGATAACTTCAAGAGCAGAAACTGCAAGCTGTATTCCCGAGTGGCACAGCGGTGTTGTTACCTATTGAGTATATGCGGACTAAACCATGACAACTCTCTCTTTTCTCTTTATCAATTGTGAGAGAAGCACAATATATGAATAGGTAGCAGTGGGACCCCGTCCTCCTAAAGGGGCATACACTATAGTCATTTCAAGGTGAGGGAGAGATAACATGGTTTGCTGGAGTATTTATCATGCGTGAATGCAAGCACCTTATGACCTAAAAGAATTTGGGTCATATCTGTAAGGTAAGAGCAGTATTGAATACAAGTACAAGTGTACAAATGTACAAGCAAGTGTACAAAATAATTTTGTAGAACATGTGCAGCACTGGAGTTGCGGGTACAGTACATGAACTTTATATGTGTTTTGAAGTGTATTTGTAGCACTGGACTTGTGGGCACAAAATACAAAAGAAATGTATGAATTTCAACCACTTGCTGACCGCCCACAATACTTTTACTGCGAGCGGGTGGCACAGGCAGGCTGGATCACGTACTTGTATGTGATCCAGCCTGCTTCAGGTTAGGGGCACGCAGCGCGTAGCTCCCATGTTCACTGTGCCCACCGGAGCGCATTGCGGATCCCGGTACCTGCGGCCCGGTGATCATGTGATCGAAAACAATGACAACAAAGCTGTTATGAATTAATTCATTTTTAAATAAATATATATATATATATATATATATATATATATATATATATATACACACCATAGTTTTTGTTCACGGTATAACTTTCACATACACCAATTAATATACACTTACTTGGATTTATTTATTTTTTTTAACCAAAGACATATAGCAGAATACATTTGGCCTAAATGTATGAAGAAATTTAATATTATTGTATATGTTTTATGACAAAGTAGAAAATATTATTTTTTTCGTTTATATCACAAAAAATAAAAAACTCAGTGGTGATCTAATACCACCAAAAGAAAGCTCTATTTGAGTGAAAATAATGATATAAAAGGTCATTTAAAATACACTATTGCATGACCGCATAACTGCCAGTTAAAGTAGCATACTGCTGAAAAGCAAAAATACCCTGGTCATGAAGGGGGTAAAACCTTCCAAAGCTAAGGGTGTTACAAGTTTTTTTTTTATTATTATTTATTTATTATATACGACACAAAAGATTACATACAAATAATATTTCAGTTATTGGTTGTAAATACCATATTGTTTCCCAGAAAATTGGGCATATATTTTGAGTTCATTATTTTAATTATTGTTGTGGTAGCATGGCATTGTTTTAGAATATTTTGTCCAGATTACATCTGCATATATCCAATCCAATTAAGATTCAAAAACTTTTGGCAAAATTGGGAAAGTGAATAATAATGCAAAGTTATTGAGGACCACAAATTTCAAACCCTGTTTCTTAAACTCTTCCTACTTGTTACATAATACTCCCTCAGGGCCAGTTCACACCTCAATTGCACATGAATTCAGTCCACTTATTCCCGCAGTGCAGTTTTCAGCCCATTCATTTGACTTGGCTGAAATCGCACCAAAAGTAGTTTATGCACTACTTTTAAAAAATGCACCGCTTTTACGATCTGTGTTTGGGGTGTACTTAGGATTATATTGACACCTGCAGCAGATCACAAACCCATTGCATTTTGAGCAAGGTGTGGGAAACGTGCTAGGAACGTGGGTTTCTTGCACTGCAATCCAGTGTGAATGAGCCCTTAGCGTGGACAATCTATCATTCATAAGCAGGTATAGCTCCTGGAACTGATGTAATTTTAGCATAAGGCAGGAAATGGCTTAGTCTGAAAGCAAACCACCAGCTCGGGTCATAAAATATTGCTTTGAAAAGAACATCAGAAACCACAAAAAGTAGTCAAGTGATCTCAAAAGACAACAAAGGAGCAGATAGAAAGAGTGGCACGCGACGGAATCAATATTATATTTTTCTGTAATCTCACAACAACAATTTCCTACTGTACAAGTATGGAATCACCACTATTGGAAAATGTTCATTAAATTGTTAAATTGTGTAGAAAAAAAACTAACCACAGACATGCCTCAAAACTATTTTGATTTAACAAGCCTTCTGGCTTTAAGAAACATTTAAAAAAAAATAAAAAAAAAAGAAAAAAGAAAAAAAAGTGTAGTCAATTGCAACTGTTTTTCCAGATGAAGCAGAGGAAAAAAATTAGGAATCACTAAATTCTGACGAAAATATTATGGAATCATGAAAAAAAACACTAGTACACCACTAGTACTTTGCTGCACCACCTATGGCTTTTATTCTCTTGAATTCTCTGAGGCATGGATTTTACTATCGACAAACAGTATTCTTCAAAAGTTCCAGCATCTTCACCCTGCCCAATGCAGGTTTAGGATTCATCTCTGAATGTCACTTTCATCCAGTCATCCACAGTCTATTATTGCTTTTCTTTAGCCTACTGTAACCTTGTTTTTTTATGTTTAGGTGTTAAAGAGGAGTTCCCCTGAAAAAAAAAAAAAAAAAAAAGTCAGCAGCTACAAATACTGCAGCTGCTGACTTTTAATAATCAGACACTTACCTGTCCCAGGCGCCGGCGGCGCCGGCATTCTAACTGTGGGCACACAGTTAGGGCACCCACTGCGCATGCGTGAGCGGCGCTGCGTGCCGCAGTTGGCCGCACAGTCATATGGGATCTGTCACATGTCCCAGATGACTGACAGGAGGGAGGGATCAGAGCCGAGCCCTTCCTGCGCCGTGGGAAAGTGACATCAGGAGCCCAGGCACTGAGGGAGGCAGACTACGAGGGACCCCCTAGCAGCAGCCATTTAGAGGTGAGTTAAAAAAAAATTGCTAATTTTTTTTTTTTTTAGGAATTTTAATCATTTTTTTATTTTTGTGTGGAACACCACTTTAATGATGGTTTCCATTTGGCTTTTCTGTATGTAAATCCCATTTGTTTTAGGCTATGTCTTACAGTTCATTCACAGACATTGACTCCAGTTTCTGACCATTTGTTCCTCATTTGTTTTGTTGTGCATTTTCTGTTTTCAAGGCATATTGCTTTAAGTTTCCTATCTTGACGCTTTTATGTCTGTCTTCCTTGGTCTACCAGTACGCTTCCCTTTAACAACTTTCTCATTTGATTTGTACTTTGTCCAGATTTTAGACACAGATGACTGGGAACAACCTACATCTTTTGCAACATTCTGTGATGATTTACCCTCTTTAAGAAGTTTTATAATCCTCTCCTTTGTTTCAACTGACATCTCTTGTGTTGGGGCCATGATTCATGTCAATAAGGTTCATGCAACAGCTCACCAAGGTGTGCAAGCACTCTTTTTTTTTTAACTGCAGACTGATTAGCAAATGTAATCGGATGCAGGTGTTTGTTTTAGAACTGCAAAGTACATGGTGATTCCATAACATTTTCCTCAAAAGTGAGTGATTCCATATTTATCCTCTGCTTGATCTGCAAAAACAGCTGCAAGTGACTACAGTTTTCTTTCTTTTTTTTTATTTTGTTAAAGTGTAACTTTAGTCATTTTTCCAACTTTCCATCTATTAAATCTTCTGCCCTTGTTGTTTTAACTTTGGATAGTAAAACATTTTTTTTCTGCAAGTAAATACCTTATACAGCCCACTTCCTGTTTCTTGTCTGGTAAAAAGCCATAGCCTAGGCTTATGACATCATGCACAGCTCTCTCCCTCACTCTCTTGAGAGTTTTCCAGGAAGGGGGGGGGGGGCCTTAACAGGGCCAATGAGAGCTGCAGAGCTGGAGGTGTGCCTCTAAGTGTCTGCATAAATCCAGGACTATAACAGGCATCAGCTTCAGCTACCCACAGTTAAAATGGTTGCAGCCAGACTCAGTGGACGGAGATTTCTGCAGCATATTTGGCAAGTACAGAATCACAGTATATATAAAATAATATGCAAAGTGGTTGGAGGGAAGCTTCAGAATGGCAAATGTTTTTATTACAAATTATGTGAGCAGACTGCAGTCCCTCTTTAAGTGTTTCTTAAAGCCAAAAGGTTGGAATGATAAATGAAAATAGTTTTGAGGTGTGTCTGCGATTATTAGTTTTTTTCTACACAATTAAAGAATTGAATGAACTTTTTCCAAGAGTTGTGATTCCATACCTTTTGCCAGTGGTTGTACATCCAGAAAACCAAAGACAAAACTAAAGGAAACTTAAAGAAAACCTGTCACAAATCTGTGTAATTCAGACACAGCATATGGTTAAAGCATGTCTAAAGATAGACTCCAAACTCTTGCTGATACGTTTGGTTACCTGAACATATGTAGTCCTTTGTTGGGACTCTTAGGTATCATAGAAGATGAAGTCATGAGTAGCAATATGAGAATGCTTCCGAGACTACAGTTTTATTATGTTAGAAAGCTAATTGTCCTCACCTGGATTAAAAGGGCCCATCTTACATTATCCACTTGGAAAGAAGTAGTCATATGTCTATATATATATATATATATATATATATATATATATATATATATATATATATATATATATATATATATATATATATATATATAAACACTGTATAGTATGACTTATGGAACCAGGGAATGTGCAAAAAAATTCAGCAGAGTATGGGAAAAGTGGATAAACTCCAGGGATGCAGTACCACATGATCTCTAAAAAAAGATTTTTGTACAAAACAGCAAAGTTATATATGATATAGGAGGGAAGTGGGAGAGCACGGTTCCGGGGGAAGGAAAGCACAAATGGTTACGGAGGTATTTGCCTCCAAGTTTTTGTTCTTTATTTTTTACTTTTCATAAATTACAAGATGATGTTAGTTTACATAACAGTTACCGGCAGAAAATGGAAAAAGAGCTATTTGTACTGATGAATATATTACAGTTAGTTATTGGGAAAGTACAGACTTCTAAATGGCATTGATAAACCAACATATGCAACTATGACTGTACCCTGTTTGCACTTTGCACCTTCATGCTATGTATGTACACTTGGCAAATTAAACCTTTTGAAAAAAAAAAAAAAAGACTCCAGGCAAAAGGCTAAATACACAGATGATTTTTTTTTTTACTGCCCAAAAGATTTGTATTTCTGTCTATCTACTTCTGTTTACAGAGTGGGAGACTTTATTCTTCACTGCTGCAATTAACACTTACAAGTCTTGTCCCTCTGCCAGCCTGTGGCTGGACAGTGAAAGGCTAAGCAGCAGTCTGATGAGCTCATCTCTCTATACTCCTTCCTATCCCCCATAAGCAGCATAGTGGTGTAGTGGTTAGCACTCTTGCCTAGCAGTGAAAAGGGTCGCTGGTTCAAATCTCAACCATGACACTACCTGCCTGGAGTTTGCATGTTCTCCCTGTGCCTGCGTGGGTTTACTTTGGTTTCCTCCCACACTCCAAAGACATGCTGGTAGGTGGCTTCTGTCTAAAATGGGCCCTAGTATATGAATGTGAGTTGGGGAACTTGGTTCTGGGCTCCTTGAGAGTAGGGACCAATGTGAGTATGTGTGGAGTGCTGCATAAATTGACAGTGCTATATGGGTACCTTAAATGCAATGCAACTGTCTGACCCTGTGCTTCTTTTCCTTCCTCAAGCTCTGCTGTACAGGGACTATAAAAGGCTGATACCAGTTCTAATTCAGCTACTTACAATGATTTAAAAAAAATACATTTAATTATGTGTAGCGCCCAACCCCCCCGGATCTCCAGGAAGCGAGCTTACATTCACACCAGGGCTGAGTCCATGGCTATAATTGGAAGTTAAAACAAATATGGGCGCCAGTCACTTTAGGTAGTTTTCAATGCTTTAATGAAGAACTTGAAGGAAGTAGTAGTGGGGAGGTTGTAGATACCTCTTTGTAGCAGATCATTTAGAGACCCCTTAGATTAACGGACAAAACACATCTTCTCACAGATCTTGAATATCTGAGGTCACAGACCTAGCAATCAGTAAGATTAGGGCTGAAACAACTAATCGACTAATCGACATCTAATCGATTATGAAAATAGTTGTCAACTATTTTCATAATTGATTAATCGGCCAGCTGATTAGTTGGCCTGCATACAGAATGCATTATCTGTTTACATATCAGGAAACACAGTGCAGCACACATACAGCTCATTACACCATCCATACATGTCAGTAAGTTCCTGAAAACTTGTGAATGTGTGAGGAGCAATGTCTCATGGCACATGTAGTCCTGGGCAGGAAGTGAGTGAGTCTAAAGGCAGAAGTTTTTTTACCTTGCTATAGGGGCACTCTATACTATAATTTGCAGCTTGCTATTGGGACACTCTGAAGGCCGGAGGATCCAGAAGCATTGATGGGGGACCCCAGAAGAGAATAATCGGGGCTGCTCTATGAAAAACCATTACACAGAGCAGGTAAGTATAGCATGTTTGTTTGTTTAAAAAATAAAAAAAAAAATAAAAAAAAAATAAGACTGTGCAGGGAAGATCAGCATCTGTCACCCAGAGAAGATGGAGGCTGATAGACTGGAGGTAATAGAAGGCATTACAATTACATTTAAAGTAAACGTTTACATGGAGGCAAGCCACATTACGTGGGAGCAGGGCACATTACGTGGGAGCAGGGCACATTACGTGGGAGCAGGGCACATTACGTGGGAGCAGGGCACATTATATGGGAGCAGGGCACATTACGTGGGAGCAGGGCACATTATGTGGGAGCAGGGTACATTACGTGGGAGCAGGGCACATTTCAAGGAGGCAGGACATATTCTATGAGGGCAGGGCACATGGGAACAGGGCACATTACATGCGTCCCAGTGTGAAAGGGGTCTTAATAAAAAATTTGATCTCTGAGTCTGATGATACTTACCAGATTCAACCTCCAATAGTATATACAGTATATCTCTTCTGTCTTTTATTCTCAGAGTGGATCAGAGATTTTGCTCCCTAACCATATAGTTGTTTATTTATATTTACCACTGTATATAGATTTTTAAGAATAAATTGCCTTTTTTTTAAACTTTACATATAAAATTATACACCACACTTTTTTTAAGGTTATTATCCGATTAATCGATTAATCGAAACAATAATCGGCCAACTAATCGATTATGAAAAAAAACGTTAGTTGCAGCCCTAAGTAAGATGTCTGGATAAGCCTCTCTCACAGGACTTAGCAGCCAGTACAATACCTGGATAAGTCTCTCTCTCACAAACTTAGCAGCCAGGAATGTGTTACCTTAACCACTTAAGCCCCGGACCATTTCCAGCTAAAGGACCAAGCCCCTTTATTGCGATTCAGCACTGCGTCGCTTTAACTGACAATTGTGCAGTCGTGCGTCGTGGCACCGAAACAAAATTGACGTCCTTTTTTTCCCACAAATAGAGCTTTCTGCGGTTCCTGTGGTTTTTATTTTTTGCGCTATAAACAAAAAAAGAGCGACAATTTTGAAAAAAAACACATTATTTTTTACATTTTGCTATAATAAATATCCCCCAAAAATATATAAAAAAACATTTTTTTTCCTCTGTTTAGGCCGATATGTATTCTTCTACATATTTTTGGTAAAAAAAAAATCGCAATAAGCGTTTATTGATTGGTTTGCGCAAAAGTTATAGCATCTACAAAATAGGGTATAGTTTTATGGCATTTTTATTATTAATTTTTTTTTTTTTACTAGTAATGGCGGCGATCAGCAATTTTTATTGTGACTGCGACATTATGGCGGACACGTCGGACAATTTTGACACATTTCTGGGACCATTGGCATTAATGCAGCAATCAGTGCAATTAAAAATGCACCGATTACCGAAAAATGTCACTGGCAGTGAAGGGGTTAAACACTAGGGGGCAGTGTAGGGGTTAAGTGTGTGTGTGTTTTTTTTAACTGTAGGGGGCGTGGCTTGGCGTCTGACAACACTGATCGTCTTTCTCTATAACAGGGAACAGACGATCAGTGACAGCCTCAGTAGGAAGCATGAGGAGAGGTTTGTTTACACTTACCTCTCCTCGTTCTTCAGCTCTGTGACCTCTGTGTCCTCAGGACCGGGTGGCGAGTGCACCAGCGGCAGCACTCGCGACCCACGACTGGGCACTTAAAGGGCAACATACCTGTATGTGCTTGTGCCCAGCCGTGCCATTCTGCCGACATACATCGGCGTGAGGCGGTCCTTAAGCAGTTAAAGGGGTTGTAAAGGTTCATTTTTTATTTTCTTAATAGGTTCCTTTAAGCTAGTGCATTGTTGGTTCACTTACCTTTTCCTTCGATTTCCCTTCTAAATATTTTTTGCTTTGTTTTCTTTGTCTGAATTTCTCACTTCCTGTTCCTCCTCAGTAAGCTGTTTTGGCTGACTAAACACCGCTCAGATGATGGTGTGAAGTTTACTGAGGAGAAACAGGACGTTAGAAATTCAGATAAAGAAAAAAAACATTTAGAAGGGAAATCGAAGGAAAAGGTAAGTGAACCAACAATGCACTAGCTTAAAGGAACCTATTTAGAAAATAAAAAACTAAGCTTTACAACCCCTTTAATTGGATTGTAGAACAGCGTCACAGTACCAGAACCTTTAAGCCGACCCGGCGGTACTGTGAGGGTAAGTTAGATGCAGGTCCTCCAAGTAGATCACCAGGCCCTTCTGAGAGACCAGCCTTCATCCTGGCTCTCTCAAGCAAGGGTCCTCCCCTGGATTTCCTCAGCTTGTCTCAGCTTCTTCCAAACAGGCAAGACAGCCTAAGAACCACCTCAGAAGTAGTAGGCCCCAGACAGGCTTCTGGGCCTACTTGCACAGCTAGCAGCAATGTAGCCTCAGGCCTGAAAGGTCACGAGGTCTGGACTGATTGGAGCACATGGCATCTGACCAATAAATACCCCCTCCCAGAATGCACAGTGGCCAGGAACCTCCTACTGGGCTGTTTCTGGAAAAAGAATATTCATTACAACTTTACAACATTACAACAAACTCCGCCGTTTTTTTTTTTTTTTTAAAGCCAGCAGCTACAAATACTGCAGCTGCTGACTTATAAAATAATGACACTCACCCGCCCAGTGCGCCTGCGATGTCGGCACCCGAAGCCGATCTCTCAATCGTCTCTCGGGTGCTGCCGCCGCCATCTTGGATATGGGAATCAGGAAGTGGAGCCTTGCGGCTTCATTTCCCAGTTCCCTACTGCGCATGCCCCAGTCGCACTGCGCAATAAGGATGGTCCCCGCTGTCTCTGGGATCCGTGTGTTTCCCAGCAGACAGCGGGGGACCTTCGGAAAGGGGTGTCGATTCTGCGGAAAGGGGCGTACCTTCTGCAGATATCTATGCCGGAAGTGGATGTACAGGTACCTGCACCCCCTCCCCCCTGAAAGGTGCCAATTGTGGCGCCGGAGGGGGGAGGGTTCCAATGAGCGGAAGCTCCACTTTAGGGTGGACCTCCGCTTTAACTTAGTTGTTATTCTCACACTGTCCTGTGGTACCAGTGACACCTACTGGCAACAGTGGGAAATGCACAACACAGTCAAATTTAGGACAGAATCAATAAACTATGTACAATCAATCTGAGCTGGTTACAGCTCAGCCAAAAACTAAATTTACAACATAGCCCGATTTTTGGGAACAGGAGGCTACATATGTATTTTTAAATGGAGAGATTTATTTTATATTTCCATACCTATTTTGAGATGGGAATGTGGAACACCTACTAGCAAAGATATGTAGGCATAGGACACGCCCCATGCCACACCCCTTTAAAGGAGAATTAACCAATAACAAAAGTTAATTAAATCCATAAGGGCTTTATTTTTAGCAGTACTATTCTTTTATATTGGCTTTTAAAATTTACATTAATAAATGCAGCCATTTAGAATGTGGATGAAAGGTTTAGCACTGGGAAACACTCTAAAAAGTGCATTTTATATACCATTATACTGATCATACCAAAATGAGGGACAAATGAGGAGGAAAGAGGGGCAGACGGACATTGCTCAAAACCAGGAACAGTTGGGAGCTATGTATTTCCCTCATCAGATTTAAAGGAGTTGTAAAGGCAGAAGATTTTTTATTTACGTTTATGCATTCTATGCATTAAGATAAAAAGCCTTCTGTATACAGCAGCCCCCTAATACTTACCTGAGGTCCATCTAGATACAGCGATGTCCACTAGTGCCTCAGCCATCCAGGACTCTCCCTCCTGATTGGCTGGGCTCCATTGGCTCCCGCTGCTGTCAAAATCAGTTAGCCAATGAGGAGAGAGAGGGGGCAGGGCTGAACCGAGGCTCATTGTCTGAATGGATACACGGAGCTGCGTCTTGGCTCGGTGCCCCCACAGCAAGCTTCTTGCTGTGGGGGCACTCAACAGGAGGGAGGTGCCAGGAGCATCGAGGAGGGACCCAAAGAGAGGAGGACCTGGGCTGCCCTGTGCAAAACCACTTCACAGAGCAGGTAAGTATAACATTTTTGTTATTTTTATAGAAAAAAAATAAGACTTTCCGTGAAAACCACATGTCAAATCAGTCAATAGAGCTAGAGACAAGAGCAACAAAAACTGAATTTTACTGTCAAAGTTGAGCTCGGCCTCTCTCCCTAGTTTCCTGTGTCTTCTTTTTTGGTGATTATGGGTTGTGCTTCACATTAAATAATAATGGTGCACATCAATGCTTGGGTGAATTTTACCGAGTGACACATGCAGATGTACAGTACATACTATGTTAGATTGAGTGATGCCAGATGTGTATTAACCACTTTCAGACCGGACCATTTTGCTGGTAAATGACCAGAGGTCTTTTTACACTTTGGCACTGCGCTGCTTTAACTGGTAATTGCGCGGTCATGCAATGTTGTACCCAAACAAAATTTGCGTCCTTTTCTTCCCACAAATAGAGCTTTCTTTTGATGGTATTTGATTGCCTCTGCGATTTTTATTTTTTGCGATATAAACGTAAAAAGACCGCAAATTTTGAAAAAAAATGATATTTTCTACTTTTTGTTATTAGAAAAATCCAATAAACTCAATTTTAGTCATACATTTAGGACAAAATGTATTCAGCCACATGTCTTTGGTAAAAAAAAAGTCAATAATTGTATATTTATTGGTTTGCGCAAAAGTTGTCACATCTACAAACTAAGGTACGTTTTCTGGAATTTACGCAGCTTTTAGTTTACGACTGCCTATCTCATTTCTTGAGGTGCTAAAATGACAGGGCAGTACAAAACCCCCCCAAATGACCCCATTTTGGAAAGTAGACCCCCTAAGGAAATTGATAAGAGGCATGTTGAGCCCATTGAATATTTTATTTTTTTGCCTCAAGCGATTGAATAATGACAAAAAAAAAATTTTTTTTTTTTTTTTACACAAAGTTGTCACTAAATGATATATTGCTCACACATGCTATGGGCGTATGTGAAATGACACCCCAAAATAAATTCTGCTGCTTCTCCTGAGTACGGGGATACCACATATGTGGGACTTTTTGGGAGCCTAGCCGCGTACAGGGCCCCGAAAACCAAGCACCGCCTTCAGGCTTTCTAAGGGCGTCAATTTTTGATTTCACGCCTCACTACCTATTACAGTTTTGAAGGCCATAAAATGCCAAGATGGCACAAAACCCCCACAAATGACCCCATTTTAGAAAGTAGACACCCCAAGCTATTTGCTGAGAGGCATGTTGAGTCCATGGAATATTTTATATTTTGCCACAAGTTGCGGGAAAATTACAAACTTTTTTTTTTTTTTTTTTTTTTTCACAAAGTTGTCACTAAATGATATATTGCTCATGCATGCCATGGGCATATGTGAAATGACACCCCAAAATAAATTCTGCTGCTTCTCCTGAGTACGGGGATACCACATATGTGGGACTTTTTGGGAGCCTAGCCGCGTACGGGGCCCCGAAAACCAAGCACCGCCTTCAGGCTTTCTAAGGGCGTAATTTTTTGAGTTCACTTCTCACTACCTATTACAGTTTTGAAGGCCATAAAATGCCAAGATGGCACAAAACCCCCACAAATGACCCCATTTTAGAAAGTAGACACCCCAAGCTATTTGCTGAGAGGCATGTTGAGTCCATGGAATATTTTATATTTTGCCACAAGTTGCGGGAAAATTACAAACTTTTTTTTTTTTTCACAAAGTTGTCACTAAATGATATATTGCTCACGCATGCCATGGGCATATGTGAAATGACACCCCAAAATAAATTCTGCTGCTTCTCCTGAGTACGGGGATACCACATATGTGGGACTTTTTGGGAGCCTAGCCGCGTACGGGGCCCCAAAAACCAAGCACCGCCTTCAGGCTTTCTAAGGGCGTTACAGTTTTGAAGGCCATAAAATGCCAAGATGGCACAAACCCCCCCCCCCCCAAATGACCCCATTTTAGAAAGTAGACACCCCTAAATTTAGGGGTACACTAGTGAGACTAGGTAATAAATGGCGGGTGCCCTGAAACTATAAAAAAATAACTAACCAACCAGCGTCACCTGTAACAGTTATATGGTGATCACTGGTGAAAGGGTTAACTAGGGGGCAATCAGGGGGCTTTATGCGGTAGTATATGGGGGTCCCTGGCGCTATAAAAAGCTGCGGCGAACCTAAATACCTACCTGCCTAACTAGCGTCACCTGTGACACTAATACAGCGATCAGAAAAACGATCGCTTATTAGGCTGGGTTCACACTGGAGCGATGCGGGAACGCCACGAATGCGCGGCGGGTTCCCGCATCGCATGCCTCCCGGCGGCAGTTCACACTGCCCTATGCGAACTGCTGGGAGTGTCAGTGAAATGTTAATGACACCCCCAGATCAGTTCGCATATCGCAGTGCGATCTGCAAACTTGGATCGCATGGTGTGAACACCCATGCGATCCGATTCTGCTGCGGACCAAAAAAAGGGTCCCGTGCGAGTTTGCGGCGGGTGCGACACGAATTCAGCCATACTATCTGTATAGCTGAACTCGAATCGCACAGAGATCGGATGTGATTTGCACTGCAGTGCGGTGCGAATCACATCCGTTCTCATAAACCGCTGCAATGTGAACCCAGCCTTAGTGACACTGGCGACGGGGGGTGATCACGGGGTTAAACCTTTATTGGGGGGGTTAGGGGGGTACCTTAGAACTAAAGGGGGCTAACCCTAACTGCCCTAACAGTTATTAGTCACAAATGACACCTGCCGGGTGATCAGGGGGTTAAACCTTTATTAGGTAATAAATGGCGGGTGCCCTGAAACTATAAAAAAATAACTAACCAACCAGCGTCACCTGTAACAGTTATATGGTGATCACTGGTGAAAGGGTTAACTAGGGGGCAATCAGGGGGCTTTATGCGGTAGTATATGGGGGTCCCTAGCGCTATAAAAAGCTGCGGCGAACCTAAATACCTACCTGCCTAACTAGCGTCACCTGTGACACTAATACGGCGATCAGAAAAATGATCGCTTATTAGGCTGGGTTCACACTGGAGCGATGCGGAAACGCCGCGAATCCGCGGCGGGTTCCCGCATCGCATGCCTCCCGGCGGCAGTTCACACTGCCCTATGCGAACTGCTGGGAGTGTCAGTGAAATGTTACTGACACCCCCAGATCAGTTCGCATATCGCAGTGCGATCTGCAAACTCGGATCGCATGGTGTGAACACCCATGCGATCCGATTCTGCTGCGGGCCAAAAAAAGGGTCCCGTGCGAATTTGCGGCGGGTGCGGCGGGTGTGGCGGGTGCGGCGGGTGCGGCGAATGGCTGAACTCGAATCGCACAGAGATCGGATGTGATTTGCACTGCAGTGCGGTGCGAATCACATTCGTTCTCATAAACCGCTGCAATGTGAACCCAGCCTTAGTGACACTGGCGACGGGGGGTGATCACGGGGTTAAACCTTTATTGGGGGGGTTAGGGGGGTACATTAGAACTAAAGGGGGCTAACCCTAACTGCCCTAACAGTTATTACAGTCACAAATGACACCAATGCAAAAAAAAAAAAAAAAAAAAAAAAAATGACATTGGTGTCACTGTGACTGGGGGGCAGGGGTAATTGGGGGGGTGATCGGGGGGTAAAGGGGGGGTGTGAGTGTGCCTGGCATGTTCTACTGTGTGTGGGATGTGTTGGTGCAACTCACTGATCCGCTCTCCTCCGTGTCGGAACGAAAAATACCGACACGGAGGAGAGAATACATCACTTCCTCTCCTGTGTTTACATTACAGGAGAGGAAGTGATGTCACCGGGGATTTCCATTCGTCGGGAGCGATCGCGAGGGGGTGGCCATGAATGAATGGCCGTCCCCTCGTCCGGGATCGCTCCCGAACGAAAACCGACCGCCGCAGGCACCGGGCGGGGGCCCGATCGGGCCCCCGACCCGCGGGAGGCAAAGGACGTACATATATGTGCTTATGCCTGCCCGTGCCATTCTGATGACGTACATCGGCGTGAGGCGGTCGGCAAGTGGTTAATATATAAATCTAAGGTTGCCTATGCTTCAAAAGATTTCTGTTATGTTGAGAGGAAATTTTGGAACTTCTGTATTTACTACCTTCCTTTCTGCAATACAAAATTGAGAAAAAAAACAGCATGGGGGTCTTCTTCCAATCCATACCAGGCCCTTAGGTCTGGCATGGATTTTAAGGGGAATCCCCCCCCCCCCCCAAAAAAAAAAAATTCATACCATACCTTAGCATGGAGGGGTGCTTTGGGGTAGAGCAGGCCAAATAAATAATATTAACCAAAAAACAAGACCCAGGAGATTTGCAGAAAGGTCTGAGCTCAACGTGCTGTTTTTTTCTAATTTTTTATTGCTTGCAATTGTTTCATTTACATTCAGCTGTCAGCCGGAAGCAACCGATGAGTATTCCGTTGCTAAGAACACGATATTCACTAGTTGTTAAAGTGGTTGTAAACTCTGTTACACCACTTGCACCTACAGGTAGGCCTATAATAAGGCTTACCTGTAGGAACTGTGAATATCTCCTAAACCTAAACAGTTTAGGAGATATTCAGAGTGCATGCAGCCAATGACATCATCAGCACATGCTTATAGTGCCGGACCTTGAGAGCCCGTGCTGGCGACATCATCGCGTCTCCAGCCACTCACAGTGCAGAAGCCCCCGAACGCAGAAGAAACACTAGGGGAATATGTCAGCCATCTTAGCGGTCAGAGGGCGCTGATGGAAGGGCTTCCTTCTAAGGTAACTATTTCCTAATGTGCTAGTATGCGATACATACCAGCACATAATGCCATTGTCTTACAGTTTTTTTCATTTTTTTTATTCTTCAGCAGTTTACAACCGCTTTAAGGACGCCAATGGCCGCCCGCTCCTTAACAAAAATGCTACTTCTCCTAAGCACTTTTGAAACTCCTAAACACTGCAAAAATGCTGGCATAAAATTCTAAATATTAGCGTTTTTATCCAGTGTTTTTTTAGCGTTTTTATCAGTGTCTAGTGTGCATGGAGCCTCAACCTGCAGTTTACTACCCGCTCAATGTATTATTATTATTATTATTCACGATTTATATAGCGCCAACATTTTACGCAGTGCTTTACAATGTATAGGGGGGACAATACAATTACAGGAGAGCCCTGCTCGTAGAGCTTACATTCTAAAGGGAGGGGGTGGTGGTACAAAAGGTAATAGCTGCAGAGAATGATTTGATGTGGGTGGCCTTGGAACAGGTCATACATTATATAGTACAAAATATCTTCTTGGCAAAAACACATAAACATAATAATAAGGGCTCAATGCTACAGCTTTGTGCAAAGAATGTGGTTACAGTCTATCACATGCAGCATCTTGCAAAGCTACCAATATCATACTGTCATATACTGTATGTTAGTGTGCAAGTCTAATAATGTTTTTATATTATGCAAACTGTGGAACACCACAATATCACAGTTCATTAGATGCTTCAGACCCCAAAATATGAGAATAGAATTAGCTTTCTGATTCTGCATCACAAGTGCAAAACAGGTCACATTACTGCAGATCTGTATGTGATGGAAAACCATGATCTGCTTGCGGTGGTCTCGGCTCATACTACAAGTCTATCTGCAACGGGCAGTGCGAGTTCTAAGAATCACCCACTACTTCCTATGATGCATGTACAAAGTGGCCACATTATTAGATTGCTTTACATACTGGGAATAGTGAGAGGTTCATCTGTTTTCAGATGCTGTTAGAACACAGTGATTATTATTTATTTTAATGAATGTAAGGAGAATTTGCAGTTTTAGCACATACTTATACATTTGTGAGTTTTAAACTGCCTACAAATACTAGTTTCGCTGATTGCTGCAGGCATGACATGGCCATCAAACATTATTTCTACACTGTTTAAAGCTGCTTATATTTTGCCTTCCCCGGTTCATTCTTTCTTCTCTCATCAGCATAGATAAAAACATTCCTATATAAAACCCCTGTTCCCATTACATACTTTATTTTAGACCCAATGATATTGTAGCAGGTCTCCCCGACCTCCAAAGGCCTGATGGTGACCCCCAGAGACAGGGAGGACTGACATTCCCCCTCAGGGTGCAGGTTACTCGGCATAGTGGGTGTAGTGCAAGGTGGAAAGATTGGGCACCAGTCACTTTTTTGTAAAAATTAACAAAGTTTTATTCCTCTTAACCACTTGCCACCCAGTCCAATTCTGACATTTCTCTCCTACATGTAAACATCATCATTTTTTTTTTTACTAGAAAATTACATAGAACCAAAAATGATATGTTTTTTTTTTTTAGCAAAGACCCTAGAGAATGCAATGGCAGTCATTGCAACTTTTTATCTCAAAAGGTATTTGCGCAGCAGTTATTCCAACGCGTATTTTTTTGGGGAAAAAAATGGTTTTGTGCTTTAAAAAAAAACAACAGTAAAGTTAGTCCAATTGTTTTGCATAATGGGAAAGATGAAGTTGCACCGAGTAAATAGATACCTAACATGTCACACTTCAAAATTGCACACGCTCATGGAATGGTGCCAAACTTCGGTACTTAAAAATCCCCATAGGCAACTATTTTTTACTGGTTACATGTTGAGTTACAGACGAGGCCTAGGGCTAGAATTATTGCTCTCTCTCTAATGTTCACGGCGATACCTCATTTGTGTGGTTTGAACACCATTCTCATATGTGGACAGGACTTATGTATGTGTTCGCTTCTGTGTGTGAGCACATGGGGACAGGGGTGCTTTAATTTTTTTATTTTTTATTGTTAATTTAACTTTTTTTTACACTTTTTAGAAAAAAATAAATTTTTTTGATCACTTTTGGTAGTTTGGTGTGGAGCGCATGGCATCGCCCCCTCCTTGTGATGGGGGCTGCATCCTGCGTTCCACTACCTCCCCGCCGGAGACGACTGTGCTTTTCCTCCGCATGATCGCACATGCGCAGTGAGTTACTGCGCACGGGCGGGTATCCAGCGTCATCATTAAAATAGACCCCCGCTCTGAGCAGTCTGATGAGCACTGCAGAATGGGGTGATGCAAACAAATTGAGGGCCTTTTTGTCCATATGGTAAGCTTTGTCCTTCTGGAAGATTGTATATATATATATATATATATATATTTTATTTTTTTTATTTTTTAGATTCATGGCTGCTTTGTCAGTCGCCCTAATCCCCTCCTTTTTGATATATTGATGTTTTGTAGGAGGCCTAATATTCAAGGACTTGGAAAATGTTGCTGCTATATACGGATTAGGAGCCATATTTAAGGCTTCGGATAGCACTTTCACTTACAAATTTACAGACCTTGGTAAATATTTTCTTCCAGTTTTTCATTTGTTTATTCGTTTTTTTTCATTTTTTATTTGATATTTTTCATTTTTTATTTTTTACTTCATATGATTTTTTGTACTATGCGGAAGTAGATGAGTGGAAGGGGCTATATACATTCAAGTGCATTCCCTTTCTTTAGATATCTTTCGCATGCGCAGTAGGGAACCGGGCAGTGAAGCCACAATGCTTCACTTCTCGATTCCCTGACAGAGGATAGCAGCGGGGGCAGCAGCGAAACGAGTGATTGCTCGCTCATCATCTGCTGCCGACATCGCTGGACCATGGGACAGGTAAGTGTGATTTTATCAAAAGTCAGCAGCTGCAATATTAGTAGCTGCTGGCTTTTAATATTTTTTTTTTAGGTGCAGAACCGCTTTAAGCAGTCAGGCATTTTATGGGTGCAAGGACATGCCTGGGCAGCCAAACTCACTACATACATTTAGAGGTATGTGGGCGGGGCTTCCGTTCTCTGATCTCACTATAACAGCCGGGAGCTCCACTGATGCTTTGTAGGGGGGCCCTGTTGCCCGTGAATTGGGGCCCCGATGAAGGTTTTGCAGAGTGCACAGAGGACACGGGAGGTTGTATTCCCGCGTGAGCCAGCTGAGAGGGGGTGGGGCCAGGAGCTCCACTAACGCTCTGACTCTGCCCCCGTGCAGCCTGTATGCTCGGAACAGAGCGGCTGTAGTGAGAGCCAGTGATCGGAGTGGGAGTGTCAGTGGAGCTCCCGGCCCCGCCCCTCTATACTGGCTGGAGAATAGAGGTATGGGGGCGGGGCCGGGAGCTCCAAGGACGCTCCCACTCCGATCACTGCTCTAACTACAGCCACTCTGTTCCGAGCATACAGGCTGCATGGGGGCGGGGTCAGAGCATCAGTGGAGCTCCCGGCCCCGCCCCCTCTCAGCTGGCTAGCGCAGGAATACAGCCTCCTGTGTCCTCTGTGCACTCTGCAAAACCTTCATTGGGGCCCCATTTCGCGGGTAGCAGTGCGGGCCCCCCTACAAACATTGGGCCCAGGGCAGGTACCCCGTTTGCCCTGCGCTAAAGACGGCCCTGACTGACACCCCCACTGGCAGTACTTCATCCATTTTTCTAAGTTATATGGTGGAACATTTCACATGGTAGGTGCTTCTTACAATTACTGCTGTTCATTCGTCCCATATGGTTGTCAAAAATATCCATGACGTAGTGTGTTACTGATGGTAGCCTTTGTTACGTTGGTCATTCTGGGTGAGATCTTGCGTGGAGCCCCACATCGAGGGAGATTATCAGTGGGTCTTCTATGTCTTCCATTTTCTAATTATTGCTCCCACAGTTGATTTCTTCACACCAAGCTGCTTACCTATTGCAGATTCAGTCTTCCCAGTCTGGTGCAGGTCTACAATTTTATTTCTGGTGTCCTTCGACAGCTCTTTGGTCTTCACCATATTGGAGTTTGGAGTGTAACTGTTTGAGGTTGTGGTTTTATACTGATAACAAGTTCAAACAGGTGCGATTAATACAGGTAATGAGTGGAGGACAGAGGAGCCTCTTAAAGAAGAAGATACAGGTCTATGAGAGCCAGAAATCTCTTCCACCATAATTTGCAAATAAATTCTTTCAAAAATCAGACAATGTGATTGTCTGGATTTCTTTCCACATTTTGTCTCTCATAGTTGAGGTATACCTATAATGACAATTACAGGCCTCTCTCATCTTTTTAAGTGGGAGAACTTGCACAATTGGTGGCTGACTAAATATTTTTTTGCCCCACTGTATATGTGTGGTTGCTGCCTACAAAAGGGATTCCTTTTTCTTGATACATAATTAGGGATGTGGTAGCAATACACTGGTCTGACATGGTAAAACCCTATTTTTTGCTAAATTTAATCACTGGGTCTCTGTACTTCTCTATACAATGCAGGTAAATGGGAGGGGCCTTAAGGTCTGTAAAAAGCTTCCTAAAAACATTAGAGCTACCTGCCTCAATACTCCTAAGCCCTGATGCAAGTAGTACAAACATTATAATGTCATGATGGATGGATGTCAATCTGGAGGAGTGGGTGTTCCCAGGCAGTATGCATTAGAATGCAGACTTCCCTAGGTACAGTTGCTTGCACTGTAAAAAAAAATGCCCTACCAACTATTTTGCAAAGAAGAATGGGCAAAAATGTAACTCTAGATGTGCAAAGCTGGTAGTGAGATACCCAAAAGGAAATGCAGCTGTAATTGCAGCGAAAGGTGGTTCTACAAAGTATTGACTCAGGGCGGCTAAATACAAATGCACGCCACACTTTTCAAATATTTACTTGTAAAACAATTTAAAAAACATTTATCATTTCCCTTCCACTTTAGAATTGTGTGCCACTTTGTGATGGTCTATGACAAAACATACCAATAAAATACATTTAAGTTTTTGGTTGCAACATGACAGAATATGGAAAATGTCAAAGGGGTATGAATACTTTTTCAAGGCACTGTAACACCGATATGTGAATAAAAGGGGAAAGTAATATACATTTAGGCTGGAGAGTGCGAATGTCTTCTTGCTAAGATGTCAGATAGGCTCTATCTGATTTGCCACACTTAAAATGCACGCTGTGAGAGGCTCACAAAGTTCAGGAAAGGAGCATGCGCAACTGTGCATAACTCAAGGCTGGAGTTCAGACCAGTTGCACACAGGCATAATAATTTACTGATGTTTACTTAGGAATTTGTTGACAGAAAGTCAGTGGGTAAAAAAACTGCACGTGAAGGCCTGAGTAATGTTGGGTATAGATGAGAAAATTTCTCATTGCCAGTGTTGTAATATACTTGTGTAAATGTGCTTATAGTAGTAAACAGTAAACACACGCATGCCAGTAAATGACTGCACTCAAATGTAAAATTTTCTATTTTTGTTTTACTGCTCTGTACTCAACGCTGTATTACTGATCCATCCTAAGCTGTGTGCATTGTTCCATAGAGAACAATGCGTCTCATTACAAACCAGTAAAAAATGCGTCGTTAGTGAGGGGCTTTTAATGACGAAACGCATAGGGACGAGCCTTTGTTGACATCAACGCGTCAATGGAAGTGGATGTCCATGCCAGTTTGCTGATTGTTACATGCGCAGCCTTTTTCCTCTTGCTTTACATTACTTTACCACATTGAGAGTTGGGCTGTGTATATCTGAGTGTTGGCGGTCCCGAGTGATACAGAAGCTGTGTGGAGGATCATTTTATCTCCCAGGGAGATCACACAAGCGCTTTATGACCTGTAATTAAGGCGGTCATGGGGAGTTGGTAAACATTTACCCCATTATCACTTTTTGGTGAAGGTGTCTGGTGGTGGGACTTTGAGAAATAGAGGAAGAAATTATTTATTACATGTCGACATATGGTTGATGGGACTTTTATATGGAGTTGGATGCACATATTATCTGTTATTACTTGTTTGTTTATTTGCACTTTATAATTACATATGATGTTTTTCACGTTTAGCACAACACATTTCTTCGTAAACATATTTATAAGAGGAAATATCTATTTTGGTGTTTGCTGCTTATTTCCACCTTTAACCGAGATGTGGGTCCAATAGAAATGGTAATAGGGGACACCCACACATAAATAGATAATTGTTTGTGTTTACCCCCCAATTCATACCAGGCCCTTCATGTCTGGTATGAATTTTAATGGGGACCCCACCTAAAAGAAAAGCTGAAAACCCACACAAAGGATATGCAGAAAAAAGCGTGAGATCCTCCCTAAAGAAAAAAACAATACCAGACTATTATTCAAGCATGGAGTAAAAGAGAAGGGTGAGCATACACCCTCCCACCTCCTGAATCAGGCCAGGCGGCATGCCCTCAACATGTGGGGGGTGTTCCTCTGGCAAAGCACCATGTCCCCTTGTTGCTGAGGACAAGGACTTTCTTCTTACAACCATGGCTTGGTGGTGGTGGGGATCTGTGGGTGGGGGCTTATCAGGAACTGGATGCCCCCTTTCACAAATAAGGGGGCATCCAGATATTCACAGTAAGGGGTAGTAAGGGGAAAATACAGTATACCTACTTATCAGGGACATGCAGTCAGTGGAAGCAGGTGAGGCATGAAAAAAAAAAAGAAAAGAAGATCAAGCTTTGAGGGTCATAGCTTGGTGACCTGGGGTCACAGAGAAGTCCTACCCCAGCACTGGTCAAAATTTGGGGCTCCTATCATCTATGGTATCTGGAGATACGGGTCTGCTTGCGCAGTCTGTCAGAAGCTACATACAAAGCAGTTCAACCACTTGCCAACCTGCCGCTGCAGTTGTACTGCGGCAGAATGGCACAGCTGGGCGAAACAATGTAATGTAATGTCGGTTCGCTCTGTGGCCACTAGGGGCGTGCGCCCCCTGCTCACCCCATGGAGCCGATGCGAGTGCCCGGCGGTCACAATCACCACCAGGCTCCAGCGATCGCTTGTGGCACACAGAGAACTGGGATCTGTGTGTGTAAACACAGTTTCCAGTTCTCTGAGGGGAGAAGAGACAGATCGTCTGTTCATACAAAGTATGAACAGAGATCTGTCATATCCCCTACACAGTCCCCTCCCCAGTTAGAACACACTAGGGAACACAATTAACCCCTTGATCGTCCCCTAGTGTTAAGCCCTTCCCTGCCAGTGACATTTCTACAGTAATCAGTGCACTGATGGCATTGATCGCTGTATAAATGCCAATGATCCCAAAAATGTGTCCAACGTGTCCGCCATAATGTCACAGTTCCGATAAAAATCACAGATCGCCGCCATTACTAGTAAAAAAAAAAATATTAATAATAATAAAAATGCTATAAAACTATCCCCTACTTTGTAGATGCTATAACTTTTGTGAAAACCAATCAATATACGCTTATTGCAATTTTTTTTTTTACCAAAAATATGTAGAAAAATACATATCAGCCTAAACTGAGGAAAATAGGATTTTTAAAACAGCTTACCTGTAAAATCTTTTTCTTTGATGTACATCAGGGGACACAGAGCCATAGTACTGACTACGTGGGTTATATCGGCGAAAAAACTACACACGTAGTAAGTACTACGGCTCTGTTTCGCCTGATATAAGAAAAGAAAATAGGATTTTTAAAACAGCTTACCTGTAAAATCCTTTTCTTTGATGTACATCAGGGGACACAGAGCTGTAGTACTTACTACGTGTGTAGTTTTTTCGCCAATATAACCCACGTAGTAAGTACTACGGCTCTGTGTCCCCTGATGTAAGAAAATAAAAAAATGTTTTTTATATATTTTTGGGGGATATTTATTATAGCAAAAAGTAAAAAAATTAAAACCGCAGAGGTGATCAAATACCCCCAAAAGAAAGCTCTATTTGTGGGGAAAAAAAAGGTTGTACATTTTTATTTAGGTGCAATGTTGCATGACCGCGCAATTGTCAGTTAAAGAAACACAGTGCCGAATCGCAAAAAGTGCTATGGTCAGGAAGGGGGTAAAGTATTCGAGGTTGAAGTGGTTAAATACAACCTGGCACACTCTGTTTGCAGCAGACAGAGGATGAGCCTCTCACTTCTTGTCAGCTTAATGGACAGCTTGGAGCCTTGGACCAATGGTAAAGCACCATTGGCCAAAACTGTCCAATAAAAATGCTGTAGTGATGGCTGTCCTCTCACTGCAGTGTCATAGAAGGGGGCAGATGTCTAAAAGACAGCCCAGCACTCTTAACTAGAAGGAATGTATAACCTCAAACTTCAGTAATTTGTCCGTTAAGCCACCTGCTTGAGTACAGTTTTTGAAAATATAGTAAATTACCTTAAAAAAAATATATAATAATTAATTGTATATTACTTACTGATGGTAATTAACCCCTTGCCACCCAGGCCAATTCTGACATGTAACAATTGTTCTTATTTGCTAGAAAATTACCCCCAAACATTATACATATTTTTTTAGCAGACACCCTAGGGGGGAAAAAAGGGTGGTCTTTGCAACCTTTTTATGTCAAACCGATTGTCCGTTTTCAACCGATCCACCAGAGGAATGGAAAAAAGGGTTTCCATCCATCTGCATTTAGCGGATCGGGTATCAGTGGACATGTCACTGCTGACATCCGTCGTTCCTTAGAGGTGAAGCTGAAAAACTGACAAGCGGACCTGAACGGTCTGTATGTGTGAAAGGGGCCTAACATTCGAGGCTTGTGTATCTAGCTCTAATAGCCAGTGCCTCACCAGTCACTGACCTCGCTGCATGTCCCTGCTACCTATTCCTAAAAAATGTAAAGTGTAAATAAAAAGATATCATTTTTGACAAGTCCTTTAGTAAAAAAAAATAAAAACGTAAAATTTTCCATGATGTATATCCAACATCAATCACATCATCCCATAATCTGGAACCACATCGATTACAATGCCTGACGTCCACCAACCCTGACATATGTCTGGCCCCATTGCTTCACTTCCACTGAATGACAGGTCATATATATATATATATATATATATATATATATATATATATATATATAAATCAGGTCTAGTGATGGACGAACTTCTGACGGGACATTTCGCAAACGCGATCCATGAACATGCCCAAATGTTCGTGAACCGCAAGGTTCTCGGCAGACCCCATTGACTTTAATGGCAGGCGAACCTTAAAAACCTCCAGGTCATATTTTCAGTCACAAAATACTTACTAGCTGTGCACACAGTCCCACAACACGGACACTGACATAACAAAAGTATTAAGTGAATCTGGGATCGACAACGACAAGCATTCTTTTTTTATCTGTGAAATTTTGTCAATTCAGGAGCGCATGAAGGCCATGGAGGAGAGGCAAGGTCAGGCCAGGCTATGAAGGGGGTGCAGGAGATGATCAGTGCCACAGTCAGGGCAGCGCAGTCCTGTGCCAGTGTCCCAGTGTGCCAACCTGTGCTTGAGCCCCTGACCCCTCCCTCTGCCCGGCCCTTACCTCCACCTATGCAGGGCTCCACTGCGGTGGTCCGGAGGTGCCAGTCCAGTGCTGATCCTCAACCATGGTGCTGGCACTGCCTGCTGATTAGACATGTGCGATTAGTTTCGTATGAATCTCAAATTCGTACGAATTTTCCTAAATTCGTATGTTCGGGAGGATCCGAAATACGAATTGCCATGCATCCGAATTGTGTACGAAATACGAACTTTTGTTTATGAATCCCCAGGAGGAAGTCAGCACAGCACAGGGATGGTGGGAGCCCCTCATCTAACGAAAATTCGTATTTCGGATAGGAAATTCTTCAACGGAATTTCGTATTTCGGTTAAAAACCAAACTTCCATCAGCATCGACTGTCATATTGAGGTATATTTTTGCCTTTAAATTCATCGTAAAGAACATTCGTACAAGTTAACGAACCTAACCACAATTCGTATTTCGTACGAATTGAAATTGAATTTCGGACACGAAATACGAATTAATTTTAATACGAACCATAATGGAACAGAACAAAACAAATTTATTGACGGCGCCCGTGTCTACTGCTGATTGGCTTCTCCGCTGCTATCTCCCTCACTGACACCAGCACTGAGTTAGAACACTGAAGCCAGCACTGCGATAGAGACTAAGCACTGACACCAGCACCGAGATAGAGAGCAGTGACGCCACACCAGCACAAAGATAGAGAGCACTGACACCACACCAGCACTGAGATAGAGAGCAATGACACCAGCACCGTGATAGAGAGCACTGACACCAGCACCGAGATAGAGAGCACTGACACCAGCACCGAGATAGAGAGCACTGACACCAGCACCGAGATAGAGAGCACTGACACCAGCACCGTGATAGAGAGCACTGACACCAGCACCGAGATAGAGAGCACTGACACCCCACCAGAAACGAGATAGAGAGCACTGACACCAGCACCGTGATAGAGAGCACTGTCACCAGCACTTCAAACAGGAGGGTACGGGCATATAGTATGGTATGGTACGGTACCCTATATACTGTACACCCATACCAGTCCTTAAAAGGACCTTTATGGACCTAATAGTAGCTAGTGAATTTCAGACTGCTCCAAACACCAAACTGTCCCTACACTGAGAAACGACAGCTGCAGAATCGGTCAGCACTGCAGTGCACTATAATATGCTTACTATATTTGAAAGAAAGTATATTATACGTGTATTACAACCCTATATATTGTACACCTATACCAGTCCTTAAAAGGACCTTTGTGGACCTAGTAGTAGCTACCTAGTAGCTAGTGAATTGTAGACTGTCCCTGCTCCAAACACCAAACTGTCCCTACACTGAGAAAAGACAGCTGCAGAATCAGCCAGCACTGCAGTGCACTATAATATGCTTTCCATATTTGAAAGAAAGTATATTATAAGTGTATTACAACCCTATATACTGTACACCTATACCAGTCCTTAAAAGGTCTTTTGTGGACCTAATAGTAACAGACTGACTGTCCCTTCTCCACACAGTGTCCTTTCCCTACACTGACAAAAGACAGAATGTAAAATGGCTGCCAGATCAGGTCTTTTTAAAAGGTAGGGAGTATGTCCATGTGCTGAAATGTCTCAATTGGCTGTCCTGTACCCCATAATGGATGTGTCATGGGTCAAAGTTCTTTACAATGTAAACGAAAATGTCCGCCGCGAACAGCGCCAGAAGTCCGCCGCTTTGGCAAATCGCGAACGAGCAAAGGCCTTCTCTAATCAGGTCTTATAGATACGATTATAAACCAAGGGATGAGGTCTCCCGCATGACATGACTGACCATATATGGTCAATTAAAGTGGTAGTAATAAGACTTACCTGTAGGTACTGTGAATATCTCCTAAACTTCCACAGTTTAGGAGATATTCAGGGTTGATGCACAAATGACCTCACCGGCGCATGCAGGGCCGGTGCTACCACTAGGCAGCTGCCTAGGGTGCACTACTGCCTAGGGCGCCCGGCCACTGGTGTTCCTACTCTCTTCTCTCTGCAGTAAGCAACTAAGTCTCAGCATCAGCAGGCAGCTCCCGCTCTGTTCGTACATTGTGTCAGACTGTGTCTGTGTCTCGACTCTTGAATGAATGGAAGCAAGCAAACATTCACCGATGGGCACTGGTAGGCTGCATTGATGGGTGCTGGTGAGACTGTATTCAATGGCCTCATTGATGGGCGCTGGTGAGGCTGCATTGATGGGTGCTGGTGAGGCTGCATTGATGGGCACTGGTAGGCTGCATTGATGGGCACTGGTAGGCTGCATTGATGGCGCTGGTAGGCTGCATTGATGGCGCTGGTGAGGCTGCATTTGATGGCCACTTCATTAAAAAGGTGGGGTATACATAGGCAGGGCAAAATGAGGTTTCGTCTAGGGTGTCAAAAATCCTTGCACCAGCCCTGGGTGCATGCTCTCTGAAGGTCTGGCTTTCAGTAGTGGACCTTTAGAGCTTGTGCCGTAAATGGCAGCTCCCGTGCGTATGCGCAGGAGTGATGCCATTGCTCACTCAAGTAGCTGGAGCCCGCAAACCCGGAAGGAAGACCGGGGGAAGATGTTAGCCATTTCAGTGGTGACAGCGAGGCACTGGAGGGCTTATTTCTAAAGAAAGTCTATCATAAAGTGCTAGTATGCAATGCATACTAGCACATTATGACATTGCCTTGCATGGAATTTTTTTTATTTTTTTTAACCACCTGCAAATTACTACCACTTTAATTTGGAGGGGAGCTCACATAGGATTTTTGCATGGCTTTCCTCTTAAAATTCATACCTGGCCCAGGTATGAATTATGGGTAAACCCCATATTCCAGGCTTATCTACTTACATGACCATGTAAGTGAATGGGGCCAGTGATGTCACTGGTAATAATACTGCTCTTATACATAACGTTCACCTCCTATTGAATGAGTAAATGAATCAGGCCAACCCTTAAGCTTATCCCTACCATCAAGCCCTTAGAACAGTGTGTTCCACTCTTAATTGGTATTTGTGTGTACAGCAATTGCAAAGCCCCAGGCTTTATTTTCAACTTGCCATCTCAGAACCAAAGTAAAGTCCTAGAAGGCAATGAGAGCTGCGCATACAGTATTTATTTGATGTGGTTTTTTTAACAGGTTTTGTTTTAGCATATTTCCTTTTGGTATGAATGTCTGCAATGGAACCTTCTGGTATGTACTTGTCACGGGTTACAAGTGGTGGATACCTGGTTTAATTTGTTTTCAATAACTTTTAATTGCTACTTAAACTATGACTTTGTCCAGGGATCTGAGGCCACTAGCATAAATAACATTTTTATTTGTGGATTCTGGTTTATGAAGGCATAAAGAAGTGAAAATGTTTTGCCTTATCTATAACATCTAGATACAGTATCTCAAAAAAGTGGGTACACCCCTCCCGTTTTTGTAAATATTTTATTATATCTTTCATGTGACAACACTGAAGAAATGAAACTTTGTTACAATGTAAAGTAGTGAGTGTACAGCTTGTATAACAGTGTAAATGTGCTGTCCGCTCAAAATAACTCAACACAGTCATTAATGTCATGTAAGTGAAAATGTCCAAATTTGGCCTAAATGGTCAATATTTTGTGTAGCCAGTTGCTCTCATTTTCCTCAGAGCTTGGTAAATGTGGTAAAGATCTTGGCAATATGGTATAGATCTGCTGATTTCGATCATCCAATCATGTGCAAGCAAAAATGTTTTTTTTTTTTTTTCTGCCTTGCACAAGATTGTAAAAAATACTCAAATTGAAGAAAAGGAGTGCAATTACAAAATAGTCTGCATAGTCTATTTGCTTTTAGTAAATCCACCCACAGAGAAATAAAGCACTTTTCTAGTAGAGTGGATACAGCTTAGAGCCTCTGTCTAGTTTTTATTGAGCTCATAAGGATATTTAAATGTACTCACTGTCTCTTTCCCAGCAAGGGTTGGCAATGGCAGCCTCCTATTTCTCTGAAATGTAGTCTTAAACAGTATGGCAATTTGTCTTTGCATAGTCTAATTTTACTGCATTTAGCCTTGGGAAGGAAGGTGTAGAACTGTAGCCAATGAGATGTTGTTGCATTGCGGAATACTGTGACTCTAATAAATAGAACTTGCTGATTGTAGGTGAGAGCATCCATTACTTCACTATCCATTCTCATTTTTTTGAACAAGCTGTATTCCAATTACTACAGTAGAGAAAGGTAAATGGTCAGGACACTGTACAGAGAAGAGGCTGCAAACTTATAGAAGATTCCAACATCTGCTGTATGGTGGTAGCATTGATTGGCAGGTACCACAGCTATAGCTGAGTATTTTGCTTATCAACCACTCATGACTCAACTCCAGCGGCAGTCAGTGATTGACAGGTGGTGGGTGGCTAGAGCATGTCTGTTTATGCAAGAGCCAAAGCAGAGTTAAGCTGGGTTTTTTTTATATTTGTGATCTAGGCCTGATCATTTTTGGAAAGGTGTTTGAGAAGACAAAGGTGGAGGATAGTAAATTTGAAGTGATTCGTTTAAAAAACAAAATAAATAACAAACGTTATACTTACCTCCTCTTTGCAGTTGGTTTTGAACAGAGCAGCCTGGATCCTACTCTTCTGGGGTCCCTCTTTGCTGCTCCTAGCCCCTCCCTCCTTTGAGGGGCCTTCAGCCAGCAGGTTGCTACAGGGGGCACCCAAGCCACATCAGAGCTCTGTGTATCCATTCAGACATGGAGGCCCGACCTGGCCCACCCCCTCTCTCTCCTGATTGGCTGACTGACTTTGATTTGATTTAGGTAATTAGTGGAGGTGCTGCTACACACAGAAGTTTTTTTATTTGAATGCATATAATTCATTAAGATAAAAAACCCTTATGCCTTTATGACTCCTTTGAGTTTAAAAGGGTGTCTGGCATTGAATTTAAAGTGTTACTAAACCCACAACAGTAAAATCAGTCTGTAGCTGCAGTACAGCATGCTTGTTATACTAGCTGTAAAAGCCTGCCATTGTGTAAAAAGTCTGTTTGATCCTGTCTTCTCTGAGCTTCTCCTTCCACAGTCCCCCAATCTATAGCTTGACATTAGAGAGCCTTGGGAGCACTCTGCACACGCTCATTTTGGTGTATATTGCTAAAGTTGTTTTTTTTTTCTTCTTGGGTGCATGTAGTCGGTGCAGGGCCAATCAGCACTGTCCAGACAGAGGGTCAGGGGTCCTGCAGCCTCATTAGGACTGTCAGCGTAGAATGGAAACTCCTCCTACAAGCTTTAACCAGACACTGATAGAAATCACAAGACTGTTATATACTGCTGATGAGAAAGGGTACTTAGAAGCTTATATTTACTAAAATAAATATAATTTCCATGTCATGTGTACTGTAGAAGCCCAGATATAGTGAATTCAGGGTGCTGAGTTTAGTAACACATTAAGCTAAATAAGACAATGTGCAGCTTCAGCAGATTATATTGTCCTTGAGCTCACAGAGTCCCTTTCTTGAGCTATTTTTTTTTTTTTCTTCATACATAGGATATGCATAGAAGCACAGAGATCATCAGTATAAGTGGAAGCTGCAATAATTTGCTCACTTACATTTAAAAATCCCAGAATAATTGCTTAATATGCATTAGTCAAACCAAAAGAATATCTATGAGAGAGCTGCCTGCAGTAAAAGGTGCATGTGATGTGGTGGCCCGTCCTTGGAGTTGAGTTTGACATGGCTGGTACAGAGTTTATCGGGGCATGTGAATTAGAAAACACAGAACAATTTTCCTGACAGATAACCCAATTCACAGATGTACTTCAGCTTTGTATTTAGTTGTTTGACTTTGCGCACACCCACACTTTAAATACACGATACTGTTTCTTTGGGTGATATCCACCAACTCAATAACCATCAATTGGTTTGAATAAGCTTTTGGCCACTAAAATTTTATGTTGGTACCAGTGGCGGCTGGTGCTCCATCTTTTTGGGTGGGCACAAAGAATGCCCGAACCAGCCCCCCCCCCCCCCCCCCCCCGGTCACTCGCCCGCAATAGGGCCTACAGATAGTTTGATAAATAGACAGAGAAATTAGATAAATGGACACATGGATTGATAGATACTGGGTGGGAGGGAGGGATGGATGGATAGATACTGGGTGGGAGGGAGGGATGGATGGATAGATACTGGGTGGGAGGGAGGGATGGATGGATGGATAGATACTGGGTGGGAGGGAGGGATGGATGGATGGATGGATAGATACTGGGTGGGAGGGAGGGAAGGATGGATGGATGGATAGATACTGGGTGGGAGGGATGGATGGATGGATAGATACTGGGTGGGAGGGAGGGATGGATAGTTACTGGGTGGGAGGGAATGGATGGATGGATGGACACTGAGCGGGATGGATAGATGGACACTGAGTGAGTGGGATGGATGGATAGACCGTGAGTGGGATGGATGGATAGACCGTGAGTGAGTGGGATGGATGGACGGATGGACAATGAGT
Source organism: Lithobates pipiens (assembly GCF_037356315.1). Taxonomy (NCBI): domain Eukaryota; kingdom Metazoa; phylum Chordata; class Amphibia; order Anura; family Ranidae; genus Lithobates; species Lithobates pipiens. The sequence goes on from NW_027507785.1 coordinate 247,276,049, forward strand.
GAGCGGGATGGATGGACAGTGAGTGAGTGGGATGGATGGACAGTCAGTGAGTGGGATGGATGGATGGATGGACAGCGAGTGAGTGAGTGGGATGGATGGATGGACACACACAGATCAGTGATGAGGACTTACATGTCTGTTAATGAGGCTCTGTCCTGAGCAGGAATCCATGGCTAGTGATTGGCAGCTGTGACTCCTCTTCTGCCCCATACACTGGCTATGGTCTTATCTCGGTGTGTAGTCAATCACACAAGGCTGCTCTCCTTATATATACAGGATGGGCTGTGTGTTTAACAAGAGCCTCCACTGACAGTGCCGAGACACAGCAACACCAGTGGAGATAATAGAAGCATTGAGAATCAGCACTTGATAAACACACAGCCCGTGTGAAACCTCCCCATCCATCCATCCTGTAGAAATAAGGAGACCGGCCTTGTGTGATCGTCAGTGATTCTAATATCTCCACTGGTGTTGCTGTGTCTCATTTGGCTGTGTCAGTGGAATCATTCAACTCTAACCCCCTCCTGCGGATTTCCAGCATCTACCTTGTTGTTGTCTGGAGTTTCATAGCGGCAAGTGCAGGAGATCACTCCTCCGCTCGGCCCACTGGTCTGACACAGGGAAAACCGGAAGTGATATACTAACTGGTCTGTCACTCAAAGCACATAGTATAGTAATCCTATGGGCGCCGGGCGGATGCAGATCGGCACTTTTCATTGCGCCACAATGGGTTAAAACCCCGCAAATGAAGCGCCACGTCTGCAATCTTGTGATTGCATTGACGTGGTGCTTCACATAGTCCACTGTGTCTGGCGCTCGAACACAGTGCACTTAAGCACTTTTTTTCATTTATTTTTTCTTTTTTTTTTTTTTAAAGGGCCATTTGAAGAAAAAAAAAAAATCACATTTTTAAAAAAAAAAAATTTTTTGTGGCTGACTGCCTGGAGGGGGGCGACGCCCGGGCGCCCCTATGGATGAGCCGCCACTGGTTGGTACACAATAGAGCTCTAAACTCAGTTGGATATCATTCAAAGCAGTCAAATGTTTTTAGTTAGTCCACAATATCGCAATATTATTACAAATTATGGAGGTAAGCCAATAAATAATACGTTCTTAGTATCATCTATTGTCTAATGCAGCCTTTTTTTTATCCAGGGTACCTTGAGATTTTTGTTCAGGGGTGCCTTGGCAAAATGCCTAAAAATTGATCAAACATTGTATACAAGCTAGCAGGTCCATCAAGCCTACCTTTTAGTGACAGAAAGCCACAGGTTTTCATTATGCACCATTACGACTTTCTAGACACTGGTATCCCAACAACCAATGACATCATCAGTTAACATGGACAATATCTGTTGCCTCCATGGGATCCTTGTTTGACCCTCCCCTGCCCCTTTCCCTCAGCACTGGGGTGACAGTAGGCGACAGATGGAGAGAGATTGAAGGAGAAGAGAAACATAGGAATACTAGTCAGTACCAGCGTTCAAAAATGTATTTGCTTTGGAAGAATAAATCACATCTAGCGTTGGGTGTCCTACGTGTGGATCTTTCTGCATTGTGTAAAACTATTAGAATATTTTTTTTTTTTACATTTTAGAATGGGGTGCCTCAAGCATGTCCATAATATTATAAGGTGCCTCGACTAGAAAATAAATAAAAATAAAAGTTGAGAAACACTGGTCTAATGTACTATGCACAATGCTGGTGCTACACAGTAGCGAAAACCAAAGCAGTCAAGCTTCCAACTATTACCTACAATATTTAATTTTTTTTTTTAGATATTGTACTACATGTATGCAGATATGAGGAAAATTAGTCTAGACTTTTTTGTGTTTCTGTTGTGGTTTACAGTTTTCGATGATCAAAGTTTCCAAACATGAAAGACAGCACAATGTTTTACCACATAGGCTTCAGATGCTAATCAGTACAGATACATGTTCCATTGTGGAACAAAATCTTTCTATGTCACCTAGTTTTTCATGGGAATAAATCCAGTCTTCATTACATTATGGTCCAAGTATAAAATCTGAATTATGTTCTTGCATTTTCTATCACAATGCTAATAAAATACATGGGCCAAAATATTTTATATATATATTTATTTATTTATTTTTTTTATGGCAAGTTACATGTCACAGCACTTTTCTAGTACCCACTGTGAGAATGAATTTCTTCAAAATTCGGAGATTATTTTCATTTACTGCTGTGCCTCTAGGAAAGGCGATAGGACTTTGGCAAGCTTTGATGGACACCCCCCTGGCCCAGCATAGCCCTATAACCCTACCCCACTCCATGACAGCTCAGTATTTTTTAGCAAGCCCCGCTGGTTACAAAGGATGGGGAGATGGCGAAGGTATTGAATTTATTCTTTTCCTCAGTCTTCACAAGGGAATCGGGGGGGGGGCTTCAGTAACCAAAACTGCAGTGCTTATCTTTATAACACATTACAGGAAGCACCTCCATGGATAACAGAGGACAGCATTATAATTAAACTTGGGAAACTTAACATGAACAAATCACCGGAGCCAGATAGCGTGCATCCGAGGGTACTTAAGGAACTCAGTCAAGTAATTGCCAGACCTTTGTACCTAATTTTTACTGACAGGCTACTGACTGGAATGGTACCAGGTTATTGGAAAAAAAAAAGCCAATGTAGCACCAATATTTAAAAAGGGCCCAAAATGCACCCCTAGGAATTACAGACCAATTAGCCTAACATCAATAGTATGAAAGCTCTTGGAGGGGATGATAAGGGACTATATAAAAGATTTTAGTAATAAGAATAGTATCATTAGCAGTAATCAGTATGGATTCATGAAGAATCGTTCTTGCCAAACCAATCTAATAACCTTCTATGAGGAGGTGAGCTGCCATCTAGATAAAGGAAGGCCCGTAGACGTGGTGGATCTGGATTTTGCAAAAGCATTTGACACAGCGCCCTGTAAATGTTTACTGTACAAAATAAGATCCGTTGGCGTGGACCGTAGGGTGAGTACATGGATTGAAAACTGACTACAAGGGTGAATTTAGAGGGTGGTGATAAATGGGGGGGGGGGGGTACTCGGAATGTTCAGAGGTGGGTAGTGGGGTCCCCCAGGGTTGTGTACTGGGACCAATCCTATTTATTTTGTTCATAAACAACCTGGGGGATAGGGGTAAACAGTTCAATCTGTGTATTTGCGGACGATACTAAGCTAAGCAGGGCAATAACTTCTCCGTAGGATGTGGAAACCTTGCAAAAAGATCTGAACAAATTAATTCAGTGGGCAACTACATGCAAATAGTTAAATGTAGAAAAATGTAAAATAAAGCATTTGGGTGGCAAAAATATGAATGCAATCTATACACTTGGGGGGGGGTTCTGGCTCTGGGGGAATCTAGGATGGAAAAGGACCTAAGGGGCCCAGTAGATGATACCAGCTTGGCATTGCATGCCATTGCTGAGCTTTCTAACAAAGCAAATAGAATATTGGCAGGCATTAAAAAGGGGATCAACTCCAGAGATAAACAATAATTCTCACGCTCTACAAGACTCTGGTCTGGCCGCACCTAGAATATGCTGTCCAGTTCTAGGCACCAGTCCTCAGGAAGGATGTACTGGAAATGGAGCGAAAGAGACAGAGAGTACAAAGAGAGGCAACTAAGCTAATAAAGGGTCTGGAGGATATTAGTTATGGGGAAAGGTTGCACGCACTGAACTTATTCTCTCTGGAGAAGAGACGATTGAGAAGGGATACAACTTACATTTTATAATACCATACTGGTGACCCCACAAGAGGGAATAAAACTTTTTTCATGGAAGGGAGTTTAACAAGACTCATGGCCACTCATTAAAATTAGAAGAAAAAAGAGGTTTAACCTTAAACTACGCAGAGGGTTTTTACTGTAAGAGCAGCAAGGATGTGGAATTCACTTCCACAGGCGGTGGTCTCAGCAGGGAGCATCAATATTTTCAAAAAACTATTAGATAAGCACCTGAACAACTGCAACATACAGGGATATACAATGTAATACTGACATATAATCACACACATAGGTTGGACTTGATGGACTTGTGTCTTTTTTCAACCTCAACTACTATGTAACTATAACACAGAAAGAGAAGAGCGTCTTGCATCCTGTAGTGTAGTCCAAGGTATTGAATTAACAGGTAAGTAAAAAAATTCTCTTATCTTAAATATACAGTACACAAGCTTGATATTCATACCAGGGGACATCCCAAAAGCAAAAAATAAGTAGGGTGCACAACAAGGTAAACAGGGCTATGCCAACATGGCCAATATTAAAAGGGTTAAAACAGACCCAAATCAGTGCTTTGCAGTGAAAAGTTGCCTACATTAAAGCTTGTTTGTCCACCTGGAAGAGCTTGGAGAAGGTATGAAATGAAAACTAGATGATGGTCTTGCAAACTGGGCAACAGAGACTGGATGTTGGAATGCCCAGGAAACCCCCAATCTGGTGGAGTGAGCATGCAACAATGCTGGAGCCGTCTTTTCTTTACAGTGTAAGCTCTTGAGAAAAGTGGTCATCTCCACCTGACATTAGTGGATTTTGAGTCAGGCAGCCACCTTAACCACTTCAGGCCCGACTTATAAACATATGACGCCCACAGATAGGATCTCCCATCCTGGGTGGGCATCATATGACGTCCTCCGATTCCTGGCCGTCTAGGAGGCGCGCGTACGCCCGCGGCATTGCTCAGGACCCGGTCTGTGTGCCCGGCGGCTGCGATGTCCGCCAGGCACTCATGATTGCCCGGGAACGCAGCAGGACCGTGGATCTTTGTATGTAAACACACAGATCCACGTGCTGTCAGAGGAGAGGAGACCGATGGTGTGTTCCCAGTACAGAGGAATACCGATCGGTCTCCTCCCCTTGTGAGTCCCATCAACCCCCACAGTTGGAATCACTCCCATAGGGAACATATTAACCCCTGCAGCGCCCCCTGGTATTAACCCCTTCTCTGCCAGTCACATTTACACAGTAATCAGTGCAATTTTATAGCACTGATCGCTGTGCAAATGTGAATGGTCTCAAAAATGTGTCAAAAGTATCCAACGTGTCCCCCATAACGTCACAGTCACGGAAAACCTATTTTTTGTGCTATAAACAAAAAAAGAGCGACAATAAATATCGCATTTAAAAAAAAATAGCAATTTGCGATTATTTATTGGTTTGTGCAAAAGTTATAACATCTACAAAATAGGGGATAAATTTATGGCATATTTTTTTTTTTTTTTAACTGGTACTGGTGGCGATCTGCGATTTTTTTTGTATGTCCTTTTTTTTGATCACCTATCAAATACCATCAAAATAAAGCTCTATTTGTGGGAAAAAAAGGACATCAATTTTGTTTGGGTGCAACACCGCACGACAGCGCAATTGTCAGTTAAAGCGACGCAGTGCCAAATCGCAAAAAGTGCTCTGGTAAGGAAGGGGGTAAAATCCTCCGGGGCTGAAGTGGTTAAGTAGAAAGGTAGGTCTTGGGAAGAAGACCATATTTGTGTCTTTATAATGGATCAGGACAGCCACCAAGAAGGCCACTTTGGAGGAAAGATTACCCAAATAAAATTCTCTAATGGGTTCAATGGGTGGTTATTACAGTGCACAAAACTCATGGGATTGAAAAAAAAAAAAACTGCTCACACCAGGCAAAGAAAGATTTCCATGTACTATTTTAAGTTTTTTAAGTGGCGTGTAGCAATGTAAGGAACGAAGGGAAAAAAATAAAAATAAATCAGACACAACAATGCCCTTTAAGGCCTGGTCTTCCACAGCTATGTTGTTAAAACCAGTGACTGAGAAGCAGGATGGAAATGAGATAGAAGATCTTGTGTATAAAGCTTATCTGATCGCCATGTAATTATTGGGGTCCATGAGATAAGGTGAGAAGACACCCATAGGGGTTTCTGGTGGTGGGCACACTGATAGAAGAAAAAAAAAAAAAAAAAAGGAAAATTTTGACTGTTTAGGGCACATTATTTATTAGTGGACACTTATATCAGTGCAGGTCCACCCACCTTCCCATGAAACACTGCAGTCACTTTTCTTTATAGAACGGACACTTACACCATGGTCTCAGTTGTTCATAGAGTACCTCCAGCCATGCTGAAATTAGATAAGCAGAACATAGCAACAACACCACATTTTATAATACAATTAGGGCGGGTCATTGGCGCTGTCCTGAAAGACTCAGGAATAGAAATACAGTTACTGGTAAGTCTAACTAAGGTTTTCTCCCTTCGTCTTTCATAACAGCACCTGGAGATAAGAGTACTCACTCTAGGGTGGGACCACCACCTGCAGGACTTTTCCTGCCGAAAGATTGTTCTGATGCTTATAGCAAGTTCAACCTGTAGTGGTGGGTAGAGCTGGACAATTTTCTGAAAAAAAAAAACCCAAAAAAGCAACAACTCGATTCAAATAGAGTTCTTTTTTTTTTTTTTGATAGACACCGTGCCGGTCCCGAGGAGCTGCGGGCAGGAGTTTTTAGGCAAGGCCGCGGCGTCCGGCCTCGTGGACTAGGCCAAAGCCGTGGCCTCACCTAAAAACTCCTGCCCGCAGCTCCTCAGTACCGGCGCGGTGTCAGCACCAGTCCTGGTGAAAAAAATAAATAAATAAAAAATCGATTTGTCAACTCGATTCAAGATTTAAATCGATTTTTTTTCCCAGCCCTAGTGGTGGGTAAAGGTGGGAAAGCTTGTCCACGTGGCTGCTTTACAGATCCGATCTGGGAAGCTCCTGCTCATTCCGCCCAAGACATTGCTACCACCCATAGTTAATGGGCCCCTACCCCTGCGGGAGGATCTGCCCCTGAAGCTCTATAGGCTTCACTTATGGCCATTCACAGCCATCTTCCTATAGTGCATAGGTGTCCAACCTGCGGCCCTCCAGCTGTTGTGGAACTAAAAGTCCCATGAGGCACTGCAAGGCTAACAAGTGCAAGCATGGCTTTCAAAGGCAGAGGCATGATGGGACTTGTAGTTTTGCAACAGCTGGAGGGCCGCAGGTTGGACACCCATGCTATAGTGTTTTTAGAAGCACTGTACCCTTTTTAGTCAAACCCTGTAATACCAGTGATAGGTCCCATTTCGGGGGAAAAAAAAAAACGTATAAAAAGGTACTGGCCTAGCACTGGACAATACCTTAAAAAAATTGTATAATAAGCAGCTCCTGAGATAACTGTCTCTCAAGGAAAACCGATAAAGAGGCCACTTGGACCTTCAGGGTACTAGCCGCCAACCCCATCTCCATTCCCTCCATGTTTTTAAATAAATTGCTCTGGTGACCTTTTTTCGGCTACTTAATAGGGTTGAGACTAGGTTGTCTGACAAGCCTTTTCTTTTTAGGATCTGCCTCTCAGTAACCACCCTGTCAGTCTGAGGTGGGATGTTGAAGGGGTCCCTGAGTTGGGAGGTCTCTCTGCAGTGGAAGAACCCAGTGATGTTCCACCACCATTCTCTGCACAGTTGAAAACCAGGCTCTCTTGGGCCAGAAAGGAGCCACTAGAATCGTACTCGTGGCCTCCCTTTGCAGCTTCTTTAATACCAACGGGATCATTTGAAAAGAGGGGGGGAGGCGTAGCACAAGCGGAAGTTCCACGGCTATGCTAGCACGTCCAACCCGCTCGTTTGGTTTTGCCTGTTCAGCGAAAAATAAGCCTCCGCCTTTGTGTTGGTTTTGAATGCAAACAGATCTATCTGAGGAACTGCCCATCTCTCTATTGGCCTCTGGAATACCTCTGAGTTCAGACTCCATTCTGATTCTAGTATCCTTTCTCTGCTCAGAAAATCTGCTACTAGATTCAGATCTCCCTTCAGGTGCACCGCTGTTAGGGACGTCAAGTTGCTTTCTGCCCAGGACAGAATCTTAAGGGCCAAGGATAGTAGCACCCTGCTTCTCGTGCCTCCTTGCCGTGTTATACAAGCCACTGCTGTGGCGTTGTCTGACAACACTTGAACATGGTGACCTTGGACTAGATCCTCAAAGAAGAAGAAGAATAGCCTTTAGCTCCAATCGGAGGATCTCTTGGCTTCCTTCTTTATGCGTGTCCCTTGAGCCATCTGCCCTTCCAGATGGGTGCCCCAACCCCAAGAACTTGCATCCGTTAAATTCCTTTCTACGGGAAAACACCAGAGTAGGCCCTTGTCCAACTTTGAGAGACTTCACCACCACCAGAGCTTCCTCTTCCTCTCGATTTCTCCAGAGACTGCCCATAGGGCCAATTCCTCAGAATTGCCTGTTGGTGATCCCTTGCATGGAGACATGCCCATTGTACTGCTGGTATTGATGTTGTGAGAAGTCCTAATACTGACATAGCTGCCCTGATAGAGAGTGCCAGGTTTGTCTGGGTGTTTACTGCATTTTGGGCCTTCTCTATTTTTTCCTCTGGGAGAAAGATTCTTTCCTGTATGGAATTGATGGTATATCCCAGAAATGTTATTGTCCGAGACAGGATCATGTTTGTATTTCTCCTTGTTTATGATCTAGCCGAGACCTTACAAGTGTCTTTGTCTCCCTCAGATCTTTCTCTAATTGATCCCTTGTTTAGGCAAATAGTAGGAGGTTGTATAGATATGGTACAATCGATATTCCTCTTACTCGGAGAGGAGCTAAGGCTTCTGCTATAATTTTCGCAAATATCCTCGGTGATGACAGCCCGAAAGGAAGGGCTCTGAACTGTAGATGTGAGATTGAGTCTCCCATCTTGACCGCAAACCTTAGGTATTTCTGCATTACTGGTGCTATAGGCACATGGAGATACGCATCACTCAGATCTATGGATGCCAAAAAAAACAGCCTGGGGCCAGGAGACCATTCACTGAAAAGATTGGGTCCATCCTGAACTTCTTGTACCTGATTGATTCTGAACCTGAAGATACTAAACAGATCAATCTGAACTTCCCTGAAGGTTTCCTTACTAGGAAAACATGCGTATAGCACTCCTGTCCTTCCTCTTTGGGGGTAACAGTTATGATCACCCTTTGTATCAATTCCTATAGGATGGATGTCATTACTAGAGATTTCTCTAGGTCTCAGGGAGCCTGGATTACATAAAATCGAATTGGTTGGGGTTGAGAGAACTGCAGTCTGTAACCCTCTAATATTGTCCTGAGAATGAACGGACCGGTCATTGTTGTCTTCCACTGTGGAAAAAGGGCTTGCAGCCTTGCCAGTCGGAAGACTGCCAAAGTTTTTTTGTGTTTTGGGTAGGGGACGAAACAGTATTGAGCAAGTCAGATTCAGCAGAGGCATCTGCCATGTATTCCACTGCTTTTTGTAGTGCTGCCAGTGTATCCAACAGGTCCTTACGGGGAGTTCCTGTTTTGATATGGGTTTTCAACTGTTTAAGCCAGTGCTTTAGGTTTCTGGCCACCACAGTTGAGGCCATAGCTGGCTTCAGGTTTGCCAAGGTTGAATCCCATGCTTTCTTTAAAAGGGAGTCTGCCCTTTTATCCATGGTGTCTTTTAGGATACCCATATCCTCAAACGCAAGGTCTGTGTGATACTTGAGAAAAAGCTGCATCAAGCTTTGGTGATTTATGCCAGACTTGAGAGCTATCCTCTTCGAAAGGAAACCTTTGAGGGATTTGGAAAAGAAAGGAGCCCTCTCTGGGTCCTTCCATTCTCTTTTCAGTGTCTGACAGAAACTTATGTACAGGAAATACCTGATTCTTCACTTCACCCATGCCTTGGAACATTTTGCTGCAAAATACCTTTTGACGGTAAAGCACTTTTTTGGGGAAAAGTTGGAAGAAGCCATATCTCGAATCACAGGGGGAAAAGCAGGCCTGATCCCCCCCCCCCCCTCCCATGACAGAAGCAACGGGCACCCTAGGGGACTGCCTTCTAAGTTTCAGAAGTTCAAGACAAAAGACAGTCCAGACAAGGAAAGGACACTAGGAGGAATTGATGAAGAGGTACAGAATCCACTTTTCTGAAGGCACACAAGCAAAGAACCTTGCCTAACCTAACCCAAAAGACACTGCTAATTCCTTTTGACGCCAAACCATCTCAGGAGATTCCAGTAGGTTCAAGGCTCAGACACTTCTCCAGGGTATGGATAAAAACTGCAAGGATCCCTGGGTGGACTCAACAGTGCAGTACGGTCATTTTTGGACATTCTTAGACAGGCCTCCAAGAGACCTGTTCACGCCTGCAGAAATACCAAGATCTCCTCAGAAATCGGAAGCACTGCTTCAATTCCTCCGTTCTCTGCAAGACCAGCAAGCAGTAGTCCCAGTACCTTGCTCAGAGAGTTTTTTGGGGTTCTATTCAGTCGATTCTTGGCCTTCGAAAAGAGCGGTGGCTGGAGGCCCATATTAGTCCTCAGGAATCTGAATCGATATACATCTCTGGAAAGATTCAAAAGGGAATCACTGCAAACCATAATCCGAGCGGTTCATCCGGGAGACTGGAGATTCATCGATAACATCCAGATTCCCATTCTAAAGCCATTTTAAAAATAACAGATTTGCGGTCGGTCAGACCTATTTACAGTTCCAAAGTCTCCTGTTTGGTGAAGACCCTGGGAGATGTACAGAGGTCAAAGTACTGATTGAGATTCTATAACCCGTACAGGAGCAGGGACTAAGAGTGTTCCATTACCTCAATGACAGCCTTCTAGCGAAGCATCCAGCCCAGCCCACTAAGAACTCTGGTAGAGTATGGTTGGATAATCAGCAGAAGATTTACCTCAGTGCATTATTCAATACGAAGAATGGCACCCTATTCCTACCTCCCCAGAAGGCAAAAATAATTTCTCAAAGGAGAAAGAATCAGGACAGGTCTTCACCTGACAGCTTCAGACTGTCTCAGCCTGATAGGAGTAATGTCCTCCTGTATTCACGATACAATGGGAGATTTTTCCTCTGTGGGATTTTCAAAGGCAGAGAGTCTTCAAAATGGTATCAAATATAATTAGAGTTTAATTGAAAAAGGCTAAAACATGATAATACCTGATACCTGAATACCTAATGATAATACCATGATAAAAAATACCTAACAGTTTACTGAAGCTTTGGTAAATGCTGTGAGATATGTTTAAATAACACTCTCCACAGCCCATACAACTCACGTAGTGAGAATGGTATACTGAATGAAATAATATAAATTGCCAAAAACGTAAATGGGGATAATAGGCAAAACAGTTTTACCTGATAAGAGTGCACAGTCGCGACCGTCCATGCCTGTAGCAGCACAAGACTGAATGCCAAAGGCATCTGTCTTTTATGTGCTGCTCATTAGCAGGTGAGCATCTACAGCTGGCTCACAGGAAGTCAGAGAAAGTTGGTGAGGAAGGGGGAGGTGCCCTCCGTGTCCCTGGCACGCAGGCCCGCCTCCACAACCAGCACAGACTATTTCCACCCAGCAGGCAGCGTCATGACGTCACACGCCCACAGGAGGGGCGTGAATATGCTAATGGCAGTGACCGGCGTCCATGGCGCAAGGGGCGCTATGGCAACGGTAAACTAAACAGCCATATAACGGGACGGCCAGAGGTGCCATTCACAAAAGAGTAATGCACACATTGGCCCCCGTCTGCCGAGTGGATGGTCGAAAGCCCAAACCCAGATATCCGCCAAAGGCGGCTGACAACCACAGGGGTCCCGAACCACGGCAGCAAGAAAAGACATACAAGGGATCTCAGACAAAAGCAAACAGAAATAATTGCATAAACGAGATGGGAGGAAAAAAGGGAGACAACAGGAGCTCAGGGTCAAAATTCCACCACACAAACACCATAAGCAAATAACATACAAGCAAAAGGATATACAATATAACTCGAATACCGATTATGTATATGTAATAGCTGAATGATGCAAATACAGTGAAATATACATTGAGATAAATGTCTTATATAGACAAAGGAGCAAACAACAGAGAAAAAAAAGGAAGAATAAGTTAAAGACCGTAGCATATTCCTAAATCTAAAAGAACAAACAGATAGTAGTAGTTCTAAATTGTACAGACTTATGAACCTCCCACAGAAATGATATGACTCCCCCATACGGGTGGTGCAGTAATGTACTTGTTGGTAATACAATGGGGAAAGACCCACTCTAAATCTCAAAAGGCATAAGACATATTAGCCTCAAGGGACCCCCACTCCGACCCCCCCAGAGGCGAGCCTTCCAAGACGGGTCGAAAGGAAATCGCCTCATTGAGGCCCGGGCTTTGGTTGCCTGGAGGCGAAAGATCCATTTTTGTTCATTTCGTAAAAGGATCTTGTTCCAGTCACCGCCACGCAACCCTGGATGTACAGCCGTAATGCGTCGCCCCAGTGGCAGATCGGGATTACACGATTTCATCAAGGCTATGTGGCGATACGCATGCTTCCAGAATTCCTGGTTTGTCTTGCCTACATAACATGCACACTCGCATAAAAACAAGTAGACCATACCAAAGGTCTTGCAATTGGTGTAGTGCCTTGGTACATATTTCTCCCCATTAAGCAGCCTTCCATTTGACCTGATGTTCATAAATTGACAGTGTTGGCATCCCCCGCATCTAAATATTCCAAATCATTTACATGGATCTCGTTTATAGATTCCTCCTAAATACTCGCTCATTACCAAATTATCCCACAGGGATTTTACATGCTTGAAGGTAAAGGAAGGCTTGTCCTGTACAAAGGGACCAATGATAGGATCTAATCTAAGGACATGCCAATATCGTTGAACATTCTTAATGCTCTTGTGTGGATTTGAAAACTTGGTTATAATTCAAATAGGGTTGATGACATTTTTTTCGAGCAGACATAGGACAATATATAAGGTCATGTCGAGTTTTAGAGCATGCCCTCCTAAAAGCCTTTTTCAAACATGTTTTGGAGTACCCGCATGGCAGGAGTCTGCCCATCAATGAGTCGGCCTTCAATTTGAAGACTTTCATCCTTGCAGTTCCTCCTGACACGCAGGTACTGGCTGTAGGGAATAGAGCGAATCAATGGTTGGGGATGGAAGCTGGTGGCATGTAATATCGAGTTGCCTGATGTAGGTTTGCGATCTAGGGAGCTATTGAGATCCTTATGGCTAGTTACATCCAAAAAGGTAATCTGGTTTGGGTGAAAAGTCATGGTAAAAGCAAGGTTGAACGTATTGTGGTTCAACACTCTAAGGAATTCATGGAGATGGTCCAACGTGCCGTTCCAAACGAGCAAGATATCATCGATGTAACGATGGAAAATTGCCACGTTGTACATAAATGGACGTAGATGTTCGGATTGTGAGAGCATGCTTTCCCATTCCCCCAGGTACAGGTTGGCATAGGATGGGGCACACGAAGTACCCATCACAACCCCCTGTACCTGGATGAAGAATGCACCATTAAAAGTAGTTGTGTTTCAACACAAATTCCAAGGCCGCAAACAAAAATTTACTTTTCTTTTCTTCCAACTGGTCAGACTGCGATAAAACGTGCCGTACACACGCAAGTCAATTATCGTGGGGTATAGAACTGTATAAGACCTCTACGTCCAATGCCACAAGGTAAGATGTGGGTGGGATCTGTAACAAATGCATCGTGTCTTTGACATAAAACTCGGTATATTCAGCACAAAGGGCCGCAAATAACCATCCAGAAACTGACTCAGCTTTTCAGTTATAGAACCATTGCCCAAAATTATTAGCCGACCAGTGTCTGTGCATGTCCTTATGTAGTTTTGGTAAAGCATAAAAAGGTGGGTGTACGGGGTATATTGGTTCTAACAAATTCATACTCAGACCTTGACAGACAATACATTAGCCACGTAAGACTCGTCAGTTTGTAGAATTCCCTAATAAATTTTTCGATCTTAAGTGATTAAATCCTAGAATACCACTGCTGGTTGGAAAGAATTTTGTTACAGATGGCCTCATATTGCTCGTTATCGAGGATAACGATGTTGCCCCCTTTGTCCGAAGGTTTGAGGCCAATGACTTTAAGGCTTCTCGTTCCATAAAGCTTAAAGAGGGATTCCACCAAAAAAAAATATTAAAAGCCAGCAGCTATAAATACTACAGCTGCTGACTTTTAATAAATGGACACTCACCTGTCCCGGGTTCCAGCGATGCCGGCAGCCGAGGGCCGATCGATCGCTCGGCCCTCGGCTGCTGCCGCCACCATTCTAGGTGAGGGAATCAGGAAGTGAAGCGAATCGGCTTCACTTCCCGGTTCCCTACTGCGCATGCGCGAGTCGCGCAGCGCAATAGGAATTCTCTGCGCTGTCTCAGACCCGTGTGTGTCCCAGCAGACAGCGCGGCAGGGCAGGGCAGGAAATGGTGTAGACTCCCACGGGAGTCTATGCCCGGAAGTGGGTGTAAATACCTGTCTTTGACAGGTATCTCCACCCCCCTCCCCCCTGAAAGGTGCCAATTGTGACACCAGAGGGGGGGAGGGATCCAATCAGCGGAGGTTCCACTTTAGGGTGGAACCCCGCTTTAAGTTCTGTTGCCTGTCTGATACAGGATTGATTTTTTGAATTTCACTGCAGTCTGACAAACGCTTGACATTCAGTGTAGGAAATTTCAGACTTCTTAGATGTTTTGATATGAGGGGTTGGAAGATCTGACTGATCAAATCGACCAAGCAATTGCTCAAGGTCAATTTGATCAATCAGATCAGGGGGGTTCATTTTCATCCAACAGTGCAATCAAGTTATCAAGTACCTTTAGCTCTTGCGACTTAAAACTGGGTTGTTTAGGTGTAGCCTTCGAATACAATTGCTTCAGAATAAGTTTATATGCAAATAGCTGGATGTCCTTGATCACCTCAAAGCTATCCATGTTCTGATTTGGACAAAAGCTTAAGCCTGGAGCCAATAATGAAATTTTAGCCTCATTTAAGCTATAGGATGACTGGTTGACCACGTTTAATTTCTGAATGTTGGACAACACAGTGCATGATGCCACATCGTCCTGATCGTTCAAACTTCACCATTGTCGATTGGTTTGGCAAAAAAATTATCCTGGATTGTATTGAGAGGCTGAACACCATTACCTGCAAGATTTGACAGAGGGATATTAATGTCCGAGTAAGAGGAAGAAAGACCACCACTACCTATTGTACCTGACATCAAGTGCGAACTAGGCAATCCTGTTGTCAGAGGATTCGATGATACTTTTTTTTTTTTAATTTGTCAATTGCTTATATAGAGGTTCCGATTCCTTTTCAACAACTATAAGTTTCTGCATGTACTCGTCCCTAAGTAGGAACATCATACCTGCTGAGCAGGTAGAAAGATTTTTTTTTCCCCAGTCATTTTAAAAGTTAGTACTCATATCTTCCAAAATTGGGAAGATCTGAATACGTAAGCCGAATGGGTTCATCTCATTCCTGATATATTGTTGAAAAGAATGGATGTGCCAATGAAAGGACTTTTTTTCTAAAATCCTCCTAGGATTGGAAAACGACTGGAGCTCAGTATCCTTTTCCTTCTGTGCAAAATTCCTATAGAGACCTGACATTGTAGAGTCCCAATTAGAGCCAACATAATTGGTCATAATGCAAATATAAAGAAAATAGTAATAATCAATTTCAGATGATGTTCCAGAAAGTTCCTGGCACCGAGGGGCGAGGATTGGGTATTTGCTACCCGAGATTCAGATTAGTTATGGTAGTGCCAGGATTTTAATGGAAAGAGTATACAATGGGAGATTTTTCCTCTGTGAGATTTTCAAAGGCAAAGAGTTTTCAAAATGGTCCCCTGACACATTGGCACCTGAGGCACTTCCAACTAGGGTTCTTACAACAATGGAACAGACACCTACTTTCTCAGTCCATTCGCATAACAGCCCCAATGCACAGGAGTTTGACGTGGTGGAGAAGGAAGGAGAACCTTTTGAAGCCATGTCCTTTGGGTCATGTCTGTTGGACCACAACTACTACAAATTCCAGGGCCAAAGGATGGGGAGCCCACTCCAGCCAAGTGTCGGACCAGGGGAGATGGTCATTCAGAGCATCAGGCATCATCTTGAATATACTCGTATTGACAGCCCTAGCCCCCCCAGATCAGAGGGAGATCAGTCCTGGTTCGGATGAACAAGGCAGTGGTTTTACACATTCAATGCCAAAGGGGGGACGCACAGCAGCTCCCTTCTGAGGGAATAGGAACCAATCTGGGAAGAAAAATCTAGAAGACAAAAAGCAGTCTATCTTCCGGGACATCAAAACAAAAAAGGCAGCTCTCCTATTCTGGAGTTTTAGACCAACAAGTGGTCTCTACACCCGAAAATATTCAGGTGAATAGTGCACAAATGGGGCCTTCCCGAGTTGGATCCATTTGCGTCAGTAGCCAATACAAAGCTGCCAAGGTTCATCTCACGCCTGCCTCATAATCAGACGGTAGCAATGGTTGCCCTGTTGAGTCCCTGGCTATGCAACCTAGCCTATGCCTTCCCCCCACGGCCTCTTATACCAAGGTTCCTCTCAAAACTGGCAATGGAGAAGACAATGGTCATATCGGTCCTACCATATTGGCCAAGACGTCCACGGTTCGACAGATACCCTAGCATCAGTCCTCCAGTAAGGATACCTACAATAAAGCACAATACTTTCTTCTATCACAGGGGCATCACACCCCTCCGGACCCCCAGAAGTTGAACCTTCACGTCTGGATATTGAGCAGCAGAAGCTCCAGTTTCTAGGATGTTCCACAACGTATCGCAACTCTGCTCAAGGCACGCAAGCCCTCAAACTCCATGTAAGATAGAGTCTGGAACAAATTTAGATTTTTGCCACCTGCAAAAGCTTCAGTCCCAATACTCCCTCCTCTTTCCAACTTCTAGAGTTCCAGAAGCAGGCCCAGACTTGGGTCTCGGACTAAGTAACTTAAAAGTACAAGTGGCAGCAATTGGTGGTACAATTTTTGAAAACAGTCAAGAAGATATATCCACCTGTTAGATAGTCCTTCCCCCTCCTGGGACCTCTCCATTGTCCTAGAAGCTTTGTCCAAACCATTCGCTCCTTCAGAAACCATGTCACTATGGAACTTGATGCTGAAGCTATCCTTTTTAGTCACAGTAGCATCTGGCAGAAGGGTATCAGAGCTTCAAGCTTTAGGAGCAGGATGACAACCACATCTTCTACCCAGACTTTTCCGACCAAGATTCGGAATCACTTCACGAACTTGACTACCTTCAAGCCATGGCCACCTTCAGAAGCTCACCTAAGTTGTTCATTATCCATTGGGGAAAAAACAAGGGCAAGGAGGCAACGGCCAGGACGATTGCGTCATGGATAAAAAAGTTGATCCAAAAGGTTTACAGGGCAAAGGGGCTGGAACCACCCACTTTGATAAAAGCTCATTCCACCAGGTCAGTCTCTGCCTCTTGGGTAGTAAGGGCAAACATATAAGTTGAAACAATCTGCAGAGCAGCCTCTTGGTCATCTCAACACATGTTCATGAAACACTACAGAGTAGATCCAGGAGCTCTCTCATCTGTTGATTTTGGCAGACAAGCCATCAAGACAGCATTATCTAAAGCTAATAGTCTCACGTCTCAAATTCCTTTCCAAGCATTATCCCACCGTCTAACTAGTTATTTGTCATTTGTATGCTGCCATGGAGGCACCAGAAGACAGAAAATCATACTTACTGTAACATCAGAAGCCTTCCCTCAGCAGTAGGCCTGGGTATGGTTCCCAACGTTATGAGGTTGCAGTGACCCAGAGCCACTGCTTTGATGAATTAGAAGACAGTGAGGAGTTGATTGAAGAAACCAAAGTAAAAACAAACAAGTACAGCAAATTCATTTTTTTTTTATAAGAGAAAAAGGGTCCCTCACCTTAGGGCACTAGCAAAAAAAACTGAGCTCTCAGAGTGGGGCAGGATTATAGGGATACATCCAGCAAAGCTGACGGTCCCAGCCATTGTTCTGTGTTGTACAATTAACTTTTACCAGTTAATCCTGACAAAAAAAAAAGTGCCATTGTACGTTCCTGTGCACTTAACAGAATCCCAAACAACGTTTTTCAGCCTCCCTATCTTCTGTGAACTAAACAACTCCCTCTTATGTAATAGAGTTAAGATGATGACAGGGAAGTGTTTGCAAATAGGAAAGCAACCTAGTGTAACACTCCAGGACAGGAAGTATGTAACTGGTAGGATCACCGGTAAGAATAAATGAGGAAAACAACTTTTAAAAATATAACAAATGCAGCCACCACATATGTTGCGCTATATACATATACACACACATTTGGATTTGGAGGGGGGACAAAAAATAAATATAAAAGGGAGTGTGTCCCCCCTCAAAAGCCATACCAGACCCTTATCCAAGCATGAAGAAGGTCAGGAAGGGTGGGGGCACTTCTGAACCATACCAGGCCCCATGCCCTCAACAGGGGGGCGCTTTGGAGCATGAGAGGTTCAAGGGTCTGGGATAGTTTGGGGGGGGGGAGGGTGCACACCTTTGAGAATTTTTTAGCTGCCAAATCTTTTTTTTTTTTTTACATTCAACCGTCAGTGGGCAACCCTGCTGACAACTCATCGGTTGTTAAGGACATGGCAGCTGGCTTTTCAGCCTGCACCTTAGTAACCAGCTATTCTACAGTGAATATCAAAAAAAAAAAAAAAAATCGAAAATCACTGTTTAACCACTTGACCACTGGGCACTTAACCACTTGCCGCCCGCCCTATAGGGAATTGACGGCGGCAAAGTGGTTTCATAATCCTAACCGGACGTCATATGACGTGATTAGGATTATGAGCCGCTGCGCGCCATCGCGGCGATCGTTGTTGCGGGGTGTCAGTCTGACACCCGGCAACTACGATCTCGGTAAAGAGTCTCCGACGGAGACTCTTTACCATGTGATCAGCCGTGTCCAATCACGGCTGATCACAGTGTAAATGGGAAGAGCCGGTGATCGGCTTTCCCTCACTCGCGTCTGTCAGACGCGAGTAGAGGAGAGCCGATCGGCTGCTCCTCTGACAGGGGGGGGTCTGTGCTGATCGATTATCAGCACAGCCCCCCCGAGGATGCCCACACTGGACCACCAGGGACACCACTAGACCACCAGGGAAAAGGTAATAAAATCCATAATCCTCCCTAGACCACCAGGGATGCCAGTCAGCACAATGGGTGCCAATCAGTGCCCATAATGGATGCCAATCAGTGCCCACAATGGGCATCACTGATTGGCATGCATTATTGTTTGGCACTGATTGGCATCCATTACTATAACACCGATGCCGCCTATGAGTGCCCACCTGTGCCGCCTATGAGTGCCCACCTGTGCCGCCTGAGTGCCCACCTGTGCCGCCTATGAGTGCCCACCTGTGCCGCCTATGAGTGCCCACCTGTGCCGCCTATGCCCACCTGTGCCGCCTATCCATGCCCACCTGTGCCGCCTATCCATGCCCATCCGTGCCGCCCATCCGTGCCGCCCATCCGTGCCAGCTATCAGTGCCAATTTGTGCCACCTATCAGTGTCCGTCCGTGTTGCCCATCCGTGTCGCCCATCAGTGCCGCCTATCAGTGCCACTTCATTGGTGCCACATTGGTGCCCATCAGTGCCACCTTATCAGTGCCCATCAGTGTAGCCCCATCAGTGCCCATCAGTGAAGGAGAAAACGTACTTATTTACAAAGTTTTGAAACTGAAACAAAAAAAAACATATTTTTTTTCAAAATTTTCGGTATTTTTTTATTTGTAGCGCAAAAAATAAAAACCGTAGAGGTGATCAAATACCACCAAAAGAAAGCTCTATTTGTGGGAAAAAAATGATAAAAATTTCATTTGGGTACAGTGTAGCATGACCGCGCAATTGTCATTCAAAGTGCGACAGCGCTGAAAGCTCAAAATTGGTCTGGGCAGGAAGGTGTTTAAGTGCCCTGTATTGAAGTGGTTAAACACCCTTAATAACCAGACCAATTTTCAGCTTTCGGTGCTCTCACATTTTGAATGACAATTACTCAGTCATGCAACACTGGACCTATATGAAATTTTTGTCCTTTTTTTTCACACAAATGGAGCTTTCTTTTGGTGGTATTTAATCACCGCTCGGTTTTTTTTTTTTTTGTGCTATAAAAGAAAAAATATAGAAAATTCTGTAAAAAAATGAATTTTTCTTTGTTTCTGTTAAAAAATGTAGCAGATTAGTAATTTTTTCTTCATCAATTTTGGCCAAAATTTATACTACTACATATCTTTGGTAAAAATAAGTACAAATTGGTGGATATTATTTGGTCTTTGTGATCGTTATAGAGTCCACAAGCTATGGTACCAATATCTGAAAATTGATCGCACCTGAAGTACTGACGGCCTATTTCAATTCTTGAGACCCTAACATGTCAGAAAAGTACAAATACCCCCAAAATGACCCCTTTTTGGAAAGAAGACATTCCAAGGTATTTAGTAAGAGGCTTGATGAGTTTTTTGAAGTTGTCATTTTTTCCCACAATTCTTTGCAAAATCAAGATTTTTTTTACTTTTTTTTTTTTTTTTCACAAAATTGTCATATTATCAGTTTATTTCTCACACACAGCATATGCATACCACAAATTACACCCCAAAACACATTCTGCTATTACTCCCGAGTACGGCGATACCACATGTGTGAGACTTTTACACAGTGTGGCCACATACAGAGGCCCAACATGCAGGGAGCGCCATCAGGCGTTCTGGAGCACCCAGGACAATTCTGACATTTCTCTCCTACATGTAAAAATCATCATTTATTTGCTAGAAAATTACATAGAATCCCAAAACATTATATATGTTTTTTTAGCAAACACCCTGGAGAATACAATGGTGGTCGTTGCAACTTTTTATCTCGCACGGTATTTGCGCAGCAATTTTTCGAATGCTTTTTTTTAAAAAAAAAACTGTGCTTAAAAAAAAAAAAAAAAACACAGTAAAGTTAGCCCAATTTTTGCATAATGTGAAAGATGAAGTTACGCGGAGTAAATAGATACCTAATATGTCACTCTTCAAAATTGCACACGCTCGTGGAATGGAGCCAAACGTCGCTACTTAAAAATCCCCATAGGCGATGATTAAATTTTTTTTTACTGGTTATATGTTTTGAGTTACAGAGGAGGTCTAGGGCTAGAATTATTGCTCTCACTCTAACGTTCGCAGCGATACCTCACATGTGTGGTTTGAAAACCGTTTTCATATATGGGTGGGACTTACGTATGCGTTCGCTTCTGCATGCGAGCACATGGGGACAGGGGCGCTTTAAAAAAAAAAACATTATTGTTCATTTTACTTTATTTAAGTTTGACATTTTTTTCCCCCCAAAAAATTTTTTTGATCACTTTTATTCCTATTACAAGGAATGTAAACATCCCTTGTAATAGGAATATGGCATGACAGGTCCTCTTTACAGTGAGATATGGGGTCAATAAGACCCCACATCTCACCTCTAGGCTGGGAAGCCTGAAAAAAAAAAAGATTCTGGCTTTGATCGTATTGGCGAGTCAGTAGAAGCACCGGAGGGCGGATGTCTATGGCTGGGTATCACCGACTATTGCTGGGTATCTCAGAGTATGGCGTTGCAGAGTATTGCGTTGCAGAGCATTGCAGGATATTGACGGGTGTTGCAGAGCATTGCAGAGTGTTGCAGGGTATTGGCGGGTGTTGCAGAGCATTTCAAGGTATTGGCGGGTGTTGCAGAGCATTGCAGAGTGTTGCAGGGTATTGGCGGGTGTTGCAGAGCATTGCAGAGTGTTGCAGGGTATTGGCGGGTGTTGCAGAGTGTTGCAGGGTATTGGCGGGTGTTGCAGAGTATTGGCAGGGAATTGAGGGGTTAAATTTCGGTGAGCAGTGATGTGGGCACTGCAGATGCAGCCCACAGCACTGCTGACACCGATCTCTTCCCCCTCCGCTGTACCGAGCGGTACAGAGAGGGGGAGGGAGGAACCGGCGTCATAACATGACGCCGGTTTGTTTACAAGTGATCACTCCGTCATTTGACAGAGCGATCACGTGGTAAACGACCGCGATGAGCGGCCGTTTACCGTGATCCGTGATGCGCTGGTCACGGATGCTCTCGAATGCGCGCCCCAGGGGGCGCGCGAGAGCGGAATTCTGGGAGGAAGTCATATGACGGCCTCCCAGAGTTAAACAACCGCCCTGTAGCCGTCATTCGGCTATGGGCCGGTTGTTAAGTGGTTAAACACAGTACTTGAATTTAGGATGCGGGTCCATTGAAGTCTACTACATGCAAAATGCTGTGGCAAAAAAAGTCCATGACACTTTCCAAAAGCGCAGAGGCACAAAATGCATGCATCAATGCACAAAATGCATTGATGTGAACGTGTCTCATAGGATAAAAAAAAAAAAAAAACATTAAAAAAAACAAAAACAAAAAAAAACTGCCCAATAGTGTGAATGGAGCCTAAAACCTACCAGTAGATTGGGATCTTCTTTTAACTTGTACAGTTGGGTGAAAATTTGAATATAAAATGTTGCTCTATTTCACAAGAGCCACTGGAAATACAGGAAAAAAAAATATCACCAAATATTTGTTGAACAACAAACGTGGTTTTTATTATTTGCAGCACACATTAAAAGCCCATGCGATTAAAGGGCTCTAAAAGGACCCCCTTTAATGGAGGCTAGAGCATAACAAACATTAGCAAACATAATGGGGTTGATTTACTAAAAATGCAAAATCTGGTTCAGCTCTGCATAGAATAACAAAATCAGCTTTCAAGTATTTTTTGGCAAAGCTGGTGTCTTAAATAAATTTGCAAAAATTAAAAAAACAAAACGCCTTGTACATAAGTATTCACAGCCCTTGCAATGACACTTTAAAATTGAGCTCAGGTGCATCCCGTTTCCACTGATCATCCTTGAGCCGTTTCTACAACTTGATTGGAGTCTACGCGTGGTAAATTCAGTTGATAGCCGTATGCCTTTCCAAATCATGTCCAGTCTATACAAGGTCCCACAGTTAACAGTGAATGTCAGAGCACAAACCAAGCCATGAAGTCCAATGAATGGTTTGTAGACCTCCGAGACAGGGTTGTATTCAAGGCAGTGGGGAAGGGTACAAAAACAATTCTGCAGCATTGAGGATGAGCACAGTGGCCTCCATCATCTGTAAACGGAAGAAGTTTGGAACCACCAGGACTCTTCCTAGAGCGGGATGCCCGGCCAAACTAAGCGATCGGGGGAGAAGGGCCTTTGTCTGGCAACCCATGCCTGTTGGTAGGAAACAGGCTCTCAGCCTTTTGCCACCCATCTTTTTTTTTAGTAAAGGTTTACCTATGGCTGTGTGGTGTTGGTTGTCTCCTTGGGGACCTTAGCAAGGGCTGGTCTTTGCTTGGATGGGGCCTACTACCTTTTGGTGGACAAACAGCAGCAAAATACACTTAGACGCTTAAGGTGAATGGTTGTTATATATATCTATACACAATTTCTTTAAACAAATCAACATTGACTACATACATATACATACACACACACACACACACACACACACTCTCTCTCTCTCTCTCTCTCTCTCTCTCTCTGAATCTACACCTCTGAAG
Source organism: Lithobates pipiens (assembly GCF_037356315.1). Lineage (NCBI taxonomy): Eukaryota > Metazoa > Chordata > Amphibia > Anura > Ranidae > Lithobates > Lithobates pipiens. The sequence continues at coordinate 247,299,510 of NW_027507785.1, forward strand.
AAAGAAAGTTTTTCCTGAAACAAGTCAGGCTAATGGAGGAAAATTGTATAATTATGTATTCACTTTTGAATCTGTAAAGAATGTATTGTGCATATTTGCACAGATGTTTTGTGTAGATTACTATCATTTTTTTTTACACTTTTTTCAATTTTTTTTCAATAATATTTTATGATATAGATTCTGTTTGTTTGCCTTAAAAGTCCCGCTGTACCAGGGGGTGCTGTTGTTCCTTTTTAGGGACTTTCCTATAATTTATCAGGGAGGTGACAAAGAACCCGATGGTCACTCTGACAGAGCTCCAGTGTTTCTCTGTAGAGAAACACTTTCAAAAGAACAACTATCTCTGCAGCCCTCCACTGATCAGGCCTGTATGGTTGAGTGGCCCGACGAAAGGCACTCAGTAAAAAGGCACGACAGTCCACCTGGAGTTTGCCAAAAGGAACCTGAAGGACCATGAGAAACAAAATTCTGTAGACTGATGAAACAAAGATTGAACTTTGGCCTGAATGGCAAGCGTCATGTCTGGAGGAAACCAGGCATTGTTCATCACCTGGCCAATACCATTCCTATAGGGAAGCATGGTGGTAGCAGAATCATGCTGTGGGGATGTTTTTCAGTGGCAGGGACTAGGAAACTAGTCTCTTGGGGGCCGAACTAGAATGTAACAGGTTGACCAAAGTTTTTCAACATATCAGATGTTCATCTAAAAGAAGAGTCATGCCCCCCTGGCAGGGGTAGTATGGGAACAAAAGCTTGGCTCTAGACCAACTGGTGTCACAAAGATTATAATGCTTGATTAACAAGCCTCAAAGAGAGCAACAGCTGCCAAGATGATCGATGAGTTAGGCTACATAAGACCAAAGGGCCAGCAGTCACTGAAAACTACACAGATCACATAGCGATGATTCATGAATGAATGCTGTCCCTAGGAGGACTACAGCAGGACGGACAGAAAAATATATTAAGAAGGACTGCCTCTTAACTATTTTGATTTGTCAGAATCTTAGTTGGGCTGGCAATGGGCCTGTGTCCAAATTGAGTTTAAAAGTGCACTCAGAATGGAATGATTCTCTTGCCCTTTTGAGCCCAGCTGATGAGACAATATCTAGAGGACAACCTTGCGTTGCATCATTGCATCCTTGCATCATTGATGTTCTTTTGTTATATGCGCTATAATATTTTCCTTTAGTGTTTTTATGTTAGCATTTCCTATTTTCTTGGGAAATAAATAAGACTTAGCCCCTGTACACACGGTCGGAGATTTCGACAACCAAATCCATCGGATTTTGTCCGAAACTGTTGCATACACACGGTCGGACTAAGTTGTCGAAAAATCCGATCATTCAGAACGTGATGACGTAATTTTGTTACGATGGGACTACGTTCAGGCTAGTAGCCAATAGCTTTGATGTAGGAATTTGATCTGAGCATGCGTGGCACTTGGTCCGATCAAAATTCGATAGATGAGGGCGGTGTGCAAGTTCTTGATAACACGGTAATGTTTGCTTTGGTCCAGCAGTGCACCAACACCTTTGCTGCCATTGTGCTCTTGCTGGGTGTTTGGTGTGTTCCTGTACCTTTAAGGAGGGGTGGCTCCCCTTCAGTCCACCTGCCCTCATCTAACCATCAGAATGCGTGTGCCTCCACTGCGGGGACACTATGTTAGTGTTAGGACCACAGATACCAGGGTGCCTTGACGTGGCTCTGTGGCTCACGCATGCGTTTGCAAATGCGTGCGGACTAAACCCCTGTTTTTAACGCATACTGTTAGACAGGTTAATTTGGTTGTCTGTGAGCTGGTGGTAAGTAGGCTTTGGTTTTTCCCTGGGCATTCCCCAGACTTTGTTGTTACCTGTTGTTTAGCCTTCCAAAGCTACTTACTGCGATAGCCAGCTATAGATGAGGGCGGTGGGCAAGTTCTTGATAACACGGTAGTGTTTGCATTGGTCCAGCAGTGCACCAACACCTTTGCTGCCATTGTGCTCTTGCTGGGTGTTTGGTGTGTTCCTGTACCTTTAAGGAGGGGTGGCTCCCCTTCAGTCCACCTGCCCTCATCTAACCATCAGAATGCATGTGCCTCCACTGCGGGGACACTATGTTAGTGTTAGGACCACAGATACCAGGGTGCCTTGACGTGGCTCTGTGGCTCACGCATGCGTTTGCAAATGCGTGCGGACTAAACCCCTGTTTTTAACGCATACTGTTAGACAGGTTAATTTGGTTGTCTGCGAGCTGGTGGTAAGTAGGCTTTGGTTTTTCCCTGGGCATTCCCCAGACTTTGTTGTTACCTCCTGGTTTGACCCACTCTTTGTTTATCTTCAAGGCATTTTTTCCTTGGAATCTTTCCTATTTCAATCACGGCATTATTCAAATCTTTATCATTGTACCATTTTTCCACAAACCGTTTCTTTATAATCTCAGACTGAGCATAAAAATCCCTATCTAGTGTGCAATTTCGTCGAATGCGCATCACTTGGCCTTTGGGAATATTTTTTAACCACTGTGGATGATGTCCACTCATTAAGGGTAAATAGCTGTTTCTATCCGTGGGTTTGAAATATACTTTAGTGATCAAATTAGCCCCCTGTCTTATTATATCTACGTCCAGAAAGTGTATATTTTTCTTGCTATACTCCAAATTAATGTTATTTTTATTGGAGTTTAAGTATATCATAAATTCCTGCAAGGAACTCTGTGCCCTCCCAAATGAATAAGAGGTCATCAATAAACCTCTTATAAAACTCCAAAGACCCTCGCGGTCGTGCGAAGATCACCTTATCCTCCCACTCCGCCATGAACAAGTTTGCTATAGTGGGGGCAAACTTTGCCCCCATTGCAACACCTCTTTTTTGGGAATAGAATTGCTGATTATACCAAAAAAACAATTATGAGACAGGCAAAAATCCAAGGCCTGCCTCAAAAAAAAAAAAAAACTTTGTTCATGTGGGATGTCATCCCTTTGGTTTAGGGCCCAATTTAGAGCCAACAGAGCATCGTCATGTTGAATTATGCTGTACAGGGAAGATACATCTGCTGTAACCAGATATATTTCCAATCCCTCTGTCAGTTTAATCAGCTCAATCAGTTGTAATACATTTTTTGTATCTATCAGGAGGGCTCTCGTATGCTGAACGCTAGCTTGTAAAAATGTATCAAGATATTGTCCGAGTCTTGCTGTAACCAAACCGATACAATTAACTATTGGCCGAGCTGGGGGGGATTTTTGGATTCTTATGCACCTTTGGTAGCGTATAGATCGTAGGCACTTTGCATTAACTCGGTATTAAATATCTAGTTTCCTTTTTATTCAATACTTTCTTTTCTACTCCCAAAGATACCAACTTCTCCAGATTCCGGTGGCAAGATCCAGTGGGATCATGGGTTAACTTTACATATGTGTCTGTCGGACAACATGATTTCTAATTGTGATTCATAACATTTCTTATCCAAAAGCCCCTTTATCAGCAGGTCTAATTACGATATAATTTCTATCCTCCATAAAATGGATTTATATATTTTTTTGGTATCATCGTTTCTAAATCCCTTAATACTAAATTTTTGAACACATCTATATGTTGGTTTGCAGCATTTAATGGGTTAAATAATGAATTGTACGCCCATTTACAACTGACCTATTTTCAGTAATTTTGTTTGTGTTCAAAAAATACTTTTTCATATAAATTTTTAGGATATACTTGTGAATGTCCATGTATACATTAAACTTGTTCATAGGCTTCTTAAGGGCACATTTTAAAACCAATTGTAAAATATTAGACTCTTTGTGTTAATTTAACATTACTTAAATTGTAGATTCCAACTGGTCCTGATCCCTGCTTTTTTTTGGATTCGCCTACCTGCTCTACAGCCCCTTCTCTTACTCCAACATGATTTGGAGCTTGCTGTGGTAGTCCCTTTTCCTGCAACGATTTCTGGGGTGGCCTCCACCCGCCCGTTTGCTGAGTCTGAGGTGCTGTTAATGGAGGTGGTAGGCCCGACTGGCCTTGTGGGGGATTCCCCCAACCTTGTTGTTGTACCAGGGGGAGCCAAGACTTCTGGGGGCAATTGTTGTACGGACGATTCTTCCCATCCCCCGGGGTCTCCATCTCCCTCTCCATCCACCTCTCCCTAAAAAAGGACGTGGAGAGTTGTAATACTTACCTCCATTCTCACCTAAAAGGGTCATATCTGTTAGTTGTTGGCACACTTCTATATTGACTTGCATATCCTTAATTAGGGTCCACATTTGGTCTCCACCCATTGGGATGATTGCCCCTAGAGCCTCTTCCCCTGTTCCCCTGAACTCGTGACTCCAAACGAGTCCAGCCTTGGAGTTGATTGATTCTCCAAATTAAGAGCCATGCTGGGCAATTTCACTACAGGGGTGGGTAAAGGGTCGATTATTTCCGTCCTAATTATAGGCGGTGCATTCATTTTAAAATTTTTTAATTTTCCTTTCTTTCCTCCTTAAAACCAATTGCTGCAATTTAAACCCCACCCTATTGAAAAAAAAAAATCTAACCATTCCCTCATTGATTCCTCACCGTCTAACCCGTCCTGGGGTGTGATTTCCCATCTTAAACACAAGTGTATACTGGAAGCCGTGGAATTCCTAATGCAATCTACCAGCTGCTAGATTGCATTAGGAATTCCGCGGCTTCCAGTATACACAGAACGCTTAGTGTGTGAGCGCTTGTGTTTATACAACTAGGTGGACAAGGGCGTTTTAGTATAAACTTTGATAGAGTATTCTGCAATTTGTAAGCAGGCTGCTATGGAGGCTGTGGAATTTCTAACAAATAGACATTGGTTCCATATTTGCTAAAAATATTGAGGTAGAAGTAAAAGATGATCATAAAGAGTTTACAATTTTTGGGTAACGCCTTATAAAAACAGGTCCGCACATGGTGGGATATATGCACGATGGAACAATATTTAATGGAAATTTTAAGGAAAAAAAAAACGGATCAAAGAATTATCTAGGGAATTAGAAAGCATTAAAAGGGACACAACAATGGGTAGATTTTAATAACAGCATAAATAAGAAATTAGATAAAATTGATAAGGATACACAAAAAAAGAAGGTTAAAAGATTCCACAGGGATGTAAACGATTTTAAAAATGAAAATACATTACATTAACACAAAAAGAGTCTAATATTTTACAATTGGGTTTAAAATGTGCCCCTAAGAAACCTATGAACATGTTTAATGTATACATGGACATTCACAAGTATATCCGCAAAATATGAAAAAGTATTTTTTGAACAACAACATTTGTGAAAATAGGTCAGTTGTAAATGGGGGTACAATAGGAATTGTTGTAAAAAATCGTTCATTATTTAACCCACTAAATGCTGCGAACCAACATATAGAGGTGTTCAAAAATTTAGTATTAAGGGATATAGAAACAGTGATACCACAAAATAATATAAATCCATTTTATATACAAGATGGAATCAAATTATTAGAGGATAGAAATATCATAATTAGACCTGCTGATAAGGGGGGAGTTGTGATTTTGGAAATTTTATGAATCACAATTAGAAATCATGTTGTCCGACACAGACACATATGTAAAGTTAACCCATGATCCCACTGGATCTTGCCACCGGAATCTGGAGAAGTTGGTATCTTTGGGAGTAGGAAAGAAAGTATTGAATATAAAAGGAAACTAGATATTTAATACCGAGTTAATGCAAAGTGCCTACGATCTATACGCTACCAAAAGGTGCGTCAGAAACCAAAAATCCCTCCAGCTCGGCCAATAGTTAATTGTATCGGTTCGGTTACAGCAAGACTCGGACGATATCTTGATACGTTTTTACAAGCTAGCGTTCAGAATACGAGAGCCTACCTGAAAGATACAAAAAATTACAACTGATTGAGCAGATTAAACTGACAGAGGGATTGGAAATATATCTGGTTACAGCAGATGTATCTTCCCTGTACAGCATAATTCAACATGACGATGCTCTGTTGGCTCTAAATTGGGCCCCAAGCCAAAGGGAGGACACCCCACATGAACAAAGTTTTTTTGAGGCAGGCCTTGGATTTTTGCCTGTCTCATAATTATTTTTGGTATAATCAGCAATTCTATTCCCAAAAAAGAGGTGTTGCTATGGGGGAAAAGTTTGCCCCCAGTATAGAAAACTTGCTCATGGCGGAGTGGGAGGATAAGATGGTCTTCGCACAACAGAGAGGGTCTTTGAAGTTTTATAAGAGATTTATTGATGACCTCTTATTCATTTGGGAGGGCACAGAGTTCCTTGCAGGAATTTATGATATACTTAAACTCCAATAAAAATAACATTAATTTGGAGTACGAGTATAGCAAAGAAAATATACACTTTCTGGATGTAGATATAAGACAGGGGGCTAATTTGATCACTAAAGTAGATTTCAAACCCACGGATAGAAACAGCTATTTACCCTTAATGAGTGGACATCATCCACAGTGGTTAAAAAATATTCCCAAAAGCCAAGTGATGCCCATTCGACAAAATTGCACATTAGACAGGGATTTTTATGCTCAGTCAGATCATAAAGAAACGGTTTGTGGAAAAAGGGTACAATGATAAAGATTTGAATAATGCCGTGATTGAAATAGAAAAGATTCAGAGGAAAAAATGCCTTGAAGATAAACCAAAAGAGTGGGTCAAACCAGGAGTGGGGTTTTATTTCAGATTTTGACGCCCAATATCGGGATGTGGAAAGAATTTTTAAATGTCATTGGCATATACTACGTTTAGATAAAAGTTTGAACCAAGTCCTTCCAATGCACCCTACTTTTATATATAGAAAGGCCCCAAATTTCGGAGACAAGGTGGTAAAAAAAAGTTTTAAATCCTCCCAAAAAACCTATAACTTTTTGGGATCGAGGTGGGTTTTTCTCCCGTAGAAGGTACCAAACGTGTGCGAGGGTAAACCACCCGATCAGAGGCATGACAGAATTCACGTCATCAGGGAACAATAGGAAGTTTGAAATGAAAGAATTTATTACGTGTAACTCCACCCATGTACTTTATGTCCTCCAATGTCCATGCAATTTAATGTATGTAGAGAGAACAAAAAGGACCCTAAAGAAATGTGTATCGGAACACATGCACAATATAGAAATGGGGTATAAGGGCCATAGTGTTTCCTTACGTTTTAAAAAAGCATGATCAAGACCCCTCCCTACTTAAATTTTGGGGTGTGGATAGAGTACATCCAAATTGGCGGGGTTCAAATATGGTACGGGAAATATCTAAAAAAAAGAATCCCAATGGATATATTTAATGAACACTTTGGTGCCCAGCGGGTCGAACGTCGAATTAGACGTAAATGGTTTTAAATTTTAAGTTTAAAATTTAATGTAAACAATCCCTACATAAGTTGATTGATTCATGTATTTAGAATGTTCATGTAACTTGTCTATTGGGGTGAATTCATGCGTCTGAATTTTAAAATTTGATATTTTATTCTATTTTTATAGGTAATATATTCGATCCGTTTAAAACTAATTCTTAAAATCATTCAGAATATATAAAATAATAATATAGTTTTTGCTTATAAATAGGTTTTAAAATTTGAATATAGAAGTGCAGTATTTTAGCATGGGAATGAAAGATTATCATTGCTTTAATACTGGCATGCGATCAAGATCACACAGTGTATGGTGGGGGAAGTGGAGATAACGATGTGCGATCTATTGTAGTATGGGAAGAATGGTAGGCAGGAGGAACATGACTATGCGGCGATAAGAGGATTTGATTCACGCTCTCTTCGCATATACCAAGTTTTTTTTTTCCCCTAAACAACGGGCGCTGTGAGGACATTGGTCCCCGCTCGTTTGTGGGGAACGGTTTGGTAGTAGTATACACTATGGAGAAGGCTGTGTTTTGCTTAAATGAAAAAACACAGATCGCGGACCTGGAAGTACGGTCAGTGTTGCTCAATGCGCATGCGGAGACTGTTCGTAGTGAGATTGATGCAGAGCTGACTGTTCAATGCCGACTTTGGATGAAGGACGGCTATTAGCGGTGTGAATACTATGGAACGGGGGGGGGGGGGGTGATCTCCTGATAAGAACCCAGCTCTCCAGATTACATAAAAAAGAGCGTAAACGTCATATGGCTCCACCCACAGATGATGCCAATACAAAATGCAGCAGAGTGGAACCTTACGAGTGAAACAGCTGCAATTGAGAGATCAGGAGAGGTCGATCTGAGCCACGGGATAGGAAAGAGAGCCCCTGGATGGGAGAGTGGTAGGACAATCTGTATATACCTGAATATCTCGTTGTGAGCAATCGAACCAATGCCTAATTAATCTTGGATGTTTGTGAGTAGGGATGAGCCGAACACCCCCGATTCGGTTCGCACCAGAACTTTCGAACGGACCCCGCGTTCGGAACGAACGTTAGAACCCCATTGAAGTCTATGGGACTCGAACGTTCGAAATGGAAAGTGCTAATTTTAACGGCTGATATGCAAGATACTGTCCTAAAAAGGGTTTGGGGACCTGACTCCTGCCTCAGGGGACATGGGTCAATGCAAAAAAAAAGGTTTAAAAGCGGCCGTTTTGGCGGGAACACTGATTTTAATGACGATTAAAGTGAAAAAAAAAATGAAATATTCCTTTAAATATGGTGCCTGGGGGGTGTCTGTAGTATGCCTGTGAAGTGCCACATGTTTCCCGTGTTTAGAACAGTCCCTGCACAAAATGACATTAAACGGAAATAACACCATTTAAAACTGCTTGCGGTTTTAATGTTATATCTGGTTCCTGCAATATGGTTGAAAATCATTCTGAAAAATGGCATGGGTAGCCCTCCCTGCCCATTACCAGCCTATTTGGGTCTTGTACGCATATTAAGGGGAACCCCGTACCCATATTAAAAAAAGGAAATGTGTGTGGCCCCCAGGCCCTATATACTCAGAACAGCAGTATACAGGCGGTGCAAACAAGACAGGGACTGTGTAGGTTTGTTGTGTTAAGTTGAATCTGTTTGTAATTTTCAACTGGTACATTTTTAAAGTGTAGCTCCAGTCAAAAAAACTATTTTTAAGCTTTTTGGAAAACATAAGGAAGGGTTATCACCCCTGTATAATTTGTTTTGTCGTCCATCTTTTTTCATCTCACTTGCTGTTGTCTCCTTCCGTTTGCAAGTAGGAGATGTTTGTAAATTGGATGTTTGAAAGTAGGGGCCTGCCCTATATGCTCTGCAGAAATGGCGGAACAAGGTGTTGGTTTTGCCACAACATTGTAAGCCCTCAAAGTGACTCTTGGTGGGCGCTGGAGCGCCCTGTTGTGAACGATTATATCAAGAATTGTAATTACATGCCATTGTTGAACAGTGGTAGAAAAATTGACCTTTGGTGGTTGTGGTGCTGGTGCCACAACACTATAAGTCCTCACCGTTACTCTGGGTGGGCACAGGAAGGGGCCCTCCTGTGAAATATTTTATCAAGAATTGTAATTACATGTCCCTGTTAAACAGGGGCAGAAAAATTGGGCCTTAGGCACTGGTGCCATCACACTGCAACCTCTGCCATATACTCTAGTTTTATTGCAGGAATTAGCCCTGCTGCAAAGCATTGCATCAAAAATTGTACTTAAACGCCCCTGTTAAACAGGGGCAGAAAAATTGGGCTGCTGGCATCACCCAGAACCAAAAATGTTCTTCCAACATATCAGCGGAGGAGGAAGAGGATAGACAATCAACATAACAGGACAGTCACTCAGCATCAGCATAGGCAGTCTTGAAGGGATGTGGTATTTCAAAAAAAATTATTCGGTTACATCAGCTTCAGGTGCTTGGTAGCTGTGGGTGATCCAAGACTGATTCATCTTGATGAAGGTCAGTCGATCAACTGATTCGGTGGACAGGCGCACCCTGTGATCGGTAACGAAGCCACCAGCAGCACTGAAGGTGCGTTCCGAAAGAACGCTGGATGCAGGACAGGCCAGTAGCTCAATTGCATACTGTGCAAGCTCTGGCCAGTGATCCATCCTCAAGACCCAGTAAGCCAGAGGATTTTCAGTGGGAAAGGTGTCCAAGTCTGACCTTGCCCCTAGGTATTCCTGCACCATGTAAATTAGACGCTGGCGATGGGTGCTGGAACCAATCATACCTTGGGGCTGCGGACTAAAAAATTGTCTGAAAGCATCAGACGGCCACCTTCTCCACCGCTCCTTCTGACTGATGCCTCAGCAACACGTTGTCCAGGACCAGGAGTTTGTGACCTCCCAGTCTCTGGGAACGCGTTGCACAGAGCTTTCTGCAAGGCCTCCCGGAGATGTCTCATCCTCTGCTCCCTCTGCGATGGCAAGATAAGGTCGGCAACCTTACCCTTGTACCGTGGATCAAGGAGAGTGGCCAGCCAGTAATGGTCCCTCTCCTTGATCCGAAGAATACGAGGATCCTTCCGCAGGCTTTGCAGGATCAGGGAGGCCATGCAGCGTAGGTTAGCTGAGGCATTCGGTCCAGAGTCCTCTGGGTCACTAAGGACAACATGATCCGCAGCTACCTCCTCCCAGCCACGTACAAGTCCACGTGTTTCTTGGGACTGTAAATCATCCCTATAAGACTGCTGCTGCTGATGCTGAGTGCCAGCCTCCACCTCCATGCTGACACAATCATCCTCCTCCTCCTCCTCACCCTCTTCCTGTGTGATGGGTGGCACAGCAGGAACACTGTCTGGATAAAGGGGGCCTTGAGAGGCAAGGAAGTCCTCCTCTTCCTGCCTCTGTTCTGCCTCAAGTGCCCTGTCCATTATTCCACGCAGCGTATGCTCCAAGAGGTGGACAAGAGGTACAGTGTCACTGATGCATGCACTGTAACTGCTCACCATCCTTGTGGCCTCAAACGGTGACAGGACAGTGCATGCATCCCTGATCATGCCCCACTGGCGTGGTGAGAAAAAAACCAAGCTCCCCTGACCCTGTCCTGGTGCCGTAGTCGCACAGGTACTCATTGATGGCCCTCTGCTGCGTGTGCAGCCGCTGCAGCATGGCCAATGTTGAGTTCCATCTGGTGGGCATGTCACATATAAGGCGGTTCTTGGGCAGGTTCAACTCCTTTTGGAGCTCAGCCAGCCGAGCACAGGCATTAAATGATCGGCGGAAATGCACACAGACTCTCCTGGCCTGTTTCAGGACATCCTGTAAGCCGGGGTACCTGCCCAAGAACCGCTGCACCACCAGGTTAAGGACGTGAGCTACACAGGGCACATGGGTCAGTTGTCCCTGTCGGAGGGCGGAGAGGAGGTTGGTGCCATTGTCGCAAACCACCATTCCTGGCTTAAGCTGGCGTGGCGTCAACCACCTCTCGGCCTGCCCCTGCAGAGCTGACAAAACATCCGCCCCAGTGTGGCTCCTGTCCCCCAAACAAACCAGCGCAAGCATGGCATCGTTTTGCCTGCGTACTTGCGTAGCCCCTGCAACGCCTACGGAGCACCGCTGGTTCTGAGGACAGAGCACTGGAAGAGGCCATGGAGGAAGAAGAGGAGGGGGTGGAGGAGAGAGGTGTGTCACAACCAATAGTAGCATTTTGGAGGCGTGGTGGCGGAACAACCTCAAACACTACTGCACCTTGTCCTGCATCCTTCCCAGCAGCCAGAAGAGTGACCCAATGGGCCGTGAAAGACAGGTAACGTCCCTGTCCATGCCTGCTGGACCATGAGTCAGCGGTAATATGCACCTTACCGCTGACCACCCTGTCCAGCGAGGCAAGGACATTGCCTTCCACATGCCGGTAGAGAGCCGGAATCGCCTTCCGTGAGAAAAAGTGGCGTTTGGGGACCTGCCACTGAGGAACCGCACATTGTACAAACTCACGGAAGGGGGCCGAGTCTACCAACTGAAAAGGCAGCAGTTGAAGTGCTAGCAATTTAGCCAAGCTAGCATTCAACCGCTGGGCATGTGGATGGCTGGGAGTAAATTTCTTCCGCTGGTCCAGCAGCTGGGGCAGGGACATTTGCCTGCTATAATCGGACGTGGATGTACCACTAGCAGAGTTCCCGGAAGCACTTGGCTGTGACACACCTAATTCTACACCTTCATTCCTCTCAGAGCAGGTTTCAGAGAGGACTGAAGGTCTAGTGGGGTTGGAGATGCCAGCTGATGAGGAGCAAGGAGAGGTCCGCTTTGTTCTTTGGTGTGGGTCTTTGAGGTATGCTTGCCAACGAGCTGCATGGCAGGTCAAGCATGTGGTGCCCAAGCGGCTGATGTTTTGGCGACGTGAGATACGCTTGAGACATATGTTGCAAATAGCAGCGGTGCGATCTGATGCACTCGTCTCAAAAGGCCCACACCAAAGAACTTTTAGAATAACGCGCAGAGGAAGCGCTCTGCGCAGGCGGAGCTCTGCGGTGTGATTCAGTCGGTGTGCTGCCCCTAAGCTGGCCCCCGGAGGGCATCCTGCCTCGTTGGACATGTGCCTCCTCCTCCCAGGCACCCACGTGGAGTCAGTGCCCTCATCCTCCCCTCCCTCTTCATCGCTGTAGCAAACCTGGCAGTATGCTGCAGCTTGTGGAACATGACTGCCAGATTGCTGTGCTTCTTGAGCATCCTCTCTCTCTACGCTCACGCTACTGCCTTCCTCTAGCTGAGTGTCATCATCAGAGCCCACCAAACACTGGGCATCCTCCTGGAGCATGTACCCAACACTGTGCTCAAAGAGTTCAGGAGACTCCTCAGGAGGACGTGGTGGGTCTAGGGAAGGAGTCACTGATGATGACATTGAGAGGAGGGACGACGATGTGTTGGCAGCTGCTTTTCTACTACCCTGAGACTGGGTTAGAGAGGATGAGGAGGATGAAGAGGGCTTGGTCATCCACTCTACCAAGTCGTTGGCATGTTGCGGTTCAACATGTCCAGCTGCAGAAAAGAAGGACAAGCATGTCCCATGGCCACGTGCTGATGACAATGCACCGCGTCCACGACCAGCACTGTTGTCTCTAGACACAGAGCCTGCTTGCCCTCTTTTATCGGCTTGCGCCTGTCTGCCTCTCTTTGCTGGCCTTCCAGACATGGTAATGGCCTGAAGGGAGTTGGGTAAAACAGTAGTTGGGTAGTTTATATTGTGCTGGAGGCACACAACACCCACTAACTCCTGTAGATGCCTTTTTTTATAGAACAGCAGAGTTAAAGGGGTATATACAGATGTATACTGTGCTGTGATCTCCTGAGTGACACTACTGACTGCAAGCTCTATTGTTAAAGATGGACCACTAGCTATATAGGTGAGGTGAATATCACGGTGTATACTGCGGTCAGGGCACGCAGACAATAACCAGAAAACAGCAGAGTTAAAGGGGTATATACAGATGTATACTGTGCTGTGCTGGAAGCACACACAACTTCCAATAACTCCTGCAGATGACAATTGGGCTCAAATAGAGAACAGCTATGTAGGTGTATATAGTGGTATGTACTGGGTACAGAGCACGCAGACAGCACGCACTAACACTACTGACTGCAAGCTCTATTATTAAAGCTAGATCACTAGCTATATAGGCGAGGTGAATATAGTGGTGTATACTGCGGTCAGGGCACAGACAGTAACCACTACACAAGAGCAAGATAGTAAATCAGCCAAAAACGATTGGTGTGTAACTGTGTTGAAGGTACACAGAACACCCACTGCTTCAGACGCCAACACACTACACGAGGCCGCCGCTATGGCGGCCTTATATAGTGTGGGGCGTGCACTACACAGCCTGAGCTATGATTGGCCACAGGCAGGATGCCTGTGGCCAACCATGGCTCTCCTCGCTGCTGGCGCTGCGATTGGCCAAGCATGCGGGGTCACAGTGCATGCTTGGCCAATCGTGAGACAGCAATGCATTGCGCCATCGCAGTGCATTGTGGGCCACACGAATTTTGCCGCGAACAGCCCAAACGTTCGGAATTCGGCGAACGCACGATGTTCGAGTCGAACTTGCGTTCGACTCGAACACGAAGCTCATCCCTATTTGTGAGTGTAAAATTTGTTGTTTTATATATCAATAAAGCACTATATTTGTTCTCTCCACACATTCGTTTTTTTCTGAGATATTGGGTTAATGAGATGTGTAGGACGGCGGAATGAGAAGAGATCTGAAAAATACACATTGTTTCTTGAGACGCTGATTACACCAGTGGGTTCTGGCAAGAGCACTACCAAAGGGGGACTTCACCTATCACAGATCCCCTGGAGTGTGTTTTCTCTGCACGTGTGAAGGTGTTTGGAGAGACGGGTGGTGGTGCAGCAGATCCCAATATATGAAAGGACTGTTTCGGTTCTCTCTATATATACATCTAGACCTGTTATATATTGGTTGGACAATGATGGACTTTTAATGTGGTTCCTTCTCGGTTTTATGTTTACTCATTGATACATACATTTATTTATATTTAATGAGTACATATCATCATCAACATCTGGATCTTAATTAATGAAAAAGCGCTGCTAGATCTATATGTGATTATTTTTAGATATTTATCGATCATTGTTTGTAGGTCAGCATACACGTTAACTATACCAGTAAGGTTAAAGCAGGCTAACTTAGCGTAGGTCACTACACATAAGAATAAGTGTCACAGAACCCCCAAGTCAGCCTACAAATGAACCACAGAGTGGGTGGAGTTAAAGGCCATACATGACTGAAGCAACAAACAAATCAGTATGAAAGAATCTGTACCTACAAGGAGCACTCATGGACCCTCTTACAAGGCATGAGGGACAATGGCCACCGTGTCAAGGACATCATTGACCAACTACAAACCAGCTGCAGCAAATTCACCCTTGACCACTGTGAAAAACAAAGTACAGTGAGACAGAAGCACCAGGGTTACTCCGAGACCTGCTGCAGCTCAGCATTATGGCTGTGATAGGTCACTACAAGTGGCAGTACAAATGGCAAACAAGAGAGACACTGCCAGAAATGGATACCCACTGCAGAGCAGTAGAGTTAACAGTAAATAGATTTAACCAAGAAGATGTACTTGTTGGTTGCAGGGAAGTAGGGGACAATAGCCATGTGCGAAAGTCACCACAGGATGCAATACAAACCAATTTTTTTTTTACCAAGGGTAAACATGGACCCACTGCAGACCAAGGAAGGGTCAATAGGCAACCATAGGTTACCCACAAACCCATTGCAAAGCGTAATTGGGTTAAAGATCATGTGTGACCAGGACACCATGGACCATCATACGACCCCATATAAGCCGCTGTACAAGTAGTACACAGTAACCGTACCAACAAAAGGTGCTCACAAACCCAACGAAAGTTAGTAGCCATGCTTGAGGTGGTCACTACAGGCTGCAGGATCAACAGTATATGGCAAGAAACTATCAAGTAGGGGTACTTATGACTCGCTGCAGAGCAGGGATAATGGCTGTGTGGGACTATGATGACAAACGCCATTGTACAAACAGTACACGGCAGATGATCAATAAGAACTACACACAAACAACTGGAGACTAGTAGATTACTGTGGCAGTGAGGGACTAGGTCCCCAGAGTTTGTCATAAAAACAGTACACAATGAGGAGTTGTCAGTAAGCATTACTCAAAGACTGCCGCAGAGCAATAGGGGTTAAGGGCTTATGAGGGTCTAAGTTCTCATATGCTGATATACCACAATATACAGTGAAAAACTATGAACTAAGCCTATTAACATACCCACTGTAGAGCAATAGGGGTTAAGGACTATGCATGAATAGGTCACCCTAAGTCACTGTGCAAACTATAAAACACAGTCCCCCCCCCTCAGGTCCACTGACCCTTTGATTTGCACCTCTAGATGGTCCATGTGAGGTGCAACAATGCCCCAGAGGTGTATTAACAGCCACAGCAGGGTAAAAAGGGAAACTGTCTGTTGCTGTGCCAGTCCTGTGTACCAGAATTAAAGATGGGACATGCCTGTGAGTAGTCTTGTGAAACAGACTATGGCAGCTCCTGGTAGCACCAGGGAGAAATGTAAGTTTCAATGTAGTAAAGTTTGCCAAAAAAAAAAAAACACACACAAGCACAAAGCTGGCACTCCCATCTTGGCTGTGACACAGTTTAATGTTTTGCAGCCAGTGCTTCATTAGACCCCAGGGGTAGGTACACAGGGCCCAAGAAAAAGCTATTAGCAGATCACCTTCTTTCAGGAGTAGGATGTTCGGAACAAGAGGCATCGTGTCACCCTCCTCAATGGGGATGCCCCCAAAGTAGTTTTCAGGAACATGCCTCAACTGGCTGATGGCCCAAAGCCCTGGATCTCTATAGTACCCAGTTGCTAACAATGCAATGCACCAAGGTGTTACCAAAGTGAGTGCCCACACAGGATCTAGTGCCTGAAGTGACATTACAGGCAGGCCCCACATCTTTCATCCAGATGGGGTCAAGGTATGGTCCACCGAGGCTCAATCAAACCGATCCAAAAGCTGCAGAAACACACAAGTAGCTATGGTGCAGCTATGAACTTAACAGGAATGTCTTTGAAAGCCAAAACCTCCATATAAAAAAAGAAACCTTCTCCAAGACAGAATAGGTCCATAACCAAAAGACACTAGCAAAAAACTGAGGTTAGTTGGAAGTGGGGGGGGGGGGGGGGGGCTATGCAAGGATGTCCCTGCAGCTCCCCCCCCCACCGCAGTGTCTAGTCACCTAAAAGTGGCATCATAAAACCCGGAGTTAATGAATACAGTGTCCTGCATTGTGGAATTAAACACTCAAGGTAAGAAATCCTTTATTAAATGAGAAACAGACTAGTTTGCACCAGTAACTTTGTTTTGTGATGTAGGTAACTTGCATGGTTATCTCCTCCATTCTGAAATTCTTGGAATGATAATGAATTTGTGATGTTTGAACACAACAGACAATCCAAAACAGATAGCAAATACAAGTGTTCATATTTATTTGGAAATTCACAGTTTCTAAAATCGCACTAAGGCTCTGGAGTTGCACTTTTATTCACCATATATTTTAAGCAATAAAAATGAAAATTCATTCCTTTTTCTCTGCTCATTTTCATCTAGACCAGTCTAAAAAAAATTACAGAGTGCTCAGACGGTCTTCAAATGTATCCCCTAAAAAGAAACAAATATTGTGTATATGGAAAACTACATGTAAGCAGCAAGAACAGTCATGAGTACAGAAGCTGTTGAAAAATAGGGTTCAGCAACAAGAGGTAAAACACGTTACACTTAGCAAAAACCAAATGCCTTATGACAAACAAACATAAAAAAACGGCACAAAAGACAAGAATTCTGGACTCAAAAAAATAAATAAATATTATATATAGAGCCTATGCAATGTGATATGTTGCAGATAAGTTATACCCCGTTCTGAGACATTGGACCCTTTAAAAGACATTATAAAATGAAAGGATGAAAAAGCGGTGTCCCATCATATAAGTGCTAAACAAGAAATTTCATTGCTTTTCTCTGAAGAAAATCTGGTTGCAATATCTCTGCTGCTTGTACCAGGCACAAGAAAAATGTCACAAAATTGACCCAGTAGTTTTCAGTCAAGTGAAGCAGGGCTCGATCCTCTAGAATGCTGGCCTATTGGGGAGATGTCCTCCAATTATTGTAGGGATCGGGCAGCTGTATTCTGAGCAGTTCTGCAATTTGCCTCTTCATTTAACGTATTACCGTATATTAGTAAAGCATGACGACATTGCCTTGAGCTTGGGTGACAGATCTCCACTTGCCCTAAGAATAATCTGTTTTAGCTTTTGCATTAGGTGGGAAACTCCCACACATACCAAATAGCATCACACAAGAAAACACACACGTTCTTTTTTTTTTTTTCTTTTTTTTTTAAGTTCTGTAAATAATCTAGTTTGTCAGTATCCTAGTTTATCACTGTAGCAATATAATGACAAATCAGAACACCACAACTGTTGTCCTGAGGCGTTATGATTAGGAGCAGTTGCATTTTACATTTTTTATTTCTTCCAAATAAAAAACGATAATGCTGAATAAGATTAGTTGCAGATGTGCCACAAAATTCCTTCTGTACTAATTTATTTAAAAGAAACCTTTGCGAGAGCCTTGCATAGCAGACACAGTGGCTCATAAAAAGGTAAGCGTGGGCTGATGTAGCACTCAGCTGTATACTTCATACAAGGACTGCATTGTAACCTAAAGCCACCACATCTTCACACCGATTGCACATTTCAGTAACTATTAATCAGTGTGAAAGATTTATACATAGTTTGCCCTACTAAATTTTATTCAGGATATCCAGGCATGTTAAAACATAATCAGAACCATCCATGGCACACATGTAAAAAATGCTATTTGCGTATATACCCTACACAGCCGCATCAGCTAGCCTGCCTACCCTTGATTTGTGCAAGAGGCATTATACACTCACCGTCAGCAACAATAATATGCAAAACGATTCTAAATAGAAGTATATGGGGCTGATCCAATCTTTAAAAAGCTGTATACTTCTGAAGAACATTCTATCTTAGCTCCCTTAAAGTGATTGTAAAGTCTTGTTAAAAAAATAAAATAAAAAAATAACATGCATGTCATACTTGCCTGCTCTGTGCAGTTGGCTTTGCAGAGCAGCCTGGACCCTCCTCTTCTGGGTGCCTCTTTGCTGCTCCTGGCTCCTCCCTCCTGTTGTGTGCCCCCATAGCAATCTGCTTGCTATGGGAGGCAACCAAGCCAAGCTGCAGCTACATGTATTCAAACGCGGAGCTGCTGTTTGGCCCTGAGCCCTCTCTTCCCTGATTGCCTGACTATGATTGATAGCCTCGGGAGCCAATGGCACTGCTGCTGTCTCAGCCAATCAGGGGGGAAGAGTCCCAGACTGCCGAGGGATTCGTGGACATCGCTGGACAGAGATGGGGCTCAGGTAAGTATTAGGGGTGCCTGCTGCACACAGACGTTTATCTTAATGTATAGAATGCATTAAGACAAAAAAACCTTCTGCCATTACAACTCCTTTAACGTGAATAAAAAGCTGGCTCCATAGCGATTGTTCAGCATGCATACTTGTGCATCTGGCATTGGTAGAACACTCCAGTATGATTGGCAGTATTAAGAAAAGAAAATGGCTAGAATGCACTTGCTTTGTTTCAGTAATTCATCAGGAGTTAAGTACACATATGCTAGGGGGGAAGCGGGCGATTGGAGGAAGGGAATAATCCTTTTCCTATGTCTGTACTTCCAATCTAGCAAACCAAGCTCACGTAAAATGTCCCACAACCACATACATACGTATTAAGGCAAGGAGAAGTGTGGGTCATTTTTATATGCAAGTCTACACACACTGCCAAATAAGTTAAGGAAAAAAAGTGAAATAAAAATGTACAAAAAGGACTTTATATTTATTTACAGCCCTCAGGTTAACCAACTCTGGAAAGCCT
Source organism: Lithobates pipiens (assembly GCF_037356315.1). Classification (NCBI taxonomy): domain Eukaryota; kingdom Metazoa; phylum Chordata; class Amphibia; order Anura; family Ranidae; genus Lithobates; species Lithobates pipiens. The sequence continues at coordinate 247,318,851 of NW_027507785.1, forward strand.
AGGACTGTGCGAAGTCTCGTAATGAATAGTTGGACTTGTTGTTTTAGGCCCCTTTCACACAATTGGACTGATCGGGTCCGCCTGTCTGTTTTTCAGCGGACCCGATTGGGCCACCCATTGTCCTCTATGGGGAGGCAGAAGTCAGCAAACATGTGTCCCCGAAAACCTGCCTGGCATCCATGGAGTCCATTTTTATTTGACTGCCCAATAGAGTAGAGCGGGCTCTGTCCTTGTCCAGGCTGCATAGTGGAGCGGACATGGACCCGTCCTCCACCTGCCAGTGGACAGATCCCTCACTGAGCAGGCGGATTCCGCTCGGATGGATCTGCCCCCTGCGAAAGGGGCCTAAGGGTGGTGTTCCGCAATAGGCTGCCTTAAAACGCAATAAGTATCTATGGCAGTACAACCCCTAACAACCTGCCTTCCTCATCTCTACAGGGACTCTGAGAAAAGGTTTGTCACACAATCATTAGCTCTTGATGAATTGGAGAGTGAAGATCTGCTTTAAACAAGAACTCCCCTAAAGCAAACCTGTCAGCTATATTTAATTTCTAAAAGCAACACAGCACAACTGGTGCACAAAGCACAAAGGTTTCTACTACTTTGTTAGGCAGGAAAGTCTGCTGTCTGTGACCTACTAATGCTGGTTTAACTTTGTTACTAACAGAGCGAGTTTCTCAAATCCGGAATTAAAAAGTGGTTGGAAGCCCTTACATATATGTAGTGAAGTGACTAGCCTTAGATGGTACACAGATGAAACAAATCATCCTACATAAGTTGGATATGTTTATCTGCAGCAATCTGTACTCAACAACCAAAGTGTAGCATCTACACAGGATTTCAGTACTGAAAAGCAGGCCGGCTCCACAGAGCTGATTGGAGAGGAAGGGAGGGAAGGGAGGGAAGGGAGGGAAGGGAGAGAAGGGAGAGAAGGGAGAGAAGGGAGAGAAGGGAGAGAAGGGAGAGAAGGGAGAGAAGGGAGAGAAGGGAAGCCCCCCCCCCCCACACAGGAACAGAACTGAGGCTGTCAATCACAGGTTTTGTGCTGAAACTTCCTCCCCATCACTTTTTTCACTTGGTGTTAAGAAAAAACTTGTCAGAAGTGACTGATGCAGATAGCAGAACGAAGCAGCAGCAGACAGAAATTACGCATTGTGCTCTGGATTAAGACAAGTACACACTGTAGAGGGGGGATATGCTTTGTTCATATTTCAGGTCTGAGGTTTACAACTAATTTAAGCACGACCCCATCTAACGCTATGCCACACCCACCAAACATTTCCTGTCCAATAAAAATGTCTCTGTGGCAACAAGGGTGCATTTACTAGCCAGGGGGGACACCAAGTGGATGGGCCTTTGCTTCAGCAGGCATAGATTAAGCCTAAAAGCAAAGTTATATCAAGGGAGATTAAGATCATAACTGAAGGAACCTTGTGGTCCCCAACATTCATTTTAAATGGTTATATGGGCTAACAAAGCTCTTACATTGAACCACTCAACACAGGGCCATTTTCCCCAAGTTTGGTCCAGTCCTCAACTGGCAAACTTTGACCAACTGTTGGGCGGTTGTCCCTATTTTTATTTAATAAGCCATTACATTTTATTCACCACCTTCATAAAGTCTGTGGAAGTTAAAAGATGGACTACAAAAGTAATACTTTTATGTGGTGGTTATAGTTTAGTTTTATTTTAAATTTTCTTTAAAACGAAACTAGAAACTGATGAACTGATATAAAGGTGGCAAGAGTTTGAACATTACACAAAATGTGACACCCTCTATTACCACCACATTCATCTGTGAAATGACATTTGCCATAGATGCTCCGCTTACACAATTCATTTCCTTTACCTAATAGGCTTTAAGGTATTTCAGTTTTCAAAATGTCTAATACAAGCCACAAAAAACAACCAGAGGAAGGGCAACCTAAACTATTCAAGCGTTTAAAAAAAATAAAATAAGTATTGTGACGCTTACAGTGCCATAAGCTGGCATGTAATAAACTATGGTCACATTCAAAAAGAAAGTGCAGATTTTTGGATACCTTAAAAAATACTATCCCCCAAACACCAATCAGCAGGACACATTGCCTGAAAAGTAACTAAATCTAGTAAATGGTACATTTTAACAATTAAAGTGTTTAGCATATCTTTGCTGAGGGATAATTGAAATGGTTATATACTTGTGGTTATTATTTCCAAGGTATTTTATACTTGGTCTTACCAATTTTGTTCAACTGCATCTTGGCTTATATATTCTACTGTATAATTCTTAATTGTCAGGCAACGATCCTCAAATATTTAACGTGACAAAAAAGTATTTAGATGATGCTACAAGGTGGCCACACATTTACTGCACCCAAAAGTGATTGCTGGTAAATGCCAGAATTATTGCGCAGCTCAAGCTTCTTTTCACGTTTGCATGTAAAACCCTTTTTCCAACATGCTTAAAATGCATTTCCCATGTTTTACACTATAGGCACATCCTACTGTGTTTTTTGCATGTTTAAACCACGAAAAATAAAACTGCAGTACAAAGCAAAACAAAAAAAAAAAAAAATACAACACCTGGCTAAACATACTTAAAATACTTTTTTGTTAAATCAATTTTTATAGATGACTTCAGGCCAGTTGTGTGATGCATTGCGTCTTCTTTGCCCTTGAGTGGCAGTAGGTGGCATCACTGAAAATCCTCTGTGTGAATTGAAATGACACCCACTGAGAGGACATCTAGTGGCCAAAAGCAACAACTGCAGGAGAGCATTTGGGACTGAACCCAAAGCTGCAGCAAACTTTTTAATACCGCAGGAGAAAAAGAGCCTTGAGTTGGGCTTTAATATCACATGCAAAAAAAAGAATGCATTTTTAAATGCAGTAGTGCAAAGAGGTCCTAAAATTACTTTTGAGAAACTGATGTTGGCTTAATGTAAAATGTATTCATCTGAATTGTGCTTTAAAAAGGAAAATTTCAAACTATTTTATTTTTTATATTCTGAAATAAATGCATGCCTGGCTTTGGAAAGTCTAGACTTGCTGGCCACAAGCTGGTATATCCTTTGGAACCACTGCAATATTTCATCAAGATAACTTTGTGGACAGCAGAGGTATACAACAAAATCTGCCATTTGCGAATATACAAAGGTTCTACTCTAATAGAAAGCTCCTCTAAAGTGTATCAAAAATGTTTTGAAAAAACAAACAAAATATACTGTAAATCCTAAACATGGTTTTAAGCATGAACAGCATAACAGACAAAGATACTACAAACAGGTGTTAGTCACCTTCTAAAAGCCTCTGTCATAATAAAAAAAAAAAAAAGATGAATATCCATAGGACATAAATAGAATTGGTCAGTGCACACAGCACAAAACATAAAATAGGCATGTCAAAGGCCCGATCATCTTCTGGGGTCCCTCGATGGCCATCTTGGCTTCTCCCCGCTTCTGATAACCCCCTCTGGGAAGCAATCTCCCAAGGGGGTTACCTTGCAGGCACGCTCCCAAGTCCTGTATTCAGTGTTCATAGCCGCCGACTACAGGACTCGGGCCCGGCCCCTGCGTCACTGGAGTTGATTGACAGCAATGCGAGCCAATGGCTGTGCTGCTATCAATCAATCCAAAGAAGAGCCAAGAAGACCAAGCAAAGAGAGTGTTCGCGACGTGGGACTTTCCAGGGCTCATGTAAGTAAAACGGGGGGTGGGGGGGAATTGTGTATAGAGTGTAGGAAACTCCTATAATATAAAACAGTATAATAAATAATAAACCACATATTACACACGATAACCAGGCATTTATGTAAACTTGCCTCTTGCAACCTCGCTGCATCTGTTCCTCCATTATTCTCACCCTTCCAGTATTTTACCTTCATTGAGTTTCAGGCCCAATTGTGTTCATCCAGACAAACAGGGAGCAGTAAGGGGAGGAGTCTTACAAGTATAGATAAAAAAGGAAGCACAGTAATTAGTATGTAAACATTTCCATGTAGACTTCCCAAATCTAATTTACATTAAATCTTCAGAGCAAAAGAAAAAAAAAATCTCCTGTTAATTTTAAAGGGGGAACAATAGTACTTTCAAAAGAGCTAAATCCAAAAACAAGTGTATTAGGTGAAATGTCATTCCTAACCATCTCTGACCTCCATTGTGCTGCTGCACCAACCTGCCTCTCATCAGTTATAGAACCAATGTTTTATCTACTCTACTAGAATAATCAGTCAACTTTATTAGCTGTCTGATTTAAACTGTTGAAAGGTTTTCAATGGTACGATATCAGCACTGTAATGGGGAGAAAAATAGATACACGGTTTTTGATTGAATGGTGGTCGTTAGAAATGTATAACCCTCCAGACAAGAACTTCCACTTTAGCAGCCACATTGGGATAACATCTACTTTATAACCGTTACGTCTTGCCATACATAGCACAATGTAAAAAAACAAAAACAAAACTAGAGATTTAGAAGTAGCTGCTTACCTTTTTACTTGCTTATGCATACTAAACTTTTCCCTTCTTTGAAATGCCGGGAGGGAGCTGGGGAATGATGTTTACCACAATTAACCATATCTGTACTGAGCTGGTAGATCTCAGTATCAGCTGTACTAAATATGCACACGGTCTGTCCTAACAGAGTTAAAGTGCTTGTGAACCCTCACATATACCCAGTGTTGTGAGTGGCCTCAGGTGATACACAGTTGAAACAAATCATCCTACATATGTTGTACCCATTTATCTGCAGTCTTCTCTACATTCAAAGTCCTGAGTTATAAAGCTTGTATGAGAGTTCAGAAAAAGGGGGTGGAGAGCTAAAGTTGCACTCTGCAGAGCTCAGTAAAGAGAGCTGATTGGAGGGGAGGGGAAGGGAATGGACCTCCCCCCCCCCCCCCCCCCCCTCCACACAGGAACATAGCAAAGGCTGTCAATCATCTGGAGATAGTTCCCATCACCATTTTTCTCTAGGTGTCAGGAAAACTTGTCAGAATTGACTCCTGCTGATAGAGGAACAAATCTGCAGACAAAAGTGACTCGGTTCTCTTAAGGGTGTTGAGCACACACTATAGAGGGATATGCTTTGTTCATATTTCAGGTCTGAGGTTTACAACCACTTTAACAATCTCAAGGATTGGGTGGTAATTTGTATGGTCATGTACCAAAAATCCCATTTGCAAGCTGTTCTAAGCAATAGAAGTTACTTATGGAGTCTTGCGTATAAACTTACTCTAAAGAAACTAGAAAGGCATGAAATATTTTTTGCATTCTTTTTTTTTAGGTACGCTGTGTGAATGGGAACATACTGGGGGTTTCCCTAAATTTGCCAGCAAAAGTAGACACACACTTTAAAGCACAGTGCTCAAGAGATTTCATATCCTCAGTTTTCTGAAACAGGCACTGGCAGGCCTAGTTATATCTCTAAATTAGGCGGCATAGATAGGAGCTGGGGTGTAAGGCAATGGTATTTTTGCTCCCCCCCCCCCCTCCCCTCCCAAAATTTTTCCATTTAATGCTACATATTTGTAAACTCATACCTTAGCATCAAGCAGATTGCATCTCACACAACACTCACTGAATATTCTCTGCAAGTAATGTAAAAACCTCTGGATTACCAGAAGCACTTACAATACATCTCTAGCTGTGTGACAAATCATGTATGATAACTTACAGGTGCCCTGGTTAGTCTGTTCTGACATCTTGCCACGCAAAATATGAAAAGTTGTTAACAGAGCATTTAACCATGAAGGGGAGACCACCCATTGGTACTCTTACAACACAGCATTGGGAATAAAAAAAAAAAAAAACTGCCATATGCCCAGTGAAGGGACAGGTGCAACATGGCAGAGGTATACATCTTACTATACTCCAGTACTAAATACTAAACCAATACACAATATCTACACTTCTTTGCTCCTCTGTATCACGGATACTAAAACACATGAACATCCAGCATGCAGACCATTCAGTGCTATAAAGGACTGCTCCCAAAAGATGACAATATCTGTCCAAAAAAAATATGCAACTCTAACAAAGCTTGAAGTCAATGCTACAGAGTTATTGTAGTACCTGTGTTCCCTGCAGCAGACAAAGCAGAAATATTGCAATTCATCAGAATCATTTCATTCCCTTCAAATGACCAAAACTAACATTACAAAGCAGTGAATGTCACATTTAGCAATTACCCATTGCAGTTGTACATTTCTGATAATTACTTGATTATGATTGATTTGTTTGCAGTGAATGTTTGATAAAAAATCACATTCACTGCTTTATAACTATGCCCCCCCCCTCCTAACAGTATCATAATATTTATCTCAAAAGAATATCAGGTCATCTCTAGAAAGGTCAAAAAAATAAAAAGTCTGGTGTTTAGGTGCTACACAGATGTAATGAATAGGATGAATAGGAGTACTAAAGAGCATTAGACATTTAGGCCAGGTTCACCTATGTGGGCTGAAACCAGCATAAAGGTTTCTAAAAGTTTGAAACCAGACATAACTAGATTCTTCTTTTCATATGAACGTGTCCCAGGAAAAGTATCAGCTGAACTGTGACTTCCCGGGAGACATAAATGACATTTCTACACATTGCAGTATATGAGACCCACGGTAAAAAGAAAGGCTGGCACACATCGAAGAGCGGCCGGTTCCAAAGAAAGCGTCCGATATTAGGCCGGTATGTACAGCAGCCTGTCCTGATTCTGCTGAATGGGCATGCTGGAAAATCAGCAGCCGACTGGCATACAAAGCTCATAACTTAGTGTAAGTACAGTGATCTGTCTTATCCACCCTGCTGGATTGAACAAAAAAATAAAAAATAAAAAAAAACCACACACAACAAAAAAAAAAAAAACACTATAGTGTGTGTACCACACATTACCCAAAGCAACTAATCAAGTACCACCAATAAAAGCTGACCACTTGGATGCCAGATTATTGTACACCAATGCGGTTTGCTCAATTATTAAATAAAGAATCTGTGATATTACCGACTGCCTGAATTGTGTGATCTAGAGAGTCAAGTATCCAGCCACTTCCCATTAACAGTACAGATTCCATTGTACACATGCCTAATGAGTTTTTTTTTTTTGTTTTTTAGTTATGAGAAGAGAAAATTGCATCTATAGTTGATCTAAAGCAATAAATAAAAATAAAAAAGTTGCATTAGTAAAACTACCCAATCTGACCCTATACAAAAAAATAAAAATAAAATGATAAAACCACCACATTGGTCAACTATAGTACAAATCTGAACTAAGACCTATGGCTAAGACTAGCCATACATATATAGATTTCCCTCGATCATCCTGCTGAACTCATGAATGGAGGGACCTTCTTTGCCAGTTGTCAGACAGCAGGCACCTACCTATGTCTGTCTGAATCATCAGTGACTGCAACTAACTGGATGCAGTCGTTCTTTGGGCAACAATATTCCACCCTGCTCTTTCAAATTTTCAAAGTTTCATGAATTCGATGACGATGACAGGGCCACTCATAACTTGACTCCAGCCTACTCTGCATGGTTTTTAATACAGTGCAAAATCTTAGCATTTATTTTTGGCAGCATAAAGAAAATTAAAATGATACGAAGCATTGACTGAAATGTAGTAACACCGTGCCTACACCTGCCGGTCAGACATTTTCCAACAGAAAACAAGACAATATCTGACCAGGTGCTTTTTATCTTGCACATACCTTAAAGTGACACTAAATTCTTATTTCTCATATAAAATGCAAAATGTCCAAATATGTATAACTAGAATGTATGTTCTCTCTCACTTTCTGTGTTTTATCTCTCAAATGCAAGTTTTTTGTCTGCTATTATCAGACTTCCCATTCTGGGGTGGTTACGTCTGTGCTCCATGCTCCTATTTGTATAAGAATGTAGCCAGACTTTCCAGCTCTTCCTTGACCTACACCTCTTTGTAGAGACACATTCAGCTATAAGGGAATTGTAGTACATATAGCATAGCAAGTGACCAGAAATAACAGATCTGTTTGTTCCAGACCAGTAACAGCCAGGTGCATTAGAGGGGGATAGGGAGCATGATTGGGACAAAAAAAAAAAAAAAAGAAGACCGGATGAAAAAACAAAAAAAAAAAAAAAACGAGCCATCTTATATTTGAATGATGGAGATAAAAAAATAAAATGAGTTTAGTGTCACTTTAAAGTTAGGATCTTGCAATCTCTACTGCAGTTTGGCAAACTATACACAAAATGTCAGTACCAAGTCCCATGGAAACGAGACTGGTACAGCTTGGCAATCTTCTAAGGAACTTATTAAGAAAGGGGCTATCATTGTTATTGTGTGAATATTTAGCATGTCACAGTAGCCAAAGAAATTTTTTCCCCAATTATTGACTAAACAGATTTACCCGACTACTGTCATTGTACTCCCACTGGTTCATTCAAACAAAATTTTTCTTCATTGCCAACACATTTCTAACTTAAATTAATTCGGTACTGGCAATGTATGTTCAACCGATGGCACTGCCTTTAACACTGGTCAGGGCTGTATATTCAGCTAGAACACCTTCAAAACATCATAACTGCTACGTCAGTTTGGAGGCACCTTTGACAAAAGACAAAAAAACTTGGTGTGTGGTCTACATATCCTAGTTCAGACACACACACACACACGGGGTTCATTTACTATGGCCCCGTTCACACCTGAGCGATTTTCTGCTTGAAGCTTGTAGCTCTAAAATGCTCAACAAACAAAAGACCAGTTATTTCAATGGCCCCTGTTCACATCTGAGCATTCTGTCGCTTAAAGAAAAATTCGCCTGAAGCTCAAAAAAGTACAAGTAGCTTTTTTTTGGCAGACTTCAATAGAAAACGCATGAGTTGAGCATTTTAGGAGTTTTTTTTCCTTGTGCTTTCTGCTCAAACAGCAGCACTCCACCTCTAATTTCCTCTCCCTCTCATCCCCCTAATGCTTTCTATTGGCTATACAAAAATGCCTGAAGCTGTTAAACACTTGTGATACACTTAAACACTCATAATATACTTCTAAAAATACTCAAAAATTCTCAACTAAAAACGCAGTAAATCGCTACGTTCATGTGTGAATGCAGCCTAAAACTGGAGAGTGCAAAATCTGGTGCAGCTGTACATAGAAACCAATCAGCTTCCTTTTTTGTTAAAGCTTAAATTGACCAAGCTGAAGTTAGAGGCTGATTGTCTACCATACAAATTTTGCAATCTCTAGTTTTAGTAAATCAACCCCACAGTCACACGCCACTAATCTACAATATTCTGCCCAAGGATCACTGACTTAGTCGGTACATTGCTTATGGAATCCAGCAGAAGAAATTCACTGTCAACTAATCAAGAACACACACAGATCATTTATAAAAAGACACCTGAAAATCTCGCACCTTTTTTTTCCTTCAGGAAAATTGCCTTACAGATTGTAGTGATAAACTCTGAAACAGCAAACTTCAAATAAAAAAATACATATACATACAGATACTTAAAAACTAACTCTTGCATTCACACTTGTTGCTTTAACCTCCAGTGGCATTATAAATAGACAGAAGGCACATAAATATGGAAAGGTGCAAGTACGGGAACGAAATTAGGGAAGGGCTTGAGAAACTGAGCTTAAGTTAACTTTAGTTCCACCCATCAAAACTGGGTATCAATGTTCTTCTCCCTAGTAATTAAACTGCAAAAAACAAAAAAAAAAAACACTAATCCTACTTAATGATCTCAAGGAGAAACAAAATTGTTTCAATTTCCTTGCAAAAAATGTCCAGGAGCTGAAGATGAATTACATTTTTAGTCCAGCCCAATCAAGTTGTGCATATGCTCCGAAAGATAGATCTTCTATGTAGGACCAAAGTCAGACGTAAAAAATAAATCCCTATGATTATAGATTACCAGAAACTGCCGTAACACCAAATGTTCCCACAGTCAAGTCTTTGTTGGTTTTGATGATGTCATGTAGACTAGGCATGGACCCGGACTTTGTGTTTATTAACGTTTTAAGGAACTTTCCTTGGTCCTGAAGTTTTGAGCGCCTGCGCTTGATGGCTCTTTTTTCGGTTTTAGTCTTTTGAGGCTGTCCATTACAAAGGGAAGAGCAGGCTGTGATGCCACAGAAATAGGACTCTTCTGACTGGGAAGAAGTCTCTGAGCTGCCTTCAGAAGGTGGCCCTTTATAGGAAGAGTGATACACTTCCCCCATATTTGAGAAGTCTCTCTGGTTTGTGAATTGTTTCCTTGTCTTGATGTCCCCATTGGGAAGTGCTTTTAATGGATCCATCGGCTTTAATGTCTCAATCTTTTCCGTTTTATATTTGCAGCGCTTCTTCTGCAAGTAATATCAATACAGTTAACACAATTAAAAAAATAATAAAAAAATCATTGCATTTTAAAATTTACTACAGCACTAAATATTTCTCTGAAAGGGACTGTTGTCGCTTCAAAAAAACTGCCAAAGCAGATAGTATACTTAACTTCCTGGTACGCAGTTATCTCTCACCATCTCTCTGTTCAAGCACTGAAGCCTTCCCCGCACGATAAAGCCATAATGCGCTAGTATGCATCACATAGTAGCACATTATGAAAGACTTACCTTGAAAACAAAGCCCTCCAGCGCCACTTTGTCATGGCTGCAGAGGCCTCCATCTTCACCAGGTCTTCCTTCCAGGTTTGCAGGCTGTAGCCAACCAAATGGCCGAGCCGTGATGTCGTCACTCCCATGGCATACATGTGCCGTTCCTTCAGAGAGCACGTGCTGGTGAGGTCACCAACTGCTGCTCATTGGAATATCTCCTAAAATGGTGCAGGTTTAGGAGATGCAATTTTATCTGCAGGTAAGCTTTATTATAAGTTTACCTGGAGGTAAAAATAACATTCAGGAGTTTACTACCACTTCAACACTTCTAGGAGTGTTGGATGCATAGGTTACCTGCAGCAGAATGTGGTACCATCCTCCAGATGGAACCACAGTTCACAGCAAGGGTCATATGTATCTAACACTCCTAAAGTGTCAAATGCTAAAGAGAAGGTAGGAAACATGGGTATCCAGAGAGCAAAGAGCGTTTTTTCTTTTTTGCAAACTGCTTTGGGCAATATTTATTTAATGAGTCACTTTAAGCTCACCATAACACTTCACAATTCTGCTCTAGATTTACTAAACCAATGTAATCTAAAGACACAGATAAACTATCTATTTGATTAGTATCCAACTGGGCAGGCCCCTGTAGAAAATAGCTATAGGTAGACCTGAAGATTGTACTGTAATTTGTCAGACTGTACCTCGAGCGGTGAATAATTTGGTTTTATTTATAATAGCAAAATACTAAAATTAACAGAATACACTTTAAAAAAAATTTGAGAAACTAGTGCTTCTAAAACAAATTAGTGGTGTACATGCGTGTATGTAAGGTTCATGAGGGTGGCAAGTGTTTATCACTCTCACAATATGACAAAAATTTATTTTTAACCACTTAAGGACCGCCGCATGCCAATGTACGTCATCACAATGGCATGTACAGGCACAAGCACGTACATGTACGTGCTTGCCTTCCAGCGGGTGGGGGGGTCCGATCGGACCCCCTCCCGCTGGATGCGGTGGCCTGTTTCGCTTCAGGAGCGATCCGGGATGAGGGGATGGCCGTTGGTTTCTGACCATCCCCTCTCGATCGCCCCTGGCGAATAAGAAGCTTCCTCCCACTGTGTATAGTAAACACAGGCAGGGGGAGGAAGTGATGTCATTCTCCTCAGAGCGGTCTTATTGACCAGACTACGAGGAGAAGACAGAAAGTAAGTGCACCAACACTACACTGACATGTAGGTACACACAGGCACACAAAATCCCCCCCCCGCCCCCCCTCCCCGTCACAGTGTCACTGATTGCAGTGATCATTTATTTACTGATCACTGCATTCAGTGTCAGCTGTAAAAGTAAAAACTGTCAGGGCAGTTAGTGTTAGGTCCAGGGTAGCCCCCTACCACCCCCCAATAAAGGTTTAACCCCCTGATTGCCCCTAGAGTTAACCCTTTCATCCCCTTTTGCCAGTGTCACTAAGCGATCATTTTTCAGATCGCTGCATTAGTGTCGCTAGGTAGCTAGTTATTTTTTTAGGTTCCCCGTCAGGTTTTTATATAGCGCCAGGGACCCCCATATACTACCTAATAAAAAATTTGAACCCCCTGATTGCCCCTAGTTAATCTTTTCACCAGTGATCACCGCATAAGTGTTACGGGTGACTCTGGTTAGTTAGCTTTTTATAGCATCAGGGCACCCACCATTTATTACCCAATAAAGGTTTAACCCCCTGATCACCTGGCGGGTGATATCAATTAGGTTTTAGGGTCAGGGTCTGCGTCGCCCCAGGCAGCGCTAGGTTAGTGCCAGTACCGCTAACACCCACGCGCAAAGCATAAACCTCCCGTAGTGGTATAGAATCTGAACAGATCAATATCTGATCTGATCAGATCTATACTAGCGTCCCCAGCAGTTTAGGGTTCCGAAAAAACGCATTGTTAGCGGGATCAGCCCAGATACCTGCTAGCACCTGCGTTTTGCCCCTCCGCCCACCCCACCCAAGTGCAGTATCGATCAATCACTGTCACTTACAAAACACTAAACACATAACTGCAGCGATGATCGCAGAGTCAGGCCTGATCCCTGCGATCACCAACAGTTTTTTTTGGTAGCGTTTTATATTTAAATCCGGAAGGCAGTGCTTGGTTTTCGGAGTCCCGTACGTGGCTAGGCTCCCAAAAAGTCCCCCACATGTGGTATCCCCGTACTCGGGAGAAGCAGCAGAATTTATTTTGGGGTGTAATTTCACTTATGCCCATAGCATGTGTGAGCAATATATCATTGACAACTTTGTGCAAAAAAAATAAAAATTTTAATATTCCTGCAACTTGTGGCAAAATATAAAATATCATGGACTCAACATGCCTCTCAGTAAATAGCTTGGGGTGTCTACTTTCCAAAATGGGGTCATTTGGGGGGTTGTGCCATTTTTTCATTTTATGGCCTGAAACTGTGATAGGTAGTGAGGAGTGAAATCAAAAATTTGCACCCTTCGAAACCCTGAAGGCAGTAATTGGTTTTCGGGGTGCCGTACGCGGCTAGACTCCCAAAAAGTCCCACATATGCACATATGTGGAATCCCCGTACTCAGGAGAAGCAGCAGAATATATTTTGGGGTGCAATTCCACATATAACTATGGCATGTGTGAGCAATATATCATTTAGTGACAACTTTTTGTAAACTTTTTTTTTGTCATTATTCAATCACTTGGGACAAAAAAAAAATATTCAATGGGCTCAACATGCCCCTCAGCAATTTCCTTGGGGTGTCTACTTTCCAAAATGGGGTCATTTGGGGGGGGGGGGGGGGGGGGTTTGTACTGCCCTGCCATTTTAGCACCTCAAGAAATGAGATAGGCAGTCGTAAATTAAAAGCTGTGTAAATTCCAGAAAATGTACTCTAGTTTGTAGACGCTATAACTTTTGCGCAAAACAATAAATATACGCTTATTGACATTTTTTTACTAAAGACATGTGGCTGAATAAATTTTGCCCTAAATGTATGACTAAAATTGAGTTTATTCGATTTTTCTTATAACAAAAAGTAGAAAATATATTTTTTTTCTCAAAATTTTCGGTCTTTTTCCATTTATATCGCAAAAAATAAAAATCGCAGAGGCAATCAAATACCATCAAAAGAAAGCTCTATTTGTGGGAAAGAAAAGGACGCAAATTTCGTTTGGGTACAACATTGCATGACCGCGCAATTACCAGTTAAAGCAGTGCAGTGCGAAATTATAAAAAGACCTCTGGTCCTTAGGCTGAAAATTGGTCCGGGGCTAAAGTGGTTAAGTACTACCATTTACAGTACAACAGACAATTCTAAAAAAAGAGGAGGGCATCATATCAAGACATCTCATGACCTCGGTGTCAGCTTGGCAAAATCTGCAAAGAATCAAATACGTAATACCGACCAGCATAATCTGGAAGATGTCTACACAAATGTGTTAAATACAAACCAAAAAAAATTACCTTTTTTTCTGGAGAAAACTTCAGCGGTTCCACAATATACAAATCTTCAGGATCAACTGAAAAAAAATTAAAAGATGTTCAAATGACTGCAAAAATAAATTCATAGCAGTTTTATTTGGTTCCTTAAAGTAAGACCAATCTTTGGTTTAAAAAAAAAAAAAAAGGGAAGCATGTATTCTTAATACCCTTACTTTCTATTGCTCTCAGCCTTCGCCAAATTCCTTTTTTTGTTTCTGTAATCGGAATTTCCTATTAGAGGTTGGCTACGTTCCTTCTACATAATCCCACTGTATAAAGGAAGATAGCCACCCTTTTCTTGTTCCAAGATAGGACTACAAACTATGGAGAAGCACAAACTATGGACTACGGGATTTGTAGCCTACATAGAGCAGTGCACATGATCGCAACGAACATGCATTGCTCATTCCAAACAAAACAGAAGTTAGGGGAGAAAAGGAGAGGTGCCTTATTTTGCAAAGCATGGCTGTACAGCTCCTGGATCTCAGTCCATGCCAACCCCAGTGACAACCAGTGTGCCTTCCCAGTTGATCACCAGCCAAAAGGCACTTACCTGTATCCTCCAAAAGGTACAGACCCTCCCCTCAGACTTCCCTTTAAAGGCAACTGTGGCCAGTGCCCACTCCCCACACCTCCAGTGCCCTGACGTCCCACCTACCCCCAGCTCTGCACCTACCCCCAGTGAGCTGAGAGTGGTCATGCATTTCACTCTGGCATTAAGAGTGTGGGGAGCAGAAGCTGGGATGAGAGGTGGAGTAGAACCAGCCTCTCCGTCCTCTTAATGCAGGAAATGCTGCTGTGCACTAGGAGAGGATCACAGAAAGACTAAACTGACAACCACAGGCAGTTACCGTATTTTCACTGACGGTTTCTCCCTTCCACAGACTTTTACTGATGGGGAAAATCAGGGTGTTTTTTTTTGTTACAGACTGAAAATACAGATGGTTGGCAACAATGATGCTTTATGTGGCCATGTGCTTGTAAATGCAGGTGGCTTTTGCATCAGCATTTATATGCGTACGGCATATTTCCCCTGAATATGCCATTTTTGCGTTAGGGTGAACATGCCCTTGACATACGCATGGAAAATGTAGATGCAGAAGCCATTTATATTTACAAGCGTATGGCCACATACAGCCATTGACATATATATGGCTCTAGGCAGCACCTTCGGTCCCCCAAGCACGGAAAATTGATAGAAATTTTAGCATGGAAATGTCCTTGTGCATGAAGAAGATTTTTGCGGCCTACAAAGCTTAAATTAGGAACTTTGCCCTGGCAAAAATCTAAAACCATGAAGCATGCCAAGTAACTGCATTGTTGTATCTTCTAAACTCTGTCCTGCCCAAAGAAAAACAGGTTTACAGTTATTTAGTAAGGTTTTTATTCTTCATTTTATGTAGACAAATACTGCTTAAAGAAAATGTTTTTATAGGGGGAAAAAAACCGACACTTTACAAACATCTTATACTTCATCTGCTCAGTTGTAGTGGATTTGCACAGAGCTGTCTGGATCCTCCTCTTCTTGGGTCCCTCCATCCTGTCGAGAGCCCCCACAGCAAGCAGCTTTCTATGGGGGCACCTGAGCTGATTCACAGCTTCCTGTGTCCATTCAGATGCAGAGCCTCAACCTGGCTCCCCCTCTCTCCAGATTGGCTAGCTGATATTGGACAGCAGTGGAAGCCAATGGCACCGCTGCTGTGTCTCAGTCAATCAGGAGGGAGAATCTCGGATGGCCGAGGCACTCGTGGACATTGCTGGACAATGCATTAAGATAAAAAAAATAAAAAATAAAAAAAACCTTCTGCCTTTACAATCCCTTCAATATCAAACAAACTGCATACAGCAATTTCAAACCTGTTTGATATCAGTGCGGTTCATGGAAATAATTCTATAATTTCTATAAAAGTAGGGTTTTAGGATAAGAAGATCTACCCAGACAGATTACAATGAGGTGGGCTGGACAAAAAATGCAAAGTATAGCATAACCTTCTTAAAAGAAATGGCATCTGCATAGAATTGTATCTATGATGTAATTTCTGTTTTGAACTTAATACAACACAAACCTTTGTTAAACGTTCTTATCCACAAAGTAGAAACGCTGCTTGTATTTATTGGTTCTTTTTTGAAAACTCAACAAATTAAAGGCTCCTCTGCTATTCAGAGGCGGTTTAACATAATTAACCTTCTGTGCATCGTGCTAGCAGGTCTCAATATCAGTTGCAAAACAATATTTGAACACCGACTGTGCTAACAAAGTGGTAAAAATCATCAGGTTATAAACAGATTACCCACCTTCTTTACTTGACAGCTGAAATGACTGGGAACGAATCAATGGTAATGTGGTTCTTCGCTTAAGATTCATATCATCATATGAAGAAAAACAACTAGGATAAAAAAAGTTACCAAACAAAAAAGTTTAGCATGCATGTTTCCTGATGACAGAGATAAACTATAAACACCACAGTGATAAATCGTGTATATATTACACAAATTAGAGATTCAATTTCATTATTCACTTTAGAATATTTTAAAGATTCTGCACACACAAATCACTCAGTTATTTTGGAAATTTGCAGGATTGTTGATTCGCCATCAGCTTCTTACATATATGAAGGAGTCTGGAGCCAAGACCTCTGCAATCTGCATTCCTACCTCAACCCATGTGCTGAAAGGACTTCAGTCCAGCAACCTTTCCTAAATTTTAGATTAAAAAGGGAGACCACCTGTTTCACTGGATCAGGGCTGAGATTTGCTCTGGGCCAGACATGGCTCCTATGTTTGTTTGTTAGTGGATTGATACCATGGGTCCTGGCCTTGACGTACTGTGGGAGAGGGTTTAATGGATGCCCTTTAGCGCCCCCCCCCCCTCTCTCTCTCTCCTGCGTGGTCTGGCTAGGTCCACGAGGAGCCAAGTAAATTTTTCAGCCACTTCTGTAGGGCCAGTACTGATTAGGTTTTCTTTGCTTAACCACTACAATACAGGGCACTTTCGCCCCCTTCCTTCCCAGCCCAATTTTCAGCTTTCAGCGCTCTAGCGCTTTCAGTGACAATTGCGCGGTCATGCTACACTGTACCCAAATGAAATTGTTATCATTTTGTTCGCACAAATAGAGCTTTATTTTGGTGTTATTTATTCACGACTCCGTTTTTTTTTTTTTGCGATATAAGCGCAAAAATAGCGGAAATTTGGAAAAAAAACAATATTTTCTTTTTTCTATTTGAAAAGAAATCCAATAAAATCAAATTTTGTCATAAATTTAAGCCAAAATGTATTCTGCTACATGTTTTTGGTAAAAAAAATTCTGTTAAGTGTATAATAATTGGTTTGTGTGATCACGGACATATGTATGCAAATGATCATGTACATATGTGTGCAGGTGATCACGTACATATGTGTGCAGATAATCATTGGGACATGTGATTTTAGTGGGACATATGTGGGGGACATGTTTTTATTATTAGGGACATGTGTTTTTATTATTTGGGGACATGTATGTTTTGGGGACATGTGTGTTTTGGGGACATGTGTGGGGACTGTGTTTGTACTGTGTGGTGTGTTGTGTGTTTACACTACACTGATGATCAGTGAGTAAAAAGCTGTAAAAAGCAGCCCATACTCACTGATCATCAGCCGGCTGGAGCATTCTGCTCTCCTCTCCTCAGCGGTGACTTCCGTGTGAGGAGAGGAGAGCCGATTGCCTAGCAACCGGCTGTTTGTTTACATCACATGACGGCCGTGATTGGACACGGCCGTCATGTGATCAGGAGGGCCAATCACAGAGCCCTCCTGCCGATCTGAGATGTGCCGTGTCCGGGTGACACGAGCACATCGGGATCGCGCCGCTGCGCGGGCGCGCGCAATCCCGCTACTCCTGAATGACGTTCCTGAACGTCCTATCAGGAGTAGACGGCTCCCACCCGGCCGTATATATGCATTGGCCGGGTGGGAAGTGGTTAAAAAAACTCTTTGCAGACCTGCATATAGTGCCCTCTATGGCTGGAATTAACCTCCCCCCCCCCCCTTTGTGGGGATTGCTTTATAGCCTAATATTATACCCGGTTTGGGATTTTTTTGTACAAGTTTATAGGTCTGTACATATATGTTAAAAATTAAGATTATATATAAAAAAATAAAAGGTGAGACCACAGCCAGTCTACAGAAGTCTTTGGACAAGTTAAAGGGATCCTGTCACCAGCTTTAATAAACGCAAGCACAAACATAAAAAGTCATGTATTTTAAATAATTACTATCTGAATGTTTTCCTTCCAACAAACTATTGTTATGCACTTGCAAGGTCTAGAAAATAGGTCTGCTTTAGGAAGAGCCAATTCTCTTGCACAGCCCTCTCTCCTTGCATGTCATAGCCCTCTCTTCTCCAAGATGGTCTGTCTAATTACTCTTTGCTTGTCCAGAAAATCCACTCCTTTCAACTCTCTCCAAAAGTGAATACTAGAGAGTGCGCCGAGACTGCTGACAACCAAAATGGTGGCGCTCAGCAACATGCTCAGGGTTTTTGGATGTCTACATGAGGGATGTAAATAACATGCCTAAAATAATTTGTATGCACATTTATTCTTATGGGAAGATTGTTGTTGAAATTAATGGTCAGGTGATCAATGAATGGGGGTCTCTAAGCTACTGGGCAATAAAAAAAAAAAAAACAGCGCCTAAGTGAAATATTACTTTTGGATCAAGAGGTTTCACGCAAGATCAAAAAAGGGGATAAAAAAAAAAAAAAAAAAAAAACACCTTAAATAAAAGGAGCACTGTATGGTTCAGAACATTCCTCATCTAGCTTTATAGTATATATGGGATATTTAAACTTAAGCTGGCCACACCGTATACAATTTTCTTACTCAATTCCCTTTAGATTTACATTCATAGTTAGTGCAAGAGCCTGTCTGATTGCATACAAATGTAAACCATTTATTTAGATTTGACCTTGTATTATATGGTTTTGGTAGATCTAAAGGAAACTGTACAAGAACATTGTATCATGTATGGCCAGCCTTAGGGTGCCTATACTTTGTTAGATATTTGCAAATAGAACTTCAGATTTAAAAGTAGATTTCAAAGTTTGAATGCACTTTAAATATAGTTCATTTGGGCCAAGTTAGCCCAAACCATTACCAATAATAAACGCTGTTTTTACTGTAATATACTATGCAGTATTAGCAAAATACAGTAAGCCCCGTGTTCTGGCAATGCTCTGCTGAATGAAAGAGTTGGGCTGAGTGCTACAAGGAAAAAGCTTTATATTTATTTTTTATTCATAAATGCAAGGCTTCTTTTGACTGGCTGAGATGGAAATGGTGATGTTATTCACCTGCATCCACTTCAGCCAATCATATGAAAAATATACTATTGATGTATTCAATAGTAACAAATTTAGAAACTGCTTTCCCAATTTTATAGTTTTTTTTTTTTTTTGGAGGAACTGGAACAAAATGTTTATGGTACCTTTGAAACCTTTATCTTCCATTTTAATCAGGGAGAACATCACAGAGTTCAAGTGGAGAGAAACAGGGTTCGGAGGGAAAAAAAAAAAAAAAAAAAAAAGATGGCCCAAAAATGCCAACAGTGTAGTATTAAAAAAGAATGATAATTTTTTTTAATTTTAAATAAAATGCACTCGCAAGAAGACGGAGGATGGCTTAGGTGGTGAGAAATTCTGTGCTGCGACACCTTCCCTGTCGAGGCAGGTCTATTGGACGCTCTCCGGGTAGCCATTTCTTCACCCTGGCCAATGCGCTGGATGTACACAGCCTGGAATCATCACTGACCACTGTGGGAGCCAAAATGGGGAAGCCTGCAAACTAGGAAGTCTGAGTGTCAGTGTTTCATCAAGAAATGCCCCCCCTTCTAAAAATGCCTCCGAAGGGTATGCGACCAAAGTCACTCTAGCTGAAATGTTGATCGGCTGGAGTGACGTCAACACAGCACATGCGCAGATCATCGGAGGCAGTATTAGACAATCTGCTAAGCGCTGAGGGAGAATGTATTTGTCAGATTCTGCCTCGCTATAGCGGGGTGGGTTGTGGGTGTCTTGAAGAGTGGGTTTTGTGTGCATTTTAACTCACCCTTAGATACAGCCAAAACACGCCGGTTATCACACTGAACCCGCCGTGCAACAGGCAGAAAGCACGACGTTCAATACAGGCAAAACCCTACCCGCCAGAATCTGACAAGTACGTTCTCCCTCCGCTGTTTGCATAGTGTTGGATAATACCTCCAATTATATGAACATGCGCTGCGTGGACGTCACAACAGCTGATCAACAGATCAGCTGGAGTGATGTTTGTTACTGGGCATGCACAGACCCATCGGAAGCATTTTACAATGAGGGGCATTTCTTGATAGAACACCGGTCCATCAAAAGGGAACTCCCTCAACCCGATTTAACACCTTACCCATGAGCAGCTCTGTGTTTCGAGGCGGCACACCTCTATTAATCTGCCCCAACAGGGAAGCTGTCACAGTACAGGCTCTCACCACCTGAGCGATCCGCACTCTTGTGAGTGAATTTTATCTTCGATAAATTCATAGTTTTCCATTTTAATACTACACTATTGGCATTTTTGTGCAGTTTTCCCAACCCTGTTTAATATACAGTACAGCCGCATACAGCAGCATCTTCCAGCCTTTAGTTGTAGTAATTCAACAATTACACAGGGGATACCCACATCTTTTTTTTAAAACATTAATTTTCATATTTCATCTTCTACTTTCTTTGCTTCAGAGTTCAAGTGGTACTTTCGGTAAGATGTAATCCTATCCAAATGTTTACAGTCTACTTATGCTAGCCATTAGAGCTGCACAATTAATCATTAAATTGTGATCTCTATTCACCCCATCTGACATCTCTCCTGCAGAGGTTGCCGATTCTTTCATGTAAACAAGTGAAGAAACTATCTGCTCACTCAGCTGTCAAAAGAAAACATCTGGGAAGTCTGACAAGTTTTTATTTTTTTTTTATTTTTTTTAACTTGCAACATTGTAACTAAGCTTCCTCCTTAGATCAAAGGGCTAGAACTTCTGTGTAAATAATCCTGGCAGACTGTCAAGTTTTCAACAACCTGTAAATGCAGAAAGTTTAACCACTTAAAGTCTAAATTTTTTCTGAGGCTTCAAGTTAAAAATCAATATTTTTTGCTAGAAAATTACTTGGAACCCCCAAACGTATATATTTTAGCAGAGACCCTAGGGAATAAAATGCCAATTGCTGCAATATTTTAGGTCACACTGTATTTGCCCAGCGGTCTTTCAAAAAAAAAAAAAAAAAACACTTCAATGAATAAAAAATAAAAAACAAAGTTAGCCCAATTTTTTTTTTGTTTTGTTGTTTGAATGCTGTTACGCCGTGAGAATCGTGATCCATCTTCTTAGCAAAAAAAAATTGCGATTCTCATTTTAGCCAGAATCATGCAGCTCCATTAGCCATACACTTGTAGACTGGGACAGAAGACCAATCACTGAATTTCCTCATCCCCATCAAAAAGCTTGGATGGAAGAGTCTTCACTGGCTGTTGTATTCATACAGCGGCAGCATTTTCAGCTGTGTGAATACCTGAACAATTACTGCACCTGATTGGATGCAGTCACTGTTTGGCCGACAATTTTCTCTTTTGGTTTTTGTCCAATTTAGTCGCCAACTATCTGTATTTTAGATTCAAACAAGGAAGACTCCTCTACAGTCCAGATGTGTTGGGTGCAAGCCACGGCTCGCCACCGATTATCAATAGGAAGAAAAGAACCGCTGCACACCACAGAAACGTTCCAACGTTTTTATTAGCAAATGACAGCGTGTCCGAAACCAGGAGGTGAGGCGTGCCTTTCACACTGACCATTTGTAGTGTGCAGCTGTTCTTTTCTTCCTAGCTGTATTTAGAGATAGTTGGAGGCTAGATTTGCATGTGCAGCTACATGCCAACAGTGTCGGTGTACTGTAGGATTTATACAGAGTACAAATATAACCGCTGACTCTGACAGTTGCACGCAGTGTATACAGGCAGCATTTACAACTATTGGCAGGATTCCAATTCTTGCTTCACAGCCTCCCCTGGCTGCTGCTATTTGGCGTCTAAATGTAGGCCAACACCGCTCAAAGGCATAATAGAGCAGCCAGACATGCAGAAACAATCCAACTGTCCTCCAGCAAGAGAGATCACTAATTTTATAAAGGTCCTATTCACACTTTGGCATTTTGGGAACATGTGCAGAAAAGCCCAACATTCCTAACCACTTCAGTACCAAACATGTTTAATCCCCTTCCTGCCCAGGTAAATTTTCCGATTTCAGCGCTGTCACATTTTGAATCACAATTACTCATGCAACATTGTAGAAAAATGTTTTATTTTTTTGTAAAAGAAAACATTTTTTTTTTTTTCAAAAAGTGTTGTCTTAGTTTGCAATAACATTTTGCAAGTCTTTCTTCATAAATTTACGTCAAAATGTATTTCATGATATATTTCTCAGTGATGAGCACTGTCCTAAGCAATTACTTTTATGAATGGCTGTGATTGGTCACAGCTATCACATAGTACAGATGCAATGTGATTGGCCCCGTCTGTGACCAATCACAGATCAACAGTACACAATAAATGGCTATGGATGATGAGGGCATCATATGACGTCCACCCAGGATCGGAGCAGCCATTTGACAGGAAGCAGTTAATGGAACCCCCAAATGGGTAGCAGTTGCATGTCTTGCTTGGCTCAGTGTGTAAAAAAAAGTGCAGTTTATACAGTGATCACAGGTGTTTTGTAACCTGTCCAGCTGATTATCTTTACCAATTGATTAGTCAGAAAAGGGGCAGATTTCAAAAAAACGTCCCAGATAGTTAGGGAATATATATCGTTTGTAAAATAGGCTTTGTATCTGCCAAGTATTATCCTGGAAGTAACTTTAGAATAGAGAAAAGCTTCTCTTGGCATAACAGTAGCCACCCTGGTAACTCAATTATATGTACCTACCAAACATTACAAGAGTAATTGTGTACGCAGACCTATAAATAACCAGAAACCTATGCCTCCAAGCTCCACATACCACCATTATGATTGATGCCTGAAAAATAACATCACTGTACTTACCGTTTGGGACTTGGATAGTTATTGCTTTTAGGTATTTTTGATAGGTAGTCATCGCTGAACTGTGATGTGTTTCGACAACGTTGTAAACAAAGCAGTGCTACCAAAACAACACAGAGCACTAGGGAGATTATTAAATAAGTCTGCCGATCAAAGACCTGTAGTGCAAAATAAAAGACATAAGCAGTCTTAATCGTTGGCCTGGGCTGATGAATGGAATGATTCAGAAAAATACAGAAATAAACATGACACTGAGTGTTTTTAGGAAGACAGGCCCATGTATGTAATAGAGAAGGAAGTCCTTCGGCAGATTTGTCACCATGAGTCACATTATGTTAACGCCACATATAAAATATCCATACACTGAAGGATCTTTCATACTAAAAAGTGTACCACTGCAATGTGTTATTGCAAACGTGAGGTGTGGCATCCCATTCATTATGGATGGACTTGTAAATGCAGCACAACGGATGAAAAATATACAGGACACTTTTTTCAAAATACTGCATACCGCAAAGCACTGCATATGGTGTATATTGTTTGTGTGCTGTTTTGAGCAAAGAAAAAAGAGGAGTCCTTAGGAAATGCTTGTAACTGCCCAAAAATTCCCAGTTAAATAGTGGTTATTAAAGTGCCACTAAAGGCAAGCAGAGGTTGCTAAGGTTTCTTTGAGAAATTTCTCACTCTGATAAGTTTTCACTGACACCATTGATCTTTTTGCTTTCTGTAAGGGGGTTATTCTTCCCAATGACCACAATTGCAAGGAGTATGCTTCCCACTGATTATCACACTATTGTATCATGTGTTGTAGATATAGTAATTTTTAGCAGGGGTTCCCCGAGACTGGAAAGTTATTTCAAGGGTTCCTCGGAATTAAAAAGGTTGAGAAAGGCCGCTTTAAACATTTCCAAAATGTTATTGTATAGAATAATAATATTAATACCATTTGATTTAGGCCAAGCTCTTTAACATTGCAGTAAAATAGGATTTTTTGCATACACGCGAGTCCTTTGAGGGATAGTGGAAGTATTTAAACCTTAAGTTATACTGCCACCTACAGGAGGATTGGACACGGCAAAAATAATTGTAGGCCAGCTCGATAACCACTTCTACTGCCAACAAGCTTCAGTTTAGTAAAGTAGTACTGACAGCATGATAAAAACCAGAAGGACCTGTGCCTGTCAATGGACTCAAAAAAAAAATAAAAAAGGTGTTTGAGTACGAAAATCCTATTTTCTTTTCGGCCCATTTAAAGCAACACCGCAAACAAATACTAACAGGCCTAAGAAAAGAGGACCATGTTAGAAACTGCCTGCAGCTCAAAAGAGCCATCTGAGGAATCGAATCACTGAGGCTGGAATCGCATGAGGCCCAAACATCTACCTGGTAGAACATAAAAAAGGACTTTTGGTGACCGAATGGTAGCCTTGCAAATCTGGGAAACCAATGCATGATTACAATAAATCCGCAAGCATCACTCGCATATCTAGCAGATGTGCTTCGACAACAAAGGGTGAAATCTGATCCAAGAAAGCATAAGCTTGGATGATGGTGTGTCTAAGCTATCTAGAAATGGTGAAAATAAGAAGCCTTTGCACCCTTTCAGGGTCCCTCTGGTAAGACAAATTAGTATTTTTGAAATAAGCAGTGGCTGAATGATAGACTTGCACAATCCGAAGCACATCCAGACAATGGAGGGAAATTTCATTTTGGTAAATTGGAATCAGGCAGAGGGACAGAAGAACAATGCCTGGTTGAGGTGAAAGGCAGAAACTACCTTAGGCAAGAACGAAGTCTTTGGCTTCAACATCACCTTGTCCTTATGCAAAACCAGACATGGTTCTTTGCAGGAGAAGGCCACCAATTCAGATACTTGTCTCACCCAGGTGACAGCTGCAAGAAACACCAACTTTTGAGAGCAATTAAAAAGGAGGAATGTCTGTAATAGGTTCAAATGGTGGTTTTCAATGCACAAAGAACCAGATTCTGGACCAATGGAGTCACAGGTGAACAGACAAGGGAAGCTACATGAGAGACCCCTGTAAAAAGTCTTATCAAGAATGAGAGGCCAGCAGCCTCTGACGCAGGCTCAATCCAGA